>NW_027256883.1:205579153-206254153 GCF_029215685.1 Pituophis catenifer annectens | reverse complement strand
ATGAAAGGTTTTGAGAACTTGGTAAAGGTAAAGGTTCCTCTCGCACATATGTGCTAGTCGTTCCTGACTCTAGGGGGCAGTGCTCATCTCCGTTTCAAAGCCAAAGAGCCAGCGCTGTCCGAAGACGTCTCCGTGGCCATGTGGCCAACATGACTAAACGCCAAAGGCGCACGGAACACTGTTATCTTCCCACCAAAAATGGTCCCTATTTTTCTACTTGCATTTTTTTACGTGCTTTCGAACTGCTAGGTTGGCAGAAGCTGGGACAAGTAACAGGAACTCACCCCGTTACGCGGCACTAGGGATTCGAACCGCTGAGCTGCCGATCTTTCAATCGACAAGCTCAGCATCTTAACCACTGAGCCCCTGCAGCCCGGGAACTCGGTTTGTCTACTCTAACTAAGAGAAGGATGAAGGGTGATATGATAATAGTCTTCCAGTATTGAGGGGCTGTCACAGAGAAGAGAGGGTTGTCCTGCTCTCCAAAGCACCTCAGGGCAGGAGAAGAAATAATGGGTGGAAGATTAATTAAAGAGAGATCCAACCTAGAACTAAGAAGAAATTTCCTGATGGTGAGAACAATTAATCAGTAGACTGGCTTACGTCCAGAAGTTGTAGGTGCACAATAGCAATAGCACTTAGATTTATATACCGCTTCATAGTGCTTTCCAGCCCTCTCTAAGTGGTTTACAGAGTCAGCCTATTGCTCCCAACAATCTGGGTCCTCATTTTACCCACCTCGGAAAGGATGGAAGGCTGAGTCAACCTGGAGTCTGGTGAGATTCGATCTGCCAAACTGCTGGCAGCCGGCGATCAGCAGAAGTAGCCTGCAGTACTGCACTCTAACCACTGCGCCACCACGGCTCATCATGGTATACAGTCTCCTGCTTGAGCAGGGGTCTGGACTAGAAGAATTCCAAGGTCCCTTCCAACCCTATTACAGATAGTCCTCGAGTTACAAAAGTTCATTTAGCGACCATTCAAAGTGACAACAGCAACTGAAAATTGATGGCTTACAGTATGACTGTTTTTCACGATTTGCAGCATCCCCCTGGTCATGTGATGAAAATTCAGAACGTTTGGTAACTGGTTCATATTTATGACGGTTGCAAGGTCCCGGGGCCACGGGATCCCCTTTTGCGACCTTCTGACAAGCAAAGTCAATGGGGGAAGCCAGATTCACTTAACAACCGTGTTACTAACTTAACGACTGCAGTGATTCACTTAACAACTGGGGCAAGAAATGTCGTAAAACGGAGCAAAACTCCCTTAACAAATGGCTCCCTTAACAACAGAAATGATGGGCTCAATTGTGGACGTAAGTCAAGGACTATCTGTAATTCTATGTTCTTGTGTGCTAGAAACTAACTTCAACTATCAGCAGGTGGCACTATTGCTATATTTAAATATAGCACCAGAAAGTCTGAAACGCAAACCTGGGACTAAAGAAAGTGTTCCTGATTATATACAGATTAACAGAGTTGGAGGGGACCTTGTAGGTCATCTAGTCCAACCCCCCGCCCAAGCAGGAGACCCTACACCATTTCTGACAGATGGCAGTCCAGTCTCTTCTTGAAAGCTTCCAGTGATAAAGCTCCCACAACTTTCGAAGGCCAGCTGTTCCATTGGTTGATTGTTCTCACTGTCAAAAAAATTCTCCTTATTTCCAGGTTGAATCTCTCCTTATTCAGTTTCCATCCATTATTCCTTGTCTGGCCTTTGGGTGCCTTGGAAAATAGCTTGATCGCTTCCTTTCTGTGGCAGCCCCTCAAATATTCTCACGCTGCTATCATGTCTCCCCTGGTCCTTCTCTTCACTAGACTAGCCATGCCCAGTTCCTGCAACCGTTCATCATATGTTTTAGCCTCCAATCCTCTAATCATCAAGCTTGTTTTGTACTGAAATTGATCCCAGGCCCCTCTGCTTTAGGTGAGGCTAATGAGAAAACAGCTGACCTTTCAAAGGCCTTTCAAGGATAAAACCTAAGTAAGATCCTCCTTCATTGGGCGTTACAGTTGACCCCTTTGGAAGGAATGAAGAATGGCACAAATTGGATCCCTCAAGCAGGGCCCTTGTGTAGACCGACACCTTTTGTGCCAAAGACCTTCCCACTCGATCAGGGTTGATCCTTTATTGTGCAATCCTACATCTCAGCCTGGAAAGCAATTATTCAAATTAAAAATGCAGCAAAACTTGGGGGCGCAGTGGTTAGAATGCAGTATTGTAGGCTAACTCTGCCCACAGCCAAAAGTTTGATCCTGACCGGCTCAAGGATCACTCAGCTTTCCATCCTTTCGAAGTCGGTAAAATGAGGACCCAAATTGTCTGGGGCAATAGGCTGACTTTGTAAAACGCTTAGAGAGGGCTCTAAATCACTGTGAAGTGGTATATAAGTCTAAGTGCTGTTGCTATTTAAATACTGGGAGGAAGGAGTACAGACTACACCCAAATGCCTGTGAAAATGGCATTTAGGATATTATGCCTGACCAAAATTTAATGCAACTTTACAAGAGGATGCATTATTTGGACCGTGTTAAATGTTTTGATTTTTTTTTTAATTCTGTAATATGAGGAAATGCAGACTCCTTTGTAGAACATAAATGTAGATGCATACCTGCATCAGATTGTCCTGTTTTTAAAAACAGTCCCATATCATGTCCTTCAGCATTTAACACAGAAAAATAGAGACATTCTGTGATGCCTTGTCACCGGACAAAGCCTTGAAGAATGTCCTATTAAGCTCCTTCATAAATACATATACAGCTGATAGATGAGGAGGAGGAAGAATAGAATAGAATAGAATAGAATAGAATAGAATAGAATAGAATAGAATAGAATAGAATAGAATAGAATAGAATAGAATAGAATAGAATAGAATTACAGAGTTAGAAGGGACCTTGGAGGTCTTCTAGTCCCACCTCCTGCTTAGGCAGGAAACCCCACACCACTTCAGATAGATGGTTATCCAACATCCTCTTAAAAACTTCCGGTGTTGGAGCATCCACAATGTCTGGAGGCAAGTTGTTCCACTGATTATTTGTTCTAACTGTCAGGAAATTTCTCCTTAATTCTAAATTGCTTCTCTCCTTGATTAATTTCCACCCATTGCTTCTTGTCCAGCCTTCAGGTGCTTTGGAGAATAACTTGACTTCCTCTTCTTTGTGGCAGCCCCAGAGATATTGGAACACTGCTATCTTTTATTTATTTATTTTATTTTATTTTATTTGTATACCGCCCTTCTCCAACAGGACTCAGGGCGGTGAACAGCCGAGATAAAACATAACATATAAAACTTTAAAAACAGTTTAAAAGACATTAAATAATTTTGGCCCTCAATTTAAAACAACCCAGTTAAAACCAATTTCAAATTAAAACCGCAAGGATGGGATCAAGCCAGCCCGGCCAGATGAAATAGATGTGTTTTCAGGGCCCGACAAAAAGTCCGGAGGTCTGGTATCATGCGTATCTCTGGGGGTAGGTCGTTCCAGAGGGCAGGTGCCGCCACAGAGAAGGCTCTCCCCCTGGGGGTCACCAGCCGACATTGTCTGGCCGACGGCACCCTGAGGAGGCCCTCTCTGTGCGAGCGAACTGGCCGGTGGGAGGCTATTGGCGGCAGAAGGCGGTCTCATAGATATCATGTCTCCCCTAGTCCTTTTTTTCATTAAATTAGACATACCCAGTTCCAGCAACCGGTCTTCATATGTTTTAGCCTCCAGTCCCCAAATCACCTTTGTTGCACTTCTCTGCACTCTTTCTACAGTCTCAACATCTTTGATGTTGGAGGAGGAGGAGGAGGAGGGGGAGGAGAAGGAGGAGGAGGAGGAGGAGGAGGAGGAGGAGGAGGAGGAGGAGGACAATAATGTTATCTAGTTAGACAATGACATGTCTGTAAGAAAACAACCAAACTCAGGGAGCATTAAGGACCCTACACGTATAGAACTAATAGAAGGGTTCCCCTGAACTATTACAGGTAGGTCCCTGTAATACAGATAGGTCCAGGTAGTTGAACCCAAAATTTATGTTGCTAAGCAAGACAGTTTTTAAGTGAATTTGGCCCTCTTTTACAACTTTTCTTGCCACCGTGGTTAAGCGAACCACTGCAATCATGAAATTAGTAACACAGTTTTAAAGTGAGTCTGGCTTCCCCATTGACTTTTTACCACATGCAATCAATCAATCAGAATAGAGCTGGAAGGGACCTTGGAGGTCTTCCAGTCCAGCCCCTTGCTCAAGCAGGAGACCCTATTCCATTTCAGACAAGTGGCTGTCCAGTCTTTTCTTAAAAACCTCCAGTGATGAAGCACCCACAACTTCTAGTGGCAAGCTGTTCCACTGGTTCATTGTTCTCACTGTTAGGAAGTTTCTCCTTAGCTCCAGGTTGCTTCTCTCCTTAATTAATTTCCATCCATTGTTTCTTGCTTTGCCTTCTGGTGCTTTGGAAATTAAAGTGACCCCCTTCTCTTTGTTCTCAAATCGCCCAGTGCCAAAGATGCCTTGGCTTCTGGTGATTTTTTTTTCCAGAGCTGTTATAAAAGCCCAGGCGAGATATTCAGGCAGATGTCCTTTAAACCCTCTCTCGTTTCATCTTTGTTTTTGTTTGTTTCCTTTGTGCAGCAACAGAGACAGGCCGAAAACTTTCAAAGGGCAGCCCAGAGAAGGAAACTGCGTCCCAACCGTGTCTTTATCTATCCTCTCAAGCCGAAGCAGAAAACCGAGTGCTGGAAAAAACGTGAGCCCAGAAACAGAAGACGAGTATCCCGAGCCGCTGGAAGGAGGCACGTTCTCCTGCAACTGGGCCCAGTTTGCTCTGCAGTCTGTTCTAGATCAGGAGCCTAGCAGAACCTCCAGCAGCAGTGAGACACTACCTTAGGATATCTAGTTCCCTGCTTTGCACGTTAGGGAGGCCAGATTTAAGTCACTTCGTCAGGAAATTCTGTCTAAAACCATGCCCTGTTGCTCTCAACCAGAGTGAGAGATAGATGTAGTCCTCTACTTACAACCATTCGTTTAGTGACTATTCAAAGTTACAAAGGGCACTGGAAAAAGTGACTTATGGCCGGCCTTCGCACTTAGAATAGAATAACAGAGTTGGATGGGACCTTGGAGATCATCTAGTCCAGTGATAGCTAAACTTTTTGTCATCCCGTGCCAAAAGTGGGGGGGAGCGCAGGGGGGGGACACGCGCATGTGTGCCCACCCCACACCCATAATTCAATGTGCCCTGCCCCCCGCGCATGCGCGCGTGACACCCCCCCCCATGCTCCCCCTGCTTTTGGCATGGGATGGCACGGTGGGCCTGTAGGCCTGGTTTTTGCCCTCCCCAGGCTCCAGAGTCTTTCTTGAAGCCTGGGGAGGGCGAAAACAGCCTTCCTGACCCCCCCCAGGAGGCCCTCCGGAGGCAGGAAATGGCCCATTTGCCAACTTCCGGTGGGCCCCGAAGGCCTGTTTTTCACTCTCCCCAGGCTCCAGAGCCTTTCTAGGAGCCTGGGGAGGGCGAAAACAGCCTTCCCCACTTTCCCGGAGGCCCTCTGGAGGCCAGAAAGGGCCCATTTCCCGACTTCCGGTGAGCCCAGAAGGCCCAAAAATCAGCTGGCCGGCTCGCACATGCGCGCTATAGCTGAGCTAAGGCAACTCTCACATGCCCACCAATATGGCTCAGCGTGCCACGTGCCATAGATTCACCATCACGGTTCTAGTCCAACCCCCTGCTTAGACAGGAAACTCTACACCACTTCAGGCACTTACAACCATTGCAGCATTCCCACAGTTGTGTGATGAAAATGTATTATTTTGTTCACATTTATCATTTATTTTTATTTTATTATTTTACTAATTAAATGTCTATGCCACCCGTCTGGCAGTCACGTGACTCTGGGTAGCTTATAACACGCCAAATTTGGGCATTTGACAACTGGCATGTATTTATGACGGTTACAGTGTCCCCAGCATCACATGATCACCATTCGTGACCTTCCCACCTAGCTTCTGACAGACAAAGCCAAGGGGAGAAGCCAGACTTGCTTAACGACCACATGATTCGCTTAACAACTGCAGTGATTCGCTTAACAACCGTGGCAAAAAAAAAAAGAGAGAGAGATAAAAATCAGGCACGACTCATTCAATGACCATCCTGCTTTTGCAATGGAAATTCGAATCCCGATTGTGGTCATCAGGTGAGGACTACCACTCCTGAGCCAAAGGGTTCCATTGTACTTTAGGGTCTTCCCAATGGATTGGGACTAAAACTCCCAGAATTTCCAGCATTTCTTATAGATGGTTAGGTTGGTTAGCAATTTTAGGGAGTGGATTCTCAGTGGATCCAGAGAGATCCATGTTGGGAAGGATGGTTCGCAGTTTAAGAGGAGAAACGTCTCCCCTTGTAGCTGTCAGGGTTCCAAGTAACACCCCCAATGAAAGAAAACTTGAGTTTCCTCAAAGTTCCATTTTATTAGAGATGTCATATTGGCATATCTGGGAAAACCCGAATCTGAAAGCTTCCAGGTTTTCCCCACCCAAAAGAAAGTTCAAGTCCCTGCCCAACACCCACATGTCTATCAAATGGTCCAATCAAAGCACCGTCCCAACTGGAGATGCCTTCCAGTTCCAGCCTTCCAGGTGCAGGGCAAGATGTCCTTGACTCTCTGAGAAAGAAATGTTATTATGACTATATACGCTGGCTCCATACAATCCCCACTCCCAGTTTCCCACAGTAGTAAATAATAATAATAATAATAATAATAATAATAATAATAATAATAATAATAATAATAATAATAATTTTATTTCTATACCGCCCTTCTCCCGAAGGACTCAGGGCGGTGTACAGCCTATTTAAAAACACAGAACAAAACAACAATTAAAATTTAAAATCATTAAATAATTAGGCTCCAATTAAAACCCCGAAAATTTAAAATACCCCAATTTAAAATTATTATATTGACAGCCCTGCCTGGCGGAACAACAGGGTCTTCAGTGCACAGCGGAACAGCCGGAGGTCGGAGATCTTACGTATTTCCGGGGGCAGTTCATTCCACAGGGCTGGGGCTCCCACAGAGAAGGCCCTCCCCCTGGGTGTCGCCAGCCGACATAACTTGGCCGATGGCACCCTGAGGAGCCCCTCTCTGTGGGAACGGACTGGTCGGTGGGAGGCTATTGGTGGCAGAAGACGGTCTCGAAGGTACCCGGGTCCAATGCCATGGAGCGCTTTAAAGGTGGTAACCAACACCTTGAATCGCACCTGGAAGACCACTGGGAGCCAGTGCAGCTCGCGCAGGAGGGGTGTCACGTGGGCGCAACGAGTTGCACCCATAACCACCCGCGCGGCCGCATTCTGGACCAGTTGGAGCCTCCGAGTGCTCTTCAAGGGGAGCCCCATGTAGAGAGCATTACAATAGTCCAGCCGGGATGTGGCAGGCCTGAAGATCCAACGAAAAAGATGGCTTCCAGAGGCCTGACAGTAGCACTACATTGTCTGAAATAAATGTTCTTTTTTTCTTATAGATCAGTCTCCTGAACACAGACTTTCTCCAGAAAGCAGGATCTCCCCTAACCTCCTTCTCCAGGGAGACCATGCTCTGGATATGGTAAACTAAATTTCCTCTATTAGCCTTTTTTTTTTTTTTTTGTCTTCCCTCCTCATATTTGATTCTTGACCTTGGACTATCAAAAATCTCCTGGAGATAAGAATAGAAGTTATTAGTTGGAAACAATTGATGAGCTGTGATGGTGCAGTGGTTAGAATGCAGTATTGCAGGCTAATTCTGCTGACTGCCAGCAGTTTGGCAGTTCGATCCTGACCAGCTCAAGGTTGACTCAGCCTTCCATCCTTCTGAGGTCCATAAAATGAGGACCCAGATTGTTGGGAGCAATAGACTGACTTTGTAAACCGCTTAGAGAGGGCTGTAAAACACTGTGAAGCGGTACATAAGTCTAGGTACTATTGCTACTGGGCAGTTCACAATTGGCTTGAAACTAGCAAAGTTGGGGTTAAGTTATATAGTATCAGAAACCAGTCTTTTTGATGCTGGAAAATGCCATTTCTTATATTATATAGCCATAGTGGCGGAGTAGTTAGAATGCATATTGAAAGCTAATTCTACTGACTGCCGATTACCAACACTTTGGCAGTTCGAATCTCACCAGGCTCAAGATTGACTCAGCCTTCCATCCTTCCGAGATGGGTAAAATGAGGACCCAGATTGTTGGGGGCAAGATGCTGACTCTGTACACTGCTTAGAGAGGGCTGTAAAGCACTGTGAAGCGGTATATAAGTCTAAGTGGTATTGCTATTGCTATAGAATCAGAGGTGTCTAACTTTGGCAACTTTAAGACTTGTGGACTTCAGCTCCCAGAATTCCTCAGGGCTTTAAAACTTGTGGACTTTAAGACCTGTGGACTTCAACTCCCAGAATTCCCCAGGTCTTAAAGTCACCAAGGATGGACAACCTGAAGGCTGGATAAAGTGAGAGAAGATATCAGGTCACAGCCTCTCTGTAAAAATGTTGATTATCTGCCCAAATTATTAACTCTAGGTTTAATAAGCAATTGTGTTTAATGTCCCTATTTTATACAAGCTGGAGAATTGGGCTTGACATGTTCCAGGATTATTCTTTCACCTGCAGCCTTCGAAGTGATCTATTTATAATCTATATTTGTGATGAGCAGATCTCCTGAGACCTTTCCAATTTAATGGCTCTGTTCTTCTGACTTACTTAATTGGATCACTTGGGAGAGAACGTATTGCAGGAACAGCAAAACTGGGTTAATTAACTGACTTAGTCAACCACTGTAGTTCCAGAGGGTTATTTTTAACCCAAAGGGGACCCAGGCATACCCAAGGGTTACACTCAGCCCAAAAGGGAGACCTGACAACCAGCTGACCCATTTTGCATTCTCAGCCTCTTTTTCTTGAAGGGGAGGGGGGGAGATGAAAAATTAACCCTTGCCATTCCAGAACTCATCACCATGGGCTAGTACCACAGAACACAGCATTCTGATTGGCTGCAGCATCTACGCCCAATTGGAAAGAGGGAAAAGATTATCTAGCTACCTATATATATCTAGTTATCTAGCTATCATCCACCTAACTCATATATCTTCTATATATCTTTATCCATCCATCTATTCATCTAATTTCTATCATCTATTTATCTATTTAGCTCTATCCATCTATTTTAATAATGTATCTATCTGTCTGTCTGTCTGCCTGCCTGCCAGCATGCCTATTATTATTAATAATATTATTGAGCCTGAGTGGCGTAGGAGGCTAATGCCTCCTACTAAGGAGCATTTAACATCCAGCTGCCTGCAATTACTGCCAGTTCAATTCTCACCAGGCTCAAGGTCGACTCAGCCTTCCATCCTTTCTAAGGTTGGGTAAAATGAGGACCCGGTTTGTGGGGGCAATAAGCTGACTTTGTATAAAAAAATAAATACAAAAGTATGAAGGCTATTGCTTAACGCATTGTAAGCCGCCCTGAGTCTCCGGAGAAGGGCGGCATATAAAAATAAATAATAATAATAATAAATAATATTATCTATCTGTTTATCTATCTACTATATCTACCATATCTATCTATCTATCTATCTATCTATCTATCTATCTATCTATCTATCATTATCCATCCATCTATCTCCATCCATCCATATCCTATCCATCTCTCTATCTATCTGTGTGTGTGTGTGTCTGTCTATCGCTATCCATCCATCTATCTCCTATCCATCTCTTTCTCTGTCTGTCTGTCTGTCTGTCTGTCTGTCTGTCTATCTACCTACCTACCTACCTACCTACCTACCTACCTACCTACCTATCTATCTATCTATCTATCTCTATCCATCCATCTATCTCCATTCATCCATCCATATCCTATCCATCTCTCTCTCCCTCCCTCCCTCCATCCATCTATCTATCTATCTATATCCATCCATCGATCTCCTATCCATCTTTCTCTCTCTCTCTCTCTCTATCTATCTATCCATCCATCTATCGCCAGTCATCCATCCATATTCTATCCATCTCTCTCTCTCTCCATCCATATATCTCTCTCTCTATCATCTATCTATCTATCTATCTATCTATCTATCTATCTATCTATCACCAAGGATCCCATAGTTCAATCCTAAACTAGAGATATTATCGTCTGTCAGTCCATTGAAGTCCCAAAATTTGAAGTTTTATTGTCCTCACCTATTCCTCTCGTCCTTCTCTGTTTGTAGAGCTCTCAGAAGAGGGTCAACCAATTGCAAGGAACCATTGAGCTGATGAGAACAGGATCCCGAACCTCCTCGCAAGAAAGAGATTACCCAGAAAGTGTCTCCCCACCCCTTACAAGCAAAACACCACCATCTCCCCATTGCAATCAAAGTCCCAGGTTTGAAGCGTAAGTGGTTATCCCTCCAATTCCTACATTACCTCAGTGGTGCAGTGGTTAGAGTGCAGTACTGCATGCCCACCCAGTCACATTACCCCACCCCACCAAGCCACGCCCACAGAACCGGTAGTAACAAATTTTACATTTCACCACTGCTTACAACTATGAAATTTTGGCAGTTTTTTTTCTAAAGTGACGGTGTTGATTCTTTTAGATTTTTAAGATCCAACAAATCGGATTGCCGAGCCTCCCCCTCGTCTTGTGAGAACCTGAGGTTCGCCACCAAAAAGGAACAGCTCTACCTCTTCAACCAAAGTTTAGCCCTGCATCATCTTGGCCTCCGGAATAACCCGGCCAGCAAAGAGGGCGATTTCCCTCACCACTTGTTACTGGCTAAGGAAGTCGGCAGTCGCATGAAGCCCCCAGTTGAGTGGGAAGACCAAGCGGCCATCTTGGAACTTCCTGGTGCTGTGTTGTACATGAAAGACCGTCATTTGGAAAACAAGCTCCAGCTTCTTAACAGCTCGGAGAAACTCCGTTGTTTGTTGATGCAGCAAGAAGGGAAAGGAAGAGGCGAGGACAGTTCAGATCAGACCCCTTCCCTATCCCCAAGTGTCGACAAAGAAGGGAAGAAGGAAAGACCCTGTCCAGAAGATTTGATGGACGATACACTAGAGCAGCTGTTCCAGGTCCATAAAGAAAACCCAGACCGAGGAGAGAAAGCCACATCTGTGCAGGACAATGCCACTGAAGCACCTCTGGATTTATCAGATTATGGAAGGGGAAGAGAAAGTGGCACCAACTGGCACCCTCGGTCCTCAGTGAAACACGAAAGGCGAAGTCCAGGCGGAGATGAGAATGAGGACTCTGTTGTTCAGAAAACCTGTTTGTCTAGCTGGCTTGGTACAACTCCAGAACGCCATTACGGAAACCAACGACTGGAACAATTCACAGCTGGAGCCAAGGAAAATATAGCAGTTTCTCCGGTAAGAAATACATATGTTTTCCATATATCATCTTCCCGACATGTGCATGCACCACAGGGGGCTGCTTTTTCAGTTTCCGGTGCTCCCATGCATGTGAAGACCAGCTGGCTGGTGCGGTGGAACCAGGAAGAGTAACAGGCAACGGGTTGCGTGCCCGGAGAGACGTCTATGCATGCCACTTCCAGCATGCATGCCATAGGATCGCCATCACGCGTATAGGATCTCCTGCTTGAGCAGGGGGTTGGACTAGTAGACCTCCAAAGTCCCTTCCAATCCTATTATTCCATGTTCTGTCTTCTAACATAGTCATTGTGGAATGTTACAGGACTTTGTAAGGCTGTAGCTTTTCTTAATCTTAAATTCTGTGACCTCTGCAGATATCTCTGCCAAGAGAACCTTCCGTGTCCAAGACATCTTCACATGATTCCACTGCTGATACAGAAGTCAAGATGCCTTTTCGAGTGGAGAATCAAGACCCTGAGCGGCCAGGTAAAAGACAACATATTTTGAATTTTTCTGGAAGAGACTGGACAGCCATTTGCCTGAAACAGTATAAGTCTCCTGCTTGTGCAGGGATTGACCTGGAAGACCTCTAAGGTTCCTTCCAACTCTGTTATTTGGAATTATATATATATGCCTTGTTTAGCAACAATAATGCTGGTTTCAACTATGGTCATAAGTCAAGGATTACTTTCCAGATACATTAGATACAGAGGTGGGATTCACTTACCTTCCCTACCGGTTCGCAAATGTGACTTTCTGCACATGTGCAATAATCGCGCATTACATCTAGGCAGGTGGGCGGAGCCTCCTGCAGTCGTCACTACCGGTTCGTGCGATCCGGACAGAACCGGCTGAATCCCACCACTGATTAGATATCAATTATCCAAATTTGAAATAGTAAAATCAACAACTTGTTCTAGAACAGGGGTGTCAAACTCAAGGCCCGTAGGCCGCATCCGTCCCACAGGGTGCTTAGATCTGGCCCACGGGGCCAGCCTGGAAACAGCAAAGGACCGGCCTGCAGTGCGTCTCCCAGTGAAAACGAAGCTCCGTTTTCACTGGCAGAAGGCTAGGAAAACAAAGTAAAAACCAAACAAAAGGAGAAATGTTTCCCCTTTTGCATTTGAGCATGCAAGAAGGGACAGGAAAGGGGAACGGGAAAGAGGATAGACGAAGAAAAAGATGGGAAGATGGGAAGAGACCAAGGAAGGAAAAAAATAAGGAAAGAGGGGAAGGAAGAAGAAAGGAAAATGAAGAAGGAAGGAAGGAAGGAAGGAAGGAAGGAAGGAAGGAAGGAAGGAAGGAAGGAAGGAAGGAAGGAAGGAAGGAGATTATAATGAGAGTGAGGGAATCTCAGGGAAGTCCTGCCTTAGCACTTGACAACCAGAGGTGCCTCCAACAGGAATGACGTCGAACTGGCTACAACCGCCATGGCCACACCTTCTCCCAGCCACGCCCCCCCTGGCCCTCCGATATCAAACACAACCCTGATGCAGCCCTCAAATAAATCGAGTTTGACACCCATGTTCTAGAACTGTTATGGCAAACCTATGGCATGTGTTCCTGAAGTGACATGTGGAGCCATGTTGCCTGGCAGGCATGGTGGCGCCCGTTCCTCTTCCGGGTTTCTGGTGTGCCTGTGCATGCGATGATCAGCTGGCCTTTGTGCTTTCATCAGTGCCGGAAACCGGAAGAGCTTGTCTTCCATTTTCCAGCGTGAGCATGTGAGCCAACCAGCTGATCGGTGCGTGTGCATGCGTGAAGTGCTCCCTTTTTGGCACTTGGTGCTGCGCACGCTCCCTTTTTGGCCAGCTGATCGGTACGTGTGCATGCGTGAAGTGCTCCCTTTTCGGCACTTGGTGCCGCGCACGCTCTCTTTTTGGCACTCAGTGCCGAAAAAGTTCACCATCACTGTTCTAGAACAATAATCTCAAGGCATGTTGAGGTTCTAGAAGGGTAAGATATGTTACCAACAATAATCTCAAGGCATGTTGAGGTTCTAGAAGGGTAAGATATGTTACCAAGTCTTGAGCAAGAGGCATTTTTGATGATGGACCAATCGCTAGAATATGAAACTTGAGATCCTTCATGCAATCATACGTAGCTTCCAAAGACCCCTTGTCCTATTCCCAGGAAATATTTAAAGTTGCTCAACCAGTAATTTCATTTCTCTTACAATGGAAGGCTTACATCCAGGATTACGTGTACCATAAATCTTGTTGAACAAACAACACTTCGGAGTTTAAGTAAACTTGGAGTCTATTACACAGTTGGCCTTTTGTGCTCTGCTGAAATCTGGGGAACTTTGAGCTCTTTCATCAAGAAGGAGTAGAAATTTTTGGCACGTGTCCAAATTTATACGATCCTGAATGATCCCCACCCTATCAAATCTTGAGTCCAGGGTCAACATTTTGATTTGAAATAGCTCTCTAGAGTCTAGAGCTCAAGCATTGCCTTCCTCAGTACCAAAATCTTATGAATTTGGGGTGTTTTAAGTTTCGTTTTCTGGGCCAATTATTTAATTGTATTTTAATGGTTTTTTAACACTTGTATTATATGTATTTTATTTGGCTGTTCACCGCCCTGAGTCCTTCGGGAGTAGGGCGGTATACAAATTCAATAAATAAATAAATAAATAAATAAATAAATAAATAAATAAATAAAATCAACCAACGGAATAGCTTACCTTCAGAAGTTGTGGGTGCTCCATCATGGAGGCTTTTAAAAAGAGGCTGGACAACCATCTGTCTGAAATGATATAGGGCAGTGATGGCAAACCTTTACGGCACCAAGTGCCCAAACCAGATTGTGCGTGCATGTGTGCATGTGCGCACGCCAGAGCGCCGGAAACCTGAAGATCAGCTGGCCAGTGCGCATGCGTGTGACAGCCAGCTTGTCTTCGGGTTTCCGGCACTCACATGCATGCCAGCCAGCTGATCTTCACGCACACCGAGCACCGTAAACCCAAACACCAGCTGGCCGGTGAGCGCATGCCTGTTTTTTGGCTGGTTTTGGCTGTTTTTTGGGTCGTTTTTCAGGCTGGTTTGGGGGCCATTTTCAGGCCTTTTTTTGGCTGTTTTTCTGCCGTGTTTCAGGCCAAAAAAGGCCCAAAAAACGGCTGGAAAACAGCCTGTTTTTTGGTCGTTTATCAGGCCATTTTCAGGCCTTTTTCCAGTGCTCCGGCACCCAGGAAGACCATCTGGCTGGCAGGCGTGCCCACAGAGAGGGCTCTACGTGCCACCTCTGACACGCGTGCCATAGGTTCGCCATCACGGATATAGGGTCTCCTGTTTGAGCAGGGGGTTGGACTAGAAGACCTCTGAGGTTCCTTCCCACTCTTATTATTCTATGTTCTGTGTTCTAAAACTGGAACATGGGGCCTTATCCAAATAAAGCAGAAGTCAAACACACAACTGAACAATGGACTCACAAACACTTGTTCAATACTGTATGAATTACCTCAGATCCTGGTGATTAGAAACCAAAATGCGTCTCTGTTTTCTGAGTCTTTAAGGGGGGGAAAACTCTTTCCTGTCTTACATACTTTTCTCTAATCCAAAAAGCGAGGGAAAAATGGTGTTTCTAGGCCTTATGATAGAAGTCGATCTCCTATATGCCTTTATTTCTTTTAGATTACAGCGATTCTGACTCACTAAACGATGGCTCTGACGGGACAGCCGTATCTGAGAGTGAGGTCCGTTTCCATGTTTTGAAGGGGTCGAAGTAATCCTGTCTTTTAATGATGGGGTATGAAATCATTGAACGAGATTGGGAAATTGGGTCTCTTGGATTTTGCTGACCTACAATTCCAAACAACATTTCCTATTGGTATTGTGGGAAGCTGAGAAGAGGACAGGCAGTCCTCGACTTACAATCATTCATTTAGTGACCACTTAAAGTTACAATAGCACTCCCAAAGGAGCTTTTTCAAGAGGCAACTGCACTTTCTGGTTTTTCTTTGAAGACGTTTCATGTCTCATCCAAGAAGCTTCTTCAGCTTCTTGGATGAGCTGAAGAAGCTTCTTGGATGAGAAGCGAAATGACTTCAAAGAAAAACCAGAAAGTCCAATTGCCTCTTGAAAAAGCACCTTTGGGACAACCATGACCTGGATGACTGAGAATCTCCATAGACATTTACAACAGCACTATAAAAAGCAACTTATGATTGTGTTTCACATTCACGACCACTGCGGCTTCCCCACAGTCATGTCATCAAAATTCAGATGCTTTGCAACTGGCATGTACTTATGACGGTTGCATTGCCCCAGAGTCCTGTGACCTCCCCTTTTGCAACCTTCTAATAAGCAAAGTCAATGGGGAAGCCAGATTCACTTAACAACCGTGTTACTACTATTATTGTTGTTGTTGTTGTTGCTGTTGTTGTTGTTGTTGTTATTATTATTATTATTATTAATATTAATATTATTAATATTTCTATGCCGCCCACTCTCTGAGGACTCTGGGTGGCTTACACCAAAGACAGTATACTAAATAGCATATTGCCCCCAACAATCTGGGTCCTCATTTTACCCACCTCGGAAGGATGGAAGGCTGAGTCAACCTTGATCCAGTGAGATTTGATCCGCTGATCTGCTGAACTAGCAGTCAGCTGAAGTAGCTGCAGTACAGCACTCTAACCACTGCGCCACCTCGGCTCTTTTCTAATTTAACATCTCCAGTGTTTCGCTTAATAACTGTGGCAAGAAAGGTCGTAAAATGGGGCAAAAGTCCCATTTAACAACTGTGCTACTTAGCAATGGACTTTTTGGTCTTAAGTCAAGGACTATCTGTACTGTAGTTCAGGATCTTCTAGAGATCTTCAGGTCCCTCACTACGGGTCTGAGAATTCTGTAATTCATTAGGTTTATTGTTTAAGTGGGAGGTCTCCAAATTTGGCAATTTTTGTGGGCTTCAACTTACATTGGCTAGGGACTTCTGGGAATTGAAATCCACAAGTCTTCATTAAGTGACACCTGATTTAAACCACAATAAGAACCTGTCTTATGGTTGCATCTAAAAGCAAATCTACTTGTATGATTATGCGAATATACTGTAACCAGACCTGACTTGACCGGTTTAGAGTGTGAAGAACTGAACAGTATTTTCAGTGTAAATGGAAAAGAGGACAGATCCTTTAAATTACATGACATTTTTCTTCATGCATCCTAAACCTGTCTGGATCAATTTCTTTAATTTATATAGATAGTTGATACTCATGAAGAGAAAGCTCTCCCAGGAGGTTCGGCAAAAGAAGACTACTGCTATGTAACTGAGAAAATTCAGAATTTGCAGAAGAAACGGAAAAGGGGACACAATTCGTCATTAAAAGGTTTGAAATTCTTCCTTTCCAACTAGTTCAGATTTTGCACCCCAAAATGTCATACATTGCCCTGCTTTGCACATAAGAGAATCCATAATTATAATCAAGGATTAAGGTGCTGATTTAGGAACTAGACCGTGAGTTCTAGTCCTGCCTTAGGCATGAAAGCTGGCTGGGTGACTTTGGGCCAATCACCAGGAGACTGGGAATTCTAGTCCCGCCTTAGGCATGAAAGCTGGCTGGGTGACTTTGGGCCAATCACCAGGAGTGGGAATTCTAGTCCCACTTTAGGCATGAAAGCTGGCTCAGTGACACCAGGAGATCATGAGTTCTATTCCCTCCTTGGGCATAAAAACCAATTGGATTACTTTGGGTTAGTCCCTCTCTCTCTCAGCCCAGTCTGCCTCACAAGGTTGTTGTTGTGGAGAAAATAGGAGGAGGAAGGAATAGCAGGTATGTTTGCTGCCTTGAGTTAATTATCAATTTCCTTGCAAAAGAGCAACATTTTCATCTCGCTCATTCTAGTAAAAGTATGGTTGCAATATCCATTCTTCTTCGCCTCCCCTCATTTGGTAGCTTTCAGGAATCCTGAAAACCTTGATCTTACTCAACCAATAACCAATTTCCCACTTCTCTTTTTAAATCTTCAAGCTTTTAGATTTCCCCCCAACTTCTATTGTATAAGATTAGATGATCTCTGCCAAGGAACTTCCTCCATTTTAAAACTCCATCCTTATTGTCAACTAGCTTGAAAATACAGGTAGTCCTCAATTTACAACCATAACAGAGCCCAGAATTTATGGCGCTGCTGAGTGAGAAATTTGTTAAAGCGAGTTTGGCTCCATTTTACGACATTCCTCTCCACGTTTGTTAAGTGAATCACTGCAGGTCTTAATTTAGTAACATGGTTGTGAAGTGAATATGGCTTCCTCATGGACTTTTCTTCTCAGAAGGTCGCAAAAAATGATCGCATGACACACACCCCCAGGACACGGCAACCGTCATAAATATGACCCAGTTGTCAAGCATCCAAATGTATATCACATGACTATGGGGATGCTGCAATGGTCATAATCAGTGTTGAAATGCAGCCGGTTCTATCCGGCTCGGGCAAATCGGTAGCACCGGTGGTGGGAGGCTCCACCCACCCGCCTGGATGTCATCACGTCCCGTTTTTGAACTTCTGCACATACACAGAAAGTTCTGTGTATGTGTGGAGGAGGCATGCGTGCTCACATGTGCGAACCGCTAGCGAAGGTAAATGGATTTCACCCCTGGTCATAAGTGTGCAAAATGATCATGTCACTTTTTCCAATGCCGTTGTAAGTTTGAACGGTCACTAAATGAACTTTTTAAAGTCAAGGACTACCTGTACAGGTTTCCATGCCTTTATGTTTAGTCCCTGTGAGTCTCTTTTCTAACAGTGTCCTCTGGACTATGACTAATTACTGATAGTTTTGGTTGAAGAAGAAATCCACAGTTGCAGTCTGTTGTTTTCCCTTCCATCTTGGATTCCGTGCTGCATAAATATTTAACCAAGTTATACAATTGTCCTGAGATAAGAGGTGGAGCAGAGACTCCAATGTTTTAGCAGGGTGGGCTTTTCTCTAAATAGGGATCCAACCCCCAGTTTAGAGAGAGAGAGAGAAAGAGAGGAAAAACTTCAGCTTGAGTAAGTGTGGTACGTACACTTGTTTGTTTAAATATTTGGTCTAGTATTAACTTAGAGCAAACCCCACTCCCGTCTATCACTGATGAAGATACCTAGTTTGGTAATGAAACATCTGCAAGAAAACACCCATGCTCTGAGGAGACCAATGACCCCATATGTTCAGCCCTGAGCTGCCAATATTCTCTTCTATACGTTCAGCAGGTCAGATGGCTTGCTCCACTTTCTTCTTCTCTGCTGCTGCCTGTTTAACGTCTTCACAGCCCAAGCTTTGTCAGGGCTAAACAAGACAAAAAGAAACTATCAATATTTTCCATCCAGATTCATCAGAGCTTGTCGGAAAGGCACGGTGGCAGCTTTTCAAACGTACCCCGTTTTTAAACCCTGGCGACCACCATATCTCTCTATTAGTTGGTCAACTCTGCTCTCTTCTATTTTTTTGACTGGGCAAACAGAGCAAAGGAAGGTGTTGGGGACGCAAAGTGTTTAAATTGTTAGCAGGCCAGAGAGGTTTTGTGGCCAGCCTTATCAATGTCCTGCTCAGTCACACCTGTAGGAAATACCTGTACAACATAGTCCATTGTTAGCAGCTTACCACTTCTGTAGGCCCTCGCTTGAAAAATAAACACGATTTGTGTGGAAATACTTTTTTTTTTTTTTGCAAAGTCAATAATTCTTTCAGGAAACCTGGGTGTGTTTTGTCAATCAAGGTTCCTTAGAAAAGGCTAAACAAACAAGCTGGACTGTGTACGTACCACACTTACTCAACCTGGAGTTTATCTTCTCTCTCTCTCTCTCTCTCTCTCTCCAAACTGGGGGTTGGATCCCCATTTAGAGAAAAGCCCACCCTGCTAAAACATTGGAGTCTCTGCTCCGCATCTTATCGCAGGACAATTGTATAACTTGGTTAAATATTTATGCAGCATGCACACCAGGGCCTGCACAATACCATTCAGGCCGCTGCATTTTGCACCAACTGGAACTTTTAGATGCTCTTCAAGGGCAGCCCCATGTAGAGCATGTTGCAATAGTCAAGACAGGAAGTGACTAGGGCATGAATGACTGTGAATAGGGACTGTTGGTCCAGAAAAGGGCATAACTGGCACACAACCTGCAGTTCCACAAAGGCCCGCCTGGCCATGACTGCCACCTGCTCTTCGAGCAGGAGTCGTGAGTCCAGGAAAAAACCCTAGATTACGCACAGGGTCTGTTTGGGGTAGTGCCACCCCATCCAAGACCAAAAGTGGCAATTCTCCCTGAGCCAATGAACCCCAAACTCAGAGCCATTCGGTCTTGCAAGGGTTTAGTTTCTTTTTTAAAAAAAATATACTTTATTCAGTTTTATATATATACAAGACAAAAATTTCATTTCTATTTACATCGGATCTGCAGTGTTTATACATATATACATAAAATGTCTCTGGTATCACTTTATCAGTTTATCACTACTTATTTATCATACCTTATACTCCCTCTTTAATTCTATTGTTCAACCATTCGTACCACCTTTCCCACACCGTGTAATACTCTGAGTTCTCATCGTTATTTATTTCATACGTTAGTTTACTCACCTCTGCGCACTCCAGGATTTTCCTAATTATAAGTTCTTTTGGTGGCAGGGTTTTCTCTTTCCAGAGTTGTGCGTACGCCAGTCTAGCAGCTGTGGTTATGTGTATTATCAGATGGATCTTTTTCTTTCCATACCCCTTTTTTACTATTCCCAGGAGAAATATTTCCAGCGTCAATTCTATGTCTTCTCCAATTATTTCTTATATCCAACTCCAAATTTTATTCCAGTATCTTTTCACTTCGGGGCATGTTCACCACATATGAAAGAAGATGCCCTGACCATGGCCGCATTTCCAACAGTTGGGGTGTATATTGGGAAAGGGTTTAGTTTCAACCTGTTGTTCCCCATCCAGCCCCTAACAGCCTTTAGGCACTGTGAGAGGGAGGACACAGCATCACTTAACTCACCATGGGCTGAGACATACATCTGAGTATCATCAACATATTGGTGATACCTCAGTCCATGGTGACAGATGATCTCACACAGCGGCTTTATATAAATGTTGAACAGGAGCAGAGAGAGTACCAAGCCCTGAAGAACCCCGTAAAGCAGTGGGCGAGGGCTGGATCTCTCCCCTCCTATCAACACCGATAGAAATACAAAAATTATCACCATGTCAGTTAATACTTAGTTGGGTAACCTTTAGCATGAATTACGGCCTTACAACATCTTCCTATGGAGTGAACCAAGTCTTTTAGTTCTGGAGTTGTTATAATGTGAAACCAAGATTGAATAATTGCTTCCATTAATTGGGTTTTATTGCTGGGTTGCTTCTGACCAGCAAGTTTTTTTAGTTGGCTCCATAGATTTTCATTTGGATTAAAGTCTCAGCTATTCCCAGGCCATTCCAGCAGTGGAATATGATTATCTTGAAACTGGTGTTATTAGCCATCAAACCTCAAAAATACACTTTTCCCAAAAGGTTTCCACAATTTTGGCCACTACTGTATGTATATTGGTAATTTTCAGGGAGAAAATTACAATGCACTCTGTCTAATGCTCCATTCGTTCTATTTCTTCTTCACAGCCTACAAGAAATCAGTTCAAGGAGGAGAGAGGGATACAGCCATCCACATCTTCCCTGGCTCAAAAGACATGAAGGAAATGGCAAACCACAGCCCTGCTTTCGGACATGAGGTGCACGAGGAGACATAGCTTAAAAACATTCTCACTTGGACTTGCTTGGTAGCCTATGCTGAAGTTAAACTTTCCTGGTTTTGATCAGGAATCCTACAACAGACACAAAATAATTCTTGATATTTTAGTTGCTAAGGTTAAACAGCCTTCCACGTTACACAGACTTACATAGGGAATTGTCAGATATTACAACTGAAATTGTGAGGAAATGGGACATCCCCGATGGACCAGGCGTGTGGAAGAATTTAAGAACCACTTCTCTGATTACCGTATTTTTTGGACTATAAGACGTACCGAAATTTAGAAGAGGAAAACAACAACAAAAAGTTTTTGGCATGCCCCATTTTCAGGCCTTTTTTGGGGGGGGGGGGCTTTTCCAGCCTGTTTTGGCCCCTTTTGGGGGCTTTTCCGGCCTGTTTTCAAGACTTTTTTCAGCCCATTTTCAAGGGCCTTTTTTGGGCCGTTTTCTAGGCCCATTTTCAAGGCTTTTTTCAGCCTGTTTCTGGGGCTTTTTTCAGACTGTTTTTTGGCCCATTTTTGAGGCTTTTTTGGGACCGTTTTTTCAAAAAAACGGCCAGTGGGTGGGCGGGGCTTCACCAATATTCAGTCTATAAAATGCACAGACATTTTCACCTCCTTTTGGGAGACAAAAAATGTGTTTTATAATCCAAAAAATATGGTATACTGGAAATAAGAATATAGGTAGTCCTCGATTTATGACCACAGTTTTGCCCAAAATTTTTGTTGCTGACATTTGTTAAGTGAGTTTTGCCCCCTTTCACAACCTTCCTTGCCACAGTTGTTAAGTGAATCACTGCTGTTGTTAAGTTGGTAATACGTTTGATAAGTGAATCTGACTTCCCCATTGACTTTGCTTGTCAGAAGGTCACAAAAGACACTGAAACCGTCATAAATATGAGTCAGTTGCCAAGCATCTGAATTTTGATCAGGTGGCCATGAGGATGCAGCAATGGTCATAAGTGTGAAAAACGGTCATCAATCACTTTTTTCAGTGCTGTTGTATAACAGAAACAGAATAGCAGAGTTAGAAGGGACCTTGGAGGTCTTCTAGTCCAACCCCCTGCTCAAGCAGGAAGCCCTATACCAGTTCAGACAAATAGTTGTCCAATCTCTTCTTAAACCTTTTTACGTCGAACAGTCACTAAATGAATAGTTGCAAGTCAAGGACTACCTGTATAACTCTGCTGATCTAGTACTTTCTTCACAGGGTACACGGCAGTAAAGACATTGTACATGAATAGAAAAAGAAATGAGTTTGATGTATTTAGCACCCTGTGGTCAAAACTACCTAAAATATGCCAAGTGTTTGTTCACCAGTGATGTGTTGATTAAATGTATGCATAATTTGAAGCGTTACATCATTATTGTTTTGCAAAATAATTTGCTGGAATTCTAAGGCTAAGCATACTTGTCATAGGCATTTCATGTAGGAATTAACAGACTGCCGGGATTAATTTTGACGAGCAGATGAAAGCCATTTCATCTCAGGGTCCTCAGTCCGAATACTATGGTCTTCAGCCATGTTGGCTCAGGAATCCTGGGAATTTTTTAAATTTATTTTTATTTATTTATATTTAAATTTATATACTGCCCTTCTCCCGAAGGACTCAGGATGGTGAACAGCCAAAAGTAAAAAACATAGAATACAAAATTTAAAAACAATTTAAAAATATATTAAACAATTTGGCCCAAGAATTAAAATACCTCATTTAAAATTAAAATTAAAATTAAAATTAAACAATTGGAGAGTTAGGCCAGCCCGGATTGTTGAAATAAAAAAGTTTTGAGGGCCTGACGGAAAGTACGTAAATCCAGAATCGTCCGTATCTCCGGGGGGAGCTCGTTCCAGAGGGCAGGTGCTCCCACAGAGAAAGCTCTCCCCCTGGGGGCCACCAGTCAACATTGTTTGGCAAACGGCACCCCGAGGAGCCCCTCTCTGTGGGAGTGTACTGGCCGGTGGGAGACTCTCGGTGGCAGAAGGCGGTCTCGTAAATATCCTGGTCCTAAGCCATGGAGCGCTCTAAAGGTGGTCACCAACACCTTGAAATGCACCCGGAGGACCACTGGGAGCCAGTGCAGCTCGTGCAGGAGAGGTGTTACATGGGACCGCCATGACGCTCCCATAATCACCCGCGCGGCCGCATTCTGGACCAGTTGGAGCCTCCGGGTGCTCTTCAAGGGGAGCCCCATGTAGAGAGCGTTACAGTAGTCCAGGCGGGAGGTGACGAGGGCATGAGTGACCGTGCGCAAGGAGTCCCGATCCAGAAAGGGACGCAACTGGCGAATCAGGCGGACCTGATAGAAAGCTCCCCTGGCCATGGCCGTCACATGTTCTTCTAAGGACAGCCGTGCATCCAGGAGGATACCCAAGTTGCGAGCCCTCTCCGTGGGGGCCAACGACTCACTCCCAATAGTCAGAGATGGCACCAACTGACTATATTGGGGCGCTGGGAGCCACAGCCACTCGGTCTTGGATGGGTTGAGCTTGAGCCTGTTTCTCCCCAGATCCAGATCCGCACGGCCTCCAGACACCGGGACATCACGTCAAGGGCATCATTGGGGTGTCTGGGGTGGAGATGTACAGCTGAGTGTCATCAGCGTACTGATGGAACTTTACCCCGGACCCACGGATGATCTCACCCAGCGGCTTCACATAAATGTTGAACAGAAGGGGCGAGAGGACCGACCCCTGCAGCACCCCACATACAATCATTTTACCGACCTCGGAAGGATGGAAGCTGAGTCAACCTTGAGCCGGTGAGAATCGAACTGTCGAACTGCTGGCAGCCGGCAGTCAGGTGAATTAGCCTCCAATACTGCATTCTAACCATTGCGCCACCACATCTACAAATGTTGATCATATGACTGCAGGACACCATGACAGTCATAAATGTGACCATTGGTCACAAAGCTATTTTTTTTCACACTGTTGTAACTTTGAATGGTCGCTAAACAAGGCAGTTGGTAAGCGAAGACTGCCAGTATAAAGGTATATTGCATCAATATACCTTTAGGCGCGACAGACTGTGGCTGCTCCCACGTAGGGTTTTATCTGCACTTTTTCTAGGCAAATAATTTTGCAAATAAGTAACTGTGCTTTTCCCCAAAAATAGACTGGTAACCTTGCAACAACAAAGATCTTTTGATCTTAGGAGACTTTGATTCTTTTTTTTTTCCAGAAACCTATTTTGCCACAGCTATAACAATGTGATATTATTGTCAAATATTTTTCAAATTCCCAGTGACAATATTCTCCTCCGTGATCAGATCTTAATTTCCTTATTTTTTTCAAGTTGAACCTGTTTCTTACATAACCACCAAACAGTTTTGAATTCCTTAAATGCTTCAGAGGTAGGTCCAAATATACTTTTGAGTGACAGCCTGCGAATGTTACATAAATATTCTCACCCTTAGGTTTGATTGGCACAGGACCGCAAACATCTGGGGGAAAAAAATAGATTCTAACAGCTGAGTGACTGGGGAAAGTTTCCTTTAAGCAACAAAATATATTTCGATTCCTTTTATTTCCAGCAGGGTCGAAACTCAGTTGTTTTAAATGGCAGACTCATCGCTGTGACCAAATCTTCTTGCAATTTTGCAGGATTATTATTATCCATATTTCCTGTTACATGCATTAGAGATACATAAGTTCAGGGGTGGGCTACTGGGCGTTTGCAGGGGTTCAGGAGAACCTCTAGCTAAGATTCTGTGCAGTTCGGAGAACCCCCAATTCCCACTCCTGGCTGGTCCGCCCACCCTGCCCTACCCCTCCCAGAAGTCCCCACCCAGCCCATTTTGGATGTCAGGTAAGTGTAGGGTGCACGGGGAGGCTCGGGGAGGGTGAAAAACGGGCCTACTGGAAGTTCAGGAAGGCCTCCAGAGGGAGTCTGAGGGGGCCGTTTTCACCCTCCCGGAGGCTTAAGGAAAGCCTCCAGAGCCCGGGGAGGGCAAAAACGCACCCCCCGCCATGGTGCAGGAGGCCGACTAGGCCACACCCACTATGGTCACGCCCACCTAGCAACTAGGTAGAGAACCCCTTGCTAAAATTTTTGAAGCCCACCCCTGCATAAGTTCCTGCAAATTAGTGCGATTCTGTTTTTTCCACTAACGTTACTTGGTGGTTGTTTTCTAACAATGCCAAATCCATTTTAAAAGCAGTTTTACAACTTGCTGCATGAAATAGCAGAGACCTACCGTATATCATTAGGATCCAATTCAGCTACAAAATACTATTCTTGTAATACAGGTAGTCCTCGACTTACAACCGTTCATTTAGTGACCGTTCGAAGTTAGAATGGCACTTAGAAAAGTGACTTAAGAACGTTTTTCATATTTATGACCATTGCCGTATGGTGTGTGATCAAAATTCAGAGGCTTGGCAACTGACTCATATTTATGATGGTTGCAATGTCCCAGGATCATGTGATCCCCTTTTGTGACCTTCTGACAAGCCAAGGCAATGGGGAGGCCAGATTCACTTAACAACCGTGTTACCAATTTAACAACTGCAGTGATTCACTTAACAACTACAGCAAGAAAGGTCATAAAATGGGGCAAAGCTCTCCTAATAAATGGCTCATTTAACGACAGAAATGTTGGGCTCCATTGTGGTCGTAAATCAAGGACTATCTACATTGCTACCTATATTTCTGCTTTTATCATGATTCATCAGGCATTTCAGTTTAATACTGCCTTTTCCACAGATAATCTTTTGACATTTCATTTACTAAATTACCGTAACCTTTCCTTGGTAAGTTTTATCAAGGCTTGTCTTTATTGTAGATATGTTAACCTGAAGCAATTTGTTTTTCTTTCACAATCGTGTCCAATTTCAAGTAAGCAATTATTTACTAACATAGATATTATTTCTTTGTCTCCACCTCAATGTTTTTGCAACTCCTGCAAAAACTTGCTCTCATTATCTTTCTTCGTTGTCTGTGATTTCAAGTCTGCGTTTTTTTTATGTAATCAAATGTGTCCTGTTTATTTTTTTCCCCCTATGTAATAAAATGTCCTTCTCTGGTCTCCTGTAAAGTGTTCCTTTTGGCTCCTTCATTCAAATCATGCTGATGGGCCTCTAGTTTGGCAATTAAATTCCCAAGGGAGGTATATCATCCCGAAGTTTGATTAATTCGACTGTATGTTTTCTGGTAACAAACGTTATAACAGTTTCCTGAGTAATCATCAGAAAGAGTCACGCTGTTTTGGTTTTCATGACATCAATTAAACTTTTAATCCCTGATCATTTCAGATTTGCAAAGTTTCTAACCGTTAAATTATGAATACTGCATTCAGTTTTGGTTGCCATGATGTAAAAAAAGATGTGGAGACTCTAGAAAGAGTGCAGAGAAGAGCAACAAAAATGATTAGGGGACTGGAAGATAACACATATGAAGAACGGTTGCAGGAACCGGGTATGTCTAGTTCGATGAAAAGAAGGACTAGGAGAGACATGATAGCAGTGTTCCAATATCTCAGGGGCTGCCCCAAAGAAGAGGGAGTCAAAGCTATACTCCAAAGCACCTAAGGGCAGGACAAGAAGCAATGGATAGAAACTAAGTAGGGGGTTGGACGAGAAGACCTCCAAGGTCCCTTCCAACTCTGTTATTCTATTCTATTCTATTCTATTCTATTCTATTCTATTCTATTCTATTCTATTCTATTCTATTCTATTCTATTCTATTCTATTCTATCTGATTCCTCAGCATCCTTGCCTTATCACAGGTGGCCCTGAGGTTCTTTCCTGAAGCACAGTTTTGAATACTGCATCCAGTTTTGGTCACCACATTACAAACAAGATGTTGAGACTAAGATGTTTAATAGCTTGGAGACAAAAACATATGAAGAAGGGTTGCAGGAATTGGGTATGGCCAGTCTAGAGAAAAGAAGGACTCGGGGAGACATGATAGCAGTATTTCAGTATTTGAGGGGCTGCCACGAAGAGGAGAGGATCAATTTATTTTCCAAAAGCACCAGAAGGCAGGAAAAGAAATAATGGATGGAAACTTATCAAGGAGAGAAGCAACCTGGAATTACAGAGAAACTTCCTAACAGTGAGGACAATTAACCAGTGGAACCGCTTGCCTCCAGAAGCTGTGGATGCTTCATCACTGGAGGTTTTTAAGAAGAGATTGGACAACCACCTATCTGAAAAGGTATAGGGTCTTCTACTTGAGCAGGGGGTTGGACTAGAAGACCTCCGAGGTCCCTTCCAGCTCTATTCTGATTGACTGAATCAAGTCACATTTCAGATTTATTTCCGATTTCAATCACGTACAAGTACGTAGTTCTTGATTTACTACTATTTGTTTAGTGAGCCTTCGAAGTTACAACGGCACTGAACAAAATGAACTTACAAACAGTCCTTGTACTTATGACTGTTATGACTGCATCCCCATAGTCACGTGTTCAAAATGTGGGCGCTCCGTACCCAGCTTGTATTTACGGTGATTGCAGCATCCCAGGTCATATGATCACCATTTGCAACCTTCCAAGTTGGCTTCCAACAAGCAGTCAATGGGAGAAGCTAAAGTCACTTAATGTCCATGTGATTCACTTAACGACTGCAGTGATTTGCTTAATCACTGGCAAAAAATGTGGTAAAATTGGGCACGACCACTTAACAATAGCAATAACACTTAGACTTATATACCGCTTCATAGTGCTTCACAGCACTCTCTAAGCGGATTATTATAATGTCAGTATTTTGCCCTTCAGGGCTGTTGATTATCCTTCTCATCACCCTTCCTCATCCAACATCCTAGTCCCGTGATGGCAAACCTATGGCACGCATGCTGGAAGTGGCACACAGAGCCATCGCTCTGGGCACGCCAGCCGTCGCCTGTGCTGTTCTGAGTTCCGACGCGCACATGTGCGCCGCATTGGTGGGTTGCTCCCAGTTCTGTCCGGGTCTTTCAAACCAGTAGTAAAAGCGGCAGGCACTGCCCACCCGCCTGGACGTCATAATGGATGATCTGTGCATGCGCAAAAGCACGCGCACACTCCCGTTGCGAACCGGTAGTAATGGTAAGTAGAACCCACCCCTGGTGCGCCGGCCAGCTGGTCTTTGAATGCACGGGAGCGCCAGAATCAGGAAGTGCAGCTCCCTGGTGCGCATGCCGGGAAGCTAAGCTTCTGGTTTCCAGCATGTGCATACACGCCATCCAACTGGTCTTTGCGCAATGCATAAGTGCCAGAAACTGGAAGAACAAGTAACTCTGGCACGCATGCACACGCCAGAAACCGGAAGGTCAGCTGCTTTTCCGGTTTCTGGCGCTCTCCTGCGTGCCCTCCCGTTTTGGCACTGAGTGCCGAAAAAGTTCGTCAACACTGTCCTAGTCTAACAGCAACGATGATATTTTAGAAAAGAAAGTCACATGGTTCAGCTGACTCTTCTTCAGGCAAAATGGGAGACACATTAACAAGAATGAAGGCGAGTACACCAGTGGTGGGTTGCTCCTGGTTGGGCCCGGTTCGGGCGAGCTGGTAGTGGTGATGATGTGACGTCAGAGAACTGGTTCTCTATGACTGTGAGCTGGGCCCTCCCACCTGCCCCCGTGCTAAACCTACCTTTATTTGTCGTTTTTTAGCCCAGATGATAGGCGTGGCAGAGTGGATTGCTACACCTCAGCTGGGCAGAAATCTAATGCGTTTCCATGGAGCTTGCACTGATCGCGCGCAAAGCACATGCACGAAGAGAACTGGTGGTAACACCGGTTGGAACCCACCACTGGAGTACATGTGTCCCAGAATAATGTTGTAGGATCCAATCTGGGTCGGTCACCAGGACCAGAGGTTTTATCTTCCGAATTTGTTGGACTCATACTGGAGCCCATCCTCAGGGAACTTCTCTCTTGCAGAGTGTGGGGTATTTATAGTGCCTCTTGTCTGTGGCTTTTTAGATGTTGATTGGGGTATGTTGATGGCTGGCTTTTAAGTCTTCTGTTAGTGCTGCCCAGCCCTCACCTTCTAAGTTCTTGATAAGCTGGTGATAAATCAGCACTCCTGTTGACTGACAAGGGGCTTCTTTCCCAGGTTTCAGTCACTTCCCTGGCTGTTTTTGTGCCTGCTCGTCCAACAATCTTAGTAGCTGCCAAATTGAATGTGTCAGGTAGACAGTCGGATGTAGGGGAAATGTGGCTGACCTCCTTCCAAATTTTTCCAAGGCTCTGGGATCTTGTAGTAAAGGGGTTCTGACTACTTATCAATTATTGGTCATGTCTTTTGCCCTGTGTCTCATTGGGGGACATAATTAACCAACCTTGGATGTTCCCTGGAAAGATAAGCAGGATCAAATCTGGTTCGTAGTTGGATGGGAGGCCACCAGACAATCCTATTATTCCATTCTGGAAGCAGGCAGTGCCAAACGGCTTCTGAACGGTTGCCAAGAAAACAGCATGACACGTCCAAATCGTTACTGAACATTACTATTGTCCAGAATTCTTATTTTTGGACTCTGTTTAATTCATCCGCTATGCAAGCCACCATAACCTCTGCTTGAATTTGCCCTAAGGACATCTCCCAGCCAAAAACCATGGAGATTAATGCCATAGGACAAACCTATGACTCTACTTGTCCTTGACTGCCACCTACTGGACATGGAGAAGATGTGCTTTCTCTACGCAGCTGTCCCTGGAAGTTGGTAAGCAATCAACGCTTGCACAGTCCTGCAAAAACCAAACTCTGGTGTAAAGAGCCTACTTAGTGCAGATTCATGGATGATTTAGGCTGCATTAACAGAGGGATAGAATCAAGATCACGTGACGTGTTAATACCACTTTATAATGCCTTGGTAAGGCCACACTTGGAATACTGCATCCAGTTTTGGTTGCTATGATGTAAAAAAGCTGTTGAGACTCTAGAAAGAGTGCAGAGAAGAGCAACAAAGATGATTAGGGGACTGGAAGCTAAAACATATGAAGAATATGTTGGAAGAAATATCCATTTGATTCAGTTTCAAGCCGGGAGGAAAAATGGAGGCTATAAGCTGATTGGAAAAAGGGTCCATTTATTGATGAACATAACCACATAAGTTAATAAATAAAATAAATAAATAAATAATTTTATTTCTATACCGCCCTTCTCCCGAAGGACTCAGGGCAGTGTACAGCCTATTAAAAAACACAAAGACAAACATCAGTTAAAAATAATTAAAATTATTACATAATTCGGCTGAAATTTAAAACCCCAAAAATTTAAAACCCAATTTAAAAATCATTAAATTGATAGCCCGGCTTGGCGGAACAGCAGGGTCTTGAGGGTACAGCGAAATACCCGGAGGTCGGAGATCTTGCGCATTTCCGGGGGCAGTTCATTCCACAGGGCAGGGGCTCCCACAGAGAAGGCCCTCCCCCTGGGTGTCGTCAGCCGACATAACTTGGCAGATGGCACCCTGAGGAGACTCTCTCTGTGGGAGTGAACTGGCCGGTGGGAGGCTGTTTGTGGCAGAAGTCGGTCTCGAAGGTACCCGATCCTATGCCATGGAGCGCTTTAAAGATGGTGACCAACACCTTGAATCGCACCCGGAAGACCACTGGGAGCCAGTGCAGCTTGCACAGGAGGGGTGTCACGTGGGCACAACGGGTTGCGCCCATAACCACCCATGCGGCTGCATTCTGGACCAGCTGAAGCCTCCGAGTGCTCTTCAAGGGGAGCCCCATGTAGAGAGCATTACAATATTCCAGCTGGGAGGTGACAAGGGCATGAGTGACCGTGCGCAAGGCATCCCGGTCCAGAAAGGGCTGCAACTGGCGAATCAGGTGAACCTGATAAAAAGCCCCCCTGGCCACGGCCGTCATATGCTCTTCTAAAGACAGCCGTGCGTCCAGGAGGATGCCCAGATTGCGAGCCCTCTCTGTGGGGGGCAAAGATTCAGCCCCAATAGTCAGCAATGGCACCAGCTGAGTATATCGGGACGCCGGCAACCAAGTTGTGGTTCCGAGGCAGCTGACCACATGGAGTTGAGAGTGAGGGGTTTTTATACCTTCTCTTGGACTTTGAACTTGAGCTTCCTGTTCCTGTACAAGAACATGTATTCTATTGGCTGTTGTCAGACTCCCATGGTGCCATGTACAAATCCTAGGAGTTTGTCTGAGCTACGTTTGGTTGAAGTTTGGGCTGATGCAATGAAGGGGCTTGTTGGGCAATTCCTACTGGGGCTGGGGGCTAACCCTACCTTTGTTCAGACCTTGCTGCAGGAAATTTGCTTATGAATAGAGCTATCTATCTCTTTATGGACAGCATATAAATTGAATACATAAATAAATACTTTTTTAAAAAAAGAGTGAGTGGGTCTAAGACAAGAGAGATGAAAGAGGATAAATAAAACTTGAACAGATAGGCCTAAACTTGCAACCATTTGTTTAGTGACCATTTGAAATTACAACACCGTTGAAAAAAGGGACTTACGACCGTTTTTCACACTTATGACTGTTGCAGCATCCCCAGGGTCATGTGATCAAAATTTGGACCCTCAGCAATACATATTTATCTGCATTCTCCCGGGGTCATGTGATCACCTTCTGCAACCTTTTGACCAGGTGAAGTCAACGGGGAAGCCAGATTCACTTAACGACTGTGGCAAGAAAGGTTGTAAAATGGGGCGAAACTCACTTTTAACAAGCTTAGCGAGTTTAACTCGCTTAGCAACAGAAATGTTGGGCCCAATTGTGGTCGTATGTCGAGGACTACCTATAAATAGAAGTTTATGTACCATTAATGCAAATTAACAAACGGTGCTAATGGAGTTGTTTCCCAAGCATTTACAATAAGCATTTCCTGCACTTTCCTAACGAAAATTACAGTTTAGCAACATTGGCTCTGCTAAACCTATTAGATCCACAAGATCGCTTTTGTTCTTTGGCAATGGTCTCTTCTTGGCATTCCTGAGAGGTTAGAAGCAAATGACCTTGAATTTCTAAAGCTGGGTTTTATACCATAGTTTTATAATCTACCTTCCCTCCCTTCTTCCTTTCCACTCCTGAAAGCTGAAACAATTGGACTGTGTCTTTTTTTTCCAATATGTACCATAAGAGAATGTTCTTCTTTCTGTCATCCAGAATGAATAGGTGCCTGTTTCTGTTGTGGCCCGTCAGCGGCTGGTGCAGCTAGTAGCTGATTCCAACAGTGAGGAGGCTGGTGTGGTGCTGTGCCAGCAGCCTGTGCAGCTGGCGCTCGAGTCAGACAATGAGGAGACTGGAGAAGATGTGGTGCCAGAGGCGGGGTTTCAGCCAGGGCCTTCAGAACTTCTAGAAGCTCCCATAAGTGAAGAGGAAAGAGGAGCCTCTTCTCGATGCACGGGCGCGCAGAGCTGCCAAAAGGCAGGAGTGGCTCCTCAGGAGGAGGTCTCCTTGAGAGTAAAGCTTGGGGCTAATTGGCCAGTCCCTTAGCCTATTTAAGGAGGAACGCCGACTGAAGCAATTTGCATGGAACAACTCCATTCACATACCTTGTCTTCTCTTGCTTATCTTATCAGCTTCCTGCAAATTGCTTCTGGGCATTCTGCCAACCATAGTAAGCTTTCAGTATTATTCTTTGAATTCTTGGCAGCTGTTAATGCAGTTAATTAACAGCCGTTATTGTAAAAAACTGGTTTATTTAGTAAACTAAGGTTTGAATGGACTTTGTGCGTGCTGTGTTCTTTGGGGTCCGTAGCTGAGGCAGAACAGTTTCATTAGCTGAATGCATCATCATTCCTGGCCTGTGTGGCTAAATCAATCACGTTGATCTTATAGAATAACAGAGTTGGAAGGGACCTTGGAGTCTTCTAATCCAGGGGTCTGCAACCTTAAACACTCAAAAGAGCCATTTGGATCCATTTCCCACAGAAAAAAAAACACCGGGAGACCCAAAACCTGGGTGGGCGTGGCCAACTCAATGTCACTCACTTCCACCAGTCACATGACATCCCCCCCCCCACTATGCCTACCCAGCCGGTCATTAGGGCAGAGAACCAGTTGTTTTTTTAAAAAAAAAAACCAGGAACCACAAAATCCTTTTGACATGACTCTCTCTCTCTCCCTCCCTGCCGCCCCTCCTTCTCCACCCACTTCTCTGTATCTCTCTGTCTCTGCCCCGGCTGCTTCTCCATTCCCCACCATCGCCCTTACCTTCTCAGGCCAGGCAAGGAGTGACTGGGAGGTGAGGGCGAGCGGTGGGATCACCTGACATGAGAGCCACAGCAGAGGGCCCAAAGAGTTGCATGCAGCTCTGGAGCCACAGGTTGCTGACACCCATTCTAGTCCAACCCCCTGCTCAGACCCTACACCAGTGATGGCTAACCTTTTTGCCGTCGCGTGCCAAAAGTGGGGGGAGTGTGCGTGTGCCAACATCCATAATTCAATGCTCCTCGCCCTCCCGTGTATGTGCACGTGGCCCCCCCACACATTTCCCCCTGCTTTTGGCACGCGATGGCACAGTGGCCCTGGTAGGCCCGTTTTTTCCCGTCCCCAGGCTCCAGAGGCTTTCTAGGAGCCTGGGGAGGGCAAAAACAGCCTTCCCCATCCCCCTGGAGGCCTTCCGGAGCCCGGAAACAGCAAGTTTCCCAACTTCTGGTGGGACCAGAAGGCCTGAAAATCAGTTGGCTGGTGCAGGCATGTGCGCTGGAGCTGAGCTAGGGCAACACTCACGTGCCCACCAATATGGCTCCGTGTGCTACCTATGCTATAGGTTCACCATCATGGCCCTACACCATTTCGCACAAATAGTTGTCCACTCTCTTCTTTAAAACTTCCAGTCTTGAAGCATTCACAACTTCTGGAGGCAAGTTGTTCCACTGATTAATGCAGGGGTGTCAAACTCAAGGCCTTAGATCCAACCCATAAGGCCAGCCTGGAAACAGCAAAGGACCGGCCCGTGGTGCCTCTACCAGCAAAAATGGAGCTCACCCCCACACATCCCGTTTTCAGCCACACTCCGTTTTCAGCACACAAGCTCCATTTTCGCTGGCAGAGGGCTTCAGGAACCCGTCGCAGCTGAAAATGGGGCGCATGGGGGAGGTGCACGTGCCCCCCTCCCTCCAGAGCTCCGTTTTCGCTGGCAGAGGGCTAGCAAAACAAACTAAAAACAAAACATTGCAAATAAATGCATTTGAGCATTTATTTATTTATTGGTTCAATTTATATGCCGCCCTTCTCCAGAGACTCAGGGCGGCTTACAATGCGTTAAGCAATAGCCGTCATACTTTTGTATATACCTGCTTAGTAGGGCTTTGCCCCCCCCCCCCAAAGTGGTGTTCTTTTTTTATACAAAGTCAGCTTTTTGCCCCCACAAACCGGGTCCTCATTTTACCTACCTCGGAAGGATGGAAGGCTGAGTCAACCTTGAGCCTGTGAGATTTGAACTTGCAGTAATTGCAGGCAGCTGGTGCTACTTAACAGTACTTTAGTCTGCTGCGCCACCAAACATGCAAGAAGGGACAGGAAAGGAGAAAGGGAAAGAGGAAAGACAAAGAAAAGGAGGGGAAGATGGGAAGAGAGCAAGGAAGGAAAAATAAGGAAAGAGAGGGAGGAAGAAGAAATTAGAATGAAGAGGGAAGGAAAAGGAAGGAAGGAAGGAAGGAAGGAAGGAAGGAAGGAAGGAAGGAAGGAAGGAAGGAAGGAAGATTATAATGAGAGGGAAGGAGGGAAATCACTTGGCCACCACAGGTGCCCCTGAAACAAGTGACGTCATGCTGGCCATGCCCACCATGGCCACGGCCACACTTGGAGACTCCTGGCCATCCAAGGTCAAACACAACCCTGATGTGGTCCTCAATGAAATCGAATTTGACATCCCTGGATGAATGGTTCTAACTGTTAGGAAGTTTCTCCTTAATTCTAGGTTGCTTCTCTCCTTGATTAGTTTCCACCCATTCCTTCTTGTCCTGCCGTCAGGTGCTTTGGAGAATAGGTTGACTCCCTCTTCTTTGTGGCAGCCGCTTTGTGGCAATCTTCTTCAACTGGTTAATATCAGAAGAAAACTGTAAGTCGCTTTCAAGAGGTAGGGATATTTGCAGGGTGCGATCATCAAAGGGAAGCTAATGGCTGCAACAGTGTGACTGAAAATCCAGAGTTTTCAACGTGCATTAAATAACAGGTGGACTTTCGATCCCGCAATTGCGGGCACCACCTTCTTTTTACAACATCCTGCACAAATCCTTGTTGCTTGGCATCTTTATTGATTTATACTGTCAGATAACCCCATTGTTATGGGACCCACTCCCTAGACACTAGGCAGCTAACAATATAAAAAGATACAGCTAGTCCTCGACTTACAACAGTTCACTTAGTGGCCGTTCAAAGTTGCAACGGCGCTGAAAAAGGTGACTTATTAAACTGATAAGAACAGATACTACATATGATCTTAGCCAAAAGGCCGAGAAGCAATCGTTTTTGCTCCCAGGAGGCTGCAGGGAGGCCTACTAGGCCCAAAACGGGGCACGGGGGGGGGGGAGGCAGCACACACACACAGACACACACGGCCCATTTTTGCTCCCAGATGCACGCAGGAGGCCGAGTGCTGCCTGTCACATCCCCTAGCCACACCCACCATGGTCACGCCCACCCAGCCGATCATTAGGGCAGAGAACCGGTTGTTAAATTATTTGAATCCCACCACTGGTTGGAAGTCTCTTCCAACCGTTACTTCATGTCTTGCCCTCAGGTGCTTTGGTGACGATTTAAATCATGAACGGGTGTTCGACAAGTCATTATGAAAATGGTGCACATTACCTCATCTGCATCCTTGGTGTGTTATTTATGTGATGCTATGACCACGCTGACATCATTAGGTGAATAACACAAGCTCGATCTGAGGCGTACTTTATTTTACTTTACTTTTATTTGATTTATATACCGCCCTACTCCCGAAGGACTCAGGGCGGTGAACAGGCAACAATAAAATACATACATACAAAATTTAAAAAGCAGGAAAAAAAATCGAATTAAATAGTTTGGCCCAGACAGATTAAAACCCCAATCAATTTAAAACAAATTTAAACTTTGAATATTAAAAATACTAAAAAATATTAAAAAATTGTTTAAAAAGAGGGAGAAAGTTAGGCCAGGCCCGCCTGGTGAAATAAAAAGGTCTTTAGAGCACGGCGGAAGGTGCGCAGATCCGGGATCCTCCGTATCTCCGGGGGGAGCTCGTTCCAGATAGTAGCTGCCCCCACAGAGAAGGCTCTCCCCCTGGGGGCCGCCAGTCGACATTGTTTGGGCGACGGCACCCGGAGGAGCCCCTCTATGAGAGCCTACTGGCCAGTGGGAGGCTATTGGTGGTAGTAGGCAAGTTCCCAGGTCCTGAGCCATGGTATTGCATTGTGTTGATGAAGTTTTACTGCATTGTCCCAAATGTTTTTTGCTTGTTTGGTTTGGCATCCAATTTTGCTTGAAAGCAAAAAAGAAAGAAAAAGAGAAAGAAAAAAAAAAGCAGCTGTCCATTGGCTTAAGATTGCTACGGAGTTATGCACCGTGACTCCAAATTCTCTGATTTGATGAGTCACAGAACTCATCTGCCAGGTGAAATTTTATTCAAGGAGATCTGAACTTTTGATATTGGGACCGGAAACAGAACAAAAATCTCAGCAAGAGTTATCCTTCAGTCTGTGCCTCTTTTTTTTTGGTCAGAGATGCAGAGATTGTGTTCACACAGCATGCTGGGTTGGGCTAAAATGGATTTGGATGGTTTGAACAGGTTGTCCTTGACTTACAACCATTCGTTTAGTGACTGTTTAAAATTACAATGGCACTGTAAAAAAATGATTTATTGCAGCAACCCCGTGGTCATGTGAGCAAAATTCGGACACAGCTTGTAAATAGAATAGAATAGAATAGAATAGAATAGAATAGAATAGAATAGAATAGAATAGAATAGAATAGAATAGGAATTAGAATAGAATAGAATAGAATAGAATAGAATAGAATAGAATAGAATAGAATAGAATAGAATAGAATAGAATAGAATAGAACAGAGTTGGAAGGGACCTTGGAGGTCTTCTAGTCCAACCCCCTGCCCAGGCAGAAAACCCTACACCACTCCAGACAAATGGTTATCCAACATCTTTTTAAAAATTTCCAGTGTTGGGGCATTCACAACTTCTGGAGGCAAGTTCCACTGATTAATTGTTTTCACTGTCAGGAAATTTCTCCTTAGTTCTAAGTTGCTTCTCTCCTTGATTAGTTTCCACCCATTGCTTCTTGTTCTACCCTCAGGTGCTTTGAAGAATAGTTTGACTCCCTGTTCTTTGTGGCAACCCCTGAGATATTGGAATACTGCTATCATGTCTCCCCTAGTCCTTCTAGAATAGAATATTAGAATAGAATAGAATAGAATAGAATAGAATAGAATAGAATAGAATAGAATAGAATAGAATAGAATAGAATATTAGAATAGAGTAGAGTAGAATAGAATAGAATAGAAAAGAATAGAATAGAATAGAATAGAATAGAATAGAATATTAGAATAGAGTAGAGTAGAGTAGAGTAGAGTAATAGAGTAGAATAGAATAACATTTTATTCTATATACGATCTGTGTCCGAATTTTGCTCACATGACCACGAGGTTGATAACTCATAAATATGACAGCTGCAGTGTCGCTGGGTCATGGGATCCCCATGTGACCTTCTGACAAGCAAAGTCAATGGGGAAAGTCAAATTCACTTAACAACCGTGTTACTAACTTAACAGTTGCAGTGATTCACTTAACAAATGTGGCAAGAAAGGTGATAAACTGGGGCCAAACTCACTCAACAACTATCTTGCTTGACAATGGAAATTTTGGGCTCAATTTTGGTTATAAGTTGAGGATTACCTGTAATTTAACAGGTGATGGTAGAAACCTACGCCAACGTGCAAAGATACGGTGAGACCAGGCTATGATTTTAAATTACTGTTTTTCAACTTCACAACTTTAAAATAGGTGGACTTCAACTCCCAGAATTCCCCAGCCATCCATCTTAAAGTTGCCAAGTTTGGAAAAATACGGCTTTAAATCATAATGCAGTTCAAGCAATATGTACAACATGTCGTATTTTATTTATTTATTACCCAAATTTAGAAACAGCTGCAGTCCCAAAGATCTCTTGGCAATTCATAAAATAAAATACCCAATAAAAAAACATACAATAAAAATACACAAATAAAAGGTCTACAAAACAGTTTTTTAAAAATAGAATGAAGATAAATAAGGGAGCTGTTACCATTTTTTCCCATGGATTTTGGTATTATAATGGTTCTGTACTTTAGACTGGTAATTTCCCTATTCTATTATTCTAAATAACCACTTAATTGCCCTATTCTAATTGTTTCACTATATTAATTTCCAAATTAAACTTAGAATTGTACTTGTACTGTTACATGATTATATAGCTTATTTTCTAGTCAGTTTCTGTGCTGTATAGGCTGCTCAGTTAAATTTGACTCTTTTTCTTTCATATATTTATTTTGCCAGTCAAGGACAGACATAAAATGACTGGCTGATTGAAGAAAGAAAGAAAGAAAGAAAGAAAGAAAGAAAGAAAGAAAGAAAGAAAGAAAGAAAGAAAGAAAGAAAGAAAGAAAGAAAGAAAGAAAGAAAGAAGCTAAACTGTAATTCAAAACATAGTAGCACCAGGCTGACCTTGTAAGAACTTTAAAACCAGAGCTGGGTCTCGTTCATACATGGATGGGAGACCACCAGGAGTAGATGCTAGACTAGAAATCTGTGTCTATCTATCTCCTGGTAAAAGGCAGGGGGAAACATTGCTATACTATTACCAAGAAGTCTATAGTATTTCTAAAGCAGTGTTTCTCAACCTCAGAATGTTAAGATGTGTGGGCTTCAACTCCCAGAATCCCCAGCCAGCATAGCTGCTTGGGGAATTCTGGGAACTGAAGTCCACACATGTTAAAATAGTTGAGGTTGAGAAAACTGCTCTAAGGTCACCAAAAATCAAGCTCAATTTAAAGAAAAGCTTTCTTGTTAAACCTGAGTTAAAGGTTTTGTCAAGGTTCCAAGTAACACTCCCAACGAAAGAAGACTCCTGAGCTTGAAGTTCCTCAAAATTCCATTTTATTAGAAATGTCATATTGGTACATCTGGGAAAACCCGAATCTGAAAGTTTCTGGGTTTTGCCCTGGAAATATATAGTCATAATAACATTCCTTTCTCAGAGAGTCAAGGACATCTTGCCCTGCACCTGGAGGGCTGGAACTGTCCAGTTGGGACAGTGGTTTGATCCGACCATGTGATGGACATGTGGGTGATGGGCAGGGACTTGAACATTCCTTTGGGTGGGGAAAACCTGGAAGCTTTCAGATTCGGGTTTTCCCAGATGTGCCAATATGACATCTCTAATAAAATGGAACTTTGAGGAACTTCAAGCCTCGGAGTCTTCTTTCGTTGGGGGTGTTCCTTGGAACCCTGACAGTATGTTGTGTGAACAAGCATGAAATAAAAAGAGAGTCCCTTTGTAACAGCAAGCACTACATGGAAATGGTTTTTTTTTTTTCCTCCCGTGGTCCAGGGTGAGATAGGAAGTGAAATTCCTTTCTAGTCTACCATGGCTAGTTACTAAAACTCTGACAGCTGTAAGCAGCTGAGTCTTGCAGATAGCATATAAAGAAAAATGCCCTTTTTCAGTAGCACATTTAACGTTCCCTGATTAGAAAGTCCAAAAAGAAAAAACATAATATTAAGTTTGCAATCCATGACTCTGTTCAATCCAGTGGTGGGATTCAGCCGGTTCGCACCACTTCGGGAGAACCGGTTGTTAACTTGCTGAGCAGTTTGGCAAACTGGTTGTTGGAAAAAATCATTAGGGCAGAGAACCGGTTGTTAAATTACTTGAGTCTCACCACTGGTTCAATCACACTCAAAAAAGAAAAAGAAAGGACATTTCTTCATTGTTGGCAAATAATCTTCAATGCAGCTGCTCTTTTCTTCTGGGGATGCTAACATTGCCTGCTGCAGCCTGGTTCAAATACCAGCATTAAACCTGCAGTAATAAAGCAGCATTCAGAACGAAGCACCAGAGCCTTCCTTAAATTCAACCAAGGTTGCACAAGCTGATTTGGCAAATTTTGGGTCAGCTACTGGCTGCCAATGTCAACCTCGGCTATTTGGTTTAATTTATGGTCTGATATACCAGCGTTGTGTCAACTTAGAAAATTTATTTATTTATTTATTTGTCAAACACGTACAAGATAGCAGATATAAATATAAACATAAACAAAGGAAGTAAGTACAGATAAATGGGGACAGGAGGACAGGGACGGTAGGCACAATGGTGCGCTTATGCACGCCCCCTTTATGGACCTCTTAGGAATAGGGTAAGGCCCACGGTAGACAGCTGAAGGTTGAAGCTGTGAGGGTTTGAGGACGTAACAACGGAGTCGGGTAGAGCATTCCAGGCATTGACCACTCTGTTGCTGAAGTCGTATTTTCTGCAGTCAAGTTTGGAGCAGTTTACCTTGAGTTTGTATCGATTGTTTGCCCGTTGAAACTGAAGAAGTCGTTGACAGGTAAGACGTTATATGTGTACTATGCTTAGATCAGACCGCAGGCAGCGCAGTTCTAGATATTATAATAATACATACAATACAATACAATTGTGAGGACCAGCTTCCCCCCCTCTCCTTCCAAGAAAGTATGAACTCTTGAGAACTTTGTATTGCAAAAAGAACCGTTTATTGAAAGGGATGAAAGCAAGTCAAAACTCAAAGCAGGCTCTGGGGTCCTTCAGGGCATGCAGTTCAGGATAAAGGAAATTAGGAACCCCCTCCCCACCTTCCGATGTGGATTCCGACCAATCCACCGGTGTGAATGCGAATTGCACCAGCCTCTCTGAGAAACAGATAGGAAGAGCTTCTCAGGGTCATTTTACAATCCACTCGTTCCCCCACCTTCCCTTTCATTTCCCGAGGTGTGAGAATTCTCCAGGCATACCTGGCGCCAGGCAACAGTTATAAATCAGGGTAAAGTTTATACAAAGAGGATCAGGCAACAAATTGGATACTTAGGACACATAGGAAAAGAACTAAATGTGACAACTCCAAATCCCCCCCCACCTTCTTCCACGAAGAATGGCAGAATAGCCTGTTATTAACCTTCAGCTGCCTGCAATTACTGCTAGTTCGAATCTCCCCAGGCTCAAGGTTGACTCAGCCTTCCATCCTTTCTAAGGTAGGTAAATTGAGGACCCAGTTTGTGGGGGCAATAAGCTGACTTTGTATAAATATACAAAAGTATGAAGGCTATTACTTAACGCACTGTAAGCTGCCCTGAGTCTCCGGAGAAGGGCGGCATATAAATCAATTTTTTTAAAAAAAGATACACAGAACTGACAATAATATAATATGAATAAGAAATTCGATCCCCTTAAGGTTAAGTGTATTGTGTGAATGCCATCAAGGATTCCTGCAGGGACTAACCCGTGGCTGGGAAGTCTACAAACAAGATTTGAGATTTGCTGCTCGGGTCCCAAGTGTCTCCACCCATCCAATACACCTTTCCTCTCAAATTAGCACAAGGCAAGTCGATGGATATACCAAAGGTGCTTTTTCAAAAGGCAAGTTTGTTTTTCTTTGAAGATGTTTCACTTCTCACCCAAGAAGCTTCTTCGGTTCTGACCGAAGTCAGAACTGAAGAAGCTTCTTGGATGAGAAGTGAAACGTCTTCAAGGAAAAACAAAGTCCATCAGAACTGAAGAAGCTTCTTGGATGAGAAGTGAAACGTCTTCAGGGAAAAACAAAGTCCATCAGGACTGAAGAAGATTCTTGGATGAGAAGTGAAACGTCTTCAAGGAAAAAAACAAAGCACCTTTGAGATAACCATGACTGTCCTAGATGACTGAGAATATCCATAAACAAGTCAACTACTACAGCTAAACCACACAATTTGGAAGGGGAGAGGGAACAGAGATCCTGCAAAGGTTTTAATAATACCCTACAGGAAGCAATCCAAGAGATAAGGCTTTTTTTCCCCCAAAGTGAAGGTGAAAAAAAAAATAAGAAAAGAATTCCTGTAGGCACAGTGAAAAAATGATGATCTGCTAACTAATAAATAATTGATGCTAGCAGTTTTAATATATTAATTAGTCATTTAGGCTATGCTTTTTAAAAACATTTTCTCTAATATGGAAAACAGGATTCAGTTAGGAAACCTGCTTTAAAGACTTACCCCTTCGAAAAGTTTTGGAAATGAAGAATATACGTGTGCAAAGTGCTTTCTTTTTTACTCATTCGTCCCTTTGTTTAATTGCTTAAACAATTGATATAGCTGCCTATTTCACCAAGGTGACCCTGAGTGGCACACAAAGATTAAAACCCAAAACCATTTCATAAATCGTAAAATCAATATTCAATTTTCTTTTCAAATCAGAAGCTTTACAAGCCAGAAATTCCCAATGGAGCAGGTGGGTTGAAGGATTTATCTGGAAATTAACTTCTGCTGCATCTAAAGAAAAGATGAAAGCGTTCGGCAGGAAAAGCAAAGGCGCCACAGTTTTTTTTATTTTACTTATTTATGTAGTTACAAATCCCACCAGTCTCAAAATATTATTGGGCAGCGCACAACATCGGATGAAATGAAATGATAATAAAATGATAGCAATAATAATAATATCTGCATCAAAGTATTGATAGGTTTGCATTGGTTAAAAATAAAGATTTTTTTGGGTTGCTATATGGATTTCAGTTTCTCATTCTAACCCGGGGTGAAATCTAAAATTTTTTGCAATCAGTTCTGTGGGCGGGGCTTGGTGGGCGGGGCTGGGTGGTCATGACTGGGTGGGCGGGGCCAACATGACATCATTCACGTTACTCTTTCTTCTCTCTCCCTTCCTTCCTTTCTCTTTCTTTCTTCTCTCTCTCTCCCTTCCTTCCTTTCTCTTTCTTTCTTCTCTCTCTCCCTTCCTTCCTTTCTCTTTTTCTTCTCTCTCTCCCTTCCTTCCTTCCTTTCTTTCTTCTCTCTCTCTCTCCCTTCCTTCCTTCCTCTTTCTCTCTTCTCTCTCCCTTTCTTTCTCTTTCTTTCTTCTCTCTCTCTCTCTCCCTTCCTTTCTTTCTCTTTCTTTCTTCTCTCTCTCTTGTCAGGCCCACTGCGCCGGGGAGCAGCCAACAGAGCCAACCACCTCACATTCCAGCCACCCAGGAAGCCTCACCTTGCCTCCACTAACCTTAGAATCTAACCTATAGTCCTGGTGGTCTCCCATCCAAGTATGAAGTATTATTTAGGAGTAGGATTAGAAAATAACCAAAATAAAATTTATGCAGCCCTAAAAATGATCTTCTGTCTTGGGCCAGTTATTCACTTTCAGCCTTAAGAAGAAGGCAAGGTCAAAAATCTTGCCAAGAAAACTGTAGGGACCACATTGCTACAAACTCACTCACTTGCTCTCTCTAAACCAGTGTTTCTCAAATTCAGTAACTTTTAAGTGTTAACTTTAACTTGAAAATTCAGTTATTGGCATTAAACAAAATTTAGCATAACTTTGAACATCTGTGCAAGCAAATCCTGTGAGATTTGCCATAAGATGTGTCCTATTATTATCATAGAAACATCCTGAAAGCAAATTTTCTGAAAATTGGGTTCTTCCTTCTTCCCTTCCAAGACTGGCATTACATATTTTATCTAGGGCTACTGAAGATATTTCTAGAAAAACAGGTAACAAAGATAAATATTATAGGGAATCTCTTTAAACCAGCTTTTTATTAGAAAATAAAAACATGGAGCTCTAGTGAATAAAGTTGGAATTCAAATTCTTTCTGCTCATATGTTTGCTAATTGGCTCAACGGAAAGATAAATATGTTGCATGAACCTGTAAATCATTCAACACCGGGTAAAATAAGGTTAAATGTCAAACTTCCCTGAACTTCCTTCACCTGGTCTAGCGTATGGTACGAATAACATAAGTCTATTAAAAGTGAGATTTGCAAATTCTATCTAATCCAAGAAAAGGATTGTTGACAGAGACCAGTCAACATTAAGATGTGTGGACTTCAACTCCCAGAATTCCCCCGCCAGCATGCCAAGTTTGAAAAACATTGGGCTTCTTGTCCAAAGTTCTATTTTGACTATAATATTTATTTATTTAATATGTGTGGCAACCCATCTCCACCTATATACTGACTCTAGGCAGACATACCATCAACCTCCAAGTTTGAGAAATACTGCTGTAAATGTTGATTTCCGCGTGTATCCGACCAAATGTCTGTAGAGATTCTCAACCATCCAGGTCGTGGTTGTCCCAAAGGTGCCTTTTCAGGAGGTAACTGGACTTTATTGTTTTTTCTTTGAAGACATTTCGCTTCTCATCCAAGAAGCTTCTTCAGCTATGACAGAATAGAGGGCAATGGAAGGATTTATACTCCTTGCAGACAGCTGGTCATTTGCATCCTTTAAGAGGGTCATGGAAGCACTTGGAGGTTTAGAGTTCAGCCACCCTCTAAAAGGATGCAAATGACCAGATGACCTATAACTGTGATGGCGAACCTATGGCACGCGTGCCACAGGTGGCACTTGGAGCCATATCTGTGGGCATGCAAGCGTTGCCCAAGCTCAGCTCCAGCGCACATGTGCGTGCTGGCCAGCTGACTTTTGCTCCTTCCAGGCCCACCGGAAATCAGGAAATGGTCCGTTTCTGGCCTCCAGGGTCAGGAGGGTCTCCGGGGGGCGGGAAGGCCGTTTTTGCCCTCCCCAGGCTTCAAGAAAGCCTCTGGAGCCTGGGGAGGGCAAAAAACAGGCCTACTGGGCCCACCGGTAACCTTTTTGCCATTGCGTGCCAAAAGCGTAGGGAACGGGGGGGAGGGGGGCATGCATGCATGCGTGGGGGGCGGGGCGCAGGGGGCATTGAATTATGGGTGTGGGCACATGCGTGCGCGATCCCCCCACATTCTCCCCGCTTTTGGCACACAACGGCAAAAAGGTTAGCCATCACTGACCTATAAGATCCCTTCCAACTCTGTAAATCTGCTAAATCTGTCTGCAAGGAATATAAATCCTTCCATTCCCCACTATCCTATCAGAGCTGAAGAAGCTTCTTGGATGAGAAGCGAAACGTCTTCAAAAAAAAAAAAACCAAGAAAGTCCAGTTGCCTCCTGGAAAAAAAAAGCACCTTTGGAATTTTTTTTCCCAAAAGGCAATTGAACTTTCTTGACGGCTATTGTTTTTTTTTTTTCCCCCTTTGAAAACGTTCGCGGCCTTTGAACCCGGCGGACTTTAGGACCTGGAGAAGACGCGTTCAACAGAAAGGAAGAAGGAAAGGGTGGAGGGGTGGGGAGAGGAGGAGGAGGGGAAAAACAGAACGGCGCTGACAATAGGACCGTCGGCGCGCCAATGAGAGGCGGCGAAGAGCGTCCGTATTTACATACCGCCGCGACGCGGCCAATGGCAGGCCAGGCACCGGCTGAGCCACATCCCTTAGCCGGGCCGAGGCGGCCCAAGGACGGGAAGCGCGAGTCCGCTCCACCCGCCCGAGCTGGGGGCGGGCGGCCGGCGGGCCGACGGCTTCCCGGCCGCTGCGAGTGGCGGCTGCGGGGCAAAGCTGCCGCGGCTGGGGAGAATGGCTGCGGCTGCGTGCGGCTCCCCGACGAGCCGGCCGCCCCAAGAGGAGCCTCCGGAGGCAGCGCCGGCTGGGGCCCGCAAGCGGGGCGGCGACGCCCGGCGGAGGCAGGCCGCCCTCTTCTTCCTTAACAACATCTCCCTGGACGGGCGGCCGCCTCCGCCGCCGTCGTCGTCGTCGTGCCCGGCGCCCGGCAAACCTTCGCAGGGGCAGCAGCAGCAGCAGCCCGTTTCGCCGGCCCCGGGAGAGGCTCAGCCGCCGCCGCCTCCTCCGCCGCCGCCGCCCCCGGAGGAAGAGGCAGGAGGGGCGGCGTCGGCGGAGCCCGCGCCCCGCTTGCTGCTGCCGACGGGCCCCCACGGGCCCCCGCCGGGCTTCCTGCTGCCTTCCACGGCTGAGCTGGACCCTTCCCGCGGGCTGGGCGCGGCCGCTGCCCTCCTGCCCCAGCTGCTGTTGGGCAGCCCGCTTTGCCCGGTGCCCGCCGCCGCTGTCAGCCCGGCCGCCCTGGCGGGGGTCTTGGTGGGAGTCCCCAAGACGGGCATCGCGCCCCCCGGATTGCTGAGCCCCACCCAGGGCGCCTCTGTTGCAGGAGGAGCAGCAGCAGCAGCAGCAGCAGGAGGGCTACCTTTGGAGGTGCAGAGGCAAAGGTGAGGGGGTCTCTCCTTCTTCTCTCCCACCCCCTGTTCCCCCGGGTCTCCTTTTTTTTTTTGTTTTTTTTGCACTGGGTTGGGTGGGTCTGTTTTTGATGGTCTGCCATTAATGCCACTTCTGGGATTTGGGGGGGGGGGCAAACAGTTTTAACCGTGTAACAGAGTTGGAAGGGTCCTTGGAGGTCATGTAGTCCAACCCCCCCCCCCCCCAGGCAGGAGACCTGTACTAGGGATTCGAACCGCCGACCTTTCTGATCGACAAGCTCAGTGTCTTAGTAACACATTCGGTAACAGTAACAGAGTTGGAAGGGACCTTGGAGGTCATCTAGTCCAACCCCCCCCTATTCACGCAGGAGACCTGTACTAGGGATTCGAACCGCCAAAACTGCCGACCTTTCTGATCGACAAGCTCAGTGTCTTGGCCACTGAGCCTCTTTCTTTCTTTCTTTCTTTCTTTCTTTCTTTCTTTCTTTCTTTCTTTCTTTCTTTCTTTCTTTCTTTCTTTCTTTCTTTCTCTCTCTCTCTTCCTCCCTCCCTCCCTCCCTCCCTCCTTCCTTCCTTCCTTCCTTCCTTCCTTCCTTCCTTCCTTTCTCTCTCTCTCCTCCCTTCCTTCCTTCCTTCTTTCCTTCCTTCCTTCCTTCCTTCCTTCCTTCCTTCCTTCCTTCCTTCCTTCCTTCCTTTCTTTCTTTCTTTCTTTCCTCCCCCCACCCCCTCGGCTGAATGCTTTGTGGCCAGCCACAAGGAATGGGGTATGGGGGGGGGGCACGTGAGAATCCTGGCCGCACATCCCTTGTCTTTTGCAACTTTTTTCCCCCTTGCTGGGTGCCCTGGGACTACAGCACCCATCGCCTCTTTAGGATGGGCCCAATTGGAGTTGCCAATTGCCACCGGCAAGGTGGCGTAAAGGGAATAAAAGGCAAGGCGGGTGAGCCGGAGAGATCACGTCTGTATGCTGTTGCTCCAGGGACCTTTGGGGTTTTTAAGGCTGAGCAAACTTTCTATCGGCTTGCAGCATGAATTTTGGAGGGGGGGGGTTGCCCTTTTTCAAGGGAGCCGTGCAAAGAGGCTGCCCTGGGTGCAACCCGAAGAAAATCTGAGGAGCTTTATCCTGGGAAGCAAGATCGAAGGAAAGTCACCCCAAAGAGTTTTGCTTGACCCTGATATCTTCTCTTTAGTCCCTCAAAAGAGAAGGAAAGTGGGGAAATGCCTCTTAAGAGGTTTCCACCTAATGCCCTTGACCAGAAGTGGCAAAAAACTCCATAGCCCCAGAAATTGTAGCCAGCTTGCCAGTGTCCTTTGGTGACCCCTCCCTAGTCCAACCCTCCCATTCAGTACCCTACATTTTAAAGCAGGGGTCACCAATGTTTCAGACCTCAGGGACCACTCAATTCATAATTTTAAATCCCGTGGACCACTAATATGAATTTTTTTAGAAAAGATAAATAGTATTTAGTGCAATATAAAACATGCGGACTACCAAAATTTTCTCGCGGAACACCGGTTGGTGACCGCTATTTTAAAAGGTATTTGTGTGTGTTGAGTTTCCATTTTCTGGACTTTAGGAGATGGTTGGGACTGAGGAGGAACCGAGTGGTATACAGCTTTGCTTCTGTTTTTTTTTTTTTTTCAGGAATTGCATATTGGTTGCCTTTCCTTATCCCCCAACCCCTTCTCCTTTTGCGGTTTTGTTTGGTATCCAGAGACGTTATGTCAGATTAACCCCTTCCCCACTATTTGTTTCTCGGTTTTCACACTTGCAGAAGAGTGTCGGAGCTCTGTGGAACTTTCGACAACACAGTTGTGTTCTGCTGGGTCCCTTTGAGCCTTAAGAGAAGCGAATCTGGGGTGCATTTTCACCATCCCGGTTTGGTCAAAGACTGAAGGAGATTGTGTTTGTGTACAAAATGAGCTTGTTTCCTGGGGGATCTCATTCTGTTTGCTTGGGGGCTAATAAAGCGACTTAGGTAGTTTGATTTTTGCTGTTGTGAATATGTGAATAGCGGTTCTTAGGCCCAAGCTCAAAAAAATGAGGGCACTTTGAAAAGTTTGAGAAAAATCCATCTCCACGTGAAACTCTTTCTTAAACCCACCCATCCCCATCACAGATTTGTGTGTGTGTGTGTGTGTGTGTGATGATCTTTAGGCTGGGCCACATCGATTAAGCCAACTGATGAGCTTTGACTGATCTTCAAAAGCTGAACAGGCTGAGACCTACTTGGATGAGAAAGTCTGCCAAATAAATTGTAAATCAATCTGTAGAGTAGATCAATCTGTAGAGTGGATTGAGAAATTGGGAAAAAAAATAATATCCTGGAAGAAGTCAAAAGAAAACAGTTTTGTTGCCAATTAAATCCTCTGAATATGTTCATGGAGTCACCATTTCAAGCCTTGACTCTAAAGGACACGAGTTATTTCATGGTTTTTACTGAGAATCTGTGAATAAGCCTCAAATTGGCAGAGATGCTATGAAGAAGGTAAACATAAAAGATTCACTGAGCACGTAGACTCTGGGCCAAGTGATTAATCAGAAATGTGCTATTTGGGGCATTGGTTGCAATCTTCACATCCATAGCTGGCTGGTTTTGACCAAGTCATAGAATCCTCTGGCAGCACTCATCCAACCGGGTTTCTGAATTAGCCCATATTTGTGGTTTGCATAATGCACAAAGCCCCTAAACAAGTTAAGTATAATAAACAAAGCAACAAAATAACGACCTGGTATTTTGCTGGTACATAATTTTAACCCATCCAGACAAAAACAGTTTATCGTAGATATTTTGCTTTTTATTTTAGTTGGTTTTTCTGCTGCTTTGCTTTGCTTTGCTTTGTCTTGTCCTGCTAATAAATGTTTTCTGTGTGCTGTAGGAAGGGTGTCCAAAGAAAGGAAATCTTCTTTTTTCTCAGGGAAGAGGGAAAAAAATTCTTTTTAGTGCAAATGTGATTGTTCTGTTCAGCTTGAGCCTGTGCTGCTGCTGTTGATCAAAACATGTAATGATCTTTGTACCGCTTGCAAAAATAGTGTTGCTATTGTGTAACTTTTCAATGACTTTCCACATAGCTCTGTACTATACATCTTCCTTTCATCTCGATGTGCAATAATTAAGAAAGCGCCAGCAGTTATAGAAGAAAGATTGCTTTATGAGTATGGAGTCTATTCCATCTCTGGTTTTGGGGTTACAGAATTGGGTGGGTGGGTAAGACCTTACCATCATTTTTAGACAGTGTTTGATTTCATTTCCTTCTCTCTTCCATTCTCCACCCCACTCACCCAATCTCTGTCCATTGAAAAGAAGGTACAAATAAATCTTATACGCAAAGGAATCATGTATGGAAAACTTTAACAGTTACACATATTATTCTGGTCAGAACCTGGCTTGCTTCTTTCCACTTATATCCAAGGGAAAGAAGGAGGATCCTGAATATGTGAAATTAGGAGCATTATAATTGATAGCCATATGGACAATTTGTGTTGTTCTGAATTTTAAGGCAGACTTCCTTAACTTTCTATCCTCCAGCTATATAAGGTCTACAGCAATGTGCATGGGCACTTTAATGCGAATAGAACAGAACAGAACAGAACAGAATTTATGGGCCAAGTGTGTTTGGACACACAAGGAATTTGTCTTGGTGCATACATTCTCGGTGTACATAAAAGAAAAGATACATTTGTCAAGAATCATAAGGTACAACACTTAATGATAGTCATAGGGTACAAATAAGCAATCAAATCATATTAGGAAACAGTCAATATAAATCGTAAGGATACGAGCAACAAGGTTACAGTCATACAGTCATAAATGGTAGGAGATGATAGGAACGATGAGAAGATTAACAGTAATGCAGCCTTAATAACTAGTTTGACAGTGTTGAGGGAATTATTTGTTTAGCAGAGTGATGGTGTTCGGGAAAAAACTGTCCTTGTGTCTAGTTGTTCTGGTGTGCAGTGCTCTATAGAGTCGTTTTGAGGGTAGGAGTTGAAACAGTTTATGTCCAGGATGTGAAGGGTCTCTAAATACTTTCACAGCCCTCTTTTTGACTTGTGCAGTATACTGGTCCTCACTGGAAGGCAGGTTGGTATGGTAGCCATTGTTTTTTTCTGCAGTTCTAATTATCGTCAAGTCTGTGTCTGTTTTGTTGGGTTGCAGAGCCAAACCAGACAGTTAGAGAGGTGCAGATGACAGACTCAATAATTCCTCTGTAGAACTGTATCAGTAGCTCCTTGGGCAGTTTGAGCTTTCTGAGTTGGCGCAGAAAGAACATTCTTTGTTGTGCTTTTTTTTTTTTTTGTGACTTGAAATCCTTCAAGAGTGCTAGGCTAGAGGTTCTTCAGAGGCACATGTCTAGAATCCAGGGGACTGTGAGTTCTAGTCCTACTTCTTTCGGAAACTTCACACCTACTTTATTTATTAAGTTTATTCTTCTTCTTGTGCCATATCCGTCATCAGACGCCAGCAATCATGCTGACGATCCTATTTTTATCAGCAGCCGCACGAAAAAGTGCTGCTGAGTTTTGTCCAAACCAGTTCCTTAGATTTTGAAGCTATTACGTTCTTCTTCTGCATGGACCTCGTTTGCCTTTTGTTGGAGTGAAGTAGGCTGTATTTTTCCAGGTGTCCAAAATATTCTAACTTTCACTTTTTAATGGTTTTGATGATTTCTTTTAATGGTTTTGATGATTTCTTTACGTTTATACATTCCCCCATCTCACTATCCAGAGTGCCTCTTGACAATTCTGGCATGAAGTCTGCTGAATCAGTCTCCCCTGGCCGCCTCCCCCCACCCATCTGAGTCAACACTTACTCGAAGGTACACAAAGACACACACACAACACAGCACAGAAAGCTAAAGGTGTCCCTCTGTACAGTGACATCTCTTGTTCTATAGCTATTCATCGTCCAGCATTGTCCTTAACAAGATTGTTGCTCATATCTTTCAATTTTCAGTTTTCTTTCAATTTACACAGACTGTGAATGTATCCTAGATCGGGGATCTCCAACCTTAGCAACTTTAAGCCTGGCGGACTTCAACTCCCAGAATTCAAGTCCGCCAGGCTTAAAGTTGCCAAGGTTGGAGACCCCAGTCCTAGATCTCTTCAACCCAACTCTGAGCTCACAATAGCAAGGCAGACTCTTCCAGGAACCTGTTTTTGGTAGATCCCAAACCATCCTATCCGAATTGATACTGGCTGGAACAAATCCAAGTGGTCTTGTCATTAGACAAAGCATAATCAATCACCTTCTCCTTATGTCCGGCTTCATTTGGAAGGAGTTGTGCCACTTTGTGGTGCCAGTATCAATTCAGATAGGATTGCTTTAGGACGTGGAATGTCCTCTGCCTAACCTCTTTAACATTCAGGCTTGTCTTCGTTGTTGAGACTTTTTTCTTCTCTTGTCAGGCACAATTAACTACCTGTGGAAGCTAGAAATTTATAGGACAGTTTTTGCTACCAGGCGCCTCTAACAGACTTCCACTCCCATAATTAAGAAGCCTGCAGGGATTATGCGTTTTTCCTTGCTTGTTGCTGAACAAAGCTAGGCTAGAGCTTTTCTTTCCCAGAGGATTTGAGGGGTGGGGGGAATAATACATTTTGGGGGGGAAATTCTTTTTTAAAAAAATGTTTTTGTTGTACATTTTCCTTTATAATACATCACATTTTACAACAACAGCCCATCTCATTCCGTCTTTCCTTCTTCCCTCCCTTCCCTTTTCCCCTCTGCTTCCCTCTGCTTCCCTCTTTCCTTCTCCTCTCCCCTCTCTCCTTCTCTCTCCTCCCTTTTCCTCTCCTCCTCTCCCCTCTCCTCTTCTCCACTTCCCTCTCCTTCCCTTTCTCCTACTCCTCTCCTCCCATCCACTTCCCTCTCTCCTTTCCCCTCTCTCCTTCCCTCTTCTTCTGTCTCCTTCCTTCTCCTCTTCTCTCGGCCTTTCTCTCCTCCTCTCCTCTTCTCCACCCCATTCCACTCCACTTCCCTCTCTCCCTTCCTCTCTCCCTTCCTCTTTCCTTCCATCTTCTGGAAAAATTTCTTATCCTGCGTGAAGTTTTGCTATCTGCAACCAAGTGCGACAGGCAGCCTTCCTGTTTTAAATTCTCACGAACGAAGGCAAATATACGTGTCCCGGGATAATGTTGCAGGATCCTATCTGGGTCCTTCAAACCCTGGACCGGAGGTTTAGTCTTCCGAGCTTTCGGATTAGTGCTAGAGCCCGTCCACAGGGACAGTTTGATTTAATTAACACAATTTAATTTTTTAAAACAATCTCATTTGTTTTTAATTCCTCTCCAAATGGATTGGATCTTCTTTCAAAGTACTGAGAAACAGGGGTGTCCAGCCTTTGTAACTTTAAGATCTGTGGACTTCAACTCCCAGAATTTCCCAGCGGGCATGAAGTCCATAAGCCTTACCTCTTGTGTGCATGCTGGGATTGGAGAGCGCAGCTGGGCTGATCACCCTGAAATTGTGTTTCCCCAAAAATAAGTCCTAGTGCTTATTTTGGAGCCCCCAAAAATATAAGACCGGGTCTTATTTTCAGGGAAACATGGTAGCAGAATTATCTAATTTCATGATCATATTACTTTTAAAAAAGTAACTATCAAAGCATGAACCATCCAGCTAAAGATAAGGGGGTGAGGGGACTTTTTCAAAGCACCAGAAAGCAAAACAAAAAGCAATGGATGGAAACTAATGAAGGAGAGAAGCAACCTAGAAGAAAGAGAAATTTCCTAACAGTGAAAACAATAAATCACTGGAACAGCTTGATTTCAGAAATTATGGGTGCCCCATCACTGGAGGCTTTCAAGAAGAAATTGGACAGCCATCTGTCTGAAATGTTATAGACTCTCCTTCTCGAGCAGGGGGTTGGACTAGATGACCTCCAAGGTCCCTTCCAACTCTATTATTCTATGTTCTATATTCTAAAATTACTCAGGGTGGACACTCCTGGCTTAGAAGGTCCAGAAATCCAAAATGAACCAAATTGAAAAAGAAACTAAAATACCCAGAAAGGACAAAGAAAAATAGAAGGAGGAAGGAATATTAGATATGTTTGCTGCCTTGAATTATTTATGAAAAAAGAATAATAAAGACATAATAAAAAAAATTGAAAAAGAAGTCGCTTGGATGCATACAGAGAAGCACCCCCCTCTTGGAAGAGGGGGTGTTCTCCAAATCTTCAAATTTTAATTGCCCAATACATTTAGAAAACTTTGCAGAGAGTTGATTCCCACAGTTCACATATAGTGGGAAAGTGGATCTTCTTTCTCCTGCCTTATTCTAATCTAAGGATAAAGGATTCCACTTCACTTTCCTAAACAATGCAGATTGGAGAGCTGAGTGACTGTTGGCCAACCTTCTTTCGGCTAAGTCTTCTGTAACCTTGTCTAACCCTGAAAGCTAAGTGGAATCTGGCCTGTTTGATACTTGGATGGGACATCACCAGCGCTGTGGGGTAGACTGGGAAATTTAAAAAAAAAAATCCCCCAAGAAGGCAATGGAAATCACTTCCCTGTTGTTGCCAAAAAAACCCCTCCTGCATGGACATGTCAGCCAAAGTCAAGTTGACTTTACTTTTTAACCTTAAGCTAAATGGGGCCAGCCGTTAATTCTCTCCACCATATCTCATGGCAACTAGCTCACCTGTCAATCTCAGGAGCAGGAAGAGACAAGCCCAGAAAAATTGAAACCCGAAAAGCCAAACGAGAGCAGGGTTTCCCTTTCTTAAGTAGTTTATTTATTTAAAAAATGTTTATGGCCACCCAATTTACTCACAGTGACTCCCGTTGGCTTACAAAGATAAAAGCCCAATACAAGGACAATAAAAAAGCAACAGCCCTCACACATTCACACAAACACACACACACACACACACACACACACAGCAATCCTGGCTCGCTTGATGGTGACAGCAATCAAACGAGCCACTTGATGGGCTCCATATCATTCTTGGAGTCTCCAGATTCAGGATCAAAACTGCATCTTCAGGGCCTTTTAAAGAGTGTCAAAGTGTATGTATGGTAGACCTGTAGGAAAGTGGGTGGAGATAGGTTAGCTTACTGATTGTTTAGTTTAGGTAAAGGGATGTTATGTTATATTAGTATATGTAAAAGATTTGAATTAAGAGATATATGCATGGGGGAGGAGGAAATGGATAGATTATGAGTTGAAATTGCTAAATTAGGATTTATTATATAAATTTACAGTTGAATGTTGCTTTGAAATGTATAGTATAAGGGGGATATAATAATATTGTTAGAAGGGTGGAGATAGGTTAGCTTACTGGTTGTTTAGTTTAGGAAAAGGGATGTTATGCTATATTAATATATATAAAAGATTTGAATTAAGAGATATATGTATGGGGGAGGAGGAAATGGATAGATTATGAGCTGAAATTGCCAAATTAGGATTTGTTATATAATTTTACAGCTGAATGTTGCTTTGAAATGTATAGTATAAGGGGGATATAATAATAATGTTAGAAAGAAAGGGTCAGTATAGGGGGTGGAGTAAAAAGGATGGTAAAGTATTATATAATCTGTTATTAATTTGGGTTTTATTTTGGAGAAGCCACGGGGGGAGGGGAGGGTGAGGGGGGGTTAGGGAGGAGGGGGGAAAAAAAGGGGGAAAAATTTGTATTTGAAAAACTTTTTCAATTAAAAAAAAAACTGCATCTTCAGGGCCTTTTAAAGAGTGTCAAAGTGGGGGGCCAATCTTATCTCTGCAGGGGTGATGTTCCACAGGGAGGGAGCAGGGGTGAAATGCTCCCGGTTCAGACCGGATCAGCCAATCCAGTAGCGATGGCGGTGGGTGGTTCGGAGAACCGGTAGCAAAAATCCCTCCCCCCTCCCACTCATGCCCATCCAATGGCCCGCTTACCCGCTTGCCGCTACTTTTAAAAAATGCTTTTAAAAGTTTAAAAAAAGACTCTGACGATCCCAGCTGAGCTGCCTGATCGTCAGAGCCTTTTTACTCTTAAAAGCATTTTTTTAAATAACCTATTCGGCCGAATAGGCTGTAAAAAAATGCTTTTAAAAGTAAAAAAAGATTGCGTGCCACAGCTGATCCCACACCCACCCCCGCGCTGTTCTGCTTACCCCATGCCTCCTTTTGGCGTGCATGGTGCACACTGCGTATGCACGCGCCCAGCCAGCGAACCAGTAGTAAACTGGTTCAGATTTCACCACTGGGAGGGAGCCACCACGGAGAAGGCCCTTCTTGGTCCCGCTACATGGTGCTACATGCAATTGCTATTGTTATTCTATGTAAGCTGTCTATTAACAAATGATGAGTATCAGGGTGGATTTGATTTAAATCAAACTGATTTAAATCACAATTTAAATCACTAGTCAGTAAGGCTTGATTTAAATCATAGTTTTCTACATAAAGACTAATTCTTGCTGGTATAACTTTAATATGCAAGTAGATGAAGATTTTTAGAATAACAACTTTTCATATTAGTTTTTTTATCCCCAGTTTAATAGGTTAATCATTCATATTTGGACAACTTTTCTGTTGTACTTAGGAAGGAGAAAAATAATCATTACCTTAATAATAACAATCAGGGTGGATTTGATTTAAATCACTAGTAAAAAGTGATTTGATTTGAATCAACTCGATTTAAATCATAATTTTTAAGGAGCAACTATCATCTCTGTCCCGCAGCAGCTCCTCCTCTGACCTGCTGTTGACTCACCGACAGTCCCAATATTGCAGAATATACTGTGTTTCCCCGAAAATAAGACCCTGTCTTATATTTTTTGGAAACCTGAAATAAGCGCTTGGCCTTATTGCCATGCACTCAAAAGCCCGATTGGGCTTATTATCAGGGGATGTCTTATTTTGGGAGAAACAGGGTACCGCCTCATGCTACATAACTAAGCTCCATTTCATGCTGAATAAAGTAAATTATTAATGTATCTTAAATAGAAAACTATCTTTAGATAGATTTTTACTCCAAAAGCATTTTATTAAAATAAATTTGATAAAAATCAAAAAATCCAATTTAAATTTTAAAAAATCCGATTTAAATTATTAAAAAATCCATTTTTTAATTTATTTATTTTTAAAAAAAATAATCGATTTTTATCCACCCTGGTTGTAAGTCGAGGACTACCTGTAACTGCTATGCTGATTCAGTAATATTCAGGGCTGTCACCAAGTTGACTTTTGTGGCTTTTAAGTCATTCTACCGTGACTTGTAGAACGTTTTACCAGCTTTCCCTTTGGATCTATATTCACCTTAAACTGCCTGTGGAGAAGGCCCAGATCTTGTTTCAGCCAGATCATTCCTCCCATCCTCCCCAGGATCCAGGGCTCTCAGATTTCCTATTGTCATCATTGGCAGCCTCCGTGGGTAGTCTTTATTGATCTACAGCTGACATTGTGTGTTTTGTTTATTTTTTCTGGAAGGAATCCAAGTTTGCTTTCACGGTTGGCTACCTTCTGTGCAGCTTGAAGAAACCCTACCTGGTTTTCTTCCCTTTCTACAAAGATCGTAGATCAGCTGAGTGGAGAAAAGAAACCACTGTTGAAATATAGTGATACTGACAGGTTTTAACAAATAGGATACGTTTGGGGCTCTCTCCATCTTGTCTGTGCCAATGGCCAACACATAGCCCACAACAACAGTCCCACTCCTTGTTGGTAGAAAGTTACTCAGCTGTGTTGGAAGAAATATCCATTTGGTTCAAGTTCCAAGCCGGGAGAAAGGCACTGGAGACAAAATGGAGGCTGATTGGAAAGGGGGTCCATTTATTGATGAAGCAGAAGCACATGGTTGGTTCTGGGCAGCTGACCACATGGAGTTGAGAATGAGGGGTTTTGTTCTGCCCCAAAGAACGCAGCACACACAAAGTCCGTTCAAACCTTAGTTTATTAAATTAAATCAGTCTTTTACAACAACGGCTTCCTACATCGTATAGGAGACCGGATCGACGTAGTTCATTGTATGGGCGACAGCCCTTTCGGGCAGAACCCAGACCCAGTGGGTCCTTTTTCAACCGTTATCCAGGCCAGAGATTTTTCCAATCTTCCAGATTAATTAACTGCATTAACAGCCGCCAAGAATTCAAAAAATAATAACTGAAAGCTTACTGTGGTTAGCAGAATGCCCAGAAGCAATTTTCAGGAACCTGATAAGATAAGCAAGGCGGAGACACAAAGGTATGTGAATGAAGTTGTTCCCTGCAAATTGCCTCAGTCGGCGTTCTTCCTTAAATAGGCTAAGGGAGTGGCCAATTAGCCCCAAGCCTTACTCTCAAGGAGACCTCCTCCTGAGGAGCCACTCCTGCCTTTTGGCAGCTCTGCGCGCCCGAGCATCGAGAAAAGGCTCCTCCTCTTCCTCCTCTTCACTTAAGGGAGCTTCTGGAGGTTCTGAAGGCCCTGGCTGAATCCCTGCCTCTGGCACCACATCTTCTCCAGCCTCCTCAATGTCTGACTCGAGTGCTAGCTGCACAGGCTGCTGGTGCAGCACCACACCAGCCTCCTCGCTGTTGGAATCAGCTACTAGCTGCACAGGCCGCTGACGGGCCAGAACAGGTTTTTAATACCTTCTGTTGGGCTTTGCATTTGAGCTTCCTATTCCTGTGCAAGAACATGTATTCTATTGGCTGTTGGAGGGGTCACAGCTGGCTTTATAGGTTGTCTGAGGTTTGGTTGAAGTTTGGACTCTGATACAATGTCTTTAGGAGATTGTGCAATGTAGTGAGCTGTGGTGCTAGTGGGTTAATCCTATTATGTCCTGGAGGGTCATGTCTTAATCCCATCATCCTGGAGCTGAAGGTCTTTTGTAGATAGGATGACCCAATCTTTCTTAACGGGCAAAAAATATCTGCGGGTGTACTATTAAGAAAGGTGGGGGGGGGGCTGTTCTTTCTGTCTCCAAGAGCATGTTTCTCCATTCCTCCTTTAGGGAAATCTGCCTTTTTAATATTTCTCCAAATATTTCATTCTTCTAGGAGAGGGTGGGTCTTCCCTCAGCTGTATGATAAAGGGAAAATGGCAGAGGTGTATAAGATAAGCATCCCAACCTCCTCCTCCTCTGGTTCTGGATCAGTGGATGGAAAGATAAATGTTGATGGTATTTTCCCAGGACACTGGTTCTATTGTGGTTGTCCAAAACTGAGAAAATTAGTCCTGTCTAGTTAAGTAAGAACCATTAACTATTATCTGCAGTGGTCCACTTTTGGTTAAGTAACATTGACATCAGACTGGCTTAATGTGGATTTCATTAGAAGGCTATATTTGACCAGGACTTTAGAAAGCTATATTTAAGCAATCATTAGTCCTCCAGGAAAAAGTGGGACACAGAGATGACCACAAATCTCTCTTCATTTCACTTTGTGTGTTACTGCAGGCCATTTGTTCCCAGCTTTTGTTGTGCACAATAAATAGCTAAGCAGCAAATGCCAAGTTATTTCTTATTCTCCGCGATCAGCAATGGAGTGCTGAGCTTCAGGGATGTAAAAAGAAGATTTGTGCAGGTTAATTAGTATCTCATTAAGGAGGTGCTGATGGCAGGATACTGGAAGCCAGTGCCTTCAAGCAAAGAGAGGTTACAGTTAAATTAAGATTTAACTTTCCTGTTAGAGACAAGGTGAAGCCAGCTAAATGTAGACTCTAAACAAGTGATGTACAGTAGCAATAGCTATAGCACTTAGACTTCTATACTGCTTTACAGTCCTCTCTAAGGAGTTTACAGAATCAGCCTATTGTCCCCAACAATCTGGGTCCTCATTTTACTCATCTGGGAAGGATGGAAGGCTGAGTCAACCTTGAGCCTGATGAGATTCGAACTGCCAAATTTCAGGCAGCCGGCAGGCAGCAAAAGTAGCCTGCAGTACTGCACTCTAACCACTGCGCCACCACGGCTCATTAGCAGTAGCAGTCTTCTCCATTCTGGTGGCTTGAAAGTCCTACCTGTTTGGGGAGAAAAATGGTGGAGACTTTGAGGAAAAAAACTAGAGCCAATTTGATCTAATAGTTAAGGCACCAGGCTAGAAACTGGGAGACTGTGAGTTCTAGTCCCATCTTAGACATGAAAACCAGCTGGGTGATTTTGGTCTAATCATCAGGAGATTGTGAGTTCTAGCTCTGCCTTAGGTATGAAAGCCAGCTGGCTGACGTGGGGCCAGTCACCCGGAGATGGTGAATTCTAGTCTTGCCTTAAGTATAAAAGCCAGTGGGGTGACTTTAAACAATCTCTAGAAGATGATGAATTCTAGTCCTGCCTTAGATATGAAACCTGGCTGGGTGACTTGGGGCCAGTCCCTTTCTTTCAACCCAACTCACCTCACAGGGGGGCTGTTTTGGGGGAAATAGGAGGGAGAAGTATTACAGTAGATATGTTTGTCACCTTGAGTTATTTATAAAAAAATAATAAATGTGGGATATAAAAAATAAATATTAAGGCTATTCAGCCGCTTTTTGTAATTAATAGCAGTTGTAGAATTGTAAGATTGTAATGATTTTTTTTAAAAAAATATGATCTGCTGCATGCTTTCAAGTCGATGTCGATTCCCAGTAACAGCCTAGATAAATCCCTGCAGTTTTCTTGGCAGGGAAAATGCAGGATGCAAAATAACTCAGAAGAAAGTATCATTTGCACATGAGACCCTCTGGGAGAGAAGAGCATCAACAAATATCTTCCTTCGACATCAAATGAGAAAAAAGCACATTAAAGTCTCATCTCTGCAGAAGTAAGAATTAATCCCTTGTAGGGCTCCTATGAAATTTACTCTGTTTATTAAATAAGAGGCGAAGATAGATTTCTAACGCTTCTGCCTTTTGAGAATCTAAAAGACATGTTGACATTTTTAATAGAAGTGCCTAATTATAGAAAGGTGCAATAAAGCCATAATTTGGAGACACACTTCCTAAAGTGTTGGGAAAAAATCAGTCCTCTAAACAACAGCATATATTAAAAGGGATTGTTATCTTTGCTCTGAGAAATTGAAACAACCAATCATAACAGCAAGCTGAAAAAGAAGGTCATATTTCTGTTCCTTGAGATAGAAGGCACTTTTATCTTCCTATAAAATGATTGTCTCCTGCATTTTCCCCTGGAGGACAGAAGGATTAGCAAGTGGGCAGATTGTAGCTAGGACTGGCATCTCTTCTAAATGCTAAAACAGAGATATTTGCTTCACACATATTTAACAAGTCGGGATTGCAATATTGTGAGAGAATTCTGTGAAATGAGAATAACCTTTGACTGCTTTGCATATGAGCAGTTCGGGCCGGCCTAAACTATTTCATGCACCGTACATGTTTTGAAACACAAAAAATGACAAGCATATAACACTCTGCTGGTTTTTGTGCCAAGGGGCATAAAGCAGCCATCGGATTTCTACTGAGTAATCCCAGGATCCCATCAGTAGAATAAATTACCGTATATTTGGGTTGCTGCAGAGAAGGAATTTTCCATGTTGTGTAGTTGCTTTAACCCAGGGGTGAAATCCAGCAGGTTCTGACGAACCAGTAGCGGAAATTTTGAGTAGTTCGGAGAACTGGCAAATACCACCTCTGGCTGGCCCCAGGAGTGGGGTGAAAATGGAGATTTTGCAGCATCCTTCCCCTGCCATGCCCACCAAGCCACATCCACAGAACCGGTAGTAAAAAAAAATTGGATTTCACCACTGCTTTAACCTCTGGCTTTAGCACCTTTAAGATTCCTTAATTTGAAAATATCAAGTATGGCTGTATTCTTGAAGGATTTCTTTTTAATATTTGATAGAGGAAAGCTGTGTTCAGCTCTACGTGGGGGCCTAATGGAATTAGACATCAAAATATATTCCAACTTGGAATCTTGGCACAAAATATACTAGGACATATGGATCCAACCATCAGCAAATTTAAACAAGAATATATCAGCAGAAAATGCTTTTTCTGCAGTGTTTGGAGCACAGGGAATCTTAGTGATTTGGGGGCCCGTGTTTCTTCTTATAAATAACGCATTGCCAATTGTGTCTACCCAAGGTGGATAAAAATCAATGATTTTTTTTAAAAAAAATCAAAAAATCAGATTTTTTAAATTTAAATCGGATTTTTTTTATTTAAATCGGATTTTTTTTTATTTTTATCGAATTTATTTTAATAAAAAACTTTTGGGGTAAAAATCTATTGTAAAATAGTTTTCTATTTAAGATACATAAATAATTTAGTTTATTCAGCATGAAATGGAGCTTAGTTATGTAGCATGAGGCTGTATATTCTGCAACACTGGGACTATGGGTGAGTCAACAGTGGGTCAAAGGAGTAGCAGAGATGACAGTTGCTCTTTAAAAATTATGATTTAAATTGAGTTGATTTAAATCAAGCCATTTTACTAGTGATTTAAATCATGATTTAAATCGTGATTTAAATCAACTCGATTTAAATCAAATCCACCCTGTGTCTACCACATTTTGTGCCTTAACTCAGCCTATCCTGTGTGTTTTAGGATTAGGTGGTATATCTGAACAATACAGCAGCTGTGGGAAGCACATTTTGTATCTTCATGTCAGTAGGAGGGATTTTACAGACCCAAGGCAGGAATCTTGTCTCCTAACCAGCATATCAACTGTGCTTATCTGGAATGTGATTCCTTAAATGCAATTATTTCTATTAGGGAAAGGTTTTAGAAATAGCCTGGATTTTACAGTGTTTTCAAGATTTTTTGGTGCAGTAATAAAGGATGGACGTTTGCAAGGAGGTGATGGTTTAAAGTAGGGATGTCAAACTCAAGGCCCACGAGCCGGATCTGGCCCATGGGGCCTCCCTGGAAACAGTGAAGGACCAGCCTGTGGTGTGTCTGCCAGCGAAAACGGAGCTCGGACCGGGCTCCGTTTTTGCTGGCAGAGGGCTGCAGGAGGCCATCACAGCCGAAAACGGAGCCTCAACGAGTGATGTTGAGCTGGCCACACCCACCCTGGTCCACACGCCCCCTGGCCCCTGAGGTCAGACACAGCTCTGATGCGGCCCTCAATGAAATCGAGTTTGACACTCCTGGTTTAAAGCAATGCTTCTCAACCTCAATAACTTGAAGATGTGTGGACTTCAACACTCAGAATTTTCCAGCCAGCACGAGGAATTCTGGGAGTTGATGTCCACACATCTTCAAGTTGCTGAAATTGAAAAAAAACTGATTTAAAATATGCCTATCATAAATTTTATAAAATTCTAGATCTTAAATTCTGCAATGCCAAGGAACCATTTTTCCCCTCCACACCCCTGCCAGATTTGATAAATAATCTTTTCTCTAATGGTTCCTTGGTTATGAAATAAATAAGTTGATTTAGCTGCCAGTTCCTCAATGGCTGGCTTGCAAACTTTTATTTCTCTTTTGAATGGTGGTGTAACATGCCTCCGAGCTGTTCTGAACAAGGAAGTGAGGTGAAAAATTGGGTGCGGCAGGACTTACACCATATTTCACTCTCTTTCATTTAAGTGTTATTAACATTAAACATTCTTCAGTATATAGGCTATTTGATTACTCCCTCTATATTTACATACACTTTGAATATGGTTTGGAAATAGTGATTAGGATCTTGGGTGAGGACAGCACCTCTCTGATAATCATTAAACTCCCTGATCTTTTTCGTGCAATTGTGGAAGCCTGAAAAGGGGGGTAGGGGGAGATGCAGCTGCTTTGATGAGCCAACTCATAATGTGACCCTTAAAGCAACCATCTTGGCTCACAGAAGAATCTGGGAAAAAGATTACACCTTTTGCAAGCAACAGAGTGGTGTTCTGTTTTGTTAAATCCAAAGCATTTTATCCAAACCATCATTCATTCATTCATTCATTCGCTGTCCATCTCAACCAAAGGACACTTGATTGGTATTTAATGTACAGACAGCTCTCATATTTAATAATTTCTCTCTTTTGCCATGTTGAGCATTACAAACACTTCGATCTTTCAGGGGCTTCAGATTATTCTGATGCTTACTTTACTCCTTACTTTATTCTTTAGAATATACATTATTCAGGGTTGTTTTTTTAAACAGCAAGTTCAGTCAGTGCCTACTATCCTTAACTCTTTTAGATCAGGCTTCATCAGCTTGGGGTGCATCAGTTTTACGGTGTTGTAGATACTGTAGAAACTTCAGGAATAGCTTCCAATCTCCTCTGACTATCTAAAGGTTACCCTGATGGGCAAAACTATATTAGAAAGAGGGATGAATTACTTTGGATGTGAGATGAAGTATTCACAACTCCATTAAGACAAGTCTCAGAATATAGAATAACAAGAGTTTGGAAGGGACTTTGGAGGTCGTCTAATCCAACCCCATGCTCAAGCAGGGGACCCTATACCTGTGACGGCGAACCTATGGCACACGTTCCAGAGGTGGCACGCAGTGCCCTCTCTGATGGCACACGAGCCATTGCTCCAGTTCAGCTCTGCTGCGCATGCGTGCGCACCTCCTGCTGGCCAGCTGGTCTTCGGGTCTTTGCCGGGGATGCGCAGGGGGTGGGGGCATGGGGGCAGGGTGTGTGCCGGGGATGTGGGGGGATGCATGTGGGGGGTGCATGTGCAGGGGGCAGCGTGCCCGTGGGGGAACATGCATGGGGGCTGTGCAAGTATTGCATTTTGGGCAAGCTGTTCCACTGATTAATTGTTCCCATAGGTGTTCTGTTTCTTCCCCTTATTTTTTAAATTGGTGTTCAAGTCTGCAATAGAGTCCTAATTATCACCACAGAATTTACCTTGCCAATATATCCCAGGCATAAAAAGGCAGTATTGGTGAAAGTAACAAAAATAAGATTTGCATCTTGCCCGTGGAAAAAAACCCCAGGGTGTTCATATTCAGCACTACAGTTCACTTATTCAGGCTGGTCTTTGAATTGTTTTGCGTAGTATCTAACAAGGCTGCATGTTGTGGGTGGTTTGAATGCTGCCAGTGTGTTCAGGGAGGAGGGATTGATTTAAATAAAAGAAGGAATGAAATCTGAGAGTCCTTGTTTGACCAGGTATACAGTACATGATGATCAGAGGCTGTGTGTGTCTCCACCAACACAATTTTCATCCCGAAACTCTTTTTAAAAAGATTTCGAGCACAGAAGCTTCAAAATAAAACGCATGAGCTTGGTTTCCTGTGAATTCCTATGAACCGCTACCGTGTCTCGGTTTAAAAGGAGATTTTTCTTTTTTTTTTCTTCTTTAGTTTTTCTCTTGTATTTCTTCTCTTCCTCTCCCCAATTCCTTGAAAAGAGCTTCTCTTAGGTGCTACATCTTTTGATTCTTCTTTGTTCTCTCAAAAAGTAAGTCTGACAAAAGGTGTGGAAAAAGTGACGGCCATTTCACTCTGCGGTGTAGCCAGTTTTTAATTAATTTCTGCACCGAGGAAATGGGCAGGATTTACAAAGTCAGTCCAGGCAGCTGAAGGCTACAAAAAAAAAATGGTTAGAAAACATCAAAAAATGTGAGAAAAGCACGGGCGTTCGCCCGAGTTTCTATCATTTGATCTTTGTGCCTGCAGCATCCAAGCTGCACGCTTGGTGAGGAAGAAGAGATACTAAGCTGTCTTAATAAAACATCACACAGAGATCTAGTTTTCTGAGGTGAAATTTCTCCAGGTGGAGATGAAGGGAGGCAGTTCCAAAGACTCATAATTCCTGTCTTGCTGGCACAATCAGCCCTGCTCTTTGCTTGCTATGGTTGGGCGCCATTTCTCTTGATGGGAGCTGCAATGTGATATCCTCAGGCATGTTTAATTTTATTTATGCATGTATTTATATTTATATCCGGCCTTTATTATTTTTATAAACAAACTCAAGGCGGTGAACATCTCTAATATTCTTTCCTCCTCCGTTTTTTTCCCACAACAACAGCCCTGTGAGGTGAGTAGGGCTGAGAGAGGGAAGGAGGTACTGGTCCAAAGTCATCCAACCATCTTTCATGTCTAAAACAGGTCTAGAACTCACTGTCTCCTGGTAATTGGCTCAAAGTAGAGGGAGGAGCCTTGGTAGTACAGTGGTTTAATGCACCCTGTTATTAACACAGCTGCCTGCAATTTCTGCAGGTTCGAATCTTGCCAAGGCTCAAGGTTGACTCAGCCTTCCATCCTTTCTAAGGTAGGTTAAATGAGGACCCAGTATGTGGGGGCAATAAGCTGACTTTGTATAAATATACAAAAGGATGAAGGCTATTGCTTAACGCATTGTAAGCCGCCCTGAGTCTCCGGAGAAGGGCGGCATATAAATCAAAAAAAAAAAAAAAAAAACCTAAGCCAGCCAGCTTTCATGCCTAAGGCAGGACTAGAACTCACTGTCTCCTGGTGATTGGCTCAAAGTAAGCCAGCCAGCTTTCGTGCCTAAGGCAATACTAGAACTCTCTGTCTCCTGGTGATTGGCTCAAAGTCATCCAGCTGACTTTCATGCCTAAAGTGGGACTAGAACTCACAATCTCCCTGTTTCTAGCCTGATGCCACTAGACTAGACCAATTGGCTCTCAATTTCTTCTCCCATAATCAGCAGCCTAAAGAACAATCCACCCAGGAAGCTCCACTAAGCTTTCCTCAAATGCATTTCAGAGGGCTGCATCTCATTTTTCTTGGCAGGACTTTGAATCTTGTCCCAAATGCATTCATCTTGAGCCACTCTGGGCCCTGCAGTCCTATGATGGAGAATACAAGGGGAAATCTGCCAATGATTTCTTAGGAGGCAAATCCTAGAGTAAAAATAACTTCTGTTTAATTAGGTGCTGACACGGTTTAAGTGACTCAGCTATCAAGGAAGTTTTTGGAGAGTAGATCTGCAGACCGTTTTCAGCTGTGCATGTTAGCAGCTCAAAAGCATGGATTAAAAAAATCTTTAGAGATGGGGGAGGCTGACAGGACCCATCCGGTTCATATAATACTGGTTTTGCCTTTTTCTTCAAAGATGTATTGCAGTGAGGCTTGAACAGTGATGGCTGTCAGCCAGTTTTGGCGAACCGGTAGTTAAATTGCTGGCTGGCCCCGCCCCTTCCAGGAGTCCCCCTGCGGCCCATTTTTGCTCCCAGGAGGCTGCAGGGAGGCCTACTAGGCCCAAAATAGGATGCGGGGGGGGGCGCCCACAGCCCATTTTTGCTCCCAGAGGTGTGCAGGAGGCTGAGTGCTGCCTGTCACCCCCCCAGGCCATGCCCAACATGGCCACGCCCACCCAGCCAGTCATTAGGGGAGAGAACCGGTTGTTAAATTATTTGAATCCCACCACTAGGCTTGAACCTGTGTATGGTAAACTTTGCCACATGTTGCCTTCTTGGGCCGAGCTTTTTACAGTAAGAAGTGGGGAAAAACAGGTCATCCCAGATAGCTGATCCCCTTGATTGATCCACCACGTGACTTTCCAGTTATTGGTACCTCTTTGAAGAATATTTAACTGTGGGCTAAGAATTGCTTCTCTGAAGATGTTTTCACAGGTACATTCTGGCCTGGCCTACTGGAATCACTGAATTATAGGACTGCTAGGGATTTTAGAGGTCATCTAGTCCACATTTACAGCTTGGCAGCCCAGTGGGGGAGGGGGGGAGCGGAACCAGCCTGCCACTCTTGCAATTTGAGCTGTGTGTACACATGCGCCGGCCAGCCACTCACATGCCCAGTTCCGAACAGGCTGCAGCTCGGTTGTGGGCCACAGCCCAGGAGTTGGGGTTCCCAATCTAATCCAACCCTATGTTCCGGGCAGCAGGATCCAGAAGAGCTGCGATGGCGCAGTGGTTACAGTGCAGTACTGCAGCCTATTTCTGCTGACTGCCAGCCGCCTGCAATTTGGCAGTTCGAATCTCACCAGGCTCAAGGTTGACTCAGCCTTCCATCCTTCCGAGGTGGGTAAAATGAGGACCCAAATTGTTGGGGGCAATATGCTGACTCTGTAAACCGTTTAGAGAGGGCTTTAATAATACTGTGAAGTGGTATGTAAGTCTAAGTGCTATTGCTATCCATTAGAATATTGTTGATGGTGACTATCCGTCATCCAAAACCTCCAGTAAAAGTACATGCTGTCAAGGTTTCTCTGCTATGAGTGACTGCTGGAATGGGTGCAAATAAATTTCAGGGGTAAACTGAACTTTAAATACAGGTAGTCCTCGACTTACAACCATAACAGCCCAAAATTTCTGTTGCTAAGTGAAACATTTGTTAAGTGGGCTTTTTTAATGACTTTTCATGTCTTTTTATTACTTTTAAGTCACATTTTATTACTTTTCTTGCCGCTGTTGTTAAGTGAATCATTGCAGTTGTTGAGTTAATTACCCAGTTGTTAAATGAATCTGGGTTCCCCATTGACTTTGCTTGTCAGAAGGTCACCAAAGGGCTGGGGACACTGCAACCGTCATTAATATGAACCAGTTGCCAAACATCCAGATCTTGGTCACATGACCACGAGGATGCTGCAATGGTCATAAAAGTGTGAAAAATGGTCATAAGTCACTTTTTTCAGTGACATTGTAACTTTGAACGGTCGCGAAATGATTTCTTGTAAGTCGAGGATTACCTGTACTGTACAAGAGAACATAATTATGTCTTTCTCTCTTTCAGTTAAAGCATTAAAAACATTAAAACATTGGGCATTGAAAGATAAAATATCATCCAACTTTTAGCAAATTTAAGACTTTGTGGACTTCAGCTCCCAGAATTCCCCAGCCAGCCATGCTTGTGGATTTCAGCTCCCAGAATTCCCCATTCCATAGGTCTTAAATTTGTCAAGGTTGGACACCCCTGACTTTGGGGAAGAAGGATAGACTTATTAAAACAGTAGCAAGATTGCTCCAAGGACTCAGAACCAAAACCAATTGTGAGTTGTTGACATCTGATTTTGCTCCTATCAGAGAGATTAAGAGATTGCCTCCAAAATAAGCTGCAGAAGGATGACGGTGCAGGGATGATGTCCTTGAGAAAGTACAACGTGTTCCAGCTTAAAACCTCCTCTAGTCTTCTGTGATTGTGTGGTCACTGTGACCTCCAGCAATTTAGCCAGAAGATTCCCATGACCTTGGCTGCTTCAGCCTCAGCCATTTTTGGTCCTCTGGGTAAACAGTTGGAATGACAGGATGAACCCAGTCCTAGTTATTTTTTCTCCCAGATCTTTCTGACTAAATATCAGATCAAGCCATCAGCAAAGAGGTGGAGTTTGCCTTTTGAATCAAAAGCTGTTGTGCTTTCCAAATTTATCTAGGCCAGGGGTGTCAAACTCAAGGCCTGGGGGCCGGATCTGGCCTGTGGGGTGCTTTAGATCTGGTCCACAGGGCCACCCTGAAAACAGCAAAGGACTGGCCCGCAATGCCTCTGCCAGTGAAAACAGAGCTTGGGAGGACTGTATGTGCCCCCCCACCCCCAACCTCCATTTTTGCTGGCAGAGGGTTGCAGGAGGCTGTTGCAGCCAAAAATGGAGTTCGGGAGCCTGTTTTCGCTGGCAGAGCGCTTGGGCTACCACAGGCGCCCTTGACACGAGTGACATTGAGGTGGCCATGCCCACCCTGACCACGCCCATCCTGCTCCCCCAAGGTCAAACACAACCCGGATATGGCCCTCATTGAAATCAAGTTTGACACCCCTGATCTAGGCTCTCTCCTTTCGCTGAATTTCTATTAATTGTCCTTTCTCGTCCTCTAAATAATTCCTTCCTTCCACCCCCCTCTAGCCGATTTGTTGGGGGCTAACTGTCTTGGGTGTCAAAAAACCCAGGATGAAACCTCCTTCTGTGTATGGGCCAGACTGAAGTGTGTGGGATGGAGAGGCTGTGGCCCGTTGCCCAGAGTGAATCAGGGGTGTGTCAGCCAAGGAGAATAGTTAGCGGAGAATCACCTGAGGGAGGAACGCTGACAGAGAAGGAGGGACGGCCAAGGGTACAAGACGAACAGTCCCATTCCGGCTAGCCTCTTTGTTGTGGTTCTGTTACCTGAGACTGTGTTATCGGCAGGAGAGGACTCCGAGAGTGAAGGAGAGGAGTTGGCAAGGCCTCCCTCTCCAGGACCCTCCTCTCTGGAAATGCCTTCGGTGTCCGCCGAAGGTCAAGCGATAGGGCCGGGGCCAAGCACGTCCATACAGCCACAGGTGTACAGTAATGAGGAAGATGAGTCTTGGCTGGATCCTCGGCAGCGTCGCAGAGATAAGCGCGTGCAACAGAAGAAGAGGCGTGCCAGGGATTAGGCTGAGTCATTGGACCACACCCCACAGGGTATAAAAGAGGGTGTAGTGGCCGGTTCAGCTCTGTGACAAGCAAAAAACAGATATCGGACCACCTTCTTTGTATTTACTGGACTTTGTTGATTATTGTGTATTGGCTTTGTTCCCGGATGAAGGGAGAAACTCCCCCCTCGTGAGTAAAGAATACCTGGCAGCCAGCCACCGAGTTGCTGCCAATTCTGATACCAGATAAAGTGTTGTCGGCTGAGTACTTTAACTGTTGCCTGTCTGTGGGGGTGCGTGTGTGAGACGGGGACAGAACACTCTTGTATTTGGAGGCATGCAATGGAAATACAGTATAGCAGAGAAATGGTGCCCTTCATGAGATGGTAATCAAGGGCCTTGCAGTGTTTTTCAAACTGAAAAACAGTTTGAAAAGCAGCAGCGTTCCAATATTTGAGGGACTGCCACAAAGATGAGGGGGTCAACCTATTTTCCAAAGCACCAGAAGGCAAGACAAGAAACCATGGATGGAAACTAATCGCGGAGAGAAGCAGCCTAGAAATATGAGAATTCTTTTTAACAGTGAGAACAATGCACTAGTGGAATAGCTTGCCTCCTCCAGAAGTCTTTTGTGTGCTCCATCACTGAGGTTTTTAAGAAGAGAATGGACAGCTACTTGTCTGAAATGGTGAAGAAGATCTCTAACTCTGTTCTAACGTTAAGATGTGTGAATTTCAGCGTCCCCTGGCTGGGGAATTCTGGGAGTTGAAGTCCATCTTAAAGTTGTCTTAAATTGAAAAACGCTGCTGTGGTAGATTCAGAGGCTGGGTCATCTGTGGGCTGCCTGTGGATTTCATGCAACTTTCAGACCAATTCTCCAGAGATTGCACTGTCTGCTGCAGTCTTTCAGTGGCATCAGGAATGTCCCATTTTTTTCAGTGGTAAAATATACAAATATTTTAAGTGGCAAAATACAATGTATGACCACGATTTTCTTAAAAACGTGAGCCAGCCAAGTCTTTTTATTTCTATTTCTTAGATTTCTACCCCACCACAATAAATAAATAAAAAAGAATGACAGTTTTTAGCCTTGGATCTTACATTTTCTCTGTGAGCTTTAACACTTTAGCTCCATAACCGATAGGATTTTTTTCCCATCACTCTTTAGCTTTAATAAAGTTAAGGCTAACAAACAGCATTCGTTTGTTACAGTTCCTGTTAATAATCCCAGCAATATCACCAAGGGTTTGTGCTTAGATTATAAATCTTATTTTTAAAAATGTCTGAAGCTCTTCTTTGATTATAGGAGCTGTTGGCCAGCATTCCTCTGCTGCTAAAGAATTATTTTTCATGAAGGTGGACATTTATAACTGAATGCACAATATGCCATTAAATTTGATGAATGAAATCTTCCTTTACTGATACGGTTTTCCATGCCTTGACATATAATCCCAATTTTTTTTTAATGTTTCAATTGCCAGAAGTGTTCAACCATAACCATGATTTATTGGTACCATTACCTAGGATTTAATTAATATATATCTCTCTTTCTGCCAGTTCTTTTTTCCCCCCTACCCCTGCCTTCCAAAGAGTATTCTTATAAAGACTAGATGGGACTTGTCATTGTTTTAATAATATATCATATTTCTGTATGCCTGCATGTGCAGGCCAGTTAGCATACCTGGTTTTCGGACCTGGTGTGTCTTAATTTTACAACACAGAGAATCGTGGTACAGGTAGTCCTTGACTTACAACCACAATTGAACCCAAACTTTCTGTTGCTAAATGAGGCAGTTTTAAGTGAGTTTTGCCCCATTTTATGGACTTTCTTGCCACAGTCGCTAAGTGAATCACTGTACAGTTCTTAAGTTAGTAAAATGGTTGTAAAATGAATCTGGCTTCCCCATTGACTTTGCTTGTCAGAAGGTCACAAAAGGGAATCACATTTTTCCGGGACACTGCAACCGTCATAAGTATGAACCACCTGTCAAGCATCCAAATTTTGATTATATGACCATGGGGATGCTGCAATGGTCATAGGTGTGAAAAACGGTCAGTGCCATTGTAACTTCAAAAGATCATTAAATGAATCGTCGTAAGTCAAGGACTTCCTCTAAAGAGAAAACAAATATTTTAAAATGGAATTTATTATCATGCAATGTTTATTTAAAGTATTAATCACATTTTAAGCAGTCCATCTCCCTCATGGAGGGACTGTAACAATTTTCCACTTTTCTATTATAGCAAAAATAATACTGTAACCTCTTTCTTATATAAATTGCCTTCAGTAATCAGAACCAAGCATCCATTTTTCCATTTTTCAGTTAATTTTAATTTCTTATTCAGTACTGCCCAAAGGTGTCGTAACACATTACCTTGTTAGCAAACGGAATAATACATAATGATATATCATTTCTACATATTTAAGTAAAAGATCTTTCATTAAGATTTTTAAAAGGCTATGATATAATCAGTATAAATTATCTCCAAATAATAATAATTATTATTATAGGAAGTATATGATGATGCTTCCGGTATTTCAAAAGTTTGCCAATAGTTTGCCTACTGGTATTTCTTATTCCCAATATCATTTGTATTTAACAGCAACTTTTATTCAGTTTCTATTCCCCACCTGCCTTGTGTATCATCCAATTGTCTTATTAAACATACCAAATTAAATATTAGAGAAGAGAGGGACATCCTTGATATGTCCCACATCTTGAGGGCTGAGGAGATAATCCCATTAGACATTACCTGAGGAGACAGGATAGAATAATAATTTTATCTGAGAAATTCTACTACAAAATCATTTGTCTTCATAGTTTGAGGGGTCCTTGGCAGTGGTGAAATTCAATTTTTTTTACTACCAGTTCTGTGGGCATGGCTTGGTGGGTGTGGCTTAGTGGGTGTGGCAGGGGAAGGATATTGCAAAATCTCCATTCCCACCCCACTGGGGCCAGCCAGAGGTGGTATTTGCCGGTTCTCCGAACTGCTCAAAATTTCCGCTACCGGTTCTTCAGAACCTGCTGGATTTCAGCCATGGTCCTTGGTGCTCTCTGAGCTTGCTTGTTTTCTTGCAGATGTTTCATTACCTAAGTAACATCATCAGTGCTACAGTAATAACTAATGATGTTACTTAGTTCAGGTAATAAAACGTCAGCAAGAAAACAAGCAAGCTCAGAGAGCACCAAGGACTCCACATTTCAACCCTGAGGTACAAAAATGTATTGGTCTTCATAGTTTGCTCCATATTAAATTCCTTGAATTTAATCTATCACTTCTAGAAGGTTGGTTGGTTGATCAATTTCCTGATTATTTATTCCTTATTATTTTTACAAATAAGGTGGCAAATATAAACACTCGCTCCTCCTATTTTCTGTACAACAGTAACCCTGTGAGGTGAGTTGGGCTGAGAGAGAATGACTGGTCCATAGCTGGCTTTGATGGCTTGAACTCACAGTCCCTTGCCTTAGCCCCTAGAACAGGGGTGTCAAACTCAATTTCATTGAGGGCCGCATCAGGGTTGTGTTTGACCTTGGAGGGGGTGGGGGGGGCCACCTTGACATTACTAGCGCTCTTCCAGTGAAAATGGGCTCCCGAGCTCCGTTTTCAGCTGCGACAGCCTCCTGCAACCCCCTGCCAGCGGTCCTCCCGAGCTCCATTTTCACTGGCAGAGGCACCCCGGACCAGTCCTTCACTGTTTCCAGAGCGGCCCTGTGGGCCAGATCTAAGCATCCCACGGGCCAGATCTGGGCCCCGGGACTTGAGTTTGATACCCCTGCCCAGTGAAATCTACTTACCTTCCTTACCAGTTTGCTCCACCATCGCTACCGGATCACCGAACCGCCGACCAAGATCGCTACCGGACCGGGCGATCCGGTCCGATCCGGGAGCATTTCACTCCTGCCCCTGCCCCTAGATAAACATTTTTTTAAAAATTCCATTTGTTCAAAAAGTATACAAAGACAGCAAGACAATGTAATCTAGTGAATTGTAATTAACTTATCCAGCCCGTTGCCTCCGCATCATATTCTATTAGCAAAACAAAACCTTTTCTTTTATGTACACTGAGAGCATATGCACTAAGACAAATTCCTTGTGTGTCCAATCACACTTGGCCAATAAAAAATTCTATTCTATTCTAAAAAAGTGATCATTATTATTATTATTATTAACCAGAAACGGGGATAATTACTGTTGATGTGCTCTGATATATTCTTAAACCAATTTTAAAGCAAACTGTCAGGTCAGTGATTCTTTTTTATTTTTTTTTTAAAGATCAATATATTTTTTTTAGAGAAAATCAATGCTGGGCCAGGAATGATAACAATTTTGTTTGCCAACATTATTGATAAGGCAAGGACATAGTTTTATTTACATTTCAGAACAATTGTACTTCGACTGATAGTCATTTATGGTGAACTGATAGGAAATCCTTCGTCTCTGACTTACGCCTGGCCTTCCTAGCAACAACTTTTCTTTTTAAAAAAATCATCAATAGTTTATAAATAATTTCCTTTCTTCTCTTCTGGCAAGTACAAATAACCACTGAAGCATGACTTTTGAACACTGTTGTTTCCACATGAAAAGCTAGGGCAAAGAAATGCTGCGGCTACTAATGATTAAAAATACTGGCCTGATATTTATGTAAAATCCTCCCAGGAAGGGAGGAAAAAAACCCTGAAGAGTTTTCCTAAAGAGTTGAAGGCCGCTCAGAAACGGAAACGGAATAATAAGTTTTGTTCTTAACAGACTGTTCTCAATCGGTGGTTTTCATGCTGTGTGTCCTATTATGCTATTTTAAAAGAGAAACGTGGGAAAATTCATCAAAAGATGACTCAGTGTTTTTTTTTTTTAATAAGGTACGCTCTTGAGTATGTTGAATTCACTGTCTGTTCCCAAGAGGAGAACTCTGTGATCAGTCTGCTCCCAAAAATATGTACCACAATACTGTACTTTGCAAGGCCCAGGGTTGCTACCTCTGATGTTTAGAGTTTGTTGCAGGGGTCTTCATAGGCTGTGGTCCAAAAAAAGTCCATCTGGTGGCCATAACGGTGTGAGAACTTTCTCTGAAAGGCCAGAGTTCTAGATTACTTGTGGGAAAATGACCATACAGGTAGTCCTCGACTTACAACCAAAACTGAACCCCAAATTTCCTTCGCTAAGCAAGACAATTTGCTAAGTGACTTTGGTCCCGTTTTACGACCGTTCCTGCCAGAGTTGCTAAGTGAATCACTGCAGTTGTTAAGTTAGTAACAAGGTTGTTAAGTGAATTTGGCTTCCCCGTTAACTTTGCTTGTCAGAAGGTCGCCAAAAGGTGATCGTGTGACACTCCAGCCAGCATACAGGCCAGTTGCCAAGCGTTTCAGTTTTGATCATGTGATCCCAAGGATGCCGCATCGGTCATCAAGTGTGAAAAATGGTCATGAGTCAGCTTTTTTCAGTGCCGTTGTAGCTTCGAACGGTCCCTAAACGAGAGGCTGTAAGTCGAAGACTACCTGTATGGGAATGCGCTTAGATCAGGGGTGTCAAATTCGATTTCATTGGCCACATCAGGGTTGTGTTTGACCTCGGGGGGGGGGCATGGCCAGGGTGGGTGTGGCCATCTCAACATCACTCGGGTCAGGGCACCTGTGGTGGCCCGAGCACTCTGCCAGCGAAAACAAGGCTCCCGGCCTCCTGCAACCCTTTGCCAGTGAAAATGGAGCTCAGGAAGGCCGCATGTGCCCCCCTCCCCAAGCTCCATTTTTGCTGGCAGAGGCACCGCGGGCTGCTCCGCTGTTTCCAGGGCAGCCGCGCGGGCCAGATCTAAGCACCCCCCCCCGGGCCGAATCAAGCTGGTAGACCTTGAGTTTGACACCCCTAGCTTAGATTGATGGTTTGCAGTTCTTGGAGGCCATGAACTAATACGATTCGCTCTTCGTGCTGTTGTGCATTTTTGCAGAAGGCGTCTTATCTCCCAGCGCTGCTCTCTAGAGTTTTTAGAAGACATAGTGGGATATGCCAGTGCGCGCAGGTACTTGTCAAAAGCAGCATTAACCTTCCATTGCATGCTTTGCAAGTCCTTCTTTTCCCCTGCCACCCTCATTCAAGCCAAAAAAATAAATAAAAATAAAAACCAAACCTAAGCATGCATGCTCGATCCAACTACGACATCTGCAGCCCTTTCGTTATCCTTGAAGTGTTTTTTTTAATCGCAGCTATTTGCGTATTTCTTTTTTTTTTTTTCCCTTTCTTTTCTTGAAATGTAGAACGAAGCATGTATCTGGATCTCCGAGACACAAAGGCTTGAAGAAAGTACATTTCATCAAGAATATGAGGCAATACGACACGCGGAACAGCAGGTGACCTTTGCTTTAACTGAAGTAAATCTCTGGGCAAATAGATGCAAGTTTTGGTTCACAGATCATTGGGGGAACAAAATGGCTGAAAGAGTGGGATGGCGGTTCGGCTGGGTCCCTTAGGTGCACCCTACTGGCTTTCTCTGACCATGGCAGAGATTTTATTTTTATTTTATTTTAAGATTATTTTGTTTTGTTTTGTTTTAGGTTTATTTTATTTTATTTTAAGTTTATTTTATTTTATTTTATTTTATTTTATTTTATTTTATTTTAAGATTAGTTTATTTTAGGTTTATTTTATTTTATTTTAAGATTAGTTTATGTTAGGTTTATTTTATTTTATTTTTATTTTATTTTATTTTAAGTTTATTTTATTTTAAGTTTATTTTATTTTATTTTATTATGGTACGGTACAGTACGATACGGTTAGGTTAGTTTATTTCCCGCCTTTATTATTTACACAAATAACTCAAGGTGGTGAATATATATTCACCTTCTTCCTCCTGTTTTCTCAACAACAACAATCCTGTGAGGTGGGTTGTGCTGAGAGAGTGTGAATGGACCAAAGGCACCCAGCCATCTTTCGTGCCTTAGGCAGGACTAGAACTCTCAGTCTCCTGGTGATTGGCTCAAAATCACCTACCCAGCTTTCATGCCTAAGGCGGGACTAGAATTCACAGTCTCCTGGTGATTGGCTCAAAATCACCTACCCAGCTTTCATGCCTAAGGCGGGACTAGAATTCACAGTCTCCTGGTGATTGGCTCAAAATCACCTACCCAGCTTTCATGTCTAAAGCGGGACTAGAATTCACAGTCTCCTGGTGATTGGCTCAAAATCACCTACCCAGCTTTCATGCCTAAAGTGGGACTAGAACTCATGGTCTCCTGCTTTCTAGCCTGTGCCTTAACCATTAGACCAACTTGGCTCTCAGTTGGACCCAATTGTCTTACCAGAAGCCTCATCATTTCCTTTCAGAAAACATTTGAAATTAAGTTGAAGGTCACAGATTGTATAGTCTTTTTGGAACAACAATGTCTTAACCAAAGACTAAGCTCTCTCCCTAACTCCAAGAATTTCCGGATTAAGCTAAAATTGAAAAAATGGAGAAACAGTGGCTATTTCCCCATGTTTTATTTTTCCTTCCTTGATAACTTTTTCTGGGAAGGGCAAATTGTCTCACTTTCCCGATTCTCTTCCGGTGGAGTGAATGAGGTATCTACACTCCAGTCTCCTAGTAACTTCTGTAATTGTGAGGAAAGTGATGAGGATGGCAGAAAAGATTATTGGCAGATCACTCCCTTCTATCCAAGACTTAACATACTGTATAAGTCATGCTTGTCGAGAGTCCGCAGGATTGTCTGGGACACTACACATCCTCTTCACAACCTGTTTTCTTTGTTACCTTCTGGGAGGGGGCTTCGTGGTATCCAAAGCAGAACACCCAGATTCAGCCACAGTTTTGTTCCATACAGTATCAACCTTGGGAACTCTGGCAATTCCTCTTTCCACTATGTATTCAAGATGGACAGGGATTAATATTTATATGTATTTATATGTTAGGGCAGTGATGGCTTTCCTTTTTCTCTTTGGGTGCCAAAAGTGCATGTGCGACAGCGTGCATGCGTGCCAGTACCCATAATGCAATGTGCCCCCAGCACCCCCCCGTGCACGCGCACACGCCCCCCCCGTGCATGCGCACAAGGAGTGGGATTCAAAAATTTTAGCAACCTGCACCACAGCGGAAGGGGGGCGTTTTCACCCTCCCCAGGGTCCGGAGGCTTTGCTCAAGCCTCCGGGAGGGCAAAAACAGCTTCCCCTGGGCTCCGGAGGCCCTCCAGAGGCTGGAAATGGGTCAATTTCCAAACTTTTGGAATGCACGCACCACACCCTCCCGCAGTCCCCCCCGACCCCACGCAAGTGTGTGCGACCCCCTGCACATGCATGCGTGTCTCCCACATGCGCCCCGCCCCCTGAGCATCCCGAAAATCAGCTGGCCTGCGGGAGGCGAGCGTGCATGCGCAGTGGACGTGAGCTGGATGATGGCGAGCGTGCCCGCAGAGCAGGCTCTGCATGCCAGCTGTGGCACGCGTGGCATAGGTTCGCCATCACAGTGTTAGGGTGTAGGGTGTAGTCAATGGGGATTTTATACTCTGACAAAGTCGGTAGGGGCCGACGAAAGCTTAGCACAAGTTTTAAAATAAAAAATTTTAAACTTTTAAACGTTCCGGAGATCGTGATGTCTATCGCCTCTTCTATAACTATACCTGGAACTCGCATTTTTAGGGCAATTCTTAATATACATATGTATATATATATACATATCTATATGTGTGTTATGTATGTGTACACTTTTGAGAGCAGGCAACAGAATTCCATTTCTAATGTGTGCCAGTGTGCCCACAGTAAAAAATGACAATAAAGATTATCTTATAATTGGAGAATGCAATTTAGAGACTCCAGCGTGCCACATAATGTTTCACCAATATTGTATAAGTCTTCCTCGCTGAAGGATATTCAGCAGAGATGGTTACAGATGACTTCTGTTGGAAACTAGAGAACTTATTTTTCTAAATCTTGCATTAGGGAAAGCATGAAATAGCTGCATTTTTTAAAAAATAAAAACCTGGGCTTGTAATTGCTCACAGAAAGCTATTTAATAAAAATCCGAGTTAAAAGGGCTATTGATCCAGCTCATTAGGAATGAAAGTGCTATTATAATTCACAATATTCTTTCCCTTTCTTTTCAGGATAGTGTTAATTTGCGCAAAACGAACCCTTTGTGTGGCTTTTTCTATCCTGCCTTATGGAGAGAGCTTAAGGATCAGGTGAGAAATTCCAATTTTTCTGACAAGTATCTTTAACTCTGATGGGCTATGAAGTTGTTGTCTTTCTAAGCTTATCCCAAACATGATTTTTCAAAAGGCAAACTGGATTTTGTTTTTCCTTGAAGACATTTTGCTTCTCATCCAAGAAGCATCTTCAGTTCTGTTCTTCTTCAGTCCAGTTGCCTTTTGAAAAAATACCTTTGGAATAACATGACCTGGATTACTGAGAATCTTGTAGACATTTTTCTCAGTTTATCTGAAGTCATTCCCCCACCACCTTTTTTTTTTTTACTCTGTTGGATAAAATCATACTGTTCGTCCTTGTAATAATATGGTTTTGCTTCAGATCGTATAATATTGACGATTGCTTTAGAACAGGAGTCTCCAAACATAGCAACTTTAAGACTTGTGGACTACACCTCCCAGAATTCCTTAGCCAGCCATGCTGGCTGGAGAATTCTGGGAGCTGAAGTCCACAATTTCTTAAAGTTGCCAAGTTTGGAGACCTCTGCTTTAGAATGAGGCTGGTTCTCTATAGTTTATTTTCAGATTGATACTTTCCTAGCAGAGTTTATAGCATTTAATTGAGGATTTTGACTTGAATTTTTAAAAAAAGTTAGTCAAATATTGTTAATAGTTAACATACTAAAGTGGAAGGGATGGATTTTCCATACAGAAAAATACTTATTTTAGCACAGGAGGTACAGTAAGGGGCAATTTGGAAGTATAGTCCTTGACTTGGGGACATTCATTTAACGACTGTTCAGATTACAACAGTTGTGAAAAAGGTTATTTATGACTGGTCCTTGCACTTACAACCATCACAGCAACCCTCAGCTAAGAGATTGCGATTTGCGATAGTCCCATCCGTCTTCTGAAAAACAACGTTAACAGGGAACCCACAGGGAAGGTCACAAGCCACAAACATGTAATGTCTTGCTTAACAACGAGGCAAAAATGATTGTAAAAACTTGGGTGTGATCCCATGATGCCCCACTTAACTGCACTGCTTGACAACGAATTTTTTATTTATTATTGTATTTATTGGTTCGATTTATATGCCACCCTTCTCCGGAGATTCAGGGCGGCTTACAATGCGTTAAGCAATAGCCTTCATACTTTTGTATATACCTGCTTAGTAGGGCTTTCGCCCCCCCCCCCCAAGAGGTGTTCTTTTTTATACAAAATCAGCTTATTGCCCCCACAGTCCGGGTCCTCATTTTACCTACCTCGGAAGGATGGAAGGCTGAGTCAACCTTGAACCTGGTGAGATTTGAACTTGCAGTAATTGCAGGCAGCTGGTGTTACTTAACAGCACTTTAGTCTGCTGGGCCACCAAGGCTCTTCTTTTTATCCAGTCCCAATTATCATCGTAAGTTAAGGACTTTTAACTGTGTAGTTAAAAGCTCCAAATATATACGTGGCAAATCTGTTCTTGAGGATAATGAAATTACATTAGTAAGTTGGACCAGTATGTTCCTGCGGTCAGCTTTTTTGCATTTTAGTGTACATAAAGCTGTACAGAAGCTTAGTTTTGAGACATTTGTTCCAGTCTAATGGGGCAGGTCGATATTCAGATGCTCTTTTCATCATGGACAAGATGATGGCCATTTGGAGAATCCTGCATCCAGCATGAATGCACATTAGTTCATCCAAGGGCTGATGATGATGTATGTAACAGCATTGCACTCCATAAGTTATATCCATGAGCCGCAGTGGCTCAGTGGTTAGAGTGCGGTACTGCAGGCTACTTCTGCTGATCACCAGCTGCCAGCAATTTGGCAGTTCAAATCTCACCAGGCTCGAGGTTGACTCAGCCTTCCATCCTTCCGAGGTGGGTAAAATGAGGACCCAGATTGTTGGGGGCCATAGGCTGACTCTGTAAACTGCTTAGAGAGGGCTGTAAAGCACTGTGAAGCGGTATATAAGTCTTATTGCTATTGCTATCCCTGGCCCACGCACTTCGGAATTTGAGAAGAAATGAATCACTCATTAAAGCTTAATTAAAGGAGAGCTGATAAGCAGACTGTTCATTTAATAACCTTTCCTTCGGAAATCCCACGACATGCTTCGGGTTCTTGCTGGATGTATATCACATTTAATTAGCCTCGCCATAAAAATAAAACAACATATGTCATCCCTCTTGAGTTCCTGTGATTAGTGCAGTGAAGAAGGAAATGGATATTTTCCTGACAGACGTCCCCCATACAGATGCCACTGCTATAAATAACGTATGGGAAACTTCTTTCTAGCTTAATGGGAAATAGGGAAGACATTCAAAAGTGCTTCATTTTAAATGAAAGACGAATGAATTATTTGGGGATGGGAAACGTAGATTGAATACCCCAAATAGTTTAGCTACTGATTAACAATCTTGGGGAAAGGCAGTAGAATAATATAATTGCAAGCTTGTCTAATACATCATGGGCTTGTGTGCAGCTGAATAGAGATGACCGACTTATGATCATTTGTTTAACAGTGGTTCAAAGTTATGATGGCCCTGAAAACTGACTTATAACTGTTCCTCGCACCTATGACCATCACAGCATCCCAGCAGCCACCAGGTCAAAATTTGGAGGCTTGGCAACTAGCATGTGCGATGGTCACAGTGTCCCCAGGTGTTGTGATTGTGATTTGCAATCTTCCCAGCTGGCTTTTGACAAGTGAAGCTTTTGAGGAAAGCCGGATTCAGTTAACAGCCATGTGATTCCCTTAACAATTATGTGATTCGCTTAACAGCCACGATTTTTTTAAAAAATGGTCATAAAATCATGTAATGGTTTTCTTAATGACCGCACTGCTTAGCAACTGAAAATTCCAGTCTTAATTATGGTCGTAAAATAAGGACTACCCGTACACATGCTTTAAAATATAAGAAAGTTGTTTTTTTTATTATTTTTTTATTCATTTTATATTTTAAATTACTAACATTACAAACAACATATACAATATTTCACCCTGTGCTATACATAAGAAAGGAAGATTTGGTTCTTCGGATATATCCTCATGATCGCCAAAATCCACGTTCTCGGGGTACAGGTACTGAAGCATCCAATTTTCCCAGCGCATAGTCCACGAATGGTTTCCAAATTTTCCAGAAAATATCTTCTTTATAGTCACCATTTCTAATTTTAATATCACATGTCATTTTATCATTTAAAGCTAATTTCCACATTTCACAATACCATTCTTCTATTCTAAAATTCACATCTAATTTCCAATATCTGGCTATTATAATTCTACCCATTATAACCATAATTCTAATCAATTCTTTCTCATATTTTGTTGGTTCTATTTCCTTAATTATCAACAGTAATATAGTTTCTGGTCTCAATATTATTGCTTTCCCCATCATTTCAAATATCATTTCCTCCAATTGTTGCCAAAACTTTTTAACTTTATCACATTTGTACCACATATGTTCATAAGTCCCTAATTCCATGTCACATCTCCAACATTGTTTACTAATTTTTTTATCCATCAATGACAATCTTAATGGAGTCAAATACCATTTCCAAACAACCTTATAATTATGCTCTTTAATCCTTACAGATAAAATCTTCATAATTCTACTCTTCCAATTCACGTTCCAATCTATAAGAAAGTTGTTTTCATATTTGGTCAGTTCTGGCTTCCCAGTTTCGGATTAATTTTTCAAGCTCGAAATCCTGATGTATTATGGCCTTCCAACATTTCTCATGTTTTGCAATACTGAGAGTTACAATCTCATCGCATCCGAAGGACAGCTGGCTAGGGAAAGCTTGGCAGAATATTTTCTTTCTAAGCGCTGTGTGACTATAATATCCCACTGGGCATAAATTTAAATGAGTTAACAATTGCCAGGAAACTTCCTACTTTTATGTAGTTTTGAAGGGGGGATGAGTGCGAAGTAAAGTTCACAGATGTTATTTCTAGCAAAAGAGGTTCCCATGGGTGGATCAGTTCTTTGTGTATTTTATAGCTTTTTGAGCTTACGTCTTTTCCTATATTATATCCTCCAGCCTTAGGATGCAGTTCAAAGGCTGTGTTCCATTTTCAGTCCTCTCGAATCGTGGGAATCACTTTTAACAGTTGAGCCTCGTCTGCGGATACAACTGCCTGAAACTCTTTTTAAAAATAGGATGAACTCCAACTAAGTCTTCTTGACTATTTACTGAACTTTTTTCTTTCTTTCTTTCTTTCTCTAATCTTTTAAAAACGAACGCTTTCAAACAAGGGAATTGCCCTTTTAATTTTTTTGAACGTGTGCGGGTGCTTTATTTATTTTTTTTAACTGGTGACCGAGCTGGTTTGGGGCTGAGGATGAGAAGAAAGCAACTTTGAATTTTCTGGTTTGTTTTCATTCTGCCTTCTGGACAGTGAGCTGAGAATAGAGGGCCAGAAACAGAGGCATCCATCGGGTGGAATTTCAGCCACTTCGGAGATGGTGTTAGGAATGGAAGGCGTGGAACTGGGGGCTGATGGCAAGGTAAGACCCCACAGTGTGGAACAAGCCTTTTGTGTTGTGATGTGGAGGTTTCCAGGTGTGTGGGTGTGTGTGTCGGTGTGTGTGGGCTTCCATATCCCAATTTTTTAAGGTTTTATTGATTTTCTGTTGTTTACATTTTGTTAGTGCTTAATAAACATCGTAGGGACGCAGTGGCTAAGACGCTGAGCTTGTCGATCGAAAGGTCGGCAGTTCAGCAGTTCAAATCTCTAGTGCCTTGTAACTGAGTGAGCTCCCGTTACTTGTCCCAGCTTCTGCCAACCTAGCAGTTCGAAAGCACGTAAAAAAAAATGCAAGTAGAAAAATAGGGACCACCTTTGGTGGGAAGGTAACAGCGTTCCATGTGCCTTTGGCATTTAGTCATTCCGGCCACATGACCACGGAGACGTCTTCGGACAGTGCTGGCTCTTCGGCTTTGAAATGGAGAAAAGCACCATCCCCTAGAATCAGGAACGACTAGCATGTATAGGCGAGGGGAACCTTTATCTTTTTAATAAACATCGTGTTGTCTGGGTTATTTAATTCACTTAAAAATACAGATTACATTCTTAATCTCCACCTCTTTTTTCCAACCACTGGTAAAATAAAGTCCACGTTTGATGATATTCTGTGTCGTCTTTCTGTTTAATCTTCAGCGTAAATTTGTCCATTTCTGCATAATCTAGTATCTTCCTAATTATCTCTTCATCTCGTGGTGTTTCTTCATTTTTCCATTTTTGTGCAAATATAATCCTCGCTGCTGTTAAGACATGCAGTATTAAAAATATACTTTGCTTATCAAGTTTTTCTGATGTTGTACCAAATAAAAACAGTTCAGGTTTAAAATCTAGATGTTTTTCTATCATCAGTTCTAACCACTTACGTATTTTTGCCCAATTTTTTTTTTGCTTTAGCACAAGTCCCCCACATATGATAATATGTGCCTGTTTTTTGGTTACATTTCCAATAGGCAACTGAACTTTCTTGGGTTTTTTTCCTTGAAGTTCTTTAGTCAGAACTGAAGAAGCTTCTTGGATGAGAAGCAAAACCTTTCAAGGAAAAAAATCAGGAAAGTCCAGTTGCCTTTTGGAAAAGCATCCTTGGAACAACCATGACCTGGATGGTTGAGAATCTCCATAAACATCAGTTGGGAAGAAATATTTTTAGAGGTACTGAAACTATTCGTAATTAATTTGCTCTCAACTCCTTTCCTTTGGAACTTCTCCTTATGCACTTTGCATGTCATGCTTGCCTCTAAATGTTGAAGGCACTTACTCGCTCCATGCACAAAGCCATATGGCTAGTAAACCCCTTGTGGATGGCTCACTTAAACTTAAAACTGGTTAGTTCTGAATTCCCAGATTTGATTAATTTTTCAAGCCCGAAATTCTGATGTATTATGGCCTTCCAACAATTGAACTTGTGTCTTCCAAATGGGGAGTTAAAGTTGAATAACAGAATAGCTAAGATGGAAGGGACCTTGGAGGTCTTCTAGTCCAACCCCCTGCTCAAGCAGGAAATTCTATACCATTTCAGACAAGTGGTTGTCCAATCTCTTCTTAAAAACCTCCAGTGTTGGAGCATTCACAACTTCTGGAGAAAAGCCATTCCACTGATTAAATGTTCTGACTGTCAAGAAATTTCTCCTTAGTTCTAGATTACTTCTCTCTTTCATTAGTTTCCATCCACTGCTTTTTTTTTTTTTTTGCTTTAATTTATATGCCGCCCTTCTCCGGAGACTCAGGACAGCTTACAATGCGTTAAGCAATAGCCTTCATACTTCTGTATATTTATACAAAGTCAGCTTATTGCCCCCACAATCTGGGCCTTCATTTCACCTACCTTTGAAAGGATGGAAGGCTGAGTCAACCTTGAGCCTGGTGAGATTTGAACTTGCAGTAATTGCAAGCAGCAGATGTTAATAACAGTGCTTTAGTCCACTGTACTACAGGCTTCTTGTCCTGACTTCAAGTGCTTTGGAGAATCTGTTGGCCCCCTCTTCTTTGTAACAGCCCCTTTAATATTGGCACATTGCTATCATTTCACCCCTAGACCTTCTTTTCACATACCTACTTCCTGCAACTGTTCTTCATATCTTTTAGCCTCCAATCCCCAATCATCTTAGTTGCTCTTCTCTGCACTATTTCTATAGTCTCAGCCAGGGGTGCTATTCAGCAGATTCTGGAGAACCGGTAGCAGAAATTTTGAGTAGTTCGGAGAACCAGCAAATACCATCTCTGGCTGGCCCCAGAATGGGGTGGGAATGGAGATTTTGCAGTATCCTTCCCCTGCCACGCCCACCAAGCCACGTCCACAGAACCGGTAGTAAAAAAATTTGAATTCCACCACTGGTCTCAGCATTTTTTTTTTATATCGTGGTGATCAAAGTTGAGAAATGAAATTCCTACTGGCAGAATTGTTCGCAGGGAATTCCTGTTCCAAGAAAATACACTACTTGGGAACCAAAGATTGTTGCCGCAACCATCAGGCATCTGTTGCTGACTGTTGTGGAACTGTCTTTCAGGTGGTATCCTATGCAAAATTCTTGTATCCAACCAACGCTCTCGTGGGCCACAAAAGTGATGGCATCAGTGCCGTTTCCGTATGTCGAGCAACTGCATCCCGAACGGCTGGAGGATCGAGGTATAAAACTTCAGCAGCCAAAACCATCCCTTCGACAGCAGATCTGGGTAAGTCCCTGAACAAATACAGTATATTCCACCTTTCTGCATTTTTAAAAAACTTTTAAATAAGAAAAAAAAAAGCCAACAGTGGTTGCATTGCAATTAAGAGGATAGATGGAATATTGCCAGCAGTAGATTTAATGGAATAATTGGGTGAAAATATAGCATTTCATTTTCTAAAACAGCAATTTGGGATCCTACGTTTTTCACAAATTTGATGCCTTCCTTTGTCCTTGTTAGTACTCTGAGAGTTAATTATAAAAATTGCATTAGTAGAACATTTTTGTACATAATACTTGGCATTATAGCAAAGGATAGATGTTGTCCTATATATTCAGCATAATCTTGGGATGAATTTTTTTAACCAGCAGCTGCTCTGAATAGAGTGCAAGAGGAGATACTACAAAACATGAGTAGAGTGAGGTCAAGTGTAAAGGAGAAGCAGTTTGGCCTAGTGGTTAAGGTGCTGGCCTAGAAACCAGGAAACTGTGAGTTCTAGTCTCACTTTAAAACTGAAAGCCAGCTGGGTGACTTTGGGTCAATCATCAGGTGACTGTGAGTTCTAGTCCCTCCTTGGGTATGAAAGCCGGCTGGGTGACTTTGGGGCAGTCCCTCTCACTCAGCCCAACCCACCTCACCAGGTTGTTGTTGTTGTGGCAGCAAAAATAGGGGGAAGGAGTATTAGGTATATTCTCCACCATGAGTTACTTATAAAGTAATAAAGGAAGGGTTAAAAAAAATCTAAGAAATAAATAAATGCTCATGTTTATTTCATGCATTTTAAATATCAGCTTCATCTTTTGTTTTTTCAAAGAAAATACGACTATTCCCAGGACATTTAGCCTCAGTAGAGGGGCCGCTCCTAATTGTCTTTTCTGGACTCAGAAATTAAGCAAAGTTGAGCTTGACTAATACAGGCATGAGACCAGTAGGAAAACTTGTAAACTGGCCCATTGAAAACAATCTGGAAGGATACAATTTTGAAGTTATTTCCTTGTTTTGTCCAAGAAAATTTCATGGACTGTGTCTGGGAAGTCACTAAGAAGCCACCCTTGACTTGAAGAGGCATTTATTGTATGTGTATTTTACATAAAAATTACACCTTTATTGTAAGTTTTGGAGGAGCTGTGCAGTTGCTCCCAAAGCTTCAAGATCTCACTGGCTCTGTAGCCTCAGAATATGCAACTCTGGTTTTATCTTGTTGAGTGAAATAGCCCAACCTCCAATTTATGAGGTGTTCTGTCTATCTAGGCAAATTTTCCGGCCCAACTACTTATCTAATTTGCCTGAATGCTTCCAATCAATGTGTAAAAAAGCACAAGTATAATTTGTAATCCAATTATTTCCTCCTAACCAGTTGCCTTCCACATTTGATAACAGACATATAAATCAATGACAATTCAGTCATTTCTTCTGAATTCTAGACCTCCTGTTTGGGAATTTTTAAACGTTGCAAAGAATATAGAAACAGAGAAAGACAGGAAAAGTGGAAATGCATTCATCCAAGCTTGCTTACATGCTGCCGTTCACCTCAATTAAAAACCATATGTAGCAGTGTTTCTCAACTTTGGCAACTTGAAGATGTACGGACTTCAACTCCCAGGATTCCTCAGCCATCATAAGGCTGAGGCAAGGAATCTTGGGAGTTGAAGTCCATATATCTTCAAGATGCCATGGTTGAGACTAATCTATGATAAATAAACCTGTAAATATGAAACGAAGAACAGCCAAGAAACAGGCAATTTATCAGAGGAAGGTCAAGGCCAGGCTTCTGTTGTCACAAAGGATGCCACAGTTATCCCATTCCAGTTCCAAGCAACTGCTCAGCTTTGGAAATGGACATAACTTACCATTACATAATAGACATAACTAAGATATAGTTAATTTCCACTAAGCTTTGTGGACAAATCGTAAGACCTGGTTTATTCATAATATTAAGTGAAATCATGGTTTACAAAGTACAGTGATTATGTTCACGCATACACTAGGCCAAAATAAGTCACATGATTGTTTTTTGTCAACATACATAGAAGAAAATATGATTATAAAGCTTAGAAATGAGAAAATCATACGCTGGGAAAATCAGGAAAATCAGGCAGTTCAAATGAGTATAAAGATTTATTGCAAGCTTGAGCTCTCTGCAAGAATCTGGTCAACTAACAGTCAAAGGAAATGAGCGGGAGATAAGAAGGCATTGAAGTTGGGCTGAACTTAGATCTCTTGCAGGCACGCAGGGACTCATGACTTATGATACCTTTGACTCCTCCCTCAGGCTCAGCCTGGCCATCTCCTACATCGGATACAGGTGGACCTCAACTTACAACCATTTGTTTAGTGACAGTTTGAAGTTACAACAGCGTTGAAAAAGTGACTAATGACTGCTTTTCACACTTACGAGTATCAAGGACTAGCTGTAATACATTACCCTGTTCAGCTAAAAGCAGTATCCATGTATAAATTTGATGCTGTGTTTAATTAAAACATGGCACAGAGGTTAGGAGAACAGGTACCCACAACCATCTTAAACGCTTTTCTCTCCCTAAACTCAAACCTAAATAAGTTTCTGTTGTTTTTTTAATATATTTCTATCTCACCTTTAGAATTGGCATGAGATCTGGCAAGCTGTGAGGCTCTATCTGGATGCCAACTTCTACAGTTCAACAATATATTATTTTTTAAAAAAAGGCATATTGAGTTTACAAAATATTATTTTAAAATCACGCAATTTAATCAAATTTACTACTGGCTGGATACTCCTAGCTCGGATTCAGCAGTTGCATCCAGAGGTCTCAAACCAGCTAAATATAGAAATTTTAAATATATATATCTCATAAGCTTGGTTACGCAAAACATACAAATGAGACATTTCCTGAAAGTCGAAGCAATGCCTTAAAAAGCCAAAAATGTAAATATATTCTTATAAAAATCTGGGCAAAGTACCAACCGCGTTAAAATAGCAATTCTAAATAGTTTACTGCTATTTTTCAGCGAATACTTCATGCCACCGACTTTGACTTTGGGAAATCAAGCTGTGATCACTCAGTGAGTGCCATCTTTTAAATTTGAAAACAAGCCAGTTTTCCTTTTAGATGATGAGATAAACAGGTTGAAAAGAAACAAGACTTGCAACACAATACAGGAAGATAGATTGCATCTGCTCAGGATGCCAGCCTGTTATATAGCCTCTCTAATTTTCCATTTTCTCACATCCCAAGATTCTGTCAGTAATTTACTGCACCCACTTTTCATTGAGTTATTTTTTTGGAAGACATTCTCTAGCCCAGGGGTGAAATCCAGCAGGTTCTGACAGATTCTGAAGAACTGGTAGCGGAAATGTTGAGCAGTTCGGAGAACTGGCAAATACCACCTCTGGCTGGTCCCAGAGTGGGGTGGGAATGGAGATTTTGCAGTATCTTTCCCCTGCCACGCCCATCAAGCCACGCCCACCAAGCCATACCATGCCCACCAAGCCATGCCCACAGAACCAGTAGTAAAAATTTTTTGATTTCACCACTGCTCTAGCCCCTTGGGGCATCCCCACCCCCCTTTGTAAGTTCTACAGTAGTAGAAACTTCCTGTGGCTGATTGATTGCTCTCTCTTGTGCATTGACTCTGCTGTTTTGATTATAAAAACCATTTCTGAGCAGTGTTCAGAGAAGTCAACCAGGATTGTTGCATCAAACAACTTCCAGAATTTTCAAACAGAGTGGCCAGTACGTCCGAAGGTGCACCAGGTGCGTCTTACATGCCAAGGTGCAAGAAATGGTTTCTCTTCCTATAAGACCTGCTAGTTTGAACCTTTCATTGCAAAGCTAAGAACTACTTCTCTGGGGTCCTGCAGAGTCTGTCATAATTTTATTTATTTATCTGCTACGAACTCTGCATTGGCAACAGGAAGGGCATCCGGCCAGTAAACGCTCAGCTCCATTCAGTTGCCCCGATTCCACCCCGATGTAAGGGATTACGGTGTCATTAAAAGACACACACAAAAAATCTATTCTAAGTCAATAGAGCCACCCCTGTCATGAGCATACAGCAAAATTGATTCATTTATATCCTGCCTTTATTATTTTTATAAGTAACTCAAGGCAGCAAACATAATCAGTATTCCTCCTTCTCCTATTTTCCCCACAACCACCACCTTGTGAAACAGATTGGACTGGGAGAGAGTGACTGGGCCAAAGTCACACAGATGGCTTTCATTCCTGAGGTGGAACTAGAACTCCCAGTCTCCAGGTGATCAGCCCAAAGTCACCCAGTTGGTTTTCATGCCTAAGGCAGGAATAGAATTCAAAGTCTCCTGTTGATTGGTTGTAAATTACCCAGCTGCCTTTCATGCTTAAGGCTGGACTAGAACTCCCAGTCTCCTGGTGATTAGTCCAAAGTCACCCAGCTGGCTGTCATGCTTAAGGCGGGACTAGAACTAATAGTCTCCTGGTGATTAGCCCAAAGTCACCCAGCTGCCTTTCGTGGCTAAGATGGGACTAGAACTCACAGTCTCCTGGTGATTGGTTCGAAGTCACCCAGCCGGCTTTCATGCTTAAGGCAGGACTAGAACTCACAGTCTCCTGGTGATTAGCCCAAAGTCACCCAGCTGCCTTTCGTGGCTAAAGTGGGACTAGAACTCCCAGTCTCCTGATGATTGGTTCAAAGTCACCCAGCTGGCTTTCATCCTAAGGCAGGACTAGAACTCACAGTCTCCGGGTGATTGGCCTAAAGTCACACGGCCAGCTTTCAAGCCTAAAGCATGACTAGAACTCGCTATCTCCTGACTTCTAGCCTGGTGTCTAGACCAAACTGTCTCTAGTTTGTTTGTTTTTTCGAAGTTTGAAACGCTGCCATAACTGTGCCTCAGAGCTTCTAAACAAGGAAGGTTAATTATTTTTCAAGGAACAGAAGCAGCAAACAGCAGGTTGACTTTGAAAATTCCAGCTAAAAGCCCATTTGGTTCTGCTGGCTCAGTGATCCATCAAGAGTGGTCCATCCGGGTGCCTTAAGTGCTCGTCAAAGGAATTCCGTTTTGCTCTCCCGATGCTGCTTTGTCGCTGAGCCGCTGCTGGAAATACACGCCTGGGCCTTTTTTGTCAAGATGACATGACGAATCTCTTCAGCCACCGCTGTGAGACCTGAAGAAAAATTCGGCTTTGCCCTGTCATGACTCAGCGCACCTCCACCAAAAAGCAGCAGGATTGAAGGCCGGAGCCTGGCACCTGCTGCTTTGAGGCACTGCAGAACACCACTAATTGAGAGAGGCAACACCGTTGGGCTGTCAGATATGCAGGCCAGAGCTTTTTAGGAGTGACAAACACACAACAGCAGGAATCGGTGCTGTGTAGTGGGTCACTGGAGGAGGAGGAAGAGAGGAAGGGGTCGGTGGAGGGATGATTTATGCAGATTTCGAACGGATTCAGTACATCCTTTTCCGAGACATTTGCATGGCCTTCATAGTTTTTTTAAAAAAAAATATTAAAGCCAAATGAGGATAGTCCTATATACTGTATCTTATAGGAAAAAAATGACCTTTGGGAACTATCTAGTTTTTTAAAAAATGTGGTTTATTTGTGTGTGTGTGTGTGTGTGTGTGTGTGTGTGTGTGTGTGTGTGTGTGTATTGTATATGTCAGAGGTGGGCTTCACATAATTTAACAACTGGTTCGCCCCAGCACTGAAAATATGAGCGTTCTCTCGTGCGCTTGAACGCATGCGCATGAATTTAAAAAACGCAGCTAAATAGGACGGCATAGCACCGGGACGCGTGGGGGGGGAATGGGCCCACCCGCAGGTCACAGCTACCGAACTGGTCTGAACCAGCTGAATCCCACCCCTGTTATATGTTTGTATGTGTGTATGTATGTATATTAGTGTATGTACTGTATGTGCATATATCTATATATATCTATACATACACACACGGGTGTGTGTAAGTAAATATTACCCTGGCTTTTTATTTTTCATGAATAAAAATAAACAAAGTAGCAAGGGTACCTAGTCATTCTTCATCCTCCTATTTTCCCCATGACAACAACCTTCTGAGATGGGTTTGGATGAGAAAAAGTGACTGGGACAAAGTCACCCAGCTGGGTTTCATGCCTAAACTGGGACTAGAACTCCCAGTCCTCCTGGTGATTAGCCCAAAGTCATGCACCAGCTTTTATGCCTAAAGTGGGACTAGAACTCAGTCTCCTGGTTTCTAGCCAGGCACCTTAAGACTAGACTAAACTAGACCAAAGATATATAAATATGCCTTTGCTTAATCAAATTAGCAATCTATTTAGCTCAGTGTTCTGGTTTTTTGGGTTTTTTTTTAACTATCTGTAGTTACTTTCTAGGGTTTTTGAAGATTTTGAGCTTCTGCAATGCAATCTTAAACTGCTTGTCTCCCATGGGTAAATTGGCTGGAAATAAAGCCAGCTTAAACTATTCTTTTCCAGATTTAACTCTTTGCTCTGCTTTAGCGGCAATGATGACCTGATGTTCTGTTCAGATTGTGTTGAGCCTGATTCATTCTCCACTGGAGGGAGGGAGAAAGAGAGAGAGGAGAGAGAGAGAGAGAGAGGGAAAGAAAGAAAGAAAGAAAGAAAGAAAGAAAGAAAGAAAGAAAGAAAGAAAGAAAGAAAGAAAGAAAGAAAGAAAGAAAGAAAGAAAGAAAAGAGGAGGAGAAGAGAGTTTTTTCATTTTACTAGGGCTACAAGGGAAAAGTAGCAGATCTCTTCTCTATTTTATCTGGTAAAAACAAATGCAACATGTTTCACTGTTCCACGCATTTAAAAAAAAACACTTTCTGACGTGGTAATCAGTGCCCAGCTGAGAGGTTGCATTCCCTCCTGCTATGATACACAGTAAGCCATTTGAGCACATGGGCTTGCCTACCAAGAAAGCAGGCAGATAAACCAAAACAACATTATATGACCTAGTCCAAGTCAGGAAACGCATTTCTTTGGATATGTAGCCGAAAATGGCCTTCTTGTTGGTTGTAGGCAGAGCACAACTGTTGTGCCTTCCTGACCTCCCAAAACGAATGGCCTGAGGATTGAACCTTTCTTGCTTCATCTGGATTTATTTATTTATTTATTTATTTATTTATTTATTTATTTATTTATTTATTTATTTATTTATTTATTCGATTTATATGCCGCCTTTCTCCGGAGATTCAGGACGGCTTACAATGCGTTAAGCAATAGCCTTCATACTTTTGTATATACCTGCTTAGCAGGGCTTTCGGCTCCCCCCTAAGCGGTGTTCTTTTTTATACAAAGTCAGCTTATTGCCCCCACAAACCAGGTCCTCATTTTACCTAACTCGGAAGGATGGAAGGCTGAGTCAACCTTGAGCCTGGTGAGATTCGAACTTGCAGTAATTGCAGGCAGCTGGCAACTAAGTGCTATTTAACAGCAGCTTTAGTCCGCTGCTCCACCAAGGCTCCTTCCTTTGTCAGCAAAGATCCTTCAGAAAGATTCAGGGGATGCTTTTCCTAAATTATGTTGGTGGAGCTTTTAGTCTTCAACACCTTCTTTACTTCCAGGAAACGAAGTGGGAGAGTTGATAGAGTACAATCCCAATTTGCTTGATGACCCGCAGTGGCCGTGTGGGAAACACAAACGTGTCCTCATCTTTGCATCATACATGGTAAGGTGTTTTAGTGCAGATTCTTAACAAGTACAGTAGTTAAGCATTTGTGATGTATTTCCCTATGCATTTTATTTACCTGCATGCAGCGAAGGTTGTATCCTCGTTCCCCTGACTGGTTATAAATTACTGTGGGAGAGCTATGATGGTTATACTATTTTCTACACAACATATAGGTGGCCCTTGACTTACAGCTATTCGTTTAGCGACCATTTGAACAGTACTGAAAAAAATCCTGGCTTGCAACCAGGATCCCAGGATCGTCATTTACAACCTTCCCAGTCAGTGTGATGACCCGGGACACAGCACGAAGGCCACACAGCCAGCTGAGAGTTCAGACTCCCTTTTAATGCTCCAACTTTCCCCCAAATGCTCCCACATTCTTGGCAAGACCCAGAGCAAAGCGTGCGCGCACACACACACACACAGCAGCCTCTGGCTGCGAGAAGTCCAGCGAGGCAAAGGAACAGGAAATGAATCCACGAAGCAAGGAATAAGGCACTGAGTCCACAAAGCAACGAAGAAGCAAGCAGTCCTGCAAACACCAGACGTCGGCAACAGCACACAAAACTCCACAAATTCGGTGTTTGTTCCCAACAAACGCCCCTCCCCACAGCATTTCCTTATGTCTTATTCCCCAGGTGTGAAGAGGGGCGGGGCGCTCTCTTCCAGAGTCATCAGGTTAGCCTGTGCTGTTCCTGCCTTCTTTCCACCCTCCGTGCTCGGGGAACAGGAGGGGGCGGTCCTTGCTCATCGCCTGATCTCCGTCACTCCTCATTTTCACTGCCTGCCCACTCTCTGTCATCCTGTCCCTGTTCCTCCTGCTGGCAAGCTATCCCAAGCCTGAGGGGCCCAATGATATTCTGAGTAGTTTTAATGATTCTCTGTAGCGCTTTTCTGTCCGTATTCAAATTTATTCCAATTCGTATCTCAACTACAGGCACCGTGGCCTAAGGCAAGCCTAGATCGAGGCATTACACGCATAAATGGAGTTTATATGACCCTTAGGGCAGTGCAGATCTTATCACAAACCTACATTTTTCTCTTTTGAAGCACACATGAATAGTTTCAGCAGCCGTGGTCAAACACCAGGTGATGAGCAGTAATGTTTTCCTAATGATCTCTCCAGCAGGGTTGGCTTCCGTTAGCAAGCCGACTCAAATCCTAATGAGCTCAGATTCAACTTCTGAATTTCAGTTACCAAGCAAACTAGTAAACTCCTAAAGGCTGGAGCAATTTCTCTGCATCTCCTGTTATTACCTGTCTTGTGTTTAAACCCGGTATATTTGCTGCTAAGGTTGCGCTTCTCAACCCAGACTGGCACAAACTCACTATTCTGTTTGAAGTGCCAGGTGTTGCAGGATTAAATGATTATTAAAAGGCTTTGGAAACCTTCTATCTTAAAACAAGATTAGTCTTGTAACCCTATTGACCTAGTTAGGGGAGGACTTGACTTGATGCCGGGACAAAGACGAGCAATGTGGTGAACAGCACAAACTTAGTACAACTTAATATCAGCTAAGGGTTATTTTGGTGCAAAGTTCAAGTTAATGGGGTGCAGCTGAAACAAAGCATTGACTTCTACTGCCTAGTGCTGTGTAGAATACATGAGCCTTCTACATTTTTGATAGAATGTTTGTAGCTAAGGATTGAACGGTGGGTTCCGTGGTGCTCCCTGAACTTGTTGGTTTTTTTACAGACGTTTCATTACCCAACTAGGCAACATCATCAGTGCAACTAGTTTGGTAATGAAATATCTGCAAGAAAACAACCAAGCTCAGAGAGTCCCCAATGACCCCACCATTCTATATTTTTGCCTAGTGTTAGATTTATTCTTAAACATTGATTGATTTAGCAGATTTATATAGCTGCGTGTCTCACATGCACAATTCCAAGCTTAATTCTACAAAATTAAGCACAGAAAAACAAATCAACAGAGTAACCAAACTCTGATGGAAAATAAACGAAGGCAGCATTTCTCAACCTTGGCAGCTTTAAGATGGCTGGCTGGGGAATTCTGGGAGTTGAAGTCCATGCATCTTAAAGCTGCCAAGATTGAAAAACACTGGACTAGAGAGAAACTGAGCAGTTTTAGCTGCAGCTAACATTCTACTGGACTTTCAGTCTTCCTTTTGTCAGTTGTCTAAACACACCTTTGATTTCAGAAGATTATCAAGCAAGATAGGAATGCACCATCAAGCAGCCTCAGGAATGTATGATCCTGCAGACATTTTACATCATCAGTGCAAACCCCACTCCGTTTTAGCATTGAAGATCTTACCTAATTTGGCATTGAAACGTCTACAAGAAAACAACCAAGCTCAGAGAGCATCCACGACCCCACTGTTCTTAATATCCAGCTCTTAGGAAACAAAGGAACATATACCGAAGTAGTTTTCTGGTGTTGAATTGAACACAGATAACATTTTCTGTCCGTGTCTGGTTTCTGAGTGGTTATTTTCAAACAATGTCAATCAAATGTCCACACAAACCATCCAGCATCGGAAGGAAAGGGGGTTATAGAGAAATAAATGATTAAATTAACATGATCAAGCGGAACTTCTGAGGAAGAAACTAACTTGCTCTGTTATATAGAATACTGCTATCTACAGGCCCCTCACATCCTGGACATAAATTGTTTCAACTTCTACCCTCAAAATGACGCTATAGGGCACTGCACACCAGAACAACTAGACACGACAGTTTTTCCCCACATGCCATCACTCTGCTAAACAACTAATTCCCACAACACTGTCAAACTACTGGTATTTACTAAGGCTGTATTACTATTATTCTTCTCATCCTTCCTATTACCTATCTCCTCCCACTTATGACTATAACCATGTTGCTTGTATTTTTACGATTTATATTGTTCTGTTTGTTTCCTAGTATGATTTGATTGCTTATTAGTAACCTAATAAACACTAAGTGTTATATCGTATGATTCTTGATGAATGTATTTTCTTTTTTCCTTTTATGTACACTGAGAGCATATGCGCCAAAGACAAATTCCTTGTGTGTCCAATCACACTTGGATAATAAAGAATTCTATTCTATTCCTATTCTATTCTATTCTATTCTATTCTATTCTATTCTATTCTATTCTATTCTATTCTAATTATTCTATTCTGTTCTATTCTATTCTATTCTACTCTACTCTACTCTACATTCTCTTTCTCAGTACAAATTTCTAAATAAATCCTTTTTTTTTTTAATTTCAGACCACCGTGATCGAATATGTAAAACCCTCAGATCTTAAAAAGGATATGAATGAAACATTTAAAGAAAAATTTCCTTACATCAAGCTCACACTCAGCAAAATCAGAAGGTAAAAAAATTGTTTGGGAGACATGAAAATCACTTCTGTTTCTCAGTCCTATCTTTGGAACAGACTTCTTTCTATCCAGATTTGTATCAGAGTGGTTTTATCTGTAAATGTTTACAGCTCAATCTTGCATAAGTATTAATAAATATGAGGAAGTACATATAACCTTACAGACTTGAGTATTGAGTACTGCAGGCTACTTCTGCTGCCTGCCGGCTGCCTGCAATTTGGCAGTTCAAATCTCACCAGGCTCAAGGTTGACTCAGCCTTCCATCTTTCCAGGGTTGGTAAAATGAGGACCCAGATTGTTGGGGACAATAGGCCGACTCTGTAAACCGCTTAGAGAGGGCTGTAAAGCAGTATATAAGTCTAAGTGCTATTGCTATTATGAGTTATGTGATACATTATTTACAAGTTGTCAATTCAGTGCTCCATCCCATAATATATTCTATGGCACCATAGTCATAGAACCATAGTTAATAACTATAGCAGTATAGTTAGGAGGTGAGGTATTATTATTTCCTTCTTTTTCATGCTAATTATATTAAGAATTGGGGATATTGATTCTGTAGTGAATCAGTTGTTAAATATGCTGTGATTCTGTAATGAATAGTTGTTAAATAAGCTGTGATGTAGTTTAAACCGATGATTCTTAACTCAGCTATTTTAAGATGTGTGGACTTCAACTCCCAGAATTCCTCAGCCAGCTTAAAGTTGCTGAGGTTGAGAAACACTGGCCTAAGCACAGATTTAATTCCTACCATGAAGTATAAATCTTAATATCTGGTTTAGTTTTGTTTAGAAGACGATACTGGGAAAAGTTTTGTTCTTAGCTTGTTTCATACCCATGTTTCTGCATCTTCTATTTTACATAGAAATCAAGCATGAGCAATCAAACCGTCTAGCATATTTTGAATGCTTTTGTTCCTAACAGTGCTCCAGTTCTGTACAGTTTTTGACTAGAACGGAGAAACATATTTAAATTTGAAAAATTTCAACTGAAACCAGAGTACTGAGACAGCAGTGTGCGGCAGCAGCCAAAAAAGCTAATGGTTGTATAAACACAGGCATAGAATCAAAATCATGTGAAGTAATAGTACCGCTTTATAAAGCCTTAGTAAGGCCATACCTGGAATACTGCACCAGTTTTGGTCACCACCTTACAAAAAAAGATGTTGAGACTTTGGAAAAAATCCAAAGAAGAGCAACTAAGATGACTAAAGGCCTGGAGACAAAAACATGTGAAGGATGGTTGCAGGATTTTGATTTGGCTATTCTAGAGAAAAGAAAGGCTGGGGGGGGGGGGGGAGATGATAACAGTATTTCAGTATTTGAGAAGTTGCCACAAAGATGAGGGGGCTCCACTTATTTTCCAAAGCACCAGAGAGCAGGATAAGAAACGATGGATGAAAACTAATCAAGGAGAGAAGCAACCTGAAATCAAGGAAAAAATTAACCAGTGGAACAGCTTGCTTCATCATTGGAGGTTTTTAAAAAGAGACTGGACAGTCACATGTCTGAAATAGTATAGGGCCGTGATGGCGAACCTCTGGCACGCGTGCCAGAGGTGGCACGCAGCACCCTCTCTGATGGCACATGAGCCGTAGCCTCAGTTCAGCTCCGCCGTGCATGCACGCATGCCTCCTGCCAGCCAGCTGGTCTTCGGGTCTTTGCCGTGCATGCGCAGGAGCAGGGCACGTGGGGGGGGCCATGCGCACATGTGCAGGGGGCTGCGTGTGCAGAGAGGATGCGAGGGGCCGCATGTGCATGCGCAGTGCCTGTGATGCACATGGAGGGGCGAGGGGCATGCACATTGCATTTTGAGGGTTCTGGGGGCGTGCCCATGCGCATGTGCTTTGGGTACTCAGTCTGGAAAAGATTAGCCAACACTAGTATAGGGTCTCCTTCTTGAGCAGGGGGCTGGACTAGAAGACCTCGACAGTCCCTTCCAGTTGTATTCTGATTAAGGAAACCTCACAGAGAGTGTCTAATACAGTTTCAGCTTAACTAATATGTCGTAAGCTTGAAATAAAAATGGAACCAGTTTGGAAACCATTCCAGTAAAGATGAAGCACTTGCCCTGACATTAGAATAACCATTTTCAAACAGTCATTCTAAACTCAACATTTTGAGCTTGAAAGCTTTTCCACACTTCTGTTTTTTACTTCTTGATCCATCTCTCTCTAGGATATAGGCCTAATTTAGTTCACCTTCCTTCTGAATATCAAACAGATTGAAAGGACACTGAAGAAATTCTATGTAAACCTGAATCAAAGTCGCTGTCATGAAATAGGAGCATGCTTTAAAAAAAATCTGCTTCATTGTAGTTATTTCATTCTCTTCTCATTATACAGACATTCCTTGGCTTACAACTTGTCACTTGGCAACCATTTGAAAATTATGCAAATGCGAGTAGATAAATAGGTACCACTTCCGTGGGAAGGTAAACAACGTTCCATGCGCCTCGGCATATTGGCATGCTGGGTGCATGACAACAGGAAATGTCTTTGAACAACGCTTGCTTCTTCAGCCAAGAAACCGATACGAGCACCACTCCTAGAGTCAGGCACAACTGAACAAGAGAAACCTTTCCCTTTAAAACAGGGGTGTCAAACTCAAGACCTCAGGGGTGCTTAGATCTGGCCCGCAGGGCTGCCCTAGAAACAGCAAAAGACCAGCCTGCGGGACCTCTGCCAGCCCTCCTGGGCTCCATTTTCACTGACAGAGGACTGCAGGATGTTGAGCTGGCCACGCCTACCCTGGCCACGCCCACTCACCTCCTTCCCCCCCCAGGTCAAACACAACCCTGATGCGGCCCTCCATGAAATTGAGTTTGACACGCCTGCTTTAAAAGGAAAAGGTTCCCTTTACATGTGCTAGTCGTTCCCGACTCTAGGGGGTGGTGCTCATTTCTGTTTCAAAGCCGAAGAGCCAGTGCTGTCTGAAGTCGTCTCTGTGGTCATAATCGCCAAAGGTGCACAGAATGCTGTTACCTTCCCACCAAAAGTGGTCCTATTTTTTCTACTGGCATTTTTTACATGCTTTCGAACTGCTAGGTTGGCAGAAGCTGGGACAAGTATCGGGAGCTCACCCCGTTACGCGGCACTAGGGATTCGAACCGCTGAACTGCCGACCTTTCAATCGACAAGCTCAACGTCTTAGCCACTGAGCCACCGCGTCCCTTGCTTTAAAACATACATATTTCACCTAATTCTGAAGTTTTCTCTCATCTGTCTGGAAAAAATGATTTTTGATTCTTGTTCCACTTCCTTTTCCCTTGCAGTTTAAAGAGAGAAATGCGGACCCTGAGTATGGAGTGCAATCTGGAGCCAATTACTGTGTCCATGGCTTACGTCTACTTTGAGAAGCTCGTCCTCCAAGGAAAGCTCAACAAACAAAACCGAAAACTGTGTGCCGGTGCTTGTGTGCTGCTCGCAGCCAAGATTAGCAGTGATCTCAGGAAACACGAAGTCAAACACCTAATTGATGTAAGTACAGCTGGGATATCTTCCAGGATCTCCAACTCTTTGAAAACGCTAAAAATTCTCAAAATGATTTTTTTTCCCCCTTACACTTGACACATAAATCTTTGCAGGCTTGCAAATAAATAACATTGAATGGAAATATATACATTTTGATAAGAGGCTGGAAATGCAAAGTTAGCTTTAAGTAATTGTGGTACGAATAACCTGCACCTGGTTGTCACTGTAAATACACGAGGAAAATTAGAAAGAATGCAGGGTGGAATTGTTGGCAGTGCTTTGAAGCTACCATTTGGATGTCAGGATTGTGATGAAAATAATAGTAATAATGTTGTTTCTGCAACACCAGCTCCAGATTGTCTGCTTAATGGATCATCAGCCAAATGATTGTGTTACTTTGGAATGAGAAATGATTCCAGATTTAAATTGTACTGGGACTGGGTCTCCTTGGTTATTGTCAAAATAATTTGAGTTTCTCTGAAGCAGATCCATTTGTTCATATGCACCAGTTTTTAATTTTCTTCTCCTGTTATCTTGCTGATAATGGCATCAAGCAATTTCTTTTTCTATTCTTTGTCTGACACTGGAGTTATATTTTTTTTCATGCATCCTAGTTCTATTCATGCCTTCTGATAATAAGCCCTGCTCTTTTCAGTGAGACTTGCTCTCAAATAAATGAGTTATCTCTTTGTTGCCCTTCAGTGTATTACTACACTCATTTACCTTATAATAAATCATTGTTGATGGGCCAAGTACCTACAATTGGTAGGCAGTTTGGTTCTTTACCAGAAAACAGCACCAGGGTCTGTCATCCTCCTGAAGCCATGTAATTACTGTACTTTTCGGAGTATAAGACGCACTTCCCCCTCCCCCCAACAGAGGGTGGAAATGTTGGTGCGTCTTATACAACAAATATAGCCACTTTTGGCCTCCCAAAAATGGGTGTGCAGAGGCTTTGGGAGGCCTGCAGAGTGCTGCTGGGGGCTGGGGAGGGCAAAAATGCCCCCATTTTGGCGAAAAATGGGAGAAAAACAGGCCCGTTTTTCACAAAAATGGGACACGCAGAGGGTTTGGGGGGCCTGCAGAGTGCTCCTAGGGGCTGAGGAGGGTAAAAACAGGGCGCACAGAGGCTTTGGGAGTGCTCCTGTGGGCTGGGGAGGGCAAAAATGCTCCGTTTTTGTGAAAAACGGGTGAAAAACAGGCCCATTTTTTACAAAAATGGGGCACACAGAGGGTTTGGGAGGCCTGTAGAGTGCTCCTGGGGGCTGGGGAGGGCACAAAAACCTTTTTTTTTTTCTTGCTTACCTCTTCGAAATCTTGGTGCATCTTATACACCGGTGCATCTTAGAGTCTAAAAAATACGGATAGTTCTAACTTTCCTTGCAACAAACATCAGCAAAGCAATGCATTGCAATTGCAAAAGTATAAATTCTGCAGAAGACCCAAGTCACTTTCTCCTACCCTATTATGTAACCCATTTGGTGTGCCTCTCACTGGGCTGCTAAATCTGTCTGGCCTTCAGGCCGTGACTTTTTTCAGAATACTGCAGTAAGTCAGAAATGGCAGCCTGCAGGCTAAATGGAAATGGGGCCATGGAAATTCAGTGGCAAAATGTTAATCCCCACTCCAGGGTAAGGAGGAGACAAACCACTCCAATTTCCAATTTCACTCACAGAGAGGGAGAGGGAGAGGGGAGAGAGAGAGACAGGAAGAGGGAGAGGGGGGAGAGAGAGACAGGGAGAGGGAGTGGGGAGAGAGAGACAGAGAGGGAGAGGGGGGAGAGAGAGACGGAGAGGGGGAGGGGAAGAGAGAGACAGAGAGGGAGAGGGGAAGAGAGAGACAGAGGGAGAGGGGGGAGAGAGAGGGAGAGGGAGAGGAGGGAGAGAGAGACGGAGAGGGAGAGGGGGAGAGAGAGACGGAGAGGGAGAGGGAGAGAGACAGGGGGAGAGAGACAGAGAGGGAGAGGGAGAGGAGGGAGAGTGGTGAGAGGGAGAGAGAGACAGAGAGGGAGAGGTGGGAGAGAGGGAGAGGGAGAGGTGGGGGAGACAGAGAGGTAGAGGTAGAGGGGGAAAGAGAGACAGAGAGGGAGAGGGAGAGGGAGGAGAGATAGACAGAGAGAGAGAAAATTTCCATCCTTCCAGTGTTATCACTTACAGCCTCAGCTAGTCAGTTGCCATCTCTTGTCCTTGAAAATTATTCACCCTGAAGAAAGTGGTATACTTTTACATACTTCAGTGCTTCTCCATACAGAAAATAAATACTTGCTCCTAGAGAACTAATGTAGTGTATCACACAGTTGCTAAGCACCTGAATTTTGATCACATGACCACCGGGATGCTGCAACCATCACAAGTGGGAAAAACGGTCATAAATTACTTTTTTCAGTGCCATTGTAACTTTGAGCGGTCGCTAAACAAATAGTTGTATGTCAAGGATTACCTGTATGTTATCACTAAAATAGCTCTGGATTTGTATGCCAAACAAATATGCAGACTGTTGTAAGCGAGGATGCAAAACATGATGCTGTATTTATTTTATTTGTTTCCTGCCTTTACAGAAGTTGGAAGAACGATTCCGATTCAACAGACGAGATCTCATCGGATTTGAATTTACTGTTCTTGTGGCTTTGGAATTAGCTCTTTACCTTCCCGATAACCAAGTGTTACCTCACTTCCGTCGTCTCACACAACAGTCCTAGTCGAAGCTACATTACCACAAAAGCACCAATTTTTAGGTGGATTTGGGGACTGACACCCGGCTTTTCCTAGGTGACAAGATCAAACTGTGTTAAGAATATTCCTGGCAGGGAGTCGATGGTGGGATTTTCATGGAACTACCAAAGTGGGAAATACAATACAGAAAACCATGTGTGAGAAGTGGCAGAAGTGGGAAATTTTTGTTTGAGAAACTAAAGCACAAATTATTTGCATCCAGTTGCCACTAAAGTTGCTAATTATCCTTCATTTAACTTTTTGTTTTCTGGAAACAATCTCTTCTTCTTGCCTGGCATTGCTACTTTATCATTTCCTTACTCTCTTTTTTTCCCCTCTTCTTCAAACTTAAAAAGAGCAACACTTCCATTCCTTAATTAGTGCTTCAGAAAAATGACGTTTCGAACCATGAAAACTTGGGGAGGGGAAGAAGAAGGACGTGCCTAAGGCTGGGCTGGTACCAGTCTCTCTTTTTCTCTTTCTTGTTTTTAAAGTTACGTTACTTGGTGGCAAATTCTGAACTTAAGCAGCAATTTATCCTTTTGCCTTTATTTTTTTGTGCTATAAGGGAAAAAACGTATCTGCACTATCATTTCTGGGAAGGTTGTATATGTTGATGATTCAGTTTTGCTTTCTTTTTAAATGAAACGTATTGTTGAAACATTGCACTTGTTGAACAAGGAGCTATATAGCAAAACAGTCTTCATTTTAACATGTCCCTCAGAGGTTGAGTGAAACCATTGATTTAATGGCAGTAATTTTGACACGTAGCTTCCAGAGCTAATATCTTTCTGTTACTGCTTTCTGTAGCCTGAAAGTAATAACTGTTTTATTTATAACAAAGTGTTCATATATTGTCTTTCCTGTGTGCTACTGACATGTAAATGTCTCAGGCAGTATAGCTGTCGTTACCTAAATTAAGCCAATGAAACTCAGCATATCTAACTTCTGTAAAAGTTTTTTTTTTAAAACAAAGGTTCTTCCAAGCTTTTTGTCACTGTGATGTTTTAAATGCACATTCAAACTGCCAATCTTACAAAGGCCAATGTCTAGCAGTGTGCTGGGTAGACGCAGTTTTTATACACTTGGACATCGCATTGATTTAAGCATTCAGATGCTAAAATATGAACTTTCTTGAGACTACAAGAGGAGTCAGTGGCTGTCAGGTTTTTTTTTTTCCCTAAGCAATATTGTGATATAAATCAAAGTGTCTGTGTATATATGTGATATTTGCCAGTGAACAAAATTAGTTCTTGGATATTGTGATTAATGTCCACATTCTTACTTTTTTAGTGTAACTTTGGCCAGTTTTAGTGAGAGAGAGAGATCTTGCAAAATAAGAGGGAAGATAAAGGTGCATCAGTATGGAATGTACCACTGCAGGTATAAAATCACATTTTTGAGCACAGGTACACTGCTACCATCATGACAATGTACAGTAAACAAGCACACTGGGAAGAAGCTTAGAGAACAAATTCTCTCTGATAAGCTGTTTTATGACAGTAAATGCTGTTTAAACAAAAGCATTTAAAAATATAGGTACACGCCTGGTTGAATCTTAAATGGTACAATCGACAATTCTGGGCTGTAGAAACTGAGCCTCTTAGTAAAATAGAGGGCTTTTAGTACCTAGAATGCCACAAATTTTAACTTGGAAATACATATGCTTTGGGATGGAAAGTTGCAAAGGGGGTTAGAAACATCTGGAGTGAAAAATAGTAGGACCCAATAACGCATTATTTAGCATCAAGAGTTTTGATTTATCTGACTTTTCTTGCACTTATGCATGAACGAAAACTAGTAGGAAAAATATTTTTAACCCAAAGTCAGCTTGTTATTGAAATTTGAGCCAACCCAGTTGAGAATGGCTTTCTAATCATGGCTTGGAAATTAATGGTCTTCATCGTATTAATAATACCTGTCAGGTCCTAATTGTAGCCTTTTTTGATACAATGTATAGTAGCTTAACTATTGCTCACAATTAAAAATGTGGTATGTTGCATTTCTTTACAGAATTTCACAGTGTAGGATGCCATCCCAGATTTTCCCAGGAAACTTTAGAAATAATTGGTTGGGTCATTAATTCACCTGAACGGAAAGCAACAGATTTTTTTCCCCCCACAATTCTTCTGATTTTGTTAAACAGTACTAACTTAAACACAGTTGACTTAACTAGCTACACTGTGTTCTAAAATATTTGCCAACTTAATTTTCCAAGTAAGGCAGGTATAAGAGCCATTGTGGTACAGTGGTTAAAATGCAGTATTGCAGGTTAAATCTGCCAACTGCCAGCAGTTCGATCCTGACAGGCTCAAGGTTGACTCAGCCTTCCATCCTTCCGAGGTCGGTAAAATGAGGACCCAGATTGTTGGGGGCAATATGCTGACTCCATAAACTGCTTAGGGCTGTAAAGCACTATGAAGCGGTATATAAATCTTAAGTGCTATTGCTGTTATATTTTTTCAAGCAAATATGCTTGTCAAAAGGTTGCTTGAAAAGGCAGCCCTAATTAAACTCTGAAATATAATTTTGTCTTTGGAAACACATAGAGTTTAGTTAATACATTTACTACCGTAATATGTGGGCACTGGGACAGGTAAGTTCTACTGCAACTCATTGCTGCCTTCTAGAGGCCCTTAGTATAGCTTCTGAGCGATGGGAAAACAGCATATTGGGAGGCAACAAGGTTGGAGAAGGCTGTTGTCCTTAAAAGCTCAAAACACCTTAAGTGTTAAATGGTACGAGTTTACCCCTTCAGATAATAAAGTGGATTTGTAATGACTGACGGTACAATTTTTTAAAAGAAAAATCTATTTTAGAACCAAGGACCCATCTGTAAATCAGGGATTCTGATTTTCTCCTCTTCCCTTCTCCCGATTATATGTACTTGCAAATTTGCAGTGGTCGATATATTGACAAAAGACTCGTTCTGGTCTTTTATTATACATGGAAATATATTTTGGATGGAAGAGACTGAAAATCTTGCCTAATATTCGAGTCAATGTTACTTCAGGATTCAAAAGAATGAGGAATTGAGTATCATCATTTTTAACTTTGCATTTCGGCTTTGTACATTGAGTTACATAGTTCAACTATTGAATACTGTAGTGAATATGGAGAGTGTAATGTGTTTGTAATTTCATACCTTAATTTGGGGGGTTGGTTCTCTAAGACTCACTGTATTCCTTGTTCATGCAATATCTGCCACTGCGTGGTAACTATTATTATTACAACCAAACTTAGATCCAGTATAAAATCCCAGTTTACTATCTTTGGAGTAAGATACTAATCTTTTGACAGTTGAAGTTTAAATTATAGATTCTTATGTAAATAATGGTGCTTGTATATCTTCAGCCCAAGAAAACACTTCGAATTGGAGTTTGTATATTTTTATGTTAGTAAATTTGTGTTGTCCTAAATTTAAGTTTCTGCTTTGTATATTGTCTGATTTTGTTCTTCCAAATGAAATGAATGAATTTGTTAATAACTGAATGTTTGTGTAACTGAATGTTTTGATACCTATTTTATAACTTAGCACATCTGAATATATTTCAGGTTTGTGTCATAAATAACCCTTTAAAACATTGTGGTGTGTCTTTTTCTACTTTTCCTCCCTGCACAAAAGACAGACTGTGGTTTTATGAACTGAATGTTAAATGTTAGAACAAATACTTTCTAGACATGCAGTTTCCAAAACTAGAATTTTTATATATATGAGTCTGAATATTAAATAGACTGTATATTACTCATGTTTTACCAGTATATAGTTATGCATCAAAACATAAGGGAGAAAGCAAGAGACAGATATTACTAGTGATTTACACTATTTTGTCTCTTTCTTTAAAGCATGTTTATGTATTATATATGTATATATAAACATAAAGACAGAGACAAAATGATACATATTTATTTATATTTTATATTTATAATATTTATATGTATAAGGAGAGGCTCAGGTTTAGCTTTACTTGAGATCTTTTACAGTTTTAGATTTTACCTCCTTATATTCTATAAATTTATACTAGAATATTAAGCCATTAATATAAATACCATTTATACCATTAAGCTGATAAAACTGATTTCTTTGCTAGGACCTTCTGGAATAAATAATGGAGTTTTAGAACTGGGCTACTGCTAATTTTTATCTGTCTTATATTAGGTGTAATGTTGACAATGAAAACAAAGTTTACTCAGAATTGCTGATACAGTATTAGTTTGTTAGAACTGATTTGTGTGAAAATCTTAAAACTTGTCTACATATATTTCACAATAGTTCTTTAATAGTAATAATATGCTAGAAAAAAACATAGCTTATATGTAAGAATAATGACTTAGTTGTATATTCCTCTCTTGTAATCTGAACTGTCAGCAAATTGACCCTTCTCATTAGTTGCACAAATAGGGGGGAAATCCATAAATAGCTGCTTACAACTGTTCCAATTATAACTAGATACAGGTCACCTCTTTCAACAAGTGCCCATGTTTTAATATCCGTTGATCAGTGATATATTAGACAATGAAAATCAGCCTTGAGTATTTAACAAAATGAAGTTGCAAAATTGATGAGCTTCAGTGTAATCGTGAAGGGTTGGATCAATGCTTTTCATGGCATCTATATTTAGCTTGTTTATTGACCTTTCTATCAGTGGCTGCTTTTGCAGTAAAACTGGAACCTATTTACAAATACATGGTAGGCTTCATACATTATAGTCTTCAGTGCATCTCATCAGAATTGTTCATAGATTATGACAAAGAGTAACTGCAAAAGTGCAGGCTGTTTTGGAAGCTGGATATGTTCAAAATGTGTTTGCAGAATTGAGAGCTTTGCTATAAAGACTAAAAAGTGGGAAACCTAATGCCTGATAGATGCTACTGAACTATAATTCTCAACACCCACAACTAAAATGGTACATGCCACTAGATATTGGATGCTATAGTTAGACAAAATAGGACGGGCATCAAAATATCCAGCATTGAACTAAAGGTAGTTATCATACAACTCTAATACATGCATTCTGGATACATTTTACTGCACTTATCTGGTTTTAACTGAGAAATGTTCAGTAGCAATAGCAGACTTCTATACCGCTTCACAGAGCTTTGCAACCCGCTCTAAGCGGTTTAGTGTCAACATAGTGCCCCCAACAATCTGGTCTTCATTTTACCCACCTCGGAAAGATGGAACAAGGCTGAGTCAACCTTGAGCCGGCCAGAATCAAACTCGTAGTAGCCAGCAATCAGCAAAAGAAGCCTATAGTGCTGCATTCTAATCACTGTACTACCATGGCTCTTAAATCATTAAATACCTATAGTTTCCTGTTCACAGGGATGATAGGCCAATGAAGATTGCAGTAACTTGGAATTGGTTGATACTAGTTCAAATCATTCTAAGGGGGATGAGGATGAAAAGTATGTTAGATCATCAAAAGGGGGATAGGATAACACCATAGTGCTGTGAGCTTGTGAGCTACCCAGGGTTGTTTCATATGATGTACTGCTATATAAGTCAAATAAATTGTAAAATGGAAGGATTCAAGTAAAGGTAGTTTCCCTGTCCAGTTGTGTCTGACTCTACAGTGCGGGGCTCATCTGTTTTTTGGCCAATGGAGCCAGCATTGTCCAAAGATATCTGTGGTCATGTGGCTAGCATGGCTATATGCTGAAAGTGCACAGAATACTTACCTTCCCACCAAACTGGTACCTATTAATCTACTTGTGTTTGCATGCTTTCTAACTGCTCAGTGGCAGGAGCTGGAGCAAGTATTGGGAGCTCACCCCATCATGTGGAACTCTGGTCTCAAACCCAGGGTGTCAGCAAAATTTCAATAGGTAGGGTAAGGTATACTGAGTCTTATATGCATGACTCTTAAGTGGTATAGTATCAAATTTCAAAAACAATCTCTAAGGATTACCTGAGTTCAAAACTAATTTATTGCTGGCTTTTATATTGATGGGGTGATGGTGAGATAGTGGTGTATTGTGCATTTTCGAGGAGATAATGTAGAGTTCCAGACACAAATTACTAAAATCTGATAAAAAGTTTAAAATGGAACTGGAATAAAATACAATTTAAAATGAAATTGGAATAAAATATAATTTAATATATACCGGTAGATAAATAAAATATGCTAAAATTATATTTTGCTATCACCCCTACAATCTACCCCAATCAGTCCCACATATACCAATCTCAACCCAACCATTTTGCTCAAGTACTGTACTGTGTTAAATGTTATTTTCAAATTCTAGCCACTCATATAAGGTAAGTTGTTCTGATATGGGGATCCCAATGGATCATTCCTTTGGTATATAGACCAGGGTACTTGTTTCTCACCCTCTTATACAGGCAACAATTAAATAAGATGTGAGCCAGGTCTTCTACCACTGCCGCTCTGCAAATGCAGAGACGTCCATTATAGGGTATAGACTAGAATCTCCCATATCCTGTATCACAGGGGTATCAAACTGGTGGCCCACAGGTTAGATGTGTCACGCACAGGCCACGCCCACCCCAGCTCCATGAATGGGAAAAATGAAACATCATGTGACGGCAATGTGACACCATGAGTTTAACACCCGTGCTGTATCAGATCAGCTGTGTGTACCTAACCTAATGTGGCTTGTCTAATCCTGAGAGCAAAGCATGCTGAGGAAGCAAACAGCAACAGCTTCAGCAAACCAGTGGTGTCAAAATGACACACTGTGTGATGTCATTTGGCATATTTTGTCATTTGTCCACCCTTGCAAATCCCAAGAAGGGCCTAGGGAGTGAGTTCAAGCAGCTGTCATTTTCAGGTAAGTCAAGAGGAGAGTGGGACAGAAATGCAAAATGGCTTCTTGGTGTTGGTTGCTGTGCTTCACTTCCCATCAGCAAGACCTCAATTGGCAGATTGAGTTCCCTTTCCAATTTGGGGTGCTGTGGTCCATGCTAGACCCATCTGGCCCTAAGTATGTTCCATCCATTGTACAACACTGGAAGAGATGGCTGGCCTGGCAGTTCCTACTGACACCACTGCTTTTCAAAGGAGCAATACCAAGTGTCTTCCCAGGAAACCAGACTTGGTACGAAGATGGGGCTTCCCAGAATGAAGAGGAATCCTGTTGCTATGCTACCTCATTCCCAACAGCATCTTCCCTGTTGAGCTGGCAAAAGCCACAAATACAAAATAAGAGTTGAAAGGGACCTTGGAGGTCTTCTAGTCCAACCCCCTGTTCCAGTCAAATGGCTGTCCAATCTCTTCTTAAAAATTTCCAGAGATAGAGCACCCACAACTTCTGAAGGCAAGCCATTCCACTCGCGGATTGCTCTCGCCGTCAGGAAATTTCCCCTTAATTCTAGGAAGGATCTCTCTTTGATAAGTTTCCATTTTTTATTTCTTCTCCTGTCCTGAGGTGCTTTGGAGAATAGATGGTTCCCCTCTTCTCTGTGAGAGTCCCTCAAGATTGGAAGACAGCTATTGTGTCAACCCTAGTCCTTCTCTTCCTTAGACTAGACGTACCCATTTTGTGTAACCATTCTTCATATATTTTAGCCTCCAGCCCTCTAATCATCTTTGTTGTGCTTCTCTGCACACTTTCCAGGCTCTCAATATCTTTTTTGTATCATGGTGACCAGTATTGGATGCACTACTCCAGTATAGTGAGTTTCCCTGATGAGCTGGCAGAAGCCACGAATCCCGGGATAGATTTCTGTTCTCCAGGCTGCCCTCTACTTGAGGGGCTGAGATTCCCATCATGCCCAGTCATGGGCTAGGGGTTATGGAAGCTGAATACAGATACAGATACAGATTAACAGTCGGAAGGGACCTTGTAGGTCATCTAGTCCAACCCTCCCCCCCAAGCAGACCCTACACCATTTCTGACAGACGGCAGTCCAGTCTCTACTTGAAAGCTTCCAGTGATGAAGCTCCCACAACTTCTGAAGGCAACTTCTGTTCCATTGGTTGACTTTTGTATCAGAAATTTTCTCCTTATTTCCAGGTTGAAGCTCTCCTTGTTCAGTTTCCATCCATTATTCTTTGTCTGGCCTTCAGGTGCTTTGGAAAATAGGTTGACCCCTTCCTCTCTGTGGCAGCCCCTCAAATATTGGAAGATTGCTATCATGTTTCCCCTGGTCTTTCTCTTCACTAGACTAGCTATGCCCAAACTGAAGTCTTAAATCCAAGGTCAGTGTTTTTTCAACCTTGGCAACTTTTTAAGAATTGGGTGGACTTTCAAAATCTCAGAATTCCCCAGCCAGCATGGGATCATATTATAGGCCACATCGCAGGCTCCTTTGCGCGCTTGTTTTTCTCCCGCTAGGCGCTTCTGAATTCTCCTCAGATCGCACATCGCTCCTAAGAAGCGCGCGCTCAGGTTGGACTTTCCCGCCCTTGCGGTTAAGAGAAAGGCGTGGGGCGTGGCTAACGCCCTCTTCTGCCCCGCCTTCAAAGTAGCGCCCCTCCCTTCTGCTTTCTGGGAGCCTTCCCTCGGCGTCATCTCCTGCGCGCCGCTCAGCGTGGCCTCCCCTCCCTTCCCTTCGGCAGCGAGCTTTCGAGTCGCTTTGGAGTGACGCCCACTTCCTTTTCCGGCCTGGGCTCGCGGCGCGTGAGGAGGTGAGGCGAGGCCTATCTCGGTTCGCGGGGCCGCTTTTTTCTCGCCGCTTTTCCCCGGGGCCGGTCGGGCTACGGCGGGAAGGGGGGAAATCTTCCTTTGTTTCCTCGGGGTTCCTAGGATGACTGCGGGGCGGGGGAAGGAAGAGTGCGCCCGCGACCCTCTTTTCCACCCCCCCCATGCTGCCTATGCAGAAAGCCAAGCCCCATTAGGAGGGTAGAGTGGGAAAGGGCCCCTTGAGGTCATCGAGCCCAACCCCCCCCAACTGCTAGTGCAGGGCTCCCCAATTAAAGTATCCCAGACAGCTTCGTTTGTTAACATTTCTATCCTGTTTTTCCCCAGCTAATGGCTGCCTGGCCAGGCTTTCTGCGATGGGGAACCCACTACCCGCCTGGGTTCCTCTTTAAAACAGGGGTCTCCAACCTTGGCCACTTTAAGACTTGTGGACTTCAACTCCCAGAATTCCTCAGCTAGCAAAGCTCCCAGAATTCCTCAGCCAGCAAAGCAAAGCTGGCTGAGGAATTCTGGGAGTTGAAGTCCACAAGTCTTAAAGTGGCCAAGGTTGGAGATCCCTGCTTTAGATAGCAAGCAAAGCTATGCATGCTTGGTTTTTCTCATGTATTTCTCCCACACACACACACATACATTGATTCTACTTTCCTGTGTCTTGGATCCATCCTTTTTTTGGCCTGCATTCAAGGCCACAGAGAACAGATCCTGCCCTTTTCTGTCAGATCCAGCCAGGTATCTTTATCTGATCGAGGATGTTAGATCTTTCCATCCTTCCAGTTCAAGACAAATGCAGATTAGTGTTGTTGTTTTTTAAAGAATGATAGCTACGCTTAGGGCAGGGGTCTGCAACCTTAAACACTCAAAAGAGCCATTTGGACTCATTTCCCACAGAAAAGAAAACACCGGGAGCCACAAAACCCTTCCCGTGTTTGACTATTTCTTGAGCGGCCACAAAACTAGTATATGTAGTTGAATTAAACGTTCTGTTTTCTTCTGAAACTTCTCTTTTCTTGGATTTATCCATGGTTGGCCTACCGGGGGTTGAAAACCTCAATAAATTGTGTGCCGGCGGGTGTCGCACATTTTTTTTTTTTATTTGATTTATATGCCGCCCTTCTCCGGAGACTCAGGGCGGCTTACAATGCGTTAAGCAATAGCCTTTGGTGGTTGTGATGCATATTTAGAGTGCCAGGGAGCCGCAGCAGAGGGGTGAAAGAGCCACATGCGGCTCCAGAGCCTCAGGTTGCTGACCCCTGGCTTAGGGGAAATGTTGGACCAGCGTCTGTGATCAGAATAGAGCTGAAAGGGACCATGGAGGTCTTCTAGTCCTGCCCTCTATCTTCGTATCTTCCTTTATGTAACGTATCTTCTTATGTAACGTGTTGGAGCATAAGCACCAACACAAATTCCTTGTGTGTCTAATCACACTTGGCCAATAAGTGTATAAGCCAATAAAACCACACTTGGGTTTTAAAATTGGAGAAGCCAAAGATAATTTAATTTTGTTTTAATGTATTTTAATATTTGTATTGTGTGTTTTTAATTTTGGCTGTTCACCGCCCTGAGTCCTTCAGGAGAGGGGCGGTATAAAAATTTAATTAATTAATTAATTAATTAATTAATTAATTAATAATAAACAAACAAACAAACAAATAAAAAATTCTATTCTGTTCTATTCTCTGGTCAAGCAGGAGAACCTATATCATTTCAGACAAATGACTATCCAATCTCTTCTTTAAAAAACCTCCAATGATGAAGCACCCACAACTTCCGAAGGCAAACAATTCCACTAATTAATTGTCTTCGCTGTTAGGAAGTTTCTTCTCAATTCCAGGTTCTTTCCTTGATTAGTTTCCATCCATTGGTTATTGCCTTGATGCCTTCAGGTGTCTTGGAAAATAAATTCACCCTCTCCTCTTTGTGGCAGCCTCTCAAATATTGGAATACTGCTATCATGTCATTCTGTCGTTCCCCCCACTTCTTCTCTTTAGAATAGCCAAACCCAAATCCTGCAACTGTTCTTCATATGTTTTAGTCTCCAGGCCTTTAATCATGTTGGTTGCTGTTCTTTGCACTTTTTCCAAAGTCAAGTCTATTCCTTCTGCTTCACTTAATGCTCATGAGAACCTAGAAAATGGGGTTGAACAGTGGGAAAGGGTACCCACCTGCATATCCATCCGTGTTATAGAACTGGACCTTTTGAGAAAACTGATTTAAGAGAGGGAGTAGTGTTTGCAGATTTTTATACTCCGTTTATGAATTTTATCTCCTAGAAGCAGATTCAGCAGAACAAATGAATGCAGCCATTCTACAGCCTGTTGCTTTCCTTATATATGCATCTATAATTTCTGTAGTCTTCAGAGTGGCTGATAGTTGTAGTGGCCAAGGAGAATGAGGAAATGCCAGAGTGTATTTCTGCTTGCATCTGTGAAAAGAGAAGGAACTTCCTTTGATGAAAAGAAGGACTACAGGTGACATGATAGCAGTATTCCAATATCTCAGGGGCTGCCACAAAGAAGAAGGAGTCAAACTATTCTCCAAAGCACCTGAAGGCAGGACAAGAAGCAAAAGATGGAAACTAATCAAGGAGAGAAGCAACCTAAAACTAAAAAGAAATCTCCTGATAGTTAGAACAATTAATCAGTGGAACAACTTGCCTCCAGAAGTTGTAAATGCTCCAACCCTGGAAATTCTTAAGAAGAGATTGGATAACCAGTTCTCTGAAATGGTATAGAGTTTCCTGCCTAAGCAGGAGGTTGGATTAGGAGACCTCCAAGGTCCCTTCCAACTCTGTTATTCTATTCTAGTAAGGATGGGAGAGACCCTATATCAGGCCTGTCAAACTGGCGGCCCATGGGCTGGATGCATCATGCACAGACCATGCTCACCCCGGCTCTGCAAAGGCAAAAAAAGTCACAATACATCACGTGATGCAATTGAGTTTGACACCTGTGCCCTATCCTGCCATTCATGTATCTGAAGTGTTATTAAATACAGGATTATCTTAATGAGGTACTGATGGCCAGTTGGGTACAATCTTGTTCCCAAAACATGGATAAAATAATATTAGCAATTCCATATTCTATCCTGTAAAGTTATGTGCAAATGGTGCAGCTACAAGTGATCCTTGACTTACAGCCAATTGTTTTCAAAGTTATGGCATTGAAAAATGTGACTTATGACTGTTTTTCACACTCACAACCCTTGCAGCATCCCCATGGTCATGTGATCAAAATTCAGGCACTTAGCACCTGGGATATATTTATGACAGTTGCATTGTCCTGGGGTCATGTGATCACCTTTTGTAATCTATCCAACTGGCTTCTGACAAGCAGAGTCCATGAGGAAAGCCAGATTTGCTTAATGATTGCATGATTCGCTTAATAGCTCCAGTGATTCTCTTAATAACTGATCTTCACAACAATCTTTTTAGAAATCTCCTGTTGCACCTGATTTGAGGCAAGTGAAAGAAGCATAATGCAGAACGACGCTGGGGAATTTGTAGATCTCTACGTGCCTCGTAAATGGTGAGTATATCTGATCATCAGAAATGATGTGTCTTCCTTGGATGGTTTGGAAACTGATATGGCTGTATTATTACTTATTTGATCTTAACACGTGACTCCAAATCAATAGGACTCTTTAAGTGTTTTACTTCTCTTCCCCTAGTTTGATTAAAATAGTAAAATGGAATAACAAAACTAACAATCTCAAAAACAGTAGTACAGAAAACTTACAAAGACTACAGCCCCGTGGAACAATAAACAGCTAAACACGTGCCAGGTTATGGATTCCTAACTTGTATGAATTGCCCATTGGGGGCTTTAAAAAAACCTAAACTTTTATGGCTCTCTAAAGCTCAACACGGTAAATACAGTCTGGTAATCTGGTAAAATAATCTCAGCCAGGAAAGCCTCTTATGTGTAAGATACAACTGGCAGGATATCCATGGATTTATAAAGATTGGAAGGGGCAGTTCAAGCCCTGCTTTCTAGCTTCCATCTCAACACATCTGGTGAAAGGAAATCATCACTTTTCTGGATAGTTGTTTCAAACTGCTGTTAGTACCGATAAAGGAGAATATTTGTAACTCAGGGTTGAAATGAGGCTTTGATGCTCTCTAAGCTTCATGTGGTGGTTGTTTTGCAGATGTTTCATTATCCAAACTACAACATGAGTGCTAGTGGCACTGATTGTATTACCTACCGTATTTTTCGGAGTATAAGATGCACCGGAATATAAGACGCACCTTAGTTTTGGGGGAGGAAAATAAGAAAAGCTGATTGGCAGGTGGATCGGCCTCCCGGAATACCCCCAATCAGCTGTTCCCAGAGGTAAATTTTAGCAACAGGTTTCTTGGTTGTGAGTTCTGTGCCTTGCTTTTTTTTTTTTTTTTTTGCTTTTTTTCCTGCCTCTGAAACCCTCCGAAACAGAGCTTCAGAAAAAAAAGCCTCTGAAGCTCTGTTTCGGGGCTTTTTTTTTCTGAAGCTCTGTTTGGGGGCTTCTTTTCTGAAGCTTTGTTTCTGATGCTTTTTTTCAGCCTCTGAAACCTCCATTTGAGAAGCTGTGCGGGTCTACATTCGGAGTATAAGATGCACCCAGATTTTCACCCTCTTTTTCGTGAGGAAAAGGTGTGCCTTATACTCCGAAAAATACGGTATTTTGGGTAATGATACATCTGCAAGAAAACAACCAAGTTCAGAAAGCATCAAAGACTTCTCACTGCTATAAGTGTCAGGCAATTTACTCGCAAACTTAGCTCACCATCCTCTCGGTGCCTGTGGAAATGTTCTTAATTTGAGCCAATCGCAGATGGTTTTGTGCTTTTTTCCTCCCCTTCTATGGTTTTTGCCAGAAGAAGTCATTGCAACATGTCCAGATGGCCCAACAAAGCAAATTTGGGACAGTTTGGCTAAGTTATTCCATGAATGGAAGAAACCATGTCTAATATTTCCAACTAGGCCACCAGGCTCCTCTGTTTCAGTGTGGTGAGAAGGAGCCTTAACTAAACTAATCTTTGTCTTCCACAATAGCCACTAAGTACTTTCTATTCATTTAGATGTTTTTAGCCCACCCTCATTACTTTTATAAATTATTCAAGGCGGCAAATATACATAAGATTCCTTCTTCCTCCTATTTTCCCCACAATAACCCTGAGAGATGATGAATTGGACTGAGGCTGACCTAAAGTCACCAAACTGGTTTTCCTTCCTAAGGTAGGACTAGAACTCACCATCTCCTGGGGATTGGCCCAAAGACACCCAGTTGGCTTTCCTGCCTAAGGCGAGACTAGAACTCACAGTCTCCTAGTTTCTAGCCTGATGCCTTAACCATTAAGACCAAACTGGTTAATTAAATTTAGTTAAGATGAGAGAAAAATCATAAATTATTTTTTGAAAATACCTTGTTTATATCAGTTATAGCTAAGATTAAGAGTTTGTCCAATTTTAGATTATAAAATAAAATTGTGATTATTTTTAAATGGAAGTAAAAGCTTTCAATATTATGTGGGCACTCTAGAAGAGAGAATTGCTAACTGAAAATAAATTGGAATATGGGTTTAGTTTATACCCAAATGAGTGCTCTGCTATAGATGAAAAGCTGTTTTCTTCTCAGGAGAGCTCTTTCACAGAGTGCAGTAGCTTTCTGATTCATGATTATTATTATTTTTTTATTTGATTTATATGCCGCCCTTCTCCAGAGACTCAGGGCGGCTTACAATGTGCTCAGCAATAGCCTTCATCCTTTTGTATATTTATACAAAGTCAGCTTATTGCCCCCACAACTGGGTCCTCAATTTACCTACCTTAGAAAGGATGGAAGGCTGAGTCAACCTTGAGCCTGGCGAGATTCGAACCTGCAGGCAGGCAGCTGGTCTTAATAACAGGGTGCTTTAGACCACTGTACTACCAAGGCTCTTTTAACTCAAATTATAATTTAACCTTCATGTGTCTTAAGTGGGCGTGATGTTTTATCCTGGTGCATTACATGCACACATAGATTTGTTGTATTATTCAAGTAGATGCTTCTATATGCCTGATTTACAATTGTAAAAAAAGTAATTATAAGGAGTAATCTGGCATCACCTTTTCTGACATACATTTCATTAAAAGGCATAAGACATAAACTGCAGCTTGGTGTTTAGTAACATTTGTTAGAAAAGAGGTTTCTGATTTTTTCTTACAGTAGATTAGTACAGTTGCCCTCCTACAATGTCTTAAGAGGGGTTCTGCTTTCTTTTTTTTTTTGGTATTGTGGTAGGAACTTCTGCTAAAAGAGTGGTAAGTTGGCATGTCAAGAAATGGAATTGATGCTACATGATGAGAGTTATCTAGAAAGATAACAGAGCATTTTTTCTAGATTAGTGTCTGATTTTAAGTTCTTCTTTTTATATATTTCTTTCCCTTCAGCTCTGCTAGCAATCGGATAATTGGTGCTAAAGACCATGCTTCCATCCAAATAAATGTTGCAGAAGTAAGTAAAATATCTGTAACTCGAAGTTGAAAGCCATCAGTGTTTCAAATGAAATAAAGGGCTAGTTGCAATTTTATAGTCAAAAATATTTTTATTTATTTGGGGGTGATAGATCCAGGTGTATGGGCATTAGGCATTAAGCTGTATTTCCTAATGCAGGCAAACAAAACCAGATCTTGATTATTATGTAACTATAACTGTTAAATCAAAAACTTTCAGAATACAACAGAAACAGCAATGAAAATAGAGAGAGAATGAATATGATTAGAATAAAATACTGTATAACGAAGGCTTCTTTTAAAGTTTAAAAATTACTTCAAACTTTTCCTTTTTTTTTTTTACTTTCATTTTGATGTGCCTTGGAATAGCAGTAATGAAAAATTATTCTTTTATAAATGGGAATTTTTGCCCAGATTTTCACTCTAGCTCAGAGTAAATGCATCTTTTCCTTTAAACCCATTTGTTCAGGATGGGATTGGGGTTTGCTCAATTGTCAAACGGGTTAGATATGTAAAACATAAAATGAATAAATCTATTCTATGCCTTATACCAATCTTTCAGCTTTCAGTTATGATTGTGTAACAATTATTTGAACCCTCTTAATTCCAATGACAGGTTGACAAAGCCACAGGCAGAGTGAATGGCCAGTTCAAAGCATATGCCATTTGTGGAGCAATCCGTCGGATGGTAAGTCTAATTGTTTTTCAATGACTCAGAGTTTGCCTGTTTCTAAATGGTTTATAAATTCAGGATGGGTAGTTTCATTCATTGTATTTATACATATTTACATCCATTCCAATTTTCCTTGTAGCAGCTCAATTAAAGTGAAGACTTTAGGTCCTGGGATGGTTGTCTTCTGAATATGGAAATTATTAGAGCAGTGGGTATATTACATTAGAAAGTAAATTGTCAGCATTTCTTTGGTATTACCGAAAGAATGCAGGCAGGAAATTTTGAATACCATACATTAATATACTGCATAATATTAGAGCTAGTTTGATCTAGTGGTTAATGCATCAGGTTAGAAAGTGGGAAACTCTGAGTTCAAGTCTCGCCCTAAACATGAAAGCCAGTCCCTCTCAGTCCACCTTTGTTTGGGAAAATAGGGATATGTGTTGGATATATTCACTGAGTGGTGCAGTGGCCGAGGGGTGGAACTCTTGCCTCACAATCGGGAGGCTGTGAGTTCGATCCTAGGTAGTGGCAGGTATTTCTCTCTCTCTGGGCACAATGAGTAAATAAAGCTGTGAACTCTGCATTGGTGACAGGAAGGGCATCTGGCCAGTAAACACTCACCTCCATTCAGTTGCCCTGACTCCACCATGATGGATTACGGCATCATTAAAAGACAAAAAAAATGTGTTGGATATGTTCACTGCATTGAGTTATTGGTAAAAATACTAAAAGGTGGGACATACATGCATACATACATAATAAAACAAAATAACATTGAGGTATAAAATGTTCCATCATGGAATGTTGTAACCTCAAACAGACCGCCTTTCAAATTGTCCAAGAAACAGACAAACATTAGAATGGACTTGTTTCAAGGTCAAACCACTTCAGGACTCTCCACTTCAGTGTCAATATTTTACTGTGAAATGCTTTGCCTATCTTCACAGTACAAATACTAACTGTATTCTAATTTTAGACTATTATAAATTTTTTAACTATAGGTTTTCAATCTTGGCTGTTTTTTAACCTTAAAAACTTAGCAAATAAGTATGCAATAGTACTTGATTCTTAATAATAGAAACTTGTCCTTTTAGTTGCCAATGAATTTCCTTTGGACAATTTCCCAAATTCACCGAAGCATTTTCAGATTGAAATTCAGGGTATGAATTCAATTTCTTCATCTTACCTAATTACAAAACTCTTTTTCAGGGGGAGTCTGATGACTCAATTCTACGACTGGCAAAGAACGATGGAATTGTTTCCAAGTAAGTCTGATATTTAAGTTTGGAAACTGTGGTAATGCATCTTTCTGTTTTGCTTGATAGCACATCATGAATGCCATTAAGAGATATTTATTCCCAAAATATATTTATTTATTGTCATATTCATATGCCGCCCTTCTCCCAAGGAACTCAGGGCGGCTCACAGGATAAAACAACCCAACAATAAATAGAATTAAAATGTTAGAATCCGAATTTAAAAAACCCCAAATCCCCAAATTAAAATGCACGGCCGATCAGGGGATTTGCTGAAAGAGCCATGTCTTTAGGTCGACGCGGAAGGTGCGGAGGTCGGGGGCCGTCCGGAGCCCAGTGGGTAAACCATTCCAGAGAGTCGGTGCGACCACAGAGAACGCCCTCATCCTGGGGGCCGCCAGCCGACACTGGCCGATGGGACCCGGAGGAGGGCAGTCCTATGTGAGCGCACTGGGCGGTGGGAGGCTGGTAGGAGGTAGTCCTGCAAGTACCCCGGGCCCATGCCATATGCCTTGGTGAAAATGCTTATTTATTTATTAACTTTATATAGCCACTCATCTCACAAAAAGTGATTCTTATAAAACGCCCATTTATCAGAGCTAAGGAGAAATTTCCTGAAAGTGAGAACTATCAGTAGAATGACTTGCCTGCAAAAGTTGTAGATATTCTACCACTGGAGGTTTTCAAGAAGAGATTGGACAACCATTTGCCTGAAATGGTATACGGTTCCCTGCTTATGCAGGGGGTTGGACTAGAAGACCTCCAAGGTCCCTTTCAGCTCTATTATTCTGTTATCAGAAGGCAGCCTCAACATTTTCCCCTATAATTACCTTTTCCTTATGAAAGTCTCCCCCTCTCTTGTTTTTCAGTGCTTTCTGGGCATATTTTGAGTTGTAGCATAGAGCTGCAGCCAAACATTTTATTTTAAGATAAAGTCAAATGGGGCAGGTTCCAGGGAAGAATTTCTGTGAGACCATGTCCTTAATTTCTTGGAAAGTTAACCATTCTGTATTTTGTTTTGTCTCTGCAGGAATTTTTAACTGAAAAAAAAATGTCATGACAAGGGATTTCCTAGAAAATAAACCATTGGAAAACATTTCTTGTACAGTGCATCATTTCAAATCATAATGGGCAGAATGCTTTACCTATGGCTAATTTTGAAGTTTGCAGCATTATTGATAGGTGGATTAAGATTCAAGTAAAAGATCCACAGTTTTGAGACCGTCAAAAGTTTGTAAACAGGCAAGTTAAAATTTCTGAATTAAGATGCAGCCTGCAATCATACATGACTTCTTCCCTTGTATTTGTTGCAGTGTGACAACTGACAGTCCATAAACTCCCGGGTGATTTTAAGAATCATCTATGGATCTTTGTGAATCGTTGACTGTAGGATTCTAATACTTGACAAGGATAGATACACACACTCATCCCTAAGAAGAAAATAATGGGACTTACCCAGGTAGTCTCTGAGAATTGGACACGACTGAACATAAATTTTTAAAAGCTTGGTAGCCTTCCGTATATCATCTCTGCTATAGGTGTAATTTCTTGAATAGGAAAAATTTGGATGGTTTTAAGTTGTGGAATAAACAGTAATTAATAAACAAGGCTTATTAAGAATTAGCCATTTCTAGAGGTCCCTTAATAGACTTACTCAGCTGGTCAAAACAGTTCACTTGGTAAAACCCAGAGGTGCTGCACTGAGTTCATTGAAAAGGACCTGTAGTTACTTCTCTGTCGGGCCTTTATTTTTCACTCCTTTTGATTCTAGCTAATATCCATCATGTTCCACTTTAGACCATGTAAAAAATAAAGGTTTCCCCTATCCGTTTGTGTCTGACTCTAGGAGGTGGTGCTCATCTCCATATGTTAGCCGAGGGACCCAATATTGCCCGAAGACGTTTCCACAATCAGGTGGCAAGCATGACATGCCACAGCGCAGAGCGTGCAAGAAAACATGGAATGCTGTTAAGAACGTGTATATTTGACTTGCAAATGCCATATTACAGGTAGTTCTTGAACTTGGGAGCAATTTTTGTTGCTGAGCAAGGAGGTCCAGTGAGTTACGCCTAATTTTATGATCTTCTTCGCCATGGAGCTATAGAGTTTGCTTGCTGGGAAGGTCACCACAATCTTATGACCTCAGGATGCTGCAACCATTCTAAATACATATAGTCCTCGACGTACAACAGTTCACTTAGAAGTTACAAGTGCATTGAAAAAAGTGACAATGACAATTTTTCACACAACCGTCACAGCATCCCCATAGTCACGTGATTTACATTCAGGTGCTTGACAACCGACTCACATTTATGACGGTTGCAGTGTCCCAGGGTCAGGTGATCCCCTTTTGCAACCTGACAGTTGCAGGAAACTGGGTTCACTTAACAGCTGTGTTACTAATTGATCAACTGCAGTGAGTCCCTTAAGTGTGGCAAGAAAAGTCATAAAATGGGGCAAAACTCACTTAACGAATTTCTCATTTAGCAACATAAATTTTGGACTCCATTGTTGTAAATTGTGGACTACCTGTACATGCCGGTTGCCAAGCGCCCATATTTTGATCATATGACCGAAGATGCTGCAATGGTTGTAAGTGCCAGGGGAAGAGGAGGAGGAAGAGGGGAGACCTTGGTGCTCTCTGAGCTTGGCTGTTTTGAAGACGTTTCATCGCCCAACTAGGTAACATGATCACTGCTAGAAGGGAGTGAGTTTTGCTCTGTTCATATCCAAGCAGCCTGCCTTGGCAATGTTGTAGGAGTATCTTGGTGGTTCCTTAATTAGACTATTCTTTACTGTTAGCTTGTTCGTCTGAGTAGGTGGTTCCTTAATTGGAGAATGGTATCAAGCAGTAAGAATTGAGGCCTTTGAACAACGGTGCTGGAGAAGACTCCTGCGAATCCCTTGGACTGCAAGGCGATCAAACCGGTCAGTCCTAGAGGAGATCAACTCTGACTGCTCCTTAGAAGGCCAGATCCTGAAGATGAAACTCAAATCCTTTGGCCACCTAATGAGAAGGAAGGACTCACTGGAGAAGAGCCTAATCCTGGGAACAATTGAGGGCAAAAGAAGAAACGGACAGCAGAGAACGAGGTGGCTGGATGGAGTCACTGAAGCAGTCGGCGTGAACTTAAATGGACTCCAGAGGATGGTAGAGGACTGGAAGGCCTGGAGGAACGTTGTCCATGAGGTCGTGATGGGTCGGACATGACTTCGCAACTAACAACAACAACAATCAAGCAGTAAACAGTATTGTTTACTGTTTGATTTTTGTTCTAGAATTGAGGGAGGTTTAGAGAAATACAAATAAATAAAATCTTGGTGTTGATCTCAATTTAATCTGGCTCTTGATTCCTGCGGTAAAAAAACCGATAACCCTGATGCAGACTATTTTTGGAAAGGGTTCTTTTTTTCATTCATGCACGGGTAGGAGTAACCCAGTTCCCCACCCAGCACTACAGTAGTATTTCTGCATTCAACAGGCTGCATAAAAACGCCTGTCCTCTTATCTGTTAGAAATAAGAGGGTTTTTTTGCCAGCCTGGGCTGTTTTAGGGAACATTTCCAGATGTATTTTAAGAATCGGCATGCAGTAAAAACTCTCAGCGCTGTTCTCAAGACAGAAATAGTTCAGATCTCAAAAGCGCCATGAAAGGGAATAAACGAGAGGAGGTTTGTGCCAATGGTGCCCTCCTGCCCTTACATGGTTATTTTGCAGAGATTCTTATTCATTAATTTTAGAGGGACTGGTCCCAATTGTGGTTGTACTGTAAATCAAAAACTACCTGTAATGGAGCCTCCCAAATAATCTATGATTGCACGGCTTCTCTTGGAACGGGCTGTGTTTGGATTGCAAATTGAGTTTCAGTTTTCGAACAACTTGCCTTCAGAAGTTGTGGATGCTCCAATATTGGAGGCTTCTTAAGAAGCGACTGGGCAACCATTTGTCTAAAACGGTATAGGGCCGTGATGGCGTACTTATGGCGCGCGTGCCACAAGTGGCACGCAGAGCCCTGTCTGCGGGCAAGCCAGCCGTCGCCCCAGGCCAGCTCGACTGTGCATGTGCCTCCTGCTGGCCAGCTGGTCTTCGGGTCTCTGCCGCGCATGTGCAGAGCAGGGCCTTCACCGATCTTCGCAGTTTCTCCCCTGCATGCCCAGGTTTTCTCCTGCACTCCTGCCTCCCGTGCCTTTCCCGACCTCCGCAGGTTCCACCTTCCACAGGTGCCTCTCTATGGCAGGAATGGAGGAGAAAGCCTGGGCACACCGAGGGAAGAAACTGCAGATCAGGGAAGGCACAGGAGGCAGGAATGGAGGAGATCGCGAGCTCCCCCACCCCCGCATCCCATTTTGGGCCTGAAAAGCCTCCTGCACCAACCTGGAAGCCAAAACGGGGGCTGGTCTCATGCATGGGGGGCACTCACATTGTATTTTGGGGACTGGGGCACACGCACATGCATTCATGCACGCTTTGGGCACTCAGGACCAAAAAGGTTAACCATCACTGGTATAGGGTCTTCTGCAGAGGTGGGTTTCAGCAGGTTCTGACCAGTTCTGGAGAACCGGTAGTAAAAATTCTGACTGGCCCCGCCCCAGGGGTGAAATATAAAATTTGTTACTAGTGGTTCTGTGGGCGTGGCTTGGTGGTGGGGGGTAAAGTGACTGGGTGGGCGTGGCCAATATATATATATATATATATTTGTTTTCTCAGGTTTTCGCGGGTGTTTGTATGTAGGTCTTTGGTTATTCGGGTCTTCTCCCACGTAAAATTGGAAGTGTCTTGGCGACGTTTCGACGAAGTCTCATTCGTCATCTTCAGGCTGGTGTTCTCGGCTTCGTGCTTCCAGGAGCAAGTTGAAACCAGCCTGACCAAAATCAACCCCGACGATGCAAACAGAATCAGACTCGAAATCACCAATATCCTCTGCACCAGCAAGCCACCCAAAAGTAACTTACCCAAAGAGGAACAGACAGCACTACTTAACCTGAAAGAAGACACCAGCATAATAATCCTACCAGCAGACAAGGGCAATGCCACGGTGGTTATGAACACATCTGACTACCAAACCAAATTAACCAACCTACTCCAAGACTCCATATACAAACCCCTAAACACAGACCCCACCACCTACCTGGAAAAAACCACCAGATCCAAAATAAAAGCCTCCCCCATCAGCGAAGAGATTCAGCAAAGAATCATACCCAGAGAGAAATCATCCAGATGCCCTAAGCTTTATGGTCTCCCCAAGATACACAAAGAAGGAACCCCACTTAGACCCATAGTCAGCTCCATAGGCTCACCTCTACAAAACCTAGCCAAATTTCTCGCCAAACAACTACAGCCCTATGCAGAATCCATCACCTCATACGTAAAAAACTCATTCCAGTTCATAGACATCATAAAGCAACAAAACTTACAGCCCAGTGACCTACTCGTGAGCTTTGATGTCATATCCCTCTTCACCCAAGTACCAATCAAAGAAGCCTTGACAGTTATCCAAAACAAATATAACCCCCCCAAGCACATCTTAGATCTGACCAACCACTGCCTATCCAACACATACTTCATCTATAATGGACAGAAATACAAACAAACAGAAGGAGCACCCATGGGATCACCCCTCTCACCTGTCATTGCCAACCTCTATATGGAATACTTTGAAACCCAAGCTCTAGAAAAATCCGATCACAAACCCAAACTCTGGCTCAGATATGTGGACGACACCTTCATAATCTGGCCACATGGGAAAGAAAAACTGGACAACTTCCTCACACACCTCAACAGCCTACACCCCAAAATACAGTTCACCATGGAAACAGAAGTGAACAACCAACTTCCCTTCCTGGATGTCTTAGTCTACAGAAAATCCAATGGCTCCCTAGGACACACTATATACCAGAAGAAAACACACACAAACCGCTATCTGCACGCACTCTCACACCACCACCCTGCCCAGATCAACTCTGTAGCCAAGACACTCATTTCCAGAACAAAACGCTTAGCTGACGAACAACACCTAAAAACCGAACTACACACCCTCACTAACGTACTCACATCCAATGGATTCCAAAGAAATAAGATCACCAACCTAATCCAAAAAGAAACCCCCACTAAAATCCAAGACAGAGAACAAGAAAACGGCAAGGCCCTCCTCCCATACATAAAAGGCACCACAGACAGAATAAGCAAAATCCTCCACAAACATAACATCAAGACAGCATTCTGCACAAACCGAAAAATATCCACCATCCTAAGGAACCCCAAAGACAAAATTGAGTTAGAAAATCAAGGAGTATATGAAATCCCATGCACCGCCTGCCCCACCACATACATCGGACAAACCAACAGACGAATAAGTGCACGCATAGAAGAACACAAGAACTCAGTCAGAAAAGAGGAACCAACTTCTTCCCTGGTCCAACACCTTAAAGCCACAGGACATGATATTGACTTTAAAAAGACCAGAACTATCGCCAAAACTGAACACTTTAACAACAGAATAATCAGAGAAGCCATTGAGATAGAAAAACGCCCACACAGCATGAACAAACGAGACGATACGTCCCGCCTACCAGCCATTTGGAAACCCGCCCTTATTGACAAACGAGTCCCTAACACGACGAATGACACCAGACCCACACTCACGAGTGCCACACCTGATGTCACCACCACACATCCACGCAGAAAGCAGACTCAAACCCACACTGATAATGAGCCACGACCAAGGACCAGAAGCCAGACCGCAGCTGCATCATTAGCCACTTTAAACCCCTCCAATCCATACATGAAGCAGACTGACACCCACCATGAAGAGCTCGCACGGCCACAAACACGAAGCCAAACAACAACAACGCAGCTCACCAGCTCAAATCCCCCTGCAACTCAGACTAAGCTGAGCACAACCAAGCCCCCACCCAAACAGAACACAACCCCAGCCAATCAGAGCACAGCCAAGCCCCTAACCAATCAGAACACACCTCCACCCAATCAGAACACAGCCAAGTTCCCACCCAATCAGCTCACACCTCCACTAGCAGTTAAAAGGAAGAGACAGCTGCGATCTCACATTGCTCCTGGAAGCACGAAGCCGAGAACACCAGCCTGAAGATGACGAATGAGACTTCGTCGAAACGTCGCCAAGACACTTCCAATTTTACGTGGGAGAAGACCCGAATAACCAAAGACCTACATACAAACACCCGCGAAAACCTGAGAAAACAAATATATATATATATATATATATATATATATATATATATATATATATATATATATATATATATATATATATATAAACTTTTTAAAGCATTTTTCTAATGCTTTGAAAAGTCTCTGCTGATCAGGCAACTCAGCTGGGATCGTCAGAGAGGCTTTTTAAAAAATACCTCTCTGCCGATCAGGCAACTCAGCTGGGATTGTCAGAGACTTTTCAAAGCATTTTTTTTACCACCTCTTCGGCCAAGAGGTTGCAGAAAAAAAATGCTTTGAAAAGCCTGACATCCCAGCTGAGCCGCGCGATCATCAGAGGCTTTTTCTTTTACTTTTAAAAGCATTTTTTCATCAGAAGAGGTTGTAGAAAAAATGCTTTTAAAAGTAAAAAAAAAAAAAGGCCTCTGATGATCGCACGGCTCAGATGGGCATGGGGGGGAGCAGGGATTTTTGTTACCGGTTCTCCGAACCACCCGCCGCCATCACTACCGGATCGGGCAATCCGGTCCGAACTGGGAGCATTTCACCCCACCCCACCCGCGTATATTTTCTGCCTCCCAAGTCCCAGCTGATCAGGAGGAAATGGAGATTTTGCAGTAACCTTCCCCTGGAATGGGGTGGGAATGGAAATTTTACAGTATCCTTCCCCTGCCATGCCCACCAAGCCACGCCACGCCCACCAAGCCACACCCACAGAACCAGTAATAAAAATTTTTGAAACCCACCACTGATCTTCTGCTTGAGCAGAGGGTTGGACTACGATCTCTAAGATCTCTTCCAACTCTGTTATTCTATTCTAATGCTCCTGATGTCTAACTGTAAAAAGAAGGCTTCAGCCCTCCATAAATATAATTTACCCCCTAGAGAAAAGTTTACTGTCCCTTTTCTTGACCAAGTAGTCTTTCCAGAAAACACAGCCACCACCACCACTACTCCCAAACTGTTTTGAAGGTAACAGATAATGAGAGCTTTGGGTCATAAAAAAAAAAAAAATAGCTCGGGACATAATGAATGAGTCAACCTCTCCCAAAACTGGAATGTTGTCCATGGAAGACTTGAGAAACACCCTTGGAACCTTCTGCCAAAATTTGTTTGCAGAAGGTAAGAAGAAGCTACACCAGGTGCCTTCCCAGGTTGTCACTGTCCAGGAATGTTGGACCAACAGCTGCAATACTGAAAAAGTGGCAATGCAACTCCTCCTACTTAGTTAATCCTACCTAGTTAATCTTTTTTCTTGGCAGCATTGATTCTCATGTTTGCTGAATCAAGGCATCATCAGTCGGCAACGTGCCATTTTCATCCTATAAATTGCAGAAACTTGCAAAATATAATTGGTGGTGGAAACAGTAAATCCCTAACCATTACCCACAAGGTTTTAGCTGGAAGCAAACAAAGAAGGACCATTTAATAGAGGAAGGTTGCTATTGTTCAAAAATCAGCGAAAATTTCCCTTAACACACCCCCTTCTTGGAATTCGCTCTCCCTGCTGCTGGAACCTAGGAAATTAGCGTGAGATTATAATAGATCTGAATTTTCTGTGTTGAATTGGCAACTGCATGCACAAAGTTTGAACAGCTCAAAACACTTTGCAAGTTCAGGGAGTTTCAGGAAAGGCATATATTCTGAAAAAACAACAATGCAATTAACTTCCACAAGTCTCAAGGGAATTGTTTGTGCATTTAGAATTGTGGCTGCCCCACCCTTCCTTCCCAAAATGCACAGCAGTAAAAAATATATATAAAATGGCTGTGGCATAACAGTCTAAATACTGGGTTTCTGGAGAAAACTTTGATGTTGAGAAAGGTGGAAAGAAAAGGAAGAAGAGGACAATCCGTAACAAGATGGATGGACTCAGTTGCAGCAGCTGATGGGGTCATCATTGGAAGACCGGAAGGATCAATTTAAGGACCGATCAAAATAACAGAGTTAGAAGGGATCTTGGAGGTCTTCTAGACCAGTGATGACTAACCTTTTTGCCATCGTGTGCCAAAAGCGGGGGAGTGTGGGGGGGGTCACACATGCGCGGGCCCACACCCATAATTCTATGCGCCTCACTTCCTGCATGTGTGTGCGACCCCTCCGCTCTTCCCCCGCTTTTGGCACGCAATGGCACGGTGGGCCCAGTAGGCCCGTGTTTTACCCTCTCCAGGCTCCAGAGCCTTTCTAGGAGCCTGAGGAGGGCAAAAATGGCCTTCCCCCCCCCGGAGGCCCTCTGGAGGCCAGAAACGGTTTGTTTGCTGACTTCCAGTGGGCCCAGAAGGCCCGAAAATCAGCTGGAGCTGAGCTTGCGTGCCCACCAATATGGCTCCACGTGCCATCTGTGGCACACGTGCCATAGGTTCGCCATCACGGTTCTAGATCAACCCCCTGCTCAAGCAGGAACCCCTATACCACTTCAGACCAATGGTTGTCCGATCTCTTCTTAAAAACCTCCAGTGTTGGAGCATTCACAACTTTTGGAGGCAAGCCATTCCTGGTTAATTGTTCTGTCAGGAAATTTCTCTTCAGTTCTAGGTTGGATCTCTCCTGGATTAGTTTCCATCCATTGCTTCTTGTCCTGCCCTCAGGTGCTTTGGAGAATAGCTTGACCCCCCTCTTCTTTGTGGCAGCCCCTCAAATATTGAAAGACTGCTATCATGTCACCCCAGCCCTTCTTTTCATTAAACTATTAGACATATCCAATTCCCGCAACGCTTCTCCGTATGTTTTAGCCTCCAGTCCCCTAATCATCTTTGTTGTTTTCTCTGCACTCTTTCTACAGTTTCAACATCTTTTTTATATCGTGGCGGTAACTGGATGCAGTATTCCAAGTCTGGTCTTACCAAGGCATTATAAAGTGGTGATTGTCCTTCAGAATATCTATCTATGTGGTTGTTAGTACAGATAGTCCTTGAGTTATGACCATAAGGCGGCCTGTGATAAAATGGGTCAGTGAGTATGATGAGGTAGCATTTCCTCCTCCTCCTTCCCATTTTCTTATTTCAATTAAGCAGCTCATGGAATTGCATGGTTGCCCACAGCTAAGAGAGAGAAGGTAACTGATTCAAAGTGAATTTCACTACTGAGTGGTGATTTCAGCTGCCTACATCGGATAAAAACTGAACAGAAGTAAGATTCTTACCATCAGTGGTGAAATCCTCCGCCGGTCGCCACCGGTTTGCTGCCTGCAGATGCGCAGTGCACGCTAGACACACTGTGCGCATACATGCGCAGCGCATGCCGGATGCATGCCGCATGTACGCATGTGAAGTGTGCACCAAACACATGCGTATGTGCAATGCACACCAAATGCACGCTACATGTGTGCGCATGCGCAGTGTGCACCAAATGTGTGCTTCGCGTGGAAAGAGCCGTTTGAAGGTAAGTAGAACAGCGAGGGGGGGAAACAGCTGTGCCGCGTGATTTAGATTAGCTAGAAAGCAGGATTTCCTGCTTTCTAGCAAATTTAAATCGAGCAGAAAAGCTGATTGTCGGAAATACCGGTTAGGACCAACCGATAGCTTTTTTTATCACTACCGGTTCGCCCGAACTGGTGCGAACTGTTAGGATTTCACCACTGCCTACTATCAACAATTTCAAAGACCTGCTCTGAATTCTGTATCTGCTCTCGGTTCCACATAGTTTTCAAAGGCAGCCCCATCTGAAGGACGTTGCAAATTATACTACAATACTGTGAGAATGACGAGTACAACAAACAAGAAAAAGGAAGCCTCCAAGTGCAGCCATTTCACTTCGTAGTATTTTTTCCAGCCACTATGTGGTTCCAGAGAGCTGCGTTTGTTTCAGCTGGAAAATGGCTGAAGTTGTGTAGAACCAGTGTTTCTCAACCTTGGCAACTTGAAGAAGCGTGGACTTCTTCTCCAAGTTGCCAAGGCTGAGAAAACGTGGTGTGGACAAAACCTATGTTTTACCTTTTCTAGGAATCTACACATCCCACTCAACATTCGAGAGGGCTTGAGCATGGGCTGAATTTTTGCGGCAGCCTCTTGAATTCTTTTTATGCTTCGTTGGAATGAAAGTTAATGATTACGCACACATGCATGCTTTGCTTTTCTGAAGACTTTCCTTTTGCTCTTCAGAGAGTTTTATATGACACGGAAAGGCATGATATATAGGTGAAGGTGTGGGTGGATTTTTTTATTATTATTATTATTAAACCCGGCCAACCTTGCCAAGTCAAAGCAATTAGACAAAAGAGTTATGGAATGAACTCTTGTTTTTCCTCAACGCTGGTTCCACGGTTATTAAATTCCTATTTGATTTATACATCACTGTTTTGATATAAATCTTCCTAAATGTATCTCTTCACTGGAAGATTTAAGAGCCGGATTAAGACCTGGCTCTTTCCTGAACCCTGAGGTAGGATAAGTGGAGCAACTAGCTTGGATTTTACAACATTTCAATTCCAATCACCAGTTTTGCTTTGTTTTTAATTGGTCGATTTATGATTTTATTTCTTTGTCCTTTTGTATGCTGTTCAGAGTCACATGGTCTGAGCTGGATAGCCATATAGATATTTACATAAAATTAATAAATACAGGTAGTCCTCAACTTACAACAGTTCATTTAATGGCTGTTCAAAGTTACAACGGCACTGAAAAAAAGTGACTTATGACTGTTTGTCACACTTATGACCACTGCAGCATCCCCACGGTCGCGTGATCAAAATTAAGATGCTTGATCCCCGAGTCATGTGATCCTCTTTTGTGACCTTCTGACAAGCAAAGTCAATGGATAAGCCAGGTTCGCTTCACAACCATGCTACTAACTCAGGGGTCTGCAATCTTAAACACTCAAAGAGCCATTTGGACCCGTTTCCCACAGAAAAGAAAACACCAGGAGCCACAAAACCCGAGTGGGCGTGGCCAACCTGATATCACTCACTTCCACCAGTCACATGACACCCTCCCAGCCATGCCTACCCAGCCAGTCATTAGGGCAGAGAACCAGTTGTTGGTTCTCTGCCCTAATGTTGTCATTAACCAGTTGTCATTAGGGTAATGAACCAGGCACCACAAAATCCTTTTGACATCTCTCTCCTTCCCTCCCTCCCTCCCTCCCCCCTCTCTCTCCCTCTCTCTCTCTCTCAGTCGTCCCGAGCTAGACGCAATCAAAACTCAGCAAACAGAGGTCAGCTCTTGGCGCAGAATGCTAGTTTATTCATGTCGGCTTCCAGGTACACACTGCGATTCGCAAAGACGAACGAAATCAGCGCTATGGATCCCTGGATGTGGGCGTTTAAATAGCCCACCCATTCATTACCTCCATTTCCTCCTTTAATACTACGCCCTTGTTATTACCACCACACCCTTCTCCATAAGTGTGTTGGCCAGCGGTGTGCTCTGGAGCGTACTTCCGCAGCGCTGTTCAGGAACCGCCTTACACCCGTCGTACACAACACCCCACCCCATACCCCGCACATGACCGCCTGCACCCAGTGCTACCATCACCATGTGTGTATGCATGTCTTCTGTATATCCTTTGCTGCTGTCATCGCGCGGTGGCGTTGTCGAGCGTGCTGCGAGGCTCGACACTCTCTCTGTATCTCTCTGTCTCTGCCCTGGCCGCTTCTCCATCTCCCGCCATCACTCTTACCTTCTCAGGCCAGGCGAGAAATGACTGTGAGGGGAGGGCAAGGGGTGGGACCAGCCAGTAATGGGATCACCTGACAGGGAGCCACAGCAGAGGGCCCAAAGAGCCGCATGTGGCTCTGGAGCTGCAGTTAGCTGTACTAACTTAACGATGGCCATGATTCACTTCAACAACCGTGGTAAGGAAGATCGTAAAATGGAGCAAAACTCACTTAAGAACTGTTTCACTTAGCAACAGAAATATTTGGACTCAATTGTGGTCATAAGTCAAGGATTACCTGTATGGGTAGTTCTCAACTTGTGACCACAGTTTGGGGACAGAATTTATGTTTCAAAGCAAGGTAGTTGTTAAGTGGGTCACACCCAATTTTACTACCTTTTTGCCATGGTTCTTAAGTGAATCACTGTAGTTGTTAATTGAATCAGGTGGTCATTAAGTGAAGCCGGCTTCCCCAATGACTTTGCGTGCCAGAAGGTCACCAATGACCCTGGAGTGTTGCAACCATCGTAGTATAGTATAGCCTTTATTGTCATTGTACATTATGTATACCAGGGGTGAAATGTAAAATTTGTTACTACCGGTTCTGTGGGCGTGGCTTGATTGGGGCAGGGGGTAATGTGACTAGGTAGGCATGGCCAACTTTTTTTTTTTTTAACTTTTCAAAGCATTTTTTCTACAACCTCTTGAAGAGGTTGCAAAAAAATGCTTGGAAAAGCCTCTGATGATCCCAGCTGAGCCGCGTGATCATCAAAGGCTTTTTTTTTTTTACTTTTAAAAGCATTTTTTCGTCGGAAGAGGTTGTAGAAAAAATGCTTTTAAAAGTAAAAAAAAAAAAAAAGCCTCTGATGATCGTGTGGCTCAGCTGGGCATGGGGGGGGGGGGCGGCACAGGAATTTTTGCTACCAGTTCTCCGAACCACCCGCCACCATTGCTACCGGATCAGGTGATCCGGTCCGAACCGGGAGCATTTCATCCCTGATGTATACAACAAAATTGGTAAATACATCCTGTGTACATACATCAAGCACCCAAATTTACAGCTGGGTGACTTTGGGCCAATCATCAGGAGACAGTGAGTTCTAGTCCTGCCTTAGACATGAAAGCCAGCTGGGTGACTTTGAGCCAGTCACAAGTAGACTGAGTTCTGGTTCTGCCTTAGGCAGGGAAGTCTACTGAGTGACTTTAGGTCAATCCCTAGGAGACAGTGTGTTCTAGTTCTGCCTTAGACATGAAAGCCAGCTGGGTGACTTTGAGCCAGTCACAAGTAGACTGAGTTCTGGTTCTGCCTTAGGCAGGGAAGTCTGCTGAGTGACTTTAGGCCAATCCCTAGGAGACAGTGTGTTCTAGTTCTGCCTTAGACATGAAAGCCAGCTGGGTGACTTGGGGCCAGTCATTCACTTTCAGCCCAATCCATCTCACAAGGGTGTTGTTGTTGGAAAAATAAGAAGAGGAAGGAGTATTAGGTATGTTTGCCACCTTGAGTTATTTATAAACAACAATAAAAGTGGGATAAAATCCTTAAAGTTGTCAGTATTGAAGAGTGATTTATAAGGTAAAGGTTCCACTTGCACATATGTGCAAGTCGTTCACGACTCTAGGGGGCGGTGCTCATCTCCGTTTCAAAGCCGAAGAGCCAGCACTGTCTGAAGATGTCTCCGTGGTCATGTGGCCAGCATGACTAAATGCCAAAGGCGCACGGAACGCTGTTACCTTCTCACCAAAGGTGGTCCATATTTTTCTACTTGCATTTTTTACGTGCTTTCGAGCTGCTAGGTTGGCAGAAGCTGGGACAAGTAACGGGAACTCACCCCATTAAAGATTCGAACCGCTGAACTGCCGACCTTTCGATCGACAAGCTCAGTGTCTTAGCCGCTGAGCCACCGCGTCCCTCTTTATTTATATCTATGCCATTATTCATGAGGCTAAGGGCACCCATTAGAGAAAAATACACCACTTAAATATTGACCTGGCAGGCTTAAAAACCAGAAAATAGCAAGCCCATTTTAAAACCAACTCCTCTTCTAGTTTGGCACTTCAAATACAGAAAAAGGGAAATTCAAAAACCAGGCTCTTTTCTGGGCTCTTCCCTTCCTCCCCAGTTAAGCGGCCTTGAAAATGTAAATGGAAATGATAAGAGTTAAACCCTTCAAGATTCCCATCGTCCAGGAGCATGGAAAAATACCATATCAAAAGCTTTCCCTCCAGTTAAGCTCTCCAGAAGCCCCAGTAACTGATGGGAGATAAAATGTTTATCAGGGGATCCCCATAAATCTGAACACATTTTAAACAAAATGTCAACCGGCCTCTGCGTTTCCCTTGCTCTGGATTGGATTTAACCAAGATATGCAGCTGCATCCGTGGGCTGGCAACTTAACATTTCCTGGATCGTCTTGTAGAGTCAATTGGGTGATGTGTTTCCCATCCAGCCATTTTTGAGAGCCACAGAGGAAGTGTCCATCTGGATGACAGATAAGACCAAGGCATGGCCAATGGACGTATCTTTTCCCATCGTCATAGACCACTTCTATATACATTTGCAAATTTGGCTAAACGTTTTTTTTTTTTTTTTTGCAAAACCATTTCTGGTCTCTCAATTTTTTAGTAGTTTATTGAAATATAAAATACAAAGAAAAAATGTGAAGGGAATGAGGGAAAAGTGTAATGGAAAAGGGAGAAAAAACAAGAAAAGCACTGACTTCTGATTCTTTTTGGAGCAGTAAAGGCAATAAAATACAAGGCATTTCTATAATAACAAACCTACTCTAATCAGCAAAATCAACATTTCATTTTTTCCCACCTCAAGCACAAAGTCCAGAAGTGATTTCCAAGTAGAAACAAAAATGGAAATAGAATAGAATAGAATAGAACAGAATAGAATAGAATAGAATAAGCACTTAGACTTATATAGTGCTTTACAGCCCTCTTTAAGCGGTTTACAGAGTCAGCATATTTCCCCCAATAATCTGGGTCCTCATTTTACCAACCTCAGAAAGATGGAAGGCTGAGTCAACCTTGAGCCAGTCAGGATCGAACTGCTGACAGTGGGCAGAGTCAGCCTGCAATACTGAATTCTAACCACTGCGCCATCATGGTTATTTAATGAATTATTTAATTAATTAGTTTATTGTCACTTTAAATGTACACTAATCAACATACATTAAAATGTATTAAGAAGAGCCTTGGTAGTACAGTGGTCTAAGGCACCCTGTTATTAAGCTGGTTATTAAGACCAGCTGCCTGCAATTACTGCAGGTTCGAATCTCGCCAAGGCTCAAGGTTGACTCAGCCTTCCATCCTTTCTAAGGTAGGTAAATTGAGGACCCAGTTGTGGGGGCAATAAGCTGACTTTGTATAAATATACAAAAGGATGAAGGCTGTTGATGAGCACATTGTAAGCCACCCTGAGTCTCCGGAGAAGGGCGGCATATAAATCAAATTAAAAAAAAAACATATATTAAAATGACATTTCATTGCATTCAGCTCTCAAAAGATAACCATTATGCATATACCCACATACACGCACATAAATGACACACAAGAGAAATATCACAGTCTAGTTCAAATGTATACATATACATGGTGGGGAAAAAGAATCTTGCAAATTTACAAGGTGGATGGCATAAGGAACAAAGCTGTTACAGAATCTAGTCGTTCTGCCATAGATACTTTGAAACAAAATTAGCTGTATTCTTTTCTGTAATCCAAGCAGTCAATTTAGCCATCTCTGCTAAATCCCTCAATTTTTGTAGCTTTTCCTCCACTGTAGTAATCAAAATATCCTTCCATTTTTGTGCACAGTGTTCTTGCTGTTGTTCAGCTATATTTGTTCAGCATATATAATATCAAAGTTCCAATTTTTTTCCCAAGTTCTTTGTCCATTAAGCCCCAAAGAAAAGTCTCTGGTTTTATCTTTATATTCACTTTAAGAATCTTCTGTATTAAGATGTGAATCCTACTCCAATATTTCTTCGCTTTGACACAAGTCCATCATAAATGGTTAAAAAAAAAGTTCCTTTCTTGCCGTTACAGCATTAGGCATGAAAGATGGCTGGGTGACTTTAGCCAATCACCAGGAGACTGGGAGTTCTAGTCTCAATTTCAGCATATGACTGGGAGACTTTGGGCTAGTCACTTTCTCTCAACCCAACCCACCTCACAGGATTTTTGTTATGGGGAAAATAAGGAAAGGAAGGAATTTTAGGTCTGTTCTCTGCTTTGTGTTGTTTATAAAATAATGAAGATTTGGGCTGTTTTTAATACTGATTTAACTTGTCCAAGCAGAGAATATTGGAAATAGACTCTTAAATTAGAGAACCAAATAGCAAAGTCTGCATGTTTTTCATGGTTAGTTTTTTTTTTCTTTTTCTCATTGCCAACAGAATTGAGAATAAGTGTAATTATCTGAGGTTCCGTGTCCTAAGATTCTGTAATTGCTTGTTACAGATGAGCTCCGATGATCTCGATTAGTCCAGATAATGATCCGTGGTCTCTCTCTCTCTCTCTTTTTTTTTAATTTGATTTTTATTATAACATATAGTGATACATTCAATACATTTTCGGTTCATTGGTGCAAATATATACATATATACATCTACATGCATTATTACTTGTCTTTTATTTGATATTGTTTCTTAAAGCTAAATTTAATTTCAAAACATTTAAAGATAATAGTGCTCAAATCTCTAAGACTAAATGTAATACTGTTCATTTCTCCATGGATTTTGTTGATTAATTAATACTTAATCTCTATACTCTATTTCCTTCTTTATTTCTTTTCCCCATCCATTCGTACCACATGTCCCACACGCTATAAAATGGGTTAGTTTTTCTACGCAACTTCTTAAAGATGCAAAAAAGAAAAAAGAAAACTATTAATAAATCATCAACAATTGCTAATAAAATGACGTTTACTTGGTAATAACTTGGGAGGGTGCTAAAAGAACATTGGAACTGTTGCCAAGCAGTCGTTCCATAAATGAAAGGGCTATTGGAAAATTACTGTGATTACGTTCCAGTTTAATTTGTGGCCAGAAGCTTTCCAGTCAACTCTGATATCCAGATTAAACCAGACCCACCCGCCACTCAGTTCTGCCAGTAAAAAGATAGCTTAATGTTTATTTGTTAAACATCAGCAAACATCAAAAGAGCTAAGGGGAAAAAACAGGAACAAATGCAGACAAAAACAGAATAAGAATAAGGCAGGAACAACAAGCAATAATTTGTGTTAATTCTCTATCAAAAGGGACAGAACTTTCCAGCGCCATAATGTGGATAATTAGCATTAACCAAAGGGAATGCCCTTTGATTGTTCAAGTTTAAACCCTTTTATGTAAACAGCAATAGCAGATGGAAACTAGGACAACAGGTGATCCCTCCTCTATTCTGTACCACAAGGAACACAATTTGGTGGACGGGGATGTTGAATCCAACAAGGGCCACCAGTGTCTCTCACAACCACTCTGGAATTGTTGGGTAAGGAGGCACTCAGAAATATTTGAAAGCATGGCCCGTAGACGAATCTGTTACAGCTTTCTTTTTCATTCTTAAATGCAAAACCTGAATTCACTACAAGCTCACAAAGGGGACAGTGCAAATGAAATAAGTCCTGATTAGTGCTTGGAGAGGAGACCACCAGGAATTGCTAACCAGGAATATTTGAGCACTTTATTTATTTATTTATTTTATTTAATTTATATACCGCCCTTCTCCCGAAGGACTCAGGGCGGTGAACAGCCATAATAAAAACAATGTACAAAATAGAATTTAAAAGCGGATTAAAATAATTAAATCATAGGCCGAATTTAAAACTCTCATTTTAAAACCAATTTTAAAACCCCATTAAAACCAAATTAAAATCATTTATCCCATCAGAGTGGCTTGCTGGAATAACAGGGTCTTCACTGCACGACAGAAGGCGCGGAGGTCGGGGATCCTTCGTATGTCCGGGGGTAATTCATTCCAGAGGGCAGGGCCCCCCACAGAGAAGGCTCTCCCCCTGGGGGTCACCAGTCTACATTGTTTGGCTGACGGCACCCTGAGGAGGCCCTCTCCATGGGAGTGTACCAGTCGGTGGGAGGCAATCGGTGGTAGAATGCAGTCTTTTAGATAGCCAGGCACCAGTCTTAGAAAGAGGAAGGCTGTGGATTATGGGAGGAGAAATTGAGAGACAGTTTGGTCTAATGGTTAAGGCATCAAGCTAGAAACTGGGAGATTGAAAGTTCTAGTCCCACCTTAGGTATGAAAGCCAGGTGGGAGACCTTGGGCCAATCACTTTCTCTCAGCTGAACTCTCTCACAGGGTTGTTGTTATGGGAAAAATAAGAAGAGAAGAGTATGTTGGATATTTGCCACCTTGAGCTACTTGTAAAAATAAGAAAGGCAAGATCATCATCTTCTTTTAATGACCCCATAATCCCTTGTGGGGTGGCGTCTGGGCAACTGAATGGAGCTAGCATCCGGTTTTAATGGCCGGATGCCCTTCCTGTCACCAATGTGGAGTTTTATTCAGCAGATCTATCCCAGAGAGAGAAATATCTGCCTCTGCCTAGGATCGAACTCACAGCTTCCTGATTGCAAGGCGAGCGCTCCATCTCTAGGCCACTTCACGAGTCCTAAGAAAGGCAAGACACAAGCAAACAAATAAATGTTTTAAAAATCCAGACCAAAAGCCATTGAATATGATCAAAGGCCATTTCTTTTCACAAACTTGAGAATCGTATGGTTCTGCCTCACCTCCTTCTGGCTAAAATGCAACTTTTCTCCTCCATCAGATTCCCATCTGTGCAATTCTTATTTGGATTTGCTTTTTTTTATCAAGATAAATAATATCTCGCTACTGCTCCATATCGCCCTAACCCAGGACACAAATCTGCAGTCACCTATCCTGAATTGATAGAACACCCAACGAGCGAATGTATTCATTTCAAGGAGACCTTATTCATCAGACAAATCCACGAAGCCTTGAAGAAAAAGAAAAGAAAAGAAAAGAAGAAAGAAAAACAAGTTTTCTGCATTCTGGCCAGCCACCAAGAAGCCTCCAGCTAGCTTTGAATGATCCTGCCTCAAAAGTTTTCAAGCAAGAGGTTGCTTTCCCGGCCTCTTGAGGGAGAATTATTCATCGCAATTGTGCAAAAGCCCCATGAATATTACAACAAGAGGATGCGACAAATGAATTGAAATGGCCAGAGCTGCACATTGTAAACCAGAGGGGAATCCCACATGGCAACCTAGAGTTTTATTTTAAATAAACAAACAAAGGGATTCAGAAGATGATAAAGCACACAAATCTTTTCCTCATTGGCCGGGTCTGAATAACATGGGGGAATAAAATATAAGTACAGCTTAAATATAAGTCTCAACTTATGACCAGAATTGAACCCAAAAATTCATCGCCACCATGATGTAAAAAAGATGTTGAGACTCTAGAAAGAGTGCAGAGAAGAGCAACAAAGATGATTAGGGGACTGGAGGCTAAAACATAGCCAGCAGGAACTGGGTATGTTTAGTTTAATGAAAAGAAGGACTAGGGGAGACATGATAGCAGTCTGCCAATATCTCAGGGGCTGCCACAAAGAAGAGGGACTCAAGCTATTCTCCAAAGCACCTGAGGGTAGGACAAGAAGCAATGGATGAAAACTAATCAAGGAGAGAAGCAACTTAGAACTAAGGAGAAATTTCCTGACAGTGAGAACAATTAATCAGTGGAACAACTTGCCTCCAGAAGTTATGGGTGCTCCAACACTGCAGGTTTTTAAGAAGATGTTGGATCACCATTTGTCTGAAGTGGTGTAGGGTTTCCTGCCTAAGCAGGGGGTTGGACTAGAAGACCTCCAAGGTCCCTTCCAACTCTGTTATTCTAAATCAGTTCTGTTGCTAAGTGAGACAGTTGTTACGTGAATTTTTTCCCCCTACTTCATGATTTTTCTTGCCACAGTTGTTAAATGAATCACTGCAGTTGTTAAATTAGCAACGTGGTTGGGAAGTGAATCTGGCTTCCCCATTGGCTTGGCATGTCAGAAGTTTGCAAAAGGGGATCACGTGACCCCGGGATGGACAATCGTCATAGAGACAGTTGCCAAGTGTCTCGATTATGAATATGTGACCACGGGGATACTGCAATGGTCGTAAGTGTGAAAAACGGTCATAAGTCACCTTTTTCAGTCCCATTTTAACTTTGAACGTTCAGTAAACAAACTTTTCTAAGTCGAAACTTCTTATATTTGTAGCCAAACCACCTGGATTTGCACAAAACTCTAAAACAAGCAAGCAGTAAAACAGGCTGGAGCTTGAATTGCAAAGCTGTGGCTGCCATCTTGACTTTTTTTGACCCTGGGCTCCTTCTACATGTACCGTAACTATCAATTGATTTGTGGTCACTCCTTTTTTGTCCAGGTAGATGTCTCCTACCTACCTACAGTAGTGGCCAAAATTGTGGGAACCGTTTAGGAAAAGTGTATTTTTGAGCTTTGATGGCTAATAACACAACCTTTTTTGGGGGGAGCTTCAAGATAAGCCTATTCCACTGCTGGAATGGCCTGGGAATAGCCCAGACCTTAACCCAATTGAAAATCTATGGAGCCAACTAAAGAAACTTGTTAGTCAGAAGTGACCCAGCAATAAAACCCAGTTAATAGAAGCCATCATTCAATCTTGGTTTCACATTATAACAGCTGCAGAACTAAAAGACTTGGTTCACTCCATGGGAAGACGTTGTAAGGCTGTAATTCATGCTAAAGGTTACCCAACTAAGTATTAACTGAGATGGTGATAAATTTTTGTATATCTCATTTTTTTTTATGGTGATAATTTTTGTATATCTCGTTTTTTTTCTACGTGTTTCACTTTTCTTCTTTATAACTGCTATTCTACAGTAAAAACAAATCCTTCATAAAAGTTCTTGCATTACATTCTTGATTAAATTATCTTTCCATTGATATATAATTTTATGGTACTACTCCCAAAAAAAGTGGCGTTATTAGTTACTTTTAGAAAATACACTTTTCTCAAAAGGTTTCCACAATTTTGGCCACTACTATACCTCCTACCATGAACAAACAAGATTAAACCTGATGTACAAATGCGATCTTGGTTGATGAAGTTAAGTTAATTAATTAACAGGTAAACAGATGAGTGATAGGGGACAAATGCAGGCCAACTCTACTTCCAGCTTTAGATATTTCCAAAACTGCCTGCCTGACTGGAGTTATAAAAAAATGAAAAAGAAACATATCCAAAAGTGCAGAGAGAAAAAGAAATTCAAAGAAATTACTTTCTTTTGCAACAGATATATGTATAAATTTATACTAAGCTTTATTCTACATTTGCAATGTAACTTTTTTTTTCTAACATCGACTTTTATTTTAGTCCTCAAATCCATATATATCATAATTTAATTGTTCCCCCTGTTTCACACAAAAAAGTCCAGAAGAGCTACTAATCAGCATTAAAATTAATCCATGTCTTTTCTCTAATCAAAGCTATCAATTCCGCCATCTCAGTCAGCTCCGTCAACTTTACTCTCCATTTTCCCACTGTGGGTAATGTCAAATCTTTCCAGCGTTGTGCCTATGAAAGTCTCGCTGCTGTTACCATGCAGTATGCAAAGGCAAAATTCCATCACATTTTCCTAAATGGTCATCAGTCCCAAAGGAAATCTTGCTGGCTTCAATCGTATATTTGTCTTCAAGACCTTCTGAATTAATTCATGTATTTGATTCAACACTGTCAAATAATTTATTAAGACTGTATTACTATTATTCTTCTCTTCCTTACTAGTATCTATCTCTTCCCACTTATTACTGTAACCATGTTGCTTGTATCTTTCAATTTATATTGTTTTTATTTGTTTCCTAGTACGATTTGACAGCTTATTAGTAACCTTGACTATCACTAAGTGTTCTATCTTTTTATTCTTGATGAATGTATTTTATTCTCCTTATGTACACCGAGAACATATGCACCTAAGACAAATTCCTTTTTTTTAAAAAAAAGTTTTTTATTTTTTAAGACAAACAAACATTAATACATCAATCATCCCTCCCCTGTGACAACTTGGTGTTGACTTCTTCAGTTCTTTTTATTCTTGTTCCAACAATTTCTTCTATCTTAATCGTCATCCAAACCACTATAAAAGTTCATTCCTATAACCATATTCTTGCCATCAAATTTTTACAGTTATAAAATTAATCATTTATATCTCTTTTCCAACCAACAATAAAAATAATTCCATATTCTAAAGTATTCTGATTTTTTCCTATCTTTAATCAACAAAGTTAATCGGTTCATTTCTGCACAATCTAAAATCTTTTTTAATACTTCATCTTCCACAGGTATTTTCTCTCATTTCCAATTTTGAGCATAAACAATTCTTGCAGCTGTTATTACGCGTACAATCAAATAAATATATTCCTTTTTAATTTTATCAGGTAGGATACCCAATAGGAACAACTCTGGTTTTAATTCAATACGTAATTGTGTTATTGTGCCACGTTTTAATTTTATTCCAATAGTTTTTTGCTTCAGGGCATGTCCACCACATATGATAATAGGATCCTGGTAGCTAAGACAAATTCCTTGTGTGTCCAATCACACTTGGCCAATAAAGAATTCTATTCTATTCTATTCTGAATATTTTAGCTTTTTTATATGTCCATCAAGCTCATAACCAAGATTTGTGATGCCAAATAGATCCTTGATTTATTTATCCCTTGCTTTGTTGTCTGGCAGATGAAATGCTCCTATATATGTGTGTAACTATACGGTTTTCCTTTATTAAATATATTGTGCCTTATCACATGCCTGTATGAACCTCATCAATGGTTAAAATAGTTCCCCTCCCCCACGACTATTTGGCTGTCTGAGTTGAAGCTCTTTTGACAACTTCCTGCTTAATCCCTACCCATCCTTAAAAACCCACAGACTCTAATCTTCAAACATGCCTCCAAGGCAGCTAATCAGATCGGTTGTTAAATGGATCAAAGTGTGTTTGTTCAGAAAACAGCCCAAAGCGTTTCCTTCTCAAGACTGCAAGATCTTCCCACCCCCCACCCCCACCCCGTCTCCTCCCCCAAGACACATCCAGAGATCTAGTTTGATTGTTGGGTTCTGAGAAGGTCGAATCTCCAGAGGAAGGTTTATCCAATCATTTTATTTATACTTTGAAGTCTGGTGGGATCTTTGTGGCTCTCACAAAAAGGGTGGCTGATCACTGATAGAATCATTGAAGCTGTAGAATGGTGATCTCACAAAGCATTTTAATTTCACAAAGTATTTTAATTTTTAAAGGGCTGCCACAAAGAAGAGAGGGGCCAACTTATTTTCCAACGCATCAGAGGGCAGGACAAGAAACAAAGGATGGAAACTAATCAAGGAGAGAAGCAACCTGGAATTAAGCAGAAACTTCCTAACAGTGAGAACAATTAACCAGTGGAACAGCTTGCCACCAGAAGTTGTGGATTCTCCAGGTTTTTAAGGAGAGACTGGACAGCCTTTTGTCTGAAATGGTATACAGTGATGGCGAACCTATGGCATGCATGCCGGAAATGGCATGCAGAGCCATCTCTCCGGGCACGCCAGCTGTTGCCTGTTGCTGTTCTGGGTTCCGGCGTGCACATGCATGCCAGCAGGGGTGGGTTCTACTTACCTTTACTACCGGTTCTGAATGGGGCTGTGCACGCGGAAGTGTTCTGATGATGTCAGAGTCGGTGGGTGGAGCCTCCCGCCAGTTTTACTACCGGTTCTATAGAACTGGTCCAAACCGGAGGCAATCCACCACTGCATGTCAGCCAGCTGGTCTTAATGTGCGCATGCACGCCAGAAACTGAAAGACCAGGTGGCTGGCTCATGCATGCGCGCCGAGGAACTGCTCTTCTGGTTTTGCAGTGCTCTCGTGTCAGGGAGCTGCTCTTCATGTTTCTGGCACTCCCCACCGCCCGCACGCATGTGCGCTCCCGTTTCAGCACTCGGTGCCGAAAAGGTTCACCAACACTGGTATAGGATCTAGAAGACTTCCAAGATCCCTTCCAGCTCTATTTCGATCCAAAACTTCCTAACTGAGACAATATCAAAGATGATAAAAGGAAGCTCTCAAAATTTGCTCGCTAAGAAACCAGAAACTTTCACCAAGTTCCCCCCAGCGAATTTTCCAATGCTGGTTTAGTGCAAGCCAAAAGCGGGGAGGAAGTTTCTTGTAATCCGTAACCTACCTTTCAGCTTTCTTCCTCTGTGTACCTAATGCTTCCCTCCTCTTTATTTTAATCAAAGGACAAAAGACAGACAGGCTTTCCATAAAACAGGCCCAGGAGCAATGAATTCCTCTGATACTTACTTCCCCCCACAGGAATTGCCTGCCTCCTTCTCATCTGACTTTTCACCTTCCCATCCTAGTAACCAACAAAGAGCAGCCGAGATTTGTAGATTTACAACTTTGTGCATTCTGAATTCACTCAGGGTATTATGAGTTTGTATGTGGCATGGGGGGGACGGGGGACGGGAGGCCTCCTGTCTGTCTGTCTGTCTGTCTGTCTGTCTGTCTGTCTGTCTCTCTCTCTCTCTGTGTGTGTGTGTGTGTGTGAGTGTGTGTGTGTGTGTGTGAGAGAGAGAGAGAGAGAGAGAGAGAATTATGGCAGAGCAGCAGCCCTCACGGGGAATGATTTCACAGCAGAAATATGTACCTGAGCCTCCAAGGCAAAGAATTTGCCATTCCTCAAAAGCTATGTCATTTATCAAACCATCCCCACTTCCTAATGTTATGTGTCACCTAACATTTAGAGAGGGAAGCAGTGAAGCAAGGAAGCATGTTCATTGGACAATATTTTTTTTAAAAAATACATAATATTACATTGATCCATTGTTCCTCGACTCTAGATTGCACTGTCCAGCATAAATTAAAAAAAAGTTTAATTTAAGTTAAATTTAAGTCCCACTCCAGGGGAAGGTTACTGCAAAATCCCCATTTCCTCCCGATCAGCTGGGACTCGGGAGGCAAAGAACAGATGGGGGCGGGGCCAATCAGAGGTGGTATTTTTCAGTTCTCTGAACTACTCAAAATTTCCGCTACCGGTTCTCCAGAACTGGTCAGAACCTGCTGAAACCCATCTCTGATCTTAAAGTTGCCTGGTTTCAAAAACACTGATTTGTAGTTATTTATTTAAAAAAATTATATTGCCGCCTAGTTGCACATGGCGACTCAAGGTGCCTTACAAAGGCATAAAAACACAATATAAAAGAAATAAAAGGAAAAATAATAAAAAAGAAAAATAATAAAATAATAGCCCCCTACCCCGGCAACAACACACATTCATACTAGCCATTTAATGGGCTCCATCCCACTCTGGGTTCCCAAGGCCCGCTGGCAGAACTATATTTTCAGGGCCTTCCAAATGAGTGTCAGAGTGGGGGCCAGTCTAATCTCCGGGGGGAGAAGAGGATGTTCCAGAGAGTGGGAGCCACCATGGACAAGGCCCTTCTTCTGGGTCCCACCAGATGTATCTCCTTAAGGGACAGGACCAGTGATGAGTTGCCCCCGGTTCGCCCCAGTTCTATAGAACCGGTAGTAAAACTGGCGGGAAGCTCCGCCCACTGACCCTGACGTCATAAAAATGCTTCTGCGCGGCCCCGTTGCGAACCGGTAGTAAAGGTAAGTAGAACCCACCCCTGGACGGGACTTGCAACACAGCACCCGTATGATACCATTGGATTCCAAAGAATTTGCATAACTACACCATGAAAAGGATACCAATAATAAAATTCTTAGTACACAGAGGTGTCTACAGGGTGTAACTCGAGTTCCATCAATTTTTTATGTGCATTTCACACATGAAATCTGACAGAAGTTCATTTGCACATTTTCAAGTCACTATCTTCATTTTTCTGACTATACCTTGTGGAAGAAATGTTTGCTATTTCAGATGTATTTCTGACCCCATGATCCACACTTCCCATTTCTAATCTTTTTTTAAAAATTTTATTGTATATATATATCTTTTTTGCAATGAGAAGGAGGACACGTGTGTGTGTGTGTGTGCCATGTCGTGTTTCGGTAAGAAGTAAACAAAACCACTTGCGTGTGGCGCACTCTCTCAAAACAATTCTCCTGCGCAGAGCGCATGTGTCTCATAATCGCGTCTCGCCGCACTGTACCGAGCCTTGATGAATCGTCATGTCAAATACAAATCTGTCACATCAGACACAACAGATCGGATCGGAATCGATCGAATACGGAGATTTACGGATTAGTCTTCAAATATTGAAAAGGAGGACATGTAGGAGGGCATTTTTTGAGAGATGACAGAACTTACAAAAGGACTGTCCTACCTAAAGTAGGCCGATTGGTCACCTTAATATATATATTCATGCCAGTCCAGAGTAAATTTTATTTTATTTTATTTTATTTTATTTTATTTTATTTTATTTTATTTTATTTTATTTTATTTTATTTTATTTTATTTTATTTTATTTTATTTTATTTTATTTTATTTTATTTTTTGGTTTTGGTTTTGGTTTTACTTTATTTTTTATTTTATTTCATTTAAAATTCTTTTATTTTATTGTATCGTATTTTTATTTTAATAAAATATGTATTTATTTTTATTAAAATAATTTTATGTAAATATCTTTATATTTATTTTAATTTTTAAATATTTAAAATTTAAATTAAATTTATTTTTTGTCTTTTATTTTACTTCATTTTATTTTACTTTTTATTTTATTTTTACATTTTTTATTCTTTTACTTTTTTACTTTTCTATTTTATTTTATATTATTATTTTTATTTTAATCTTTTTTTTTTTTGGTTATTTTATATTTTATTTTATTCTAACTGATTGGACCATGCCTGCGTTCTCTCCTTCCCTACCGCGTAGCTCTGACAGGGATGGCCAGGCACGAAACCCTCACCAATCCCCGCCCGGTTCAGCCAGAACACCCTTCCCTGTTCAAAAAGGTCAGAGGTCAGGTTTGGCAATGCAGATAGGATTTTGTGATAAAGAAATTATTTGGATTCGGCAGGAAGGCTTTCCGGTTAGTGAAGATAAGCAGAGAGCTTGTATGAAAATTTCACAGGACCCCCCATTCCTAATCCTTTGGTTATAAATATGATGGATGGAATGTAAACTCTATAAAGATTAACACAATCCAAAGGGAATGGAAAAACAAGGGTCCTCTTTCCAAACCGAGGGGCTTTTCTGTATTCCTGAAGAAAGTTCTTTTTTTAAAAAAGTTTCTTATTTTTAAAATTTTTTACAAACATATCAATGCGTGAAGAGTGTGGCACCTGAATGTCATACATTCTAATATGAATAAAACTAGCAGAATTAATCATAGTTATTACATTCAATCAACTTATATATTCCTATTAATAATACACATTTATATTAAGTTGCACTCTTAATAATTATCCAATTATTCCTTGTTTTCTCGTTCCCCCTTTTATTTTATTATATAAAAGTGTATACACTAATATTCCCCCTTCTCTTATTTCTATCTCTTAATCTAACTTTTAATCATGTCACCCTTTATTAAAAGACATTCTCTTTCTATCCTACCTAACTTCTAGTCATGTCACCTACCTAAAAAAAGAAAGCGAGAGAAAAAGAAAAGCAAATCAGAACAACAACACAAAGGAGAAATCATCTATCCATCATCTCTTGCCCGCTTCAATTACTGAAGAACGTTCTTATGGTCCTCCTGGATTTAATATTTCTGGCAGGTTTGCTATCCCAGTTAAAAATACTGGTTTAACAAAAGCCATCTTTTATATAAAACCATTCTCTCTCGTCTCCTTTCCAGCACTATATATTTCTGAGCTATTTATGGAAAAGTCTGAAATAGAAGTACTGTCACAAAACTCTTTGGACAGGTATGGTCTCTGCATTTGGAGATACATTGGTTTGCTTATTTATTTATTCTAATTGTCCCAGTACTTTTCAAACCTGGCAACTTTAAGATAGGTGGACTTCAACTCCCAGAATTCCCTAGTGTCCCGCCATGGGTGTATTACTTGGAACCCTGACACCTAGCCAGTATACCCTTTAGAGATCCCACCTGGGCAACCTGAGGATAAAAAGAATGCTTGCTATAGATGCCCATCTATTGGAAGGGCAATGGAAGTGAGTTCAAAAGCAGACTCTCTAGAATGAGTTGCCTCCAGAAGTTGCGGATGCTTCACTCAAGGAGAGATCCAACCAGAGGTGGGTTTCAGCAGGTTCTGACCAGTTCTGGAGAACCGGTAGCGGAAATTTTGAGTAGTTCGGGGAACCGGTAGTAAAAATTCTGACTGGCCCCACCCCCATCTATTCTCTGCCTCCCGAGTCCCAGATGATTGGGAGGAAATGGAGATTTTACAGTATCCTTCCCCTGCCATGCCCACCAAGCCATGCCCACCAAGTCATGCCACGCCCACCAAGCCACACCCACAGAACCGGTAGTAAAAAAATTTGAAACCCACCACTGGATCCAACCTAGAACTAAGGAGAAATTTCCCGTCAGTTAGAACAATTAATTAGTGGAACAACTTGCCTCCAGAAATTGTGGGTGCTCCAACACTGGAGATTTTTAACAAGAGATTGGACAACCACTTGTCAGAAATGGTGTAGTGTTTCATGTTTGAGCAGAGGGTTGGACTAGAAGATTTCCAAGGTCCCTTCCAATTGTGTTATTCTGTTTATTCTAAGAAGCTTGCACAACATGAGAAGGTCTTGTTCTTATGACTGTCTGTAAGTATGTACAATATATACTTGTCTGTCCAGAAAATATTTAGAATGAGTTCTAAGATCCTGGAATGGCATTATTATGATTAGGTAGGTAGGTAGGTGGAAGGAAGGAAGGAAGGAAGGAAGGAAGGAAGGAAGGAAGGAAGGAAGGAAGGAAGGAAGCTAGGCAGGCAGGTAGACAGGCAGGTAGGCAGGCAGGTAGGCAGGTAAGTAGATAGGTAACAGAATAACAGAGTTGGAAGGGACCTTGAAGGTAGTCTAGCCCCCTGCTCAGGCAGGAAACCCCATACCATTTCAAACAAATGCCTGTCCAGTCTCTTCTTAAATACCTCCAGCGTTGAAGCACCCACAACTTCTAGGGGCAACTTGTTCCCCTGATTCATTGTTTTCTCAGGAAATTTCTCCTTAGTTCTAAGTTGGCTCTCTCCTCAATTAGTTTCCATCCATTTCAAGCAGAGGTGGGCGTCACATACTGGAACATCTGGTTCGCCCAGAATCGAAAATGTGAGCTTTGCTCACATGCGTGCCGTCCGCACATGCGCGCGGCATCAAAAATATATAGGATGGTATAGTGCAATGGCGGGTGGTTAGGCCCAGCTGCTGGCTGGAACTATCGGTTTCCCCAAACCGGTCCGAACCGGCAGCAGCCCACCTCTGATTGCAAGTAGGTAGTTAGCAAAGTAGATAGGCAGGCAGACAGACAAGTAGAACAAATGTTGAGGTTAAATGTCATGTTAAATTATAAACAACAACACCATGTTGGGAAGTCAAATCCTAAGGCCACCAAAGATCACATGTCGGCTTGATTGTTTCTTCCATGTCTTGCTAATGTAGCCCTTGTGGTAATCTTATCAGAAGACCACCCAAGACCTTCTGCTCCTATCTGAGCTCTCCCACTGAGAATGTAAACTGTACATCCCAATTCCTATAGAAGAAGACTGATTTATAAGGCAATTTGCATCTGGGGAATGTTTCAAAATATCCTAAACCAATCTCTTCTCCCAGAGGGACGAAAATGTTAGTATTCTGGAAAAATGCAGCATAGTAGTCATTATTAGCGGCATCTTCATAACTTGCCAAATGTTCACACTTGAAATTAGCAGTAATCATATTTTCTGGTTCGACACAAAGGGAACACAGGAAATCCACCCTGATGTATTCAAAACGTGAACTTTTAAAGATAATTTTAATTCAGGGTAGATTCCACGGTAGCTGGAGACTGGTAAATAAATATGGATGGGTTACAATCAGAATAGATATTCAGAACTGTAAACTATATGTAAAACAGGTTAAAAAAACAGCACGTTCTGTATGATTTTGCCAGAAAATTATCATTATTTTATAATCAAAGTGTTTCAATCAGCTGCTGCAATTGTTGTTGTTGTTGTTGTTGTTATTATTATTATTATTATTATTATTATTATTATTATTATTATTTAATCTTTAGTGAGATTCACAGCCTTTGAGGCTGGTTAATAGCTCAGCAGCTCGAGTCCTAACCAAGGACCTAGGAACTGTTAAGGTATCGTCAGAGGATGTAAGCTGTTCCGAGTAAGGTGGTTTTTTGTAGAGTCAAAATGTTCAAGTCCGGCAAATTTAGAATTTCTAAATAGCGGGGCAGCCCTTTGGGTATTGCTCCAAGGGCTCCAATTACAATCGGGACAACACACCATTTCTTTTTCCACAGTCGCTCAACTTCAATTTGCAAGTCCCGGTACTTTGTGATTTTTTCTTGCTGCTTATCTTCAATCCGTGCATCACCAGGTATCACAATGTCAATGAACCATACTTTTTTCTTTTCAACTATTGTTATGTCAGGTGTGTTGTGGACCAAGTGCCTGTCAGTCTGAATCCTAAAGTCCCACAAGATCTTGAGTTTCTCATTCTCTAAAACTTTCTCAACCTGATGTTCCCAGTGGTTTTTGCTGTACTCACATCCAAACTTCTGGCACAATTATTATTACTATTATTATTACTATTATTATTACTATTATTATTATGCACCAAGACAAACTCCTTGTGTGTCCAATCACACTTGGCCAATAAAGAATTCTATTCTATTCTATTCTATTCTATTCTATTCTATTCTATTCTATTCTATTCTATTCTATTCTATTCTATTCTATTCTAACTTCAGAGCACCTCTGTATACAGTATATACAATATACACAGATACAGATTTGCAATACATTTATGGAGGTCCCAAAGGTGCTTTTTGGACTCTCTGGTGTGTGCTTTTTCCCCTTTCAAAATGTTTTGTTTCTCACCGATAACAGAAGACTCTTTTTGGATAGGAGGCAACATGTTTTCAGAGAAAAATAATACCAAAAAGATCCAGTTGCTTTTTGGGAAAAACATCCCTAAGGACATATTTACAACACAGGGAAACTGAAGCTGGGAATAACGGCCTATGATATAGTGGTTAAGATCGTGGAATGCAGTAGCCCACAATGCAAGATTAAAAATCCATCTCCAGGCATTCAGGAGGTGACTTTGAGCCAGTTCTTCTCTTTTAGACCAAAATGTAGTATGGTACAGTGGTTAAAGCACTGTTTCTCAACCTTCAGAAGATTATTACAACCCCTACCTTGGTTACCTTGAGGTGTGCAAATCTTGCTGTGCATACACAATAGTCTCATTACATGAAATAAAATGGGTATAGGTACAGTAGTAATAGTAACTCTTGGAGTCCTAGAGGACAATCATTTAAGTATGAGCCAGTCGTGTGCTGCAGCTGCCAACAACGCCAACACAGTCGTAGGCTGCATAAATAGAGGGATAGAATCAAGATCACGTGAAGTGTTAATACCACATTATAACGCCTTGGTAAGGCCACACTTGGAATGCTGCATTCAGTTTTAGTCGCCAAGATGTAAAAAAGATGTGGAGACTCTAGAAAGAGTGCAGAGAAGAGCAACAAAGGTGATTAGGGGACGGGAGGCTAAAACATATAAAGAACGGTTGCTGGAATTGGGTATGTGTAGTTTGATGAAAAGAAGGACCAGGGGTGACATGATAGCAGTGTTCCAATATCTCAGGGGCTGCCCCAAAGAAGAGTGTCAAGCTATTTGGTGGGAAGGTAACACTGTTACCTTCCCACCAAAGGTGGTCCCTACTTTTCTACTTGCATTTTTTACGTGCTTTTGAACTGCTTTGTTGGCAGAAGCTGGGACAAGTAATGGGAACTCACCCCATTACGCGATACGTGGCACTAGGGATTCGAACCGCTGAACTGCTGACCTTTCGATCGACAAGCTCAGCTTCTTAGCCACTGGGCCACCGCATCCCTTAAATTTCATTTAGGGCAGTTCAATTTTTTTTTAAAATGAGGAATTATAATGGGGGAGTGGGAGACGAAAAATGTCCTTTTTCCAAAAAGATATTTATTTATATCCAGTATTTAAATAAACATTTTACCACATATGGATGTTGTCCCTCTTGTTAGAAACGTATCACTAGTTTTGCAAATGGAGACAGGCGTTAGGAACAGTTAGAAGTGACGAGAGACGACATGTTCTCCGAAACTTGACAGGCGTTTATCAACATGTAAACTGTAATTGAAAGTGATAGCAAAAGGACATTCAAAATAGCTTTCCCCCGAGTTGACCTTTAGGCAAGGAGAGTGAGTCCAGACAAAATATCTTTCATGGAAGGTAGACATTCTCAAATGCTGGATATCTCCTGCTTCCTAAAATGATTAAATGAATATGCGTTCTCCTTTCCCTGAATAAAACTAATGCTTTCATTGGGGTTAGGGCTAGGCAAGGAAGAAACATACAATGCCCTATAATAATAATAAAAAAATATTATTAATATTTTAATCTGCATATCAAATAAAACCAGACTTTCGCTTCTTGTCTCTGGATTTCATGTTTTTCAGAATTTTTAGACATGATTTTCAGAATTCAGAATAGAATACAGCTGGAAGGGACGTTGGAGCAGGGGTGAAATGCTCCTGATTCGGACCAGATCGCCCGATCCGGTAGCGATGGAGGCGGGTGGTTCGGAGAACCGGTAGCAAAAATCCCTGCCCCCTCCCCCGCCCAGCTGAGCCACACAATCATCAGAGGCTTTTTTTCCTACTTTTAAAAGCATTTTTTCTACCTCTTCGGCCGAAAAAATGCTTTTAAAAGTAAAAAAAAAAAGCCTCTGATGATCGCGTGGCTCAGCTGGGATCATCAAAGGCTTTTAAAAGAAAAAAAACTTTTTTTCTTTTAAATGCCTCTGACGATCCCAGCTGAGTTGCCTGATCGGCAGAGACTTTTTTTTCTTTTAAATGCCTCTAACGATCAGGCAACTCGGCTTGGATCGTCAGAGGCATTTAAAAGAAAAAAAGTCTCTGCTGAAAAAAAGAAAAAACCCTTTTTTTCTTTTAAATGCCTCTGACGATCCAAGCTGAGTTGCCTGATCGTCAGAGGCATTTAAAAGAAAAAAAAGTCTCTGCCGATCAGGCAACTCAGCTGGGATCGTCAGAGCCTTTTGAAAGCATTTCTTTACAACTTCTTCGCCGAAAAGGTTGTAGAAAAAATGCTTTTAAAAGTAAAAAAAAAAAAAATTGGCCACACCCACCCAGTCACATTACTCCCCCCACCAAGCCACGTCCACACAACCAGTAGTAACAAATTTTAGATTTCACCATTGCCTTGGAGGTCTTCTAGTCCAGCCCCCTGCTTAAGCAGGAGGACTGATACCATCTCAGACAAGTGACTGTCCAGTCTCTTCTTAAAAACCTCCTTAAAAACCAGTGAATTTTAATTGTAAGCTGCCCAGTGTCTCTTTGCAGAGAGAGATTGGCGGAGTTAAAAATTTAATGAATAAATAAATAAGCCAAAGCTTATTGTTGCTCATTAAGTCATCTGACGCAATGTTGGTCCAGAATGCAATTAGGAAAAATAACTCTTAGTCTTTGTCCATGACAGGTAGTCCTCGAGTTCAGGGGTGGGTTCTACTTACCTTTACTACCGGTTCGCAACGGGAGTGTGCGTATGCATGCGATCCGCAGAAGCTTCTGCACATGCGCAGATCCTCCATAGAGACATTCAGGCAGATGGGCGGAGCCCCCGCCGGTTTTACTACCGGTTCACAAGAACCGGACCAAACCGGGGGCAACCCACCACTGCTCGAGTTACGACCACAATGGAGCCCCAAATTTCTATGGCTAACCTAGGCAGTTAATTGCGTTATGTCTCATTTCATAACAATTTTGCCACAGCTGTTAAGCGAATCACTGCGGTTGTTAAATAAATGCCAGATTCGAGTAAATGTTGAAAATCAGTGTCATGTGACTGGGGGAGACTGCCAGTGGTGGTATTCAGCCGGTTCGGACCGGTTCAGGCGAAATAGTAGCGGTGATCTGCAGGTGGGCCCACCTCCACCCAACCGCCCCAGCATTGTGCCATCCTATTTAGCCACGTTTTCTAAGCCACGTGCATCAGGGGTGGGTTCTACTTACCTTTACTACCAGTTTGCAATGGGGCTGCGCGTGTGCTGTTCTGCGCATGTGCAGAAGCATTTTGACGATTTCAGAGTCAGTAGGCAGAGCCTCCTGCCGGTTTTACTACCGGTTCTATAGAACCGGTGCGAACCAGGGGCAACCCACCACTGGCGTGCAAAGCGTATGAGCACGTGCTCACATTTTTGGTGTGCGGCAAACTGGTGGTAAAATTATTTGAAACCCACCTCTGGAGACTGCAGACGTCTGTCAACACAGGCCAGTGGTCGAATTCCAGAAAATTCAGTTATGTGACCAAAAGGACAGGGTTGTGGATATTGGATATTGGAACTTTGAATTCCAGACCCTTTTTGAGGTCCGTTGTAACTTTGAAATGTTGCTTAAGTGACCAGTCCTAACTTGTAGACTACCTGTATCTACGCAGCACTTCTGAGAACAAGGAAATGTTTTTCTTATATCTGTTTCTGTACAAAAAAGGAAAAGAGACAGGCAGGAATGTGGAAATTGCTGCAGGGAATAATTGTAATTATTGCTGTGGTTTAAAATGTAAGATGTAATGCGGATACAGTATGTACAGGTAATCCTTGATTTACAACCATTTGTTTAGTGATTGTTCCAAGTTGCAACGGCACTGAAAAGAAGTGACTTATGACCATTTTCACACTTATGACTGTTGCCACATCTCCATGGTCACATGATCAAAATTTAGACACTTAGTGACGGGTTCCTATTTATGACCATTACAAGGTCATGTGATCCTCGTTTTTCTCCCTTCTGACAAGCAAAGTCAGTGGGGAAGCCAGATTCACTTAACAACCGTGTTGCTAACTGAACAACCAGAGTGATTCACTTCGTAGCTGTGGCGAGAAATTCACTTAGCAACCGTCTGGCTTCAAAACAGAAAATATGGGCTTTTACAGAAAACATGTAATAACAGCTGCAAGAATTGTTTATGCTCAAAATTGGAAAGCAGAGAAAATACCTTTGGAAGATGAGGTGATAAAAAAAATTATGGACTGTGCAGAAATGAATAGATTGACTTTAAGGATTAAGGATAGGGAAGAGATAGAGTATTATAGAATATGGAACTGTTTCTATTATTGGTTGGAAAAGAGATATAAAAGATGAAAATTTTATGATTATATTTAAAAATTTGATAGGCAGAATTTTGTTTTAGTAAGGAGATATTAAAATGGTTTGTATAAAGATCAAGATAGAAGAAATTTCTTTTTTGGAAGAAGAAAAACGACCGAAGATAACATCGAGATGTCACAGGGAGGGGGCGAATGATGTACTAAATGTTTGTTTGTTTTTATAAAAAATAATTAAAAGTTATATATAAAACAAAAAATATGGGCTCATTGATGGTCATAGGTCAAGGACTACCTCTATAGGTGGTTAACTCCAGATCAAACTGAGTTTGAATTTTGATTATGTGACTACAGGGATGCTGCAATGGTCGTAAGTGGGAAAAATGGTCGTAAATTCCTTTTTTCAGCACCATTGCAATTTTGAAATGGTCACTAAGTGAACTGTTGTAAGTCAAGGACTATTTATATTTTCATTGTCACTTCAGGCAGGGTATCTGTGGTTAATGGCAGAGTTACTCCTATCCTAAATGAAATGGTACTTTTAACTGAGATTTCCTGCATGCTAAATTCCCAGGGTAATTTCTTCCTTTGTTCTTCATTCTCTTTTTTCTCTGGCCAGTTTTATTGCATGTTAGTCACTTTTTGAACTGTTTAAAAAAAAATCCTGCATGGCTTTTGTAAACGAGAGCCAAGAGCCTCATGCTTTTGATGATGTGACGGCCATCAGCCTTCTCCACCTGTTACCGTAGCTGGTGTGGTTAACAAAGCAATGAAAACTTGGCCGGTTTTATATTCCTTGATGTTGGCATTCAGCTGCCATTCTGGCTGTTCTCTCCCACTTCTGTATGAACGTGAGTGGGAAATTTGGAATGGCAAATATTTGCCTGAAATCCCTGAGAAACTTGGGAGATAAAAGCCCTAGCAAATTGGCCAAGTTTGCAAGATCCGTTTTGATTTGGAAAGCTGTCAGCTTACAAAGTTTCTCAGCGGGTTAATTTGGTGGGACTTTCGAATGTGTTTCTACAAAGCTCGCTTGAAGGAACGGGATCTCGTAAAGCCGATGTGCAAAATAAGTACAGCTAATCCTCTACTTACGACCGCAATCGGTGCCGAAAATGTTTGCCAACACTGCTCTAGAAAGAGTGCAGAGAAGAACAGCAAAGATGAATAGGGGACTGGAGGCAAAACATGAAGAATGGCTGCAGGAACTGGGCATGTCTAGTTTAATGAAAAGACCGTTCAAGGTTACAACGGCACTGAAAAAAAGTGACTTATGACTGTTTTTTCACACTTACAACCATTGCAAAATCTCCATGGTTACGTGATCAAAATTTGGATGCTTGGCAACTGACAAGTACTTATGACTGTTGCAGTGTCCTGGGGTCATGTGATCCCCTTTTGCAACCCTCTGACAAGCAAAGTCAATGGGGAAGCCAGATTCAATGAACAACCGTGTTATTAACTTATCAACTGCAATGATTCACTTAACAACTGTGGACAGAAAGGTAGTAAAATGGGACGAAACTCAATTGTCTCAGCAAGAGAAATTTTGGGCTCAATTGTAGTCTACTGGTATTTCAGCAAGGCAAAGAACCTCGTTCAGTTTTCTTAATGTCGTTGGTATGTTTTTGAAGGAACATCCCAAAGCAGTTACATGAACATAGTTTAAGCATAGATTAGTCATTTATCTGGGTCAGATTGACAAAGTGATTAGTCATTTATCTGGGTCAGATTGACAAAGTTAAGGTAGTTACAGGTCAGGGGCAAGTTTCAAAAGCAGTCGCTACTGGTTCGATCGTGGCCGCGTGTGAAGCTTCTGTGCATGTGCAGAAGCGTCTGGGCAGGTGGGCGGAGCCTCCTGCTGCAGCCGCTACCGGTTCACCTGATCCAGGGTGAACTGGTACCAGCCCATCACTGGTACAGATCAAGATTAAGCCACCCTGGCATCTACCCCTGACGAGAATAGCCAGAATGTTCAAGAATAAATCCGAAAAATGTTGGAAATGTCATCAGATACCAGGTTCATATTACCATATGTGGTGGGCATGTGCAGAAGCCAAAAGATACTGGACTAATATCCACACATGGTTGGAAAAAATGATAAAAGAACACATAGATTTTAAACCAGATATTTTTTTATTGGGGATTATACCTGAAATATATAATAAAGACCTGAGATATTTGATTGTGAATGAATTAACAGGCTAGGATTGTGTTTGCTAAAAATTGGAAAAATGAGAAAATACCAACGCAGGATGAAGTCATTAAGAAAATAATGGAATGTGCTGAAATGAGTAAATTGGCATTTGAAATTAGTGAACAAGAAGATAAACAATACTATAAGATATGGGACCTATTTTATCAATGGTTAGATAAAAAAATATGAAAATGAAATATGGTAGAGACTTTCACAATACAAGAACTGTAGAACTATGTGAAATATAACATATAGATGTATTATTAGTGGATAGATTCAAGAGGATGAAATGAATGTTATAATAAAAAATAACTCAAATTTTAGAATACTTTGAAGGATAATGAGGGAAGAAATAGCCATAGTTAAATAAATGATTAATGAGGATAACAATATATAGACATATATTAGGTTGATAATATGAGAATTTAATATGTCGATAATATGAAATATTAATATGTAGATATTATATTAGGTTGATAATATGAAAATTGTAAGCTATGAATTTGGTGAATGATACACAAAAGACTTGTAACCAACCGACACACTGTTTGTAATTGAAGATGGTTTTATGTATGTTTGTTTAAAAATAAAAATCTTTTCCAAAAAACAGATTAAGCCACCCTTCCTAACCATAACCATATCCGAAGTCTAGATTTGGAATGCACAGTAAATTAAGCCAGAACAGGGCTAATGTATATGAGAATGTTGTGCATATGAGAATGTAGTAGGTGCTAAGATAATGATCACAGTGGAATTAATTGTGGTGGGTGGTGAGGCTGTTATAAAGATATGGAGTTTCCCTAGACCACCCAACGAAATCCAGACAGTAAAGTTTTTTTGGTAAACACCCATAATTGAATAGAAAGGAAAAAGAGGCCGAGAAATTCCCCACTAATTCCCACAAAAATGCAAGGAAATCGTCAACATGATAATATCATGCATCAACTTGATGGTGTTGATCCTTCCTATGTTATGATTCTGGCCAACTTTTTTTTCTTTTAAAAAAAGAAAACCATTCAAAATATGAGGAATTGCCCAGGATCTTTGAAGACGAAGGGGAAAAGTTTGAATACTGTTTTCTCCAAATACCAAGTTGCTTAACATTGCATCTGCAATCTCACCCATCTGAAGGCAGAAACATCTGGTTAGGGAAAGTTACTGGAAGCATGTGAATCAATTATGCTTGCTACATCATGGAAGTTAATCCATAATGCCTTGGAAAGAAAACATTTGGAATAATATTGCATCCCAGTTTGATCGCCACTATGTAAAAAATGATATTGAGACTCTAGAAAGAGTGCAGAGAAGAGCAACGAAGATGATTAGGGGACTGGAGGTTAAACATAAGAAGAACAGTTGTTGGAATTGGGTATGTCTAATTTAATGAAAAGAAGGACTAGAGGAGACATGATAGCAGTGTTCCAATATCTCAGGGGCTGTCACAAACAAGAGGGAGTCAAACTATTCTCCAAAGCACCTGAAGGCAGGACAAGACACAATGAATGGAAACTAATCAAGGAGAGAAGCAACCTAGAACTAAGGAGAAATTTCTGACAGAACAATGAATCAGTGGAACAACTTGCTTGCAGAAGTTGTGAATGCTCCAACACTGGAGGTTTTTAAGAAGATGTTGGATAACCATTTGTCTGAAGTGGTGTAGGGTTTCCTGCCTAAGCAGGGGGTTGGACTAGAAGACCTCCAAGGTACCTTTCAACTTTGCTATTATTCTGTTAAATTAATTGCAGTGGGAAGTGCAAGAATTGCACTCACATGTAATAGGCAGACATATCTCACATCTAGCCACGTTTGCATTTCAATTTGCATCCCAGCTGTCTGCGGCATGGCCTGAGGTCATATACAATGTCCCAAATATTTTTGTTTTTTGTTTTAAATGAAATGCAGAAGCTGGGAACCAAGGCAGAGAACAGAAACAGGGTTTATGTCATCTCCCCAAAATATACAGACTCCATTTGCCAGGGAACTGTTCAGGAGTAAATGAGGAAAAGAAAAATCTTTTCAGGAAACAGTGAAAGAATAAAATGTTTAGCTAGAAGTTATTATTTTTTTAAATTTTTTACTTTGTGTCTTAGTTTAATATTGTGTCTATGTAAAACCTCAGTAACTCAGCTTTGGAATTTAGAGTTTTAAAGTTGCCTCTAATTGATAAGCAAAGTAGCATCATCTCTTTGTCTATCCGGAGTCTTATATTTTCTTTGATATTTTTCTAAGGAAAATCTTCTAAAGTTGTGAATTATGATTTGAACCAGGGGTGGGATTCAGCCGGTTCGGATTAATTAATTTTACATCTGGTTTGCTGAACTGGTAGTTGTAAGGACTGGCTGGCCCTACCCACCCCTCCCCTCCCCTCCGCTCCCAGGAGTCTCCACACAGCCTGTTTTGGATGCCAGGTAAGTGCAGAGCCAACGTGGAGGCTCTGGGAGGGCAAAAAATGGGCCTCCCAGATGTTCTGGAAGTCTGGAAACGGGCCCATTACCAATCTCTGAAGGGCCTCCGGATCCCGGGAGAGGCTGTTTTCGCCCTCCCAGAGGCTCAAGGAAAGCCTCCAGAGCCCAGGGAGGGCGAAAAATGGGCCTCCTGGAAGTCTGGAAACAACCCAATTTCTGGCCTCCAGAGCCCAGGGGAGGCCGTTTTCACACTCCTGGAGGCTCAAAGAAAGCCTCCGGAGCCCAGGGAGGGTGAAAAATGGGCCTCCCGGAAGTCCGGAAATGCCCCATTTCTGACCTCCAGAGCCCAGGGGAGGCCATGTTCACCATCTTGAAGGCTCAAAGAAAGCCTCTAGAGCCTGGGGAGGGCAAAATCTTCCCCCCCCCCCATGTGCAGGAAGCCGAGTAGGCCACACCCACGCCCACCCAGCAACTGGGCAGAGAACCCGTTATTAAAATTTTTGAATCCCACCCCTGGGTATAGGGTTTTCTGCCTAAGCAAGAGGTTGAACTAGGAGACCTGCAAAGTCCCTTCCAACTCTGCTATTCTATTCTATTTTTTAAAATGCATGCTTGCTCTCCCAGAGTTACCATCCCATCCCTGGGGATTAAACCTAAATATTCCAAGATGCCAAATGATTTTATTTTTTTCCCCCCGTAGAACTGAAAGCATGTTTCCCAAGGTCAAAAGATTTCCATTTTGGATGCAAAAGCCCCATTGCTTTCTTTTTTTCTTGCTTCTTTTCAGTTTTTACTGGAATTATTCAAATTCTTTTGAAACAAATGAATCTCATGCCCTTGGGCCATTTAAAAAAAATATTGGTTGAGTTGGTCTAGAGGGATTTCTATATTTTGCTTTTGCAATCAAAAGTTGGAGCAAAAAATAATAATAATTCCTGTCCTTTTTTCAGCTTCTCGGATGTTGTTGTAATAGTGTCCTCATGAGAACTGATGAAGAGAGCAAATGTTTGGGATACAGATGGCCCTAGTTTTAATTCCTGGGATTTTCAGAGAAAAGGATGAGGAACAGCAGGCAGAAGAGAAGCTTAGAGCTTCCCTAGAGCCTTAGCCAAGAAAGCTGCCTGAGTGACTTTAGACCCAGGAGACTGTGAGTTCTAGTTCCGCCTCAGGCATGAAAATTGGCTGGGTGGCTCTGGGCCAATCACCAGGAGACAATGAGTTCTAGTCCCGCCTTAGGCATGAATGCTGGCTGGTTGACTTTGGGCCAATCACCAGGAGACTGTGAGTTCTAGTCCTGCCTTTGGCATGATAGTTGGCTGGGTGGCTTTGGGCCAATCACCAGGAGACAGCGAGTTCTAGTTCCGCCTCAGGCATGAAAGTTGGCTGGGTGGCTCTGGGCCAATCACCAGGAGACAATGAGTTCTAGTCCTGCCTTAGGCATGAAAGCCACCTGGGTGATTTTGGGCTAATACTTTCTCTCTCTCTACCCAATCCACCTCACAGGGTTATTATTGTTGGGGAAAAATAGGAGGAGGAAGATGTGTGGGATATGTTCGGGATATGTATATTATTTGTAAAAATAATAAAAGTGGGAAACCAAGTTAAATAAATAAAAACAGAAACCTGCTGCCGCTGGAATATTCTGGAACAGGCAAGATGGCCCCCAGGACCAATGCAGTACCTTATTAGCATTCTCACCAGTTATTAATTAATCAATTTCCTGTTTTTAATTTCACACCCAGCCTTAATTACTTATCATAAGTGACGAGCCATGTAATAGACTCTAAGGGAATTCAGTATGTATCTTGCATTACACAGAACTGGCAGGCAGCAAGCAAGCACATGGCAGGGACGGATACTGTCACAGGTGGCTTAATGCATTTTGTCCGAGACAAAAGAACAAAATGGTGTTCTGTTTGTGCAAATGTGCAAATCTGTTTGGATTGGCAATTATTAGATTGGCAGCTTTCCTCCAGACTCCAGTTTGTCTTGTGCCAGCCGGCTAAATTAACAAGAGGAACAAATGCAAACCGCCTTCGTGCTGTATGTATAGCCTCAAGCAAGGGCTTACGTTGCTCAAGCTTGGCAACGTTAAAACGTGTGGACTACAACTCCCAGAATTCCCCAGAGGCAACGCTGGCTGGGGAATTCTGGGAATTGAAGTCCACATGTCTTAAAGGCAGTTGACATCTACACACCAAGATTGAGAAACATTGGTCTAATACAGGGGTGTCAAACTTGATTTTATTGAGGGCCGCATCAGCGTTGTGTTTGACCTCAGGGGTGGAGGTGGTGGGACAGGGGGGGCGTGGCCAGCTCAATGTCACTCGTGATGCGGGCGCCTATGGTTGCCCGAGTGCTCTGCCAGCTAAAACGGAGCTCGGGAGGGCTGCAGAGGCACCATGGGCCGGTCCCTTGCTGTTTCCAGGGTGGCCCTGCAGGCCAGATCTAAGCACCCCAGGGACTGAATGCAGCCTATGGGCCTTGAGTTTGACAGCCCTGGTCAGTGGTGAAATCCAAATTTTTTTTACTATCGGTTCTGTGAGCGTGGTGTGGCTTGGTGGGCATGGCTTGGTAGGCATGGCAGGGGAAGAATGCTGCAAAATCTCCACTCCCACCCCACTCCAGGGGAAGGATACTGCAAAATCCCCATTCCCTCCCCACTCCTGGGGGGGAGGATATTGCAAAATCTCCATTCCAACCCACTCTGGGGCCAGCCAGAGGTGGCATTTGCAGGTTCTCCGAACTACTCAAAATTTCCACTACCAGGTTCTTTGAACTGCTCAAAATTTCTGCTACCGGTTCTCCAGACCCTGTCAGAACCTGCTAGATTTCACCCCTGCCCCTGGTCTAATAGAACCAGCCCTGTATACAGGTAGTCCTTGATTTACGACCACAACAATTTCCATTGCTAAGCCAGGTGGTTGTTAAGTGAGTTGCACTGAATTTTACAACCGTTTTCCATGGTTGTTTATAGCAATAGCTATAGATGAATGTTATAGCGCTTAGACTTATATGCCGCTTCACACTGCTTTACAGCCCTCTCTAAGCGGTTTACAGAGTCAGCCTATCGCCCCCCAACAATCTGGGTCATTTTACCAACCTTGGAAGGATGGAAAGCCGAGTCAACCTAGAGCCTGGTGAGATTCAAACTGCTGGCAGCCGGCAGTCAGCAGAAGTATAACCTGCAGTGCTACATTCTAACCACTGCACCATCACGGCTCTTAAGTGAGTCACATGGTTGTTAAGTAAATCCAGCTTGATTTTGCTTGTCGGAAGCCGATTAACTGGTGATCACATGACCCCGGAGATCTGCAGACTTCATAGATACATGCCAGTGCCAAGTGTTCAAATTTGGATCACATGACTGGGGAAAATGGCTGCCATGGTTGTAAGTGTGAGGACTGGTTATAAGTCACTTTTTTCAGTGCCATAGTAACTTCAAACAGTCGCTAAGTGAATGACTGTAGATCGAGCCCAACCTGTAGCGAGTTCATTTTCCAAATATTGTTTGACCATCACCATCACAAACTCAGTGGGATTTCTGATGTGCCTGTCCATGTTTTATAACCGTGATGGCGAACCTATGGCACGGGTGCCACAGGTGGCACACGGAACCATATCGGTGGGAATGCGAGCTCAGCTCCGGCACACATGTGTGCGCCAGCCAGCTGATTTTCGGGCCTTCTGGGCCCACCAGAAGTCAGGAAACACACTGTTTCCGGCCTCCAGAGGGCCTCTGAGGGGTGGTAGGGAAGGCCGTTTTTGCCCTCCCGGTTCCTAGAAAGGCTCTGGAGCCTGGGGAGAGCAAAAAACGGGAATACTGGGCCCACCAGGCCATCACGTGCCAAAAGTGGAGGGTGCACAGGGGTGGGGCTCATAGAATTATGGATGTGGGCCAGGGGTGGATTCTAATTTTTTTTACTACCGGTTCTATGGGCGTGGCTTATTTTGTGGGTGTGGCTTGGAGGTCATGTGACTAGGTGGGCGTGGCTAACTGGTCAGAGTCATTTCTGGAAGGTCCTCACACTTACGACCAGTCCTCGCACTTACGACCCAACTAATTTGTTTGCTTTTAACACTGATCAGCTGTAGGACGGCCTTTTGAAGCCCCGTGGCAAGAGTTTAAACAGTTTTTTTCCCTCTAGTCATCAGGTGGGACTCAGGAGGCAGCAATAGATTGGGGGTGGGACTGTCACCGCTACCGGCTCGGCCGAACCAGGAGGAACCCACCACTGATGTGGGCATGCGTATGTGTGACCCGACCGCGCTCCCCTCCACTTTTGGCACACGATGGCAAAAAGGTTAGCCATCACTGTTTTATAACCTCTTATGATATATTGGAAGAAATACCCATTGGTTCAGTTCCAAGCCGGAAGAAAGGCACTGGAGACAAAATGGAAGCTGGAGGCTGATTGGAAAGATGGTTTAATGATGAAGCAGAACCATCAAGCCCATGGTTCTGGTGCAGCTGACCACATGGAGTTGAGAGTGGGTGGCTTTTATACCTTCTCTTGGGCTTTGCACTTGAGCTTCCTGTTCCTGTGCAACAACGTGTATTCTATTGGCTTTTGTCAGACTCCCATGGGGCCATGTAGGGGTCATAGCTGGCTCTGTAGGTTGTCTGAGCTCCAGGTTTGGTTGAAGTTTGTGAGAGTGATGCAATGAAGGGGCGTTGGGCAATTCCTATTGTGCCTGAGGACTAATCTTACCTTTGTTGGACCTTGGGTGAGGGTATTTGCTTATGAATAGAGCTATCTATCTCTTAAGTGCTGACATCTGCTGAGGGCTATTAAGAAAGGTGGGGGCTGTTAAGAGTTAGTCTGCTTCCTGCCTCTAAAAAAAAGCATGTTCCACCATTTCTCATTTAGGGAAATATAATATTCTAACTTTTTAATATTTCTCAAAATATTTCATTCTTCTAGGAGGTGGGGTGTGTGGGGCTGGCTTCCTACAGACAAAATTCTCACAAACAGAAATATAGATTCTGGCTTCTTGCAGGATCACTGCTAGGGTTGGACTAGAAGTCCTCCAAGATCCCTTCCAGCTTTATTCCGATGGATGGATCGGTTTGCACTTATGCGAAGTTGTACCGTAGCTTCTTTATCCATGTTTTATAGCTCAACCACCATGCCAGATCACAAACCACGATTTGACAGCTATTCTTGCGGGATTCAAACACCAAACTATTCCAAACCAAGCCAACCACATTTATAAAGTGCTTTGGGGCTGCACATCCTTGCGGTATCATACATTTGTAATTCCTGTCCAGGCTTGTCAAAAGAAATTAGGATGGTTGCCAGATTTATGAATGAAAGGAGCCAAGAACTGAAGTTCTATTCTTGTCCTATGCCAGGAGGTCTCCAAACTTGGCGACTTTAAAGTCTTATGGACTTCAACTCTCCAGAATGGCTGGCTGGGGAATTCTGGGAGTTGAAGTTCACAAGTATTAAAGTTGCCAAAGTTGGACACCCTGTTCTAACACAGTAGAGTTTGCTTGTTTTTTTTTTAAATTATTAAATAGCCTTGGAAGCTGCCATGGGGGATGGCGGGAGAGAGAGTAATGAAGAACTAATGTGTTCGGATTTTCACCCTCTTCTAAACTGCTCTTTCATTTGTCAGAGAAGAAGGAATTCCTGAGGCGGTGTGATTTTTGTGTGTGATTTCCCCCCCCCCAACGGAAGAAGGGTAGGAAGGAGGGAGAAAAGATTAAATCATTTCCCCACCCATTCTTTTCTTTCTGCTGGCTCTTTTCGTTGTTTTTACGTACTTTTTTTTAAAAAAATAAAGGTATACTTAGTGTTGCCAGGTGTCCACTATTTGAGCGGACAGTCCGCTTTTTTCACATTATGTTCACTATTTTTTTTCACAAAATAGTGGACATTTTTTTTATTCAAAAGCTTTATGATGAAATTAAAATGTAATTTAATAATTTACATATTATTATATTTGATGTTTTGAATTTTAAGTAAAGTTTTGAAGCGATTATTTTAATACGTGTTAAAATGTTTGTAAGAAAATATATAATTTAATTGTAAATTTTTTTTATTTTTTTTACTACTTAACTCCCCCCCTCCCCCCCACTTGTCCGCTATTTTTTGGAAGCAGACCTGGCAACCCTAGGTTTACTGTACTTCGTTGTGTGTAATTTAGCCATATGGAAAGACTCCAAAGGGCTCTTTGTAGGGGTGGTATTAACTTACTTTCCCTACCGGTTCACAAATGTGAGCGTGCATGCGCTTTGCTGGTGCGCGCACCATCCGCGTATGCACCCGGCCTCAAAAACGTGCCTAAATAGGATGGCATAGAGCAGGGGTGAGTGGGCGTACCTATCCATGATTTCCGCTATAGGTTCGGGCAAACCGATCCGAACTGGCTGAATACCATTTGTCAATTGCTAGGGGAAAACAAAGCCTTTAATCGCAAGGATTCTCCAGGTTTGCATTAGCCACGAATACCCACTGCCTCTGTGTGATGCCCTCTGGATTTCTTTACAGCTATTCTGAACTGTGGTGTGGACCAGGGGTCTCCAACCTTGGCAACTTTAAGCCTGGTGGACTTCAACTCCCAGAATTCCCCAGCCAGGGGAATTCTGGGAGTTGAAGTCCACCAGGCTTAAAGTTGCCAAGGTTGGAGACCCCTGGTGTGGATCACTTCAAAAGCGAAGCACGGCTCCCCCTCAGTGCAATTCCATATTGAATATGGGTTAAAAACAAAGCTGGAAATAGCACTTTGGAAGACAGGAAATCTGCTTTTCTCCATGGAGAAAAGAGAGAGAAGAAATCGAACATCTGGGCTGCATGTCCGTGTGCCCACACAAAATGACCCACAGACTATCAAAACCACATTCACACATGTTCTCCCTTTTCCATACTAGCCAGGAACCTTTGAGCTGAAAACCCAACCAATGCAGGTAGTCCTCGACTTACGACCGCAACTGAACCCCAAATTTTCTGTTACTTGGTTTTAGGCATTTGTGGAGTGAATTTTGTCCCATTTTACAACCTTTCTTGCCTCACTCGTTAAGTGAATCACTGCAGCTGTTAAACTAGTCACACGATTGTTAAGTGAATCTGGCTTCCCTATTGACTCTGTTTCTCAGAAGGGCGCAAAAGGAGACCCCGGAACCTTGCAACCGTCATATAAATATTCAGCTGCCAACTCAATTGCCAAGATGTTGAGACTCAAGAAAGTGTGCAGAGAAGAGCAACAAAGATGATTAGGGGACTGGAGGCTAAAACATATGAAGAACGGTTGCTGGAATTGGGTATGTCTAGTTTAATGGAAAGAAGGACTAGGGGAGACATGATAGCAGTGTTCCAATATCTCAGGGGCTGCCACAAAGAAGAGGGAGTCAAGCTATTCTCCAAAGCACCTGAAGGCAAGACAAGAAGCAGTGGGTGGAAACTGATCAAAGACAGAAGCAACTTAGAACTCAGGAGAAATTTCTTGGCAGTGAGAACAGTGGAATCAGTGGAACAACTTGCCTCCAGAAGTTGTGAACGCTCTAATACTGGAAGTTTTTAAGAAGATGTTGGATAACCATTTGTCTGAAGTGGTTTAGGGTTTCCTGCCTAAGCAGGGGGTTGGACTAGAAGACCTCAAAGGTCCCTCCCAACTCTTGTTATTCTATTCTATCTGAATTTTGATTACGTGATTATGGGGAAACCGCAACAGTTGTGAGAAAAACGGTCATAGATCACATTTTTCAGTGCCTTTGCAACATCAAACGGTCACTAAATGAAAAGCTGTAATTTGAGGACCACCTGTACAACCTGCATTTCCACACAAGCCAGGAAGAGCCTCAAGTGGGAAAACCCTCAACCAAAACAGAGAGGTTGCATCGCTCAAAGGAAACATACTATAGATCCATCATTCTTCTCTCCAGGTGGCTTGTTTTAATGCAGAAATTAGGGTGTTTTTTTTTTTTTTTTTTAGCAGAACTAAGGATTTAGTCAGGTGAAAGAAAAAGTTTTCTGGCCTGGTGAGAAACTGGCACTAAAAAACAAGGCCCGCTTTTAAAATTCCCAAGCTTTAGCAAGCTATTCAAAGCGTTTAAATGTGGTGTTGAAAGCTCTCCAGGAAGTCATTCCTAATTGAATGAGCTCGGTTGCTGTGCTTCAACGCTCCTATGCAAAAAAGGAGGCCGAGGCACCTTGGGTTACACGAAAACGGGCGCTTGGAAGTCGTGACATCATGTCAATACCATCTCCAGCAGCCCTGTGCCAAGACTGAAGCAGCTGGAGGGTGAAACGGCTTAAAGTGCGCCTTAGCGTGTCAGAGTCCGACGTTTTCCGCAACTGTCCAAGTCGCCCAAGAAACTTTTGCTGACATCGCAGCGGTTCCTACCCTCTGCCACAATAAAAGAATCGGCCCTTTGTTTCTCAGGACGGCAGCTAAGTTATTCAAGGGCCCTAGGCGGCGTCTCACTCAGTGGCAAAAATAAAAAAAACCTCGCCTGAGTACAACAGGAGATTCATTCAGCGCAAGAAAAAACACTGGAGCCCAGCAGTTCAAAATCCGGCATTGAAATGGTCACAACAAAAATAAGAGCGGAAAGGTTATGTAAACAAACCTTTTTTTTTGGGCCACGGTGGATGAGACCATGTTTCTTTTTTTCCCAGCTGCAAACACCCTGTGCCTTTTATTTTGTTTTGAAAAGGCATGGGGGAAACCAGTGTAGAAGGTCTCTTAAGAGAGGATAGTGAAATAACTGGGCGTTTATTGGTGAAATCAAGGATTTTGACCCAGAAGTATCATTCAGATATCTTGTTTTCTGCGGGTGTCTTAAAACATCACACATCATCCATCCACCTAAATGTAATAAAACTCATACTTTCTTTATATTTGATGAGGAATATCTAGCCTACCATATTACAGGTAGTTCTCAATTTATGACTGGAATTGAACCTAAAGATTCCCACTGCTAAGCGAGCCAGTTTGCCAAATGTCTGGATTTTGATCATGCGGCCATTGGGATGCAGCAACAGTCGTAAGTGTGAAAAAATGGTCATACGTGTCTTTTTTTCAGTGCTGTTGTTGACTTTGAATGGTCACTAAATGAATGATTGTAAGTCGAGGATTACCTGTAGTTATTATTGCTTTTAAGACTGTTTGTAACAATCATATCAAGTGATCAACTATCAAGAACCGTGGTGGCACAGTGGTTACAATGCACTACTGTAGGTTCCTTCTGCCGGCTGCCAGCAGTTTGGCAGTTCGAATCTCACCGGCTCAAGGTTGATTCATCCTTTCATCCTTCTGAGGTCGGTAAAATGAGGACCCAGATTGTTGGGGGCAAGAGGCTGACTCTGTAAACCGTTTAGAGAGAGCTGTGAAGCACTGTGAAGCGGTATATAAGTCTAAGTGCTATTGGTATATATATATAATAAATATTCATCTACTAATGTGCATTGAACCAGCACAGTAGGTTGCAATTCGTAACTTTCAGTGAATGGTTAATATCCTGCAGTGGACTGATCTGAGCTGATAGTAATGATAATTAAGGGTGACAAAGGAATTGCCCTTGTTTAGCCTTGAGAAAATGTGCCTCACAGGCAGTAGGATAACATCTTCAAACCCTTGATATGATAGCTCTCCAAATACTGAAAAGAATGTCATGCAGACTCGTTTAAAATTGCAGCGTATAAAAGTCATACTTTCAAGTTACAGGAAGGAAATGTCTGAATTCCATATGATAATAAAACTACTTACGACTGCAATGGAGCCCAAAATGTCCATTGTTAAGACACTTGTTGAACTTTATGACCTTTCTTGCCACAGTCGTTAAGTAAATCACTGCAGTTGTTAAGTGAGTAACAGGGTTGTTAAGTGAATCTGGCTTCCCCATTGACGGGATATTGCAACCATCATAAATATGAGTCAGTTGCCAAGCGTCTGAATTTTGGTCATGCGACCATGAGGATGCTGCTACGGTTGTAAGTGTGAAAAATGGTCATCACTTTTTTTCAGTACAGTCGTAACTTTGAATTGTCACTAAGTGAATGGTTGTAAGTGGAGGAGTACCTGTATTCACTGGAAGACACAATCATCATCCTCTTTTAATGACCCTATAATACCTTGCAGAGTGGAGTCTGGGCAACTGAATGGTGCTAAGCGTTTACTGGCCGGATGCCTTTCCTTGTCACCAATGCGGAGTTTTTTTCTTCAGCAGATATATTCTCAGTGTGCCCAGAGAGAGAAATATCTGCCTCTACCTAGGATCGAACCCACAGCCTCCTGATTGCGAGGCGAGAACTTCACCTCTAGGCCACCGCACCGCTCGTTTGAGAGACACAATGACCCAGAGACATTGAGAGGGCATTGGATTCAATGGGCTTAATTAATTAATTAATTAAATTAAGTAATTTATTTATTTATTTATTTATTTTGTTAATAATGACAAAATAAATAAATAAATAAAAATAAAATAATCAATATACCCTTCTAACTTATATTTCAGGAGATATAAAGCAGGGTTGTGTTTGCAGGTCATGCATCTTTATATGAATGTGAATCACATCGCAAGGACTGTTGTGGCTCCGGGCACTTTCGGCTTGGACTGGCCCTAATGGTGGGATGTTGCCGGTTTAACAACCGGTTCAGTGAGCGCACGGTTAAAGCACTTGCGTGTAGCGCTGAAAACGGAGCATTTAGAAGCTCAGCTGCTTACCTTCCAAGTCAGCAATGGTTAAGTAGAACAGCGTGGGGGGGGGGAAATCAGCTGTACCGTGTGCTTGAGATGAGCTAGAAAGCAGGAAATAAAGGACAGGATCGGGTGGGCGGGGAAAGCTGATCGTCGGAGCTATCAGTTCGCTCAAACCGGTCTGAACCGGCTGAATACCACCTCTGTCTGGTCCACTGCTGGACTGGCCACGAGGTGGATTGGACTGAGAGAAAGTGACTAGCCCAAGGCCACCTAGCCGGCTTTCATTCTTAAGGTGGAACTAGAACTCACAGCCTCCTGGTGATTGGACTAATAATCCAGTTGGCTTTCATGCCCAAGGCGGAACTAGAACTCGCAAGTCTCCTGGTGATTGGTCCAAAGTCAACTAGCTGCCTTTCCTTCTTAAGGCAGGATTAGAACACACAGGCTCCAGTGATCGGCTCAAATTCACCCAGCCAATTTTCATACGTAAGGTAGGACTAGAACTCACAATCACCTAGTTTCTAACCTGGTGCATTCGATCAAACTGGCTAATTCAATTGCATTACACACTTCCTTTTAAAAAGTGAAGAAAAGTAACTGAAGACTCCTTCAAGTCAACTTTATTTCAAATTCCTGACAAAATGAAATATACTTCCACTTGAATAAGGTTGTTGTTTTTTCATTTCCCCAGTCTAGTCTATAGTTTACATTTCCTAATAGCATCTCCAGGGCACACAGAGAATGTATCTGCTGAACAAAACTCTGCATTGGCGACAGGAAGGGCATCCGGCCTTTAAAACCCTCCGCTAGCTCCATTCAGTTGCCCAGACTCCACCCTGCAAGGGATTATGATCAAAATTCAGCTTCTTGGCAACGGACTCATATTTATGACGGTTGTGATGTCACGGGGGTCACGTGATCCCCGATTGTAACTTTCTGACCAGCGAAGTCCACGGGGTAGCCAGATTCACTTAACAACCCTGTTCCTCACTTAACCCCTGCAGTGATTCACTTAACAACCCTGTTCCTCACTTAACCCCTGCAGTCATTTGCTTAACAACCTTGTTCCTCACTTTTTTTTTTTTTTAATTGATTTATATGCCGCCCTTCTCCGGAGACTCAGGGCGGCTTACAGTGCGTTAAGCAATAGCCTTCATACTTTTGTATATTTATATAAAGTCAGCTTATTGCCCCCACAAACTGGGTCCTCATTTCACCTACCTTAGAAAGGATGGAAGGCTGAGTCAACCTTGAGCCTTGGCGAGATTTGAACTTACAGTAATTGCAGACAGCTGGTGTTAATCACAGTGCTTTTAGTCTGCTGAACCACTAGACACTTAACCCCTGCAGTGATTCCCTTAACAACCTTGTTCCTCAGTTAATCCCTGCAGTGATTCACTTAACAACCCTGTTCCTCACTTAACCCCTGCAGTGATTCACTTAACAACCCTGTTCCTCACTTAACCCCTGCAGTGATTCCCTTAACAACCCTGTTCCTCACTTAACCCCTGCAGTGATTCCCTTAACAACTTCGCTCCTCACTTAACCACCGCCGTGATTCACTTTAACAAGGAGAGGTCGGTAAGGTGGGGCAAACCTCCCTTCACTAATTGTTTCACTTAGCAAGAGAAACGTGGGGCTCCGCGATGACTCTCTTAAGTCGAGGACTACCAGCTATTGCTGCAAACCCACCCGCGTCCCAACCCCCCACGCGCCCAGAGGCAATCCCAGGCTAGCTTGCCCAGACTCGTCCTTCCGGGCGGAGGGGGACTGAGGAAAAAAAATCCTTGGATTTGCTTAACTATTTGCAAAAGGGAAATTAAAATAAAATAAAGAGGGGGTGGGTGGGGAAAAAGGAGAATTTTGGGGTGGGGGTAAAGGGCCCCAACGGGCGCCTCTTTTTTCCTCACACGCCCCCCGCCTCCTCTCGCCTCAGCGGCCGGTGCAAGGCGAGACACGCGTGCGGACTCCCCCCCCCCCAATCTTTGTTTTCTCTCCTTTGCCCGCTTTTTCCTGGCCGGCCGACGGGCAGAACGGGTTAACCCGGGACAAGAGCCGCGAGGGCGGCCGACACAATGGGCAGCCTCCGGCAGGACTAATCCCCGCGTGGCCCCTCCCTCCCCTCCCCGCTCCATTTCCCTCCCGGGGCCGTTGCGAGCCGCAAAAAAAAAAAAAAAAAAAAAAAAAAAAAAAAGAGGGAGAGAACCAACCGAGCCGCGCTCCGGATCGAGCGGCCGCCCCGCGGGAGCAGCGCAGGTTGCAGCTTGCTTGGGGATCGACTTCGCCGGAGCGCCCGATCTCCTCCTCCTCCTCTTCCTCGGAGCCTCTTCCCCGATCCTAACCGGTTCGGGGCTCAGCCCTATCGGCCTCCCTTGGCGGCGGATCTTCCACGCCCGGCTCTTTGCAGGCGGGCGGGCGGGCGGTCAAAGTCCCCGGGAAAAAAATGGCGAGCCGGCCGGTGCCCGTCGCTGAGCTCCGGTGCCCGGTGGCTCTGCTGCGGCTGCGGCTGGGGGTGTTGGCGGTGGTAGCGGCGGCGGCCCTGCTGGGGTCTCCTTCGTCGGGTCAGCCGGTCTCCTTCCAGGCCGACGTGAACGGCTACAGCTTGCACCCGCCTTACTTCAACCTGGCCGAGGGCACCAAGATCTCGGCCACCGCGACCTGCGGCGAGGAAGAAGCCGGCGGCCGGAGCCCCCCGCGCCCCGTGGAGGATCTGTATTGCAAACTCGTGGGAGGGCCGGTCTCGGGTGGGGAGCCCAACCAGACCATCCAGGTACAACACGTGTCTGTGTGTGTGTGTGTGTGAATGCGGCAGCAACAAGTGTGGGGCTGGGTTTGGGGTCTTGGGTGAATGAGTGGGGGGGTCTCCGCTTCGGAGAGAGAGCCTGCCCTGCTCCGCGCGGTCTCCTTCCTATGGGGAGGAGAGGGCGACCCTCCGGGGTTTTCCGGAGTTGGAGGGTTTGGGAAGGAGAAGCGTGGCTCCAAAGCTGAGGCGTCCCAACTTTCAGGTCTTGTTCCTCTTGGCGAGAACGCAGGAAAGCCCTGCCTCCCCATCCGCCTTAGGGCTCTTGGCCAACGTAGCTGGGCTTTTTTATGTACACACTGAGAGCCTCGGCACCCCAAAGACAAGCTCCTCGTGTGTCCGGTCACACTCGGCCAATACAGAATTCTATGTTCGATTCTATTCTACCTTGGTTTTTCAGCCTGCGGCCCTCCCTCTCCCTTTGCTCAGACAATTAGGACTCTGGGTAGCCCTTCCTTCCTTCCTTCCTTCCTTCCTTCCTTCCTTCCTTCCTTCTTTCCTTCCTCCCTCCTTCCATCCTCCTCACTCTCCTTCCTTCTTTCCTTCCTTCCTCCTCCCCTTCCTTCCTCCTCCCTCTCCTTCCTTCTTTCCTTCCCCCTCCCTCTCCTTCCTTCCTTCCCTCCCTCCTTCCCTCCCTCCTTCCTTCGTCTCTTTCCTTCTTTCCTTCCCCCTCCCTCTCCTTCCTTCTTTCCTTCCCCCTCCCTCTCTTTCCTTCCTTTCCTCCTTCCTCTCCTTCCTTCCTTCCTTCCCCCTCCCTCTCCTTTCTTCCTTCCTTCCCCCTCCTTCCCCTTCCTTCCCCTTCCTTCCCCCCTTTTCTTCCTTCCTTCTTTCCTCCCCCTCCCTCTCCTTTCTTCCTTCTTTCCTTCCCTCTCCTTCCTTCCTTCCTTCCCTTCCCTTTCCTTTCCTTCCCTTCCCTTCCCTTCCCTTCCCTTCCCCTTCCCCTTCCCCTTCCCCTTCCCCTTCCCTTTCTTTTTTCCTCTTCCCCTTCTCCCTTCCCCCTTCCCTTTTCCCCCTTCCCCTTTGCTTCTTCCCTTCCCTCCTTCTCCTCCTCATCTCCCTCCCCCCATTCATCTATCCATCTCTAGATTACGTTTATCTTCCAATTTTCTTCGCTTCTGAACTGATTTCCACTTATAAGACAGACGCGCAGACCCTCTTTTGGTGACTGTGGCTTTCCAAGGTGCACTTTGTGTCTGTTTGCGTTCTCAGGTGCCCTTTTGTTCAGTGCTTTATAAAGGAGATTTTATTTTCCACATTTACTAACCTTCCTATCTGAAAAGGGTCCCTAATGCTCCTTACCCAATATTTGTTGGAAAAAGTCCAAGAAATCACTTGCTAAACTGACGTTCTGGGCTGGGTAGCTAAGTGAGGGAGAAAAAAAAATAATTAATCGGAAGTCTAAAGAAATGGAGACGAAGGGTTTGATCTCTCAAAAGGTTGGAGGGCGGTAAATAGAATTGGTTTCTCGGGAATTAGGACTGTGGGTATGTTATTACAGGGTGTTCAGTCTTAAGAGCAGAATGGCATGCAGTTCGGCACAAAATATGTTTGGGCTTGTTGAGTGGGAAGAATAGAAAAATCCTTGCTAAAATTCTCTGCTGAAATTGAAAACATTTAAACCTGTCAGATTTTGCTAGGGTGATGAATTTTGGATGTACAAAGTACTTTTTAAAGACGCATAGGGCTGGCCGAAGCAAATTGATCCATTCCATTAGTTCTGTTTGATAATCGTAATTATATACACGTATATTGCTTTCCCCAGGTGTTCAGGGGACTCCCATATCCATTTTGTAACTTAGTCCCACTGTGGGTAGTAAAACTCCTTGGTTTTACTTAAAGTTAGCTAGGGTTGAAATGGTGAATCTTCTAAGCATGTTTTTTGAATTGATTATTGCATTGTGTAGCTTATCTGGATATTCTGTGAAAGACCTCAGAATGTTCCGGCTTAAAGCAGTGATAGACAGTTAAAGAAAAGAAAAGTTAAATATAAAGGAATATAAAGGAAATGGTGTTGATCAACATTTCAAGGTTTTGAGATAGAATGAAATGAGCCGTATACAGATGTCATCCCACCTGCAACTTTCTATACACAATAGTTACTTTTATGATGTGTACCCCTCGGAAGGTGTTCAGAGATCAACCTAAGACAAATGAAATGTGCTTATATTTTTTATTATGTATTATAAATGATTTTATATAATATAAATGATTTTATATAATATTTCCACCTTGGATCTTTTCAAATCTGAACTGTAGAGGTATAATTGTTAAAGTGCTGGCCTACAAATCAGGAGACCATGAGTTCTAGTCCTGCTTTAGGTATGAAAGCTAGTTGAGTGACTTTGGACCAATCACCTGGAGACTGTAAATTCTAGTACTGCCTTTGGCATAAAAGCTGGTGGGTGACTTTGGATCAATCACAAGGAGACCACGAGTTCCAGTCCCACCTTAGAAATGAAAGCCAGCTGGCTGGCTTTGGGCCCATCTGCAAGAGACTGTGAGTTCTAGTTCCGCCTTCGGCATGAAAACCAGTGGGTGACTTTGGACCAGTAATTCTCTCTCACCCCAACCCCACCTCGCAGGGTTATTGTTGTAGGGAAAATAACAGCAGGAAGAGTATTGACTATGTTCACCATTTTCGCTTACTTATAATAAAATAATAAAAGGCAGGATACAAATCTTAGAAATAAACAGTTCAGAGAGAGGCAATACATTTTTTTAAGAAAAGAATTGAAGGTGATGGTATGATAATACTTGTATTCCTTGTACTGTAACAGTTTTACATACAGTTCATTTGTTCTGATCAATTTCATTTGATCTGAATCAGAATCAGAATAGAGCTGGAAGGGACCTTGGAGCAGGGGTGAAATGCTCCCGGTTCGGACCGGATTGCCCAATCCAGTAGCGATGGCAGTGGGTGGTTCAGAGAACCGGTAGCAAAAATCCCTGCGCCCCCCCCTCCCCCATGCCCAGCTGAGCTGCACGATCATCAGAGGCTTTTTTTTTTTTTACTTTTAAAAGCATTTTTTCTACAACCTCTTCCGATGAAAAAATGCTTTTAAAAGTTAAAAAAAAAGCTTCTGATGATCACGCGGCTCAGCTGGGATCGTCAGAGGCTTTTCAAAGCATTTTTTTCTGCAACCTCTTGGCCGAAGAGGTGGTTAAAAAAAATGCTCTGAAAAGTCTTCGACGATCCCATCTGAGTTGCCTGATCGGCAGAGGCTTTTCAAAGCATTAGAAAAAATGCTTTGAAAAGTTAAAAAAAAAAAAGTTGGCCATGCCCACCCAGTCACATTACCACCCCCCCACCAAGCCAAGCCCACAGAACCGGTAGTAACAAATTTTACATTTCACCCCTGCCCTGGAGGCCAACTTCCGAAGGCAAGCAGGCTTGCCCTCTGCTCAAACAGGAGACCCTATCATTTCCGACAAGTGACTGTCCAGTCTCTTCTTAAAAACCTCCAGTGATGAAGCACCCACAACTTCCGAAGGCAAGCAGTTCCACTGGTTAATTGTCCTCACTGTTAGGAAGTTTCTCCTCAATTCCAGGTTGCTTCTCTCCTTGATTAGTTTCCATCCATTGTTTCTTGTCCTGCCTTCTGGTGCTTTGGAAAATAAATTGACCCCTTTTTCTTTGTGGCAGCCTCTCAAATACTGGAATACTGCTATCATGTCACCCCTTAGTCCTTCATTTCTCTAGACAAGCCAAATCCAATTCCTGCAGCCGTTCTTCACATGTTTTAATCTCCAAGCCTTTGATCATCTTAGTTGCTCTTCTCTGCACTTTTTCCAAAGTCTCAACATCTTTTTCTGGTAATGTGGTGACCAAAACTGGACGCAGGATTCCAGGTGTGGCCTTGCTAAGGCTTTATAAAGCGGTACTCATACTTCATGTGATTTTGATCCTATGTCTCTGTTTATACAACCACGGATTGCATTAGCTGTTTTGGCTGCTGCTGCTGCACCCTGCTGATTTGATTCAATCACTTTCTAAAGCTCTGGAAGAAAGATTGGATAACCATTTGTCTGAAACGGTACCGGCCAGGGTTTCCTGCCTAAGCAGGGGGTTGGACTAGAAGACCTCCAATGTCCCTTCCAACTCTGTTGTTCTGTTCTACTCTAATTTAATTAATTTAATTTAATATTTGAATTTATATACCGCCCTTCTCCCGAAGGACTCAGGGCGGTGAACAGCCAGAAGTAAAAAACATCAAATATACAAAATTTAAAAACGAATTTAAAAATAAATGAAACATTTTGGCCCAACAGTTAAAATCCCCCATTAAAAATCCAAATTAAAATACACAATTGGAGAGATTAGGCCAGCCTGACTTGATGAAATAAAAAGGTTTATTTCTAAAGCTGAACCCCAGATTGGAGAGAGAGAAAAAGCCCACTTCGTGTGTACCCCATGTGCTGCAGAAATGCTTATCTCTTAGTGTTTTGGGGAAAAAAAAGAGTATTTGTTTGTCCAACTTAAGCGGAGTGGGTTGAATTTTGAGAATCTTGATATAATGAAGTCCTCAAATTGTTTGCAGGAATGTGGGTGGGAGCGGAGGGTGTGTTAAAGATAAACAATTATTACAGCCTTGTGTCAAAGTAAATGTCGGCTTAAAAGGGGCCCTCAACTGAGAAGCCACAAGCCCCCAGGGACAAGAATTTCCCAGGAATGTGGGTGGCAGAAGGGTGCCACTCTTTGAGGAGCTGGTGCTTCTCGAAAGGCTAAACAATCCTGAACATCTGGATGGAGAGATCCCAGTTGCAAGAGGGAATTTGTTAAAAGAAGGAGCAGAAGAGTGTGAGCCGTTCAATAAAGCTTTGATTTCCCAGAGTTGTTGTAAATCTTGTAAGGGCAGCTACAGTAGTTGGGAAAGAAATGGAATCTGAAACCTTCCCCCCCACTGAGGGAAGACAAACCAAAGCAGCAGGTCCTCTGCGTTTGCTCCTGGAGTAGCAAGCCGCTAAGATCCCAGTTAGCAGAATATCAGAGTTGGAAGGGACCTTAGAGGTCTTCTAATCCAACCCCTTGCTCAACCAGGAGATGCTATAACAGGGGTGTCAAACCCAATTTCATTGAGGGCTGCATTCAGGGGTGAAATGCTCCCAGTTCGGACTGGATCGCCTGATCCGGTAATGATGGCAGCAGGTGGTTTGGAGAACCGGTAGCAAAAATCCCTGCGGCCCCCCCCCCCCCGCCCCCCATGCCCAGCTGAGCTGCACGATCATCAGAGGCTTTTTTTTTGTTTTTACTTTTAAAAGCATTTTTTCTACCACGTCTTCCGACGAAAAAATGCTTTTAAAAGTTTAAAAAAAAGCCTCTGATGATCGCGCGACTCAGCTGGGATCGTCAGAGGCTTTTCAAACCATTTTTTTCTGCAACCTCTTCCAGGGAAGAGGTGGTTAAAACAATGCTTTGAAAAGTCTCTCTGAGGATCAGGCAACACAGCTGGCATCGTCAGAGCCTTTTCAAAGCATTTTTTAACTACAACTTCTTCCCCAGAAGAGGTTGCAGAAAAAAATGCTTGAAAAGTCTCTCTGACGATCCCAGCTGAGTTGCCTGATCCTCAGAGAGACTTTTCAAAGCATTTCTTAAAATGATCAGGCAACTCAGCTGGGATCATCAGAGAGACTTTTCAAGCATTTTTTTCTGCAACCTCTTCAGGGGAAGAGGTGGTTAAAAAAATGCTTTGAAAAGTCATCTCTGAGGATCCCAGCTGTGTTCCTGATCGGCAGAGGCTTTTCAAAGCATTTTTTTGCATTTGCAGAAAAAATGCTTTGAAAAGTTACAAAAAAAAAAAAGTTGGCTACACCCACCCAGTCACATTACCCCCCACCCCACCAAGCGATGCCCACAGAACCGGTAGTAACAAATTTTACATTTCACCCCTGGCTGCATTAGGGTTGTGTTTGACCTCGGGGTGGTACTGGTGGAGTGGGTGGGGCCAGGGTGGTCGTGGCCAGCTCGTGTTAGGGGCGCCTGTGGTGGCCCGAGCGCTCTGCCAGAGAAAATGGGCTCCCAAACTCCATTTTCGGCTGCGACGGTCTCCTGCAACCCTCTGCCAGCAAAAATGGAACTTGGGAGGATTTCACACAGCCCTCCCGAAGTCTATTTTCGCTGGCAGAGGTACCACAGGCCAGTCCTTCGCTGTTTTAAGGGCCACGTCTAAGCACCCTGTGGGGCAGATCCGGCCCCTGGGCCTTGAGTTTGATACCCCTGTCTTATATCATTTCGGATGTGAAAATATTTACAGACCCCTCACATCCTGGACATAAATTGTTTCAACTCCTACCCTCAAAACGACGCTATAGAGCACTGCACATCAGAACAATTAGACACAAGAACAGTTTTTTCCCCGAACGCCATCACTCTGCTAAACAAATAATTCCCTCAACACTGTCAAACTATTCACTAAGTCAGCGTTACTATTACTATTAATCTTCTCATTGTTCCTGTCACCCATCTCCTCCCACTTATGACTGCATGGCTGTAACTTTGTTGCTTGTATCCTTACGATTTATATTGACTGTTTCCTAATGTGACTTGATTGCTTATTTGTATCCTATGACTATCATTAAGTGTTGCAGCTTATGATTCTTGATGAATGTATCTTGTCTTTTTATGTACACTGAGAGCATATGCACCAAAGACAAATTCCTTGTGTGTCACTTGGCCAATAAAGAATTCTATTCTATTCTATTCTATTCTATTCTATTCTATTCTATTCTATTCTATTCTATTCTATTCTATTCTATTCTATTCTATTCTATTCTATTCTATTCTATTCTATTCTATTCTATGAATGGCTAATACCTGTGATGGTGAACCTATGGCTCGTGTGCCACAGGTGGCACGCAGAGCCATATCTGTGGGCATGCGAGCATTGCCCTAGCTCAGCGCCAGCCAGCTGATTTTCGGGCCTTGTGGTCCCACCGGAAGTCAGGAAACTGGCCATTTCCAGCCTCCGTAGGGCCTCCGGGGGGGATGGGGAAGGCCGTTTTTGCCCTCCCCAGGCTCCAAGAAAGCCTCTGGAACCTGAGGAGGGCAAAAAATGGGCCTACTGGGCTCACCAGTAACCTTTTTGCCGTCACATGTCAAAAGCGGGGGAAATGCGGTGGGGTTGCGTGCACATGCGGGGGGGAGGTTCACCATCACTGGGCTATACAATCTCTGGTTAAAAACCTCCAGTCATGGAGAACCCACAACTTCTGAAGGCAGGCTGTTCCATTGTTTAATTGTTCTCACTTCTCCTTGGTTTTAGATTGCTCCTCTCCTTATTTAGTTTCCATCCATCGTTTCTTGGCTTGCTTTCTGATGCTTTGGAAAATAGGACTTCATTATATCAAGATTCTCAAAATTCAACCCATTCCAGTTAAGTTGGACAAACAGATACTCTTTGTGGCAGTCCCTCAAATGGTGGAACATTGTTATCGTAACAGAATAACAGAATATCAAAGTTGGAAGGGATCTGGGAGGCCTTCTAGTTCAATCCCCTGCTCAGGAAAGAAACCCTATACCATTTCAGACAAATTGTTGTCTAATAACTCCTTTAAAATTTCAAATTACAAATTAACAAAGTTGGAAGGGACCTTGTAGATCATCTAGTCCAACCCCCCTGCCTAAGCAGGAGACCCTACACCAGTGATGGCTAATCTTTTTGCTGTTGCGTGCCAAAAGTGGGGGGAATGCAGGGGGGGTCGTGTGCGTGCGTGCCCACACCCATAATTCTATATCCCCTGCCCCCTGTGTGTGACCCCCCCGTGTGACCCCCACTTTTGGCACATGATGGCACAGTGGGTCCAGTAGACCCATTTTTCACCCTCCCCAGGCTCCAGAGGCTTTCTAGGAGCCTGGGGAGAGTGAAAACGGCCTTCCCTACCCCACAGGGGCCCTTCAGAGGCCAGAAACAGCCTGTTTCCCAACTTCCAGTGGGCCCAAAAGACCTGAAAATCAGCTGGCCAGTGCGTGCATGCCCGCTGGAGCTGAGCTTGCGTGCCCACCAATATGGCTCCGCGTGCCATAGGTTCGCCATCACGGCCCTACACCATTTCTGACAAATGGCAGTCCAATCTTTTCTTGAAAGTCTCAAGTGATGAAGCTCCCACAGTTTCCCAAGGCAACTTCCTTGTTCCATTGGTTGATTGTTCTCACTGCCAGAAAGTTCCTCCTCATTTCTAGGTTGAATCTCTCCTTGATCAGTTTCCATCCATTATTCCTTGTCTGGCCTTTGGTCACCTCCAGTGATGGAGCACCCACAAGTTCTGGAGACAAGTCATTCCACTCATTAACTGTTATCACTGTCAGGAAATTTCTCCTTAGTTCTAGGTTGGTTCCGTCCTTGATTAGTTTCCAATTCTTGCTACTTGTCCTGCTTTCAGGTGCTTTGGAGAATAGCTTGACCCCAGGGGTGAAATGTAAAATTTGTTACTACCTGTTTGTGGGCGTGGCTTGGTGGAGGGGTAATGTGACTGGGTGGACATGGCCAAGTTTTTTTTTTTTTAACTTTGCAAAGCATTTTTTCTAATGCTTTCAAAAGCTTCTGTCGATCAGGCAGCTCAGCTGGGATCATCAGAGAGGCTTTTTAAAAAATGCATTGAAAAGCCTCTCTGCTGATCAGGCAACTCAGCTGGGATCGTCAGAGACTTTTCAAAGCATTTTTTTTTTAACCACCTCTTCGGCCAAGAGGTTGCAGAAAAAAATGCTTTGAAAAGCCTCTGACGATCCCAGCTGAGCTGCGCGATCATCAGAGGCTTTTTTTTTTTTACTTTTAAAAGCATTTTTTTGTTGGAAGAGGTTGTAGAAAAAATGCTTTTAAAAGTAAAAAAAATAAAAAGCCTCTGATGATCGTGCTGCTCAGCTGGGCATGGTGAGGGGGGGGACGCGCAGGGATTTTTGTTACTGGTTCTCCGAACCACCCGCCGCCATCGCTACCGGATCGAGCGATCCGGTCCGAACCTGGAACATTTCACCCCTGGTTGACCCCCTCTTCTTTGTGATAGCTCCTCAAATATTGGGACACTGCTATATGTCTCCCCTAGTCCTTCTTTTCATTAAACTAGACAAACCCAGTTCCTGCAACCGTTCTTTATATGTCTCCCTAATCATCTTTGTTGCTGTTCTCTGCACTCTTTCTAGAATTCACCTGGACTTTATTCTCCGTGGGTGGGTGAGAAGGACTAGGTTGTACTCACAGATAAAACAACTGTTCTCGCAAAGAAGTGGAGAAGTAATCATAAAAAAACAAACAAACCACAGGGTGGACTTTGTTTCTATGGAAGTGATGCTTTTACCAAACCGGTTTGATTGTTGTCTGGGGATGGAAGCTAAGCAGGTTGAGGCCAGATTACTATAGTTCATTGATTGAGTCATTCATTCATTGGATTTCTATGTTGCTGACTGAGAGGAAACTTAGACGAGGGAATAGAAGGGGAACTCATCAAATTTGCAGATGGCATTAAGCTGGCCGGAATAGCCAACACCCCAGAAGACAAGATTAGGATCCAAAAAGATTTTGACAGACTTGAACTATGGGCCCTATCCAACAAAATGAAATTTAATATGGAGAAAAGCAAGGTTTTACACCTGGGCAGGAAAAAACAAAGGTACAAGCGGTTTATAGAATCGGCATTCAGGCAACCGGTAGTAAAAAAAATGCTTTTAAAAAAGCATTAGGAGTATTCACGAGAACATACACCAAAGAAATAAAATATCTGATTCTACACATCATGACAGCCGCACGAATAATATATGCACAAAATTGGGAAACAGGAAAAGACACCAACAGATGAAGAAGTGATACAAAAAGTTTTAGAATGTGCCGAGATGGACAAATTTACAAAAGAAATTAAAGAAAAAGAAGAGACAGATTATTACATAATTTGGAACAAATGGTATGAATGGCTTGGGACTAGAAATAAAGAATAATAAATACAGAGGAGAATCTAAAAATGTAAAATATGTATATAACAAATATATAGAAATGTATAAAATTAAGGCTATCAGTGTTAGAAAATACAATGTAACCAAAGAAATGTAACCTACGCCTGAGTGGCGTAGGAGGCTAATGCCTCCTAGGGCAGCATTTAACATCCAGCTGCCTGCAATTACTGCGAGTTCAATTCTCCCCAGGCTCAAGGTCGACTCAGCCTTCCATCCTTTCTAAGATGGGTAAATTGAGGACCCAGTTTGTGGGGGCAATAAGCTGACTTTGTATAAATATACAAAAGTATGAAGGCTATTGCTTAACGCATTGTAAGCCGCCCTGAGTGTCCGGAGAAGGGCGGCATATAAATCAAATTAAAAAAAAAAAAGGGACAATGAAGAAAATGAAACAGTAAGAGAGATTGGGGGGGGGGGAGGTACAAAATGGAAAGAAGACCACTAAGAAATATTGGTTAAAAAGAGGATATATTTATATGTTGTATGTTATGTGTTTGTCATATTGTGTTATAATAAAATATTATTTTTTTAAAAAAAAATATAAAAAAGTAAAAAAAAGGTTCCAACAATCACACGGCACAGCTGTGATCATCGGAACCTTTTTTTTTTTTTTTACTTTTTTAAAGCATTTTTTTTACTACCGGTTTGGGCGAATAGGTAGTAAAAATGCTTTTAAAAGTTTTTTTAATGGCCATGCCCACCCAGTTACATGCCCACCAAGCCACGCCCACAGAACCGGTAGCAAAAAAATTTGCATTTCACCACTTGTCAGCATATTGCTCCTAACAATTTGGGTCCTTGTTTTACCGACCTTGGAAGGAGGGAATGTTGAGTCAACTTTGAGCCGATGAGAATCGAACTGCTGGCAGCTGGCAGTCAGCAGAAGTAGCCTGCAATACTGCATTCTAACCACCATGGCTCTATTTAAAAACTCCTTAATTTCACAACCCATGGACAGACTCAACCAACTGAGAAACTGTGAGCATCCTAAGCCAAGCTTAAAGTCAAAAACAGAGCTTGGCACTCTGACAAATCAACCGTCAGTAGACACATGGAGATAAACCACATTTATACATCATTATTATTCATATGATTCATTGCACAGACACCCAGATGTTCAAACTGTACCATTATTACGATTTGTCACACAGCCAACCAGATGTTCATTATTATTTTTGTCTCTTGCACAGTCAGCTGGATGTTCAGACTAAATTTGGAGGTTTTATCCACCTATCGAGTTCTTCCCCGGGATAGGCAGGTGTGGATGTTTGATAGTGTTACAGATTTCGTCGCAAATGTAAGCTGTTCCAAGTAAAGCTGCCTTTTGCAGTTAACTGATGGTGAATTTGTCAATGGCAATGGTGTTCAAGTGATGCTCCGATTGTTTCGGGATTGCACCCAAGGCGCCTATTACAGGTAGTCCTCGACTTACAACAGTTCCTTTAGTGACCATTCCAAGTTACAACAGCACTAAAAAAAAGGCACTTATGACCGTTTTGCAGCATCCCTGTAGTCACGTGATCAAAATTCTGATGCTTGGCTACTGGTTTTTATGATGATATTTATGATGGTTTCAGCATCCCAGGGTCATGTGATCTCCTTTTATGACTTTCTGAAAAGCAAAGTCAAATGGGGAAACTAGATTTGTTTAACAACCGTGTTACTAACCTAACAACTGCAGTGATTCACTTAACAAACATGGCAAGAAAAGTCATAAAATGGGGCAAAACTCGCGTAACAAATTTCTCACTTAGTAACATCAATTCTGGGGTCAATTGTGGTCATAAGTCAAGGACTACTTGCACTATTATTATTATTAAATTTATTTGGTGCCCATCTTGCAGTTTGAGAGGACTCTGAGCAACGTTCAAAAGACAGAATAAAAAAGTTAAACAGGAAACAAAAAGAGCAGCACACCAATCAATAGCAATCAACACCCAGATAAGCAGGGATTAACACCAGACAAACAATCAAGTAATAAACAATATCCGAATCAAGGAATTATCAACTAAGACAAACAGCTGAGCAATAAACAGCAACCTAATCAAAGAACTACCAAGGAGAAAACCACATCCCCACCAGTACTGACAGGGCAAACTACTGTATATAAACGAGGAGCAAACCACACACTCACTAGAACTGATGATGCTATCTAGTCAGGTAACAAAATGTCTGCAAGAAACAACCACGCTCGGAGAACACCAAGGAACCCAAAGACTCCTTAGTTTTTTCTTATTCCTTTGATTGATTATGTGCCAAAAAGTTGATGTTAATTCTTAACAAGCACATAAATTTCCTCCATGACAACCTTTCCTTAACCTGGTCTTTCAGATCTTCTCATGTACCATAGTATGTAGTCAATCAAATTTTGGTGATGAACCAGTTCCGCTGAGTTTCAAGCAGGTTAAAGTTAAGTTGGTGGGCTATAAGGAACATGTGTTTGAAAAGGGACTGAATTACTTTCTGCTTTGGACTGATCTGTTTCCTTCTTCCCTGACCACAAGTAGCTGTAGATAAACTCTACAAGAGCCCCTTGCAGCTCATAATCTCAAAAGGGTTGCGCATAAGTGGATGCAGATATGGGATATCTACCTAGTAGACCAGTGTTTCCCAAACTTGACCCTTTGAAGATGTATGGACTTCAACTCCCAGAATTCCTCAACCAGGCATACTGGTTGGGGAATTCTGGGAATTGAAGTCCATGCATCTTAAAATAGCCAAGTTTGGGAAACACTGTAGTAGACAGAGGTGGGTTTCAGCAGGTTCTGACCAGTTCTGGAGAACCCGTAGTGGAAATTTTGAGTAGTTTGGAGAATCGGTAAATACCACCTCTGCTGGCCCTGGCCCCATCTATTCTCTGCCTCCCGAGTCCCAGCCGATCGGGAGGAAATGGGGATTTTGCAGTAACCTTCCCCTGGAGCAGGGTGGGAATGGAGATTTTACAGTATCCTTCCCCTGCCACGCCCACCAAGCCATGCCCACCATGCCATGTCATTCCACTCCCACCAAGCCACACCCACAGAGCCAGTAGTAAAAAAATTTGAAACCCACCATTGCTAGTAGGGCTGTATTACTATTACCCTTCTCATATTTCCTGTTACCTATTTCCTTATCTTCTTATGACTACAACTTCGTTGCTTGTATCTTACGATTCATATTAATTGATTTATTTAGTATCCTAGTACAGTTTATGTTGATTGCTTATTTAGTATCCTACGACTATCATGATTATGATGAAAGTATTTTGTGATGATTATGATCATGATTTATCACATGTTGCTTGTATGTACACTGAGAGCTTATGCACCAGAGACAAATTCCTTGTGTGTGCAATCAAGTTGGCCAATAAAGTATTCACTGGCGATTTTTAAGAAGAGACTGGACAGTTATTAATCTGAAATGGTACAGGTTACCCTCAGTAGTGAAATCTGAACCGGTTTACTACTGGTTCGCTGGCTGCGCATGCATGCCACATGCTCCCGCGCATGTGCAGTATACACCAAATGCACATTGCACACATGCACAATACATGCCAAAAGGATAGATAGATAGATAGATAGATGATAGATAGATAGATAGATAGATGATAGATAGATAGATAGATAGATAGATAGATAGATAGATAGATGATAGATAATAGATGGATGGATGGATGGATGGGTGAGAGATAGAGATAGCTAGAGAGAGAGAGAGAGGCAGACAGACAAGATAGATAGATAGATAGATAGATAGATAGATAGATAGATAGATAGATGATAGATAGATAGATAGATAGATAGATAGATAGATAGATAGATGATAGATGGATAGAGGATGGATGGATGGGTGAAAGATAGAGATAGCTAGCTAGAGAGAGAGAGAGAGGCAGACAGAGAGAGAGAGAGAGAGAGAGAGAGAGAGAGGCAGGCAGGCAGGCAGGCAGGCAGACAGGCAGACAGACAGACAGACGATTTTTGGATGATAGGTGATAGAGAGTGGTGGACTATCTGTATTGAGATGACCTTCCTTGGCTACGAAGGTTCCCAGACTATTCAGAGTGAAGGGTGATAATTGGCACAATTTCTAAGCAGTAGATTTGCCCAGTCTTAATATCCAAGTTTCAGCCAGAGTTTGAGTTTCAAAGGAAAAGCTTGTGTCCTGCTTCTTTTGAACATCCTGGCTTTTGGGGGACGGGGACAGGGCTGTAAAACCGGCTGCCAGAGGGATGAACGAGTCCAGCCTTCCTGAAAACTGCCTTTTTATTTTGAGTTCTGAATAGGAAGATCATCCTTGGAAACGTTACTTCAGATTTTGCTCCTGAAACTCTGGGAGAGGCTGTGTTTTGCCCACTCGGAGGCTTTAGTGAAAGGGCGACTGATGTGTTTCTTTCATTCCACTCCAAGTTGAACATGCTTCACGGGGCTGTTTCGGGGGTCCCGATAAGCTGCTAGAATTTATGAGAATTCTGGCTTATTGTGAACAGAATAAATGGGCTGGTGTGAGGCTGCCGAATTGTTTGGCGCTTCGTGCCAAGGGGAACACTTGAATTGTAAACGTTTCTTTTATGCTTCCTTTTATATTGTGGTTCCCGAGCTTGAATCCTCTCAAACCAGAACAAATCATGGTTTCTGGTCATTGGGGAACAGCCTGGGACTTAACTGTGTGCTTTCCAAAAAAAAAAAAAAAAACCATGGAAATAGCTTGAGGGGTTGGTTAGCTCTCCTTGCAGGCAGCCGAAGTCAAAGAAGAAATCCATACAGGTGGTTCTTGACTGAATTCTAGTTCTGCCTTAAATATAAAAGCTTGATAGCACAGTGGTCTAAGCACCCTGTTATTAACACAGCTGCCTGCAATTACGGCTGGTTTGAATCTCTCCAAGGCTCAAGGTTGACTCAGCCTTCCATCCTTTCTTAGGTAGGTAAATTGAGGACCCAGTTTGTGGGGAAAATAAACTGCCTTTGTATAAATATACAAAAGTATGAAGGCTATTGCTTAACGCATTGTAAGCCGCCCTGAGTCTCCGGAGAAGGGCGGCATATATATATAAAAAAAAAAGCTGGCTGAGGGATCTCGGATCAGTTACTGTCAGTCCTACATGCCTTACAGGTTGTTTTTGTGAGGAAAATAAGGGGAGAAAAAAGTATTATGTATATTTGCCACCTTCAATTATTTATACATATGTACATATATGCAGAGGGGACGTGGTAGCTCAGTGGCTAAGACGCTGAGCTTGTCGATCAAAAGGTCGGCAGTTCAGCGGTTTAAATCCCTAGTTCCGCGTAACGGGGTGAGCTCCCATTACTTGTCCCAGCTTCTGTCAACCTAGCAGTTCAAAAGCACGTAAAAAATGCAAGTAGAAAAATAGGGACCACCTTTGGTGGGAAGGTAACAGCGTTCCGTGCGCCTTTGGCATTTAGTCATGCCGGCCACATGACCATGGAGACGTCTTTGGACAGCGCTGGCTCTTCAGCTTTGAAATGGAGATGACCCCTTATTTATTTATTTATTTATTTATTTGTTTGTTTGTTTATTGGTTCGATTTATATGCCGCCCTTCTCCGAAGACTCAGGGCGGCTTAAAATGCATTAAGCAATAGCCTTCATACTTTTGTATATACCTGCTTAGTAGGGCTTTCGGGGCCCCCCCAAGCGGTGTTCTTTTTTATACAAAGTTAGCTTATTGCCCCCACAAACCGGGTCCTCATTTTACCTGTCTTCGAAAGGATGGAAGGCTGAGTCAACCTTGAGCCTGGTGAGATTTGAACTTGCAGTAATTGCAGGCAGCTGGTGTTATCTTAACAGTGGTTTAGTCTGCTGCACCACCAAGGCTCTTACAAGAACAATTCCCTAGAGTTGGGAATGACTAGCACATATGTGCGAGGGGAACCTTTACCTTTACATAGATACATAGATACATACTGTAACAGTGGTTGGTTGCCCCCAATTCGCACCGGTTCTATAGAACCTGTAGTAAAACTGGCGGGAGGCTCCACTCACCCACCCCGATGTCATCAAAATGCTTCTGTGCTTGCACACGGCCCCGCTACAAACCGATAGTAAAGGTAAGTAGAACCCAGCCCTGATACATACATACATACATACATACATTTATATTGGGAGAAGAACTAGAGGTAGATAATTAAGATGAACAAAGGTCTGGAGACCAAAACATGTGAAGAATGGCTGCAGGATTTGGGTTTGGCTAGTCTAAAAAAAAGAAGAATTGGGTGGACATGATAGCAGTATTCTTTGGTCTTTATTCGAGCAATGGATTTTTCTCTGGTTGTTAAGTGAGTGGCTTTTTCCTATAATAGCAGACATGTTTTTAGAAGGGAAGCAAAACAAGACTTGCTAATTGAAAGGTCGTGGTTTTTCATTAATTCCATTTACAGGTTTCTAGGGACTAAATCAGTGGTGGAAGGTGTGGAGCAAATTAAGGGCTGCATCTGGAACAACAATAATAAATTCCAGAGTTTATGTTTCAGCAATTGGGTTTGTTTGACCCTTTAATCTGCTTGATATCATATATCATGCATTTAGAAAACTAAGCCGAAAGCTGGTAGAGCTTAGCAGAAGTTCTGAAAAGACTTCTCGCTGCCTAAGATTTAGCTCTTGTTGGAATGACCAGCTGTGGATTTCCTATTGAACATAATTTCCATTTTGACAAAAAGAATGTGGAGTTTAGCTGAAAGAGCTTTCTCATGACAGATAGTCCTCGATATACAACCATTTGTTTAGTGACGGTCTGAAGTTACAGTTGCACTGAAAAAAGTGAGTTACAGCCAGTTCTCGCACACTTACAACTGTCACAATATCCTTTCAGACCGTGGGGATGCTTTTGTGATCGTAAGTGTGAAAAATGGTCATAATTCATTTTTTTCGGTGCTGTTGTAACTTTGAATGTCAGTAAACAAATGGTAGTAAGTTGAGGATTACCTCTGGAGACTAAACCATACGAAGAAAGGGTTTTGGGTTTGGCTAGTCTAAAGCAGTGGTGAAATCTAAAATTTGTTACTACCGGTTCTGTGGGCGTGGCTTAGTTGGGGGGGTAGTGTCACTGGGTGGGCGTGGCCATTTTTAAAAAACTTTTAAAACCATTTTTTCTACAACCTCTGAAGAGGTTGCGCGTGCATGCTGTCCTAATACACTGTTCCTCCCCATGCGCTGCACATGCAGCCACACCATCTGCGCATGTGCACGGCTTTAGCATGCCCCCTTGCGCTGCCTGCGCAACCACACTCATCCATGTATGCGTGTGACTTTTGCACAGCTCCCCCGTGTGCTGCACATGCAATCGCACCAACTGTACATGCACATGGTTTTTGCGATCGCAATACATGCACGCGAACACCATTTACACATGCGAGCGTTGCTCGCAATTACTCTTACGTGCATGTGCGCGCATAGGTAGGAGAGCTCCGAAGACCAACTGGGTCCCCTGAATTGTGCAAATGTGCACCAGAGGCCCGAATACCAGCTGGGGTGCGTGTGCATGTGCAGCTGCAGGTGAGTTGGGTGACAGCTTGCGTGCCCGGAAAGTGTTGTGGCCCGTCAGCGGCCTGTGCGGATTGTAGCTGATTCTGACAGTGAGGAGGCTGGTGTGGTGTTGCGCCAGCAGCCTATGCAGATGGCACTCGAGTCAGACAATGAGGAGGCTGGAGAAGAAGTGGTGCCAGAGGCAGGGATTCAGCCAGGGCCTTCAGAACCTCCAGAAGCTCCTTTAAGTGAAGAGGAGGAGCCTCTTCTTGATGCACGGGCGCGCAGAGTGGCCAAAAGGCAGGAGTGGCTCCTCAGGAGGAGGTCTCCTTGAGAGTAAGGCTTGGGGCTAATTGGCCGCTCCCTTAGCCTATTTAAGGAGGAACACCGACTGAAACAATTTGTAGGGAACAACTTTAGTTCACTCAACTTCACGTCTGGATTCTCTACAAATTGTTTCTGGGCTTTCTGCCAACCTTAGTGAGATTGTGATTACTTTATCTTTGGTTTCTTGTAGGCTGTTAAGAAAGTTTATTAACAGCCTTTGTTTTGAAAAAGACTGAGTTATTTTAGTAAATTAAGTTTTGTACAAACTTTGTGCGTGCTGTGTTCTTTGGGGTCCGTAGTTGGGGCAGAACAGAAAGATGGCCCTGCATGCCACCTCGGACACGCGTGCCATAGGTTCGTCTTTACATGTATAGGTTCTCCTGCTTGATCAGGGGGCTGGACTAGAAGACTTCCAAGGTCCCTTCCTGTTCTATTCTAATTCTCTATATGCATCGCTGGTAAAAAGCACTTGGATTTGGACTTTGATCAGACAGTTGCAGATGCCACTTGTGTCAGATGTGTCAATCAGACTGGCATAATAGGGCCAAAACTGGACAAATGCTTCCATTTTCATTCTTAGTTTCTTTGTTTTTTTAAGACATTTCATGGCATTTATAAGAGGAAAACAAGTTTGTGATTTAACCAGCAAGCCAAAATAAAGACACTGATGCGTTTTACTTCCTGAGCTTAAAGGCAGTTACACTTCTAAGATGTTTTATCCTTTACTGAGATGTTATTTTGAAAACATTGGGATGTTCTATCTTGGCTGCAATTATCCAAAAGGACAACTAGGTGGCAGTACCGAGATCTCAAATGCTTTTTCTCCTTGCTGCCACCTAATGGGGTGCTGGGATTTTGCAGGCCATTTCCAATGGCCCTAAACCACTATTATTTGTATTATTTGGGTTAGACCAATGTTGAGTCTGGCAAGTGATGGTGAATGGAGCTGTTAACTGTGAATTAAAAATGCATGCGTTTCTCTGGGGTTTCTGACCATGTGTTTTCTGTATTTTATTCTCTTTTGGCCATAGGGACAGTATTGTGACATCTGTTCGTCAGCCAACAGCAACAAAGCCCATCCCATCACGAATGCGATCGACGGGACCGAACGCTGGTGGCAGAGCCCGCCTCTGTCTCGAAGGCTGGAATTCAACGAGGTCAACGTCACCTTAGATTTGGGACAGGTAAGGTGATCACTTGCTTTCCAGTAAAATATGTAAATGGGGTGCTTTCTTATAACAATGGGAGATGCTAAGGGAGAAAGAACTAATTTCTCATGAATGACTTAATTTTGCCATAAGGTACATTCAGGTAAAAAAAGTAAAACCTATGGCAGCAAGCTTCTTGATCAAGTTACTTGTATTGTTTTAAGAAAGACAAATGGAGTATTTTTGTGATCACCGATGTTTGAAGATGACCCTAATGCATATTAAAAATTTGGTAGCTTCTGTTGAATTTTACTGATACTCTGTTGGCCTTTAGACAAATAATTGAAGCATGAGTAGTACATTAGATCAGGGCTCCCCAACTCTTGGTACACAGTCCGGTAGCTATATACTTCCAGTGTTATACTGTGGAATATATACCGTATTTTCGGAGTATAAGACGCACCGGAGTATAAGATGCACCGTAGTTTTTGGGGAGGAAAATAAGAAAAAAGCTGATTGATTGGAGGGTGGATCGGCCAGAATACCCCCAATCAGCTATTTCCAGAGGTGAATTTTAGCAACAGGTTCCTTGGTTGAGAGTTCTGTGCCTTGCTTTTTTTCGCTTTTTTTTCTGCCTCTGAAACTTCTGAAACTCAGTTTCAGAAAAAACTGTTTTTCTGCCTCTGAAAGCCTCCGAAACAGAGCTTTAGAAAAAAATCCTCTGAAGCTCTGTTTGGCGGCTTCTTTTCTGAAGCTCTGTTTGGCGACTTCTTTTCTGAAGCTCTGTTTGGGGGCTTTTTTTCTGAAGCTCTGTTTGGGAGCTTCTTTTCTGAAGCTCTGTTTGGCGGCTTCTTTTCTGAAGCTCTGTTTGGGGGCTTTTTTTCTGAAGCTCTGTTTGGGGGCTTTTTTTCTGAAGCTCTGTTTGGGAGCTTCTTTTCTGAAGCTCTGTTTGGCGGCTTCTTTTCTGAAGCTGTTTGGATGCTTTTTTTCTGAAGCTCTGTTTGGGAGCTTCTTTTCTGAAGCTCTGTTTGGCGGCTTCTTTTCTGAAGCTGTTTGGATGCTTTTTTTCTGAAGCTCTGTTTGGGAGCTTCTTTTCTGAAGCTCTGTTTGGCGGCTTCTTTTCTGAAGCTGTTTGGAGGCTCTTTTTCTGAAGCTCTGTTTGGGGGCTTTTTTTCTGAAGCTTCGTTTCTGATGCTTTTTTCAGCCTCTGAAACCTCCGTTTGAGAAGCTAGGTGGGGCTACATTCGGAGTATAAGACGCACCCAGATTTTCACCCTCTTTTTTTGGGGAAAAAGGTACGTCTTATACTCCGAAAAATACAGTAAATAAAAATATATTTTTGTAAATTTTTGTAAAAATGTATCTAGGACCAGTTTTTGGGCGGGAAGGAGGATCATGTCGCAAATAATGCTTCCTTTTGGATGTGTGTGCAATGTCAACGGACAATGCTGCATTTGTCAAACTGATGTGCTTGGTTCCTTGCACTGGGCCAGTATATAAATCAAGCAGAATCATACAATGCATTATACTTTGAACTTCAGGTTGTAAGTAAGTAAGGAAGACTTTCATATTATTTATTTAAAGCAGTGTGGCTCACCCTTGGCAATTAGCCGCACTAATTTAAAGGACTTAATTTTGTTTTTCTGCTCTAAAAGGATCCCTTTTGGTGGAGCTAATAAAAACTAGAATTAAAGAAATTGCCATTGAGATTGTATTGCTTGTCTAATCCTGTAAAAATAGTGTAATATGAAGCAGGGTAAACTTGTCACTCTCTGTTTGTTGTATGCAAAGCTTTTCTTTTTTACCTTCCTGTTTGCCTATATCAGGGGTCTGCAACCTTAAACACTCAAAGAGCCATTTGGACCCGTTTCCCACAGAAAAGAAAACACCGGGAGCCACAAAACCTTTCCCGTGCCTGACTATTTCTTGAGTGGCCACAAAACTAGCATATGTAGTTGCATTAAACATTCTGTTTTCTTCTGAAACTTTTCTTTTCTTGGATTTATCCATGGTTGGCCTACCGGGGGTTGAAAAGCTCAATAAATTGTGTGCTGGCAGGTGTCGCACATTGGCGGTTGTGACACATATTTAGAGTGTCAGGGAGCCGCAGCAGAGGGGTGAAAGAGCCACATGTGGCTCCAGAGCCGCAGGTTGCTGACCCCTGGCATATATGATTAAATGATTCCTAAGAGAGCCGAGATCGTAGTGTATCTCCTAGATCGGGGTCCCCAACCTCCCGGCCGCAGCCCATTCAAAGCTGGGCCACGGAAACAGCAGGAGGGCAAGTGCTCATGTGGTGGGCACTTGCACACAAAGCTCCACTCGCACAATGGAGCTGTGTGCATGCGCACCTGTCAGTTCCCTCTCACCCCCCCCCCAAAGAAGGATTGGGGACTGCTGTCCTGTGCACCAAATGGATCATGAGTAAATTACCCTTTAGGCTGGTGATACATCCTCAAGGAGCGGATGACATAAAGTTAATATTGACACAGCTTTTGTTGACGAGATTGTGTGCACTGTGGTGTTTTCAAGGTATTTCCTTCAAGTATGATGAACAGTCTGAAAGTTGACACGCCCTTAAGCAGATAATGGCCAGTGAAGAAGTCACTCCAGAATGAATGGCTTGATACTTTGTAGTTGAGGCTTAGGGCAAAGCTTTGTGGCCAGAGTCCAGGCAGGCTTAGTGCAACCAGATTGTAGGACCTTAAATATGCAAAGTTTCAGGTGGATTATTAACTTTGATTTCCTTTCCGCAAACTGATAGTTACGGCCTCAAATGTGGGATATCTTGACACACTGAGATGCTTCATAGGAGAGAGATTAATAAATAAAAGTGGTTTTATGCTTGAAATATAAGTAAAACCTAACTTACTTGACTTTGTCACAGGTTAGCAATAGTAATAGCACTTAGACTTATATACCGCTTCACAGTATTGTTAAAGCCCTCTCAAAGTGGTTTACAGAGTCAGCATATTTCTCCCAACAATCTGGGTCCTCATTTTACCCACCTCGGAAGGATGGAAGGCTGAGTCAACCTTGAGCCTGGTGAGATTTGAACTGCCAAACTGCAGGCAGATGACAGCCAGCAGTACCGCACTCTAACCACTGCACCACCACGGCTCATGTTAAGGCATCAGACATTCATAAAAGAAGATTCAGTAGAGCAGGGGTTCCGAACCGCTTGTCTGCTGCTCGGTACTGGGCCCTGGCTCATTGGGAACCGGGCCATGCAAGCAATGGGCAACCATCTGAGTGCATGGAGTTCCATTTGCGCAAGCGGTGTGCACAGACGTGAAACCCCACGCTGCCGCAGAGCCACAAAGGTTGGGGACTGCTGCAACATTGAAAGTCCTTGGCTTAGGACCATAATTGAGGCCAGAATTATAGTTGTAAGGTGGTTGTTAGGTGGTTCACTATGTGACCGTGTGGTATTTTACAACACAGATAGATAGATAGATAGATAGATAGATAGATAGATAGATAGATGATACATAAAGAGAGAGAGAGAGAGAGAGAGATAGAGATAAAGAGAGAGAGAAAGAGAGAGGCAGACAGACTGGATGGATGGATGGATGGATGATAGGTGATAGAGACAGCTAGCTAGCTAGAGAGAGAGAGATAAAGAGATAGTGAGAGAGAGAGAGACAGACAGACTGGATAGATAGATAGATAGATAGATAGATAGATAGAGAGAGAGAGAGAGAGAGATAGCTAGAGAGAGAGAGATAAAGAGAGAGAGGCAGACAGACTGGATGGATGGATGGATGGATGGATGGATGGATGGATGGATGGATGGATGTTAGGTGATAGAGACAGATAGCTAGCTAGCTAGAGAGACAGATAAAGAGATAGTGTGAGTGTGAGAGAGACAGACTGGATAGATAGATAGATAGATAGATAGATAGATAGATAGATAGATAGATAAAGAGAGAGAGCTAGAGAGAGATAACGAGAGAGAGAGAGGCAGACAAACTGGATGGTTGGTTGGATGGATGGATGATAGGTGATAGAGAAAGATAGCTAGCTAGTGAGAGAGAGAGATAAAGATAGAGATAGAGACAGGTTGGATAGATAGATAGATAGATAGATAGATAGATAGATAGATAGATGGATGGATGATAGGTGATAGAGAGATAGCTAGCTAGCTAGCTAGCTATATAAGAGATAGCAAGAGAGAGAGGATGGATGAATGGATGGAGAGAGAGAGAGAGAGAGAGAGAGAGAGAGAGAGAGAGAGAGAGAGAGAACAAACTATAACAAACTTTTAGAGTGATTGCTCTATTGAATGAAAGTAAGTATCCGTTCTCAGGATAATGTTGCAGGATCTTGAGTCAGTCGCTGGGACCAAAGGTTTATTCTTCCAAACTTTAAGGCTCACGATTGCCCTGTCCTGGGAGGAATAGCATAGAAAACACTGTCTAGTTTGGGACCTGACCTTTGCTTATCCTCCGTCCTGCGAGCAGGAAGAAGAATAAATCTTCCCCGCAAAAGATGACTTGACGGTGCTTCCTTTCTCTCCAAGAGCTGAAATCATTTCCAGCTGTTTTTACAGCTTGGTGACCCCACAGCTCCAATCCCAAATTGACCATTCATGGATAACGAGAGGCCACATTTTCATTTCAAAGCGAGCAGTTTTTGGGTTTTTTTTGGAACTTGCTAGTTAAATATTTAAACAAAGTCCCAACCCGTGAAAGAGGCTGAAATGAATTCGAACAAAGCTTGGAGACCGGAGCAATAACCATCTCCTGGGAGAGAGATTTTGATGGCTTTGAAAGACCTGACAATATAACCCAAAGCACTCTGCTTTTCTTTCAAATGCGATTGAAGTTGCTGGCAGGAATTGGCTCCCCAGCCTCGCTCGCTGAATAGGCAGACGGAGGAGCCAACTTTGCCGTCTTGGAGTTTGCTGTGCTGGGCATTCAGATTGAGAATGTAGTTTGGATGAAAGAGCCTGAAATGTTCCCAACATGTAGAACCAGTTTGTTTTAATGGTTAAAGCAACGGGCAACAAACTAGACTAGACTAGACTAGATTAGACTGGACTGGACCGGACCGGACCGGACCAGACTAGACTAGGAGGAATAGAATAGAATAGAATAGAATAGAATAGAATAGAATAGAATAGAATAGAATAGAATAGAATAGAATAGAATAGAATTCTTTATTGGCCAAGTGTGATTGGACACACAAGGATTGCTGCAACAATCCTAAGTGTGAAAAGGGGCCATACCTTTTTTTCCAGTGCCATTGTAACTTTGAACAGTCTCTAAGTGAACAATTGTATGTCGAGGACTACCTGTTGTGGAACAGCTTGCCTCCAAAAGCTCCAACACTGGAGGATTTTCAGAAGAGATGGGAGAACCATTTGTCTGAAATGGTATAAGGTCTCCTGTTTGAGCAAGGGTTTGGTCCCTGCCAACTCTGTTATCTGTTCTGGGAGGAGGAGGAGGAGGAGGAGGAGGAGGAGGAGGAGGAGGAGGAGGAGGAGGAGGAGGAGGAGGAGGAGGAGGAGGAGGAGGAGAGGGGGAAGAAGAGAAGAGGAGGAGAAGGAGAAGAGGGGAGGAGGAGGAGAAGAGGAGAGCAGGAGGAGGAGGAGAAGAGGGGGAAGAGAAGGAGAAGAGGGGGAGGAGGAGGAGGAGGTGGAAGAGGAGGGGAGGGGAGGAGGAGAGGGGGAAGAAGAGAAGAGGAGGAGAAGGAGAAGAGGAGAGGGGGAGGAGGAGGAGAAGAGGAGAGCAGGAGGAGGAGGAGAAGAGGGGGAAGAGAAGGAGAAGAGGGGGAGGAGGAGGAGGAGGAGGAAGAGGAGGGGAGGGGAGGAGGAGAGGGGGAAGAAGAGAAGAGGAGGAGGAGGAGGAGAAGAGGTGGGAGAAGGAGGAGAAGGAGAAGGAGAAGAGGAGGAGGAGAAGAAGGAGAAGAAGAGGAGAAGAAGAAGAAGAAGAGGAGGAGAAGGAGAAGGCCACCCATTTCTGTAGCAGTTTTTAATGGAGAGAGTGCTTGCCAGATTTTGCCTCATTGACCCCTCAATACAGCCTTCAAAACAGGCGGCTATTCTTCCGCGGAACAAGCTGTTCTTTGATTTGTGCCCTTTCCTGCTGGCCTGCCATCTTTCTTGACCACTTTGAAAAGGACCAGAAACGGGGTGTTTCACTGGAATCGTGAGCCGGAGAGAAAGGAAAGAGAAACGGGGCAAGGCCACCCAGCTAGAACAATTCATATAATTGACTGCTTCACGGAGACAAGTCAACCCCCGATGGGTGAAATTTACAGTTCTTTGGCTCCGAAGGTTATGTGACGCCTTGAAGGGGTGTATATGTGTGTGCGTGCATTTAATTACCTATCGGTGGTGATGGTGGGGCAGAATTGCGATTATTCTGGCTTGGCCATAATTATTTGGGTCTCATCCGTAAAAACAGGGGTTTGATTTTGTTTATTGCATTTGTGTGTCGCCAGTTTGGCCAAAGGTACCCAACAAATAACAACAGCGCCCAAGTAGAACATCCCTCTTGGCTCCGAGAGAATAAATGCATTCCTTTTTACGTGTGAGGGCCCTTCAGATATTTGAAGATTTCTCTCGTATTTCTCCTCAGACGTCTTTTTTTCTAGGTTGATCCTACCCAGGTATTTTAAGAATTTCTTAGAGCTGTTTTTCAGGCCCTTCACTAGTTTGGTAGTCTCCCTCAGAACGTGGTCCAGTTTGTTCTGGTTCTTTCTGAACTGTGATGTCCCAAACTGGACATAATACAGGTAGTCCTCGACTTACAACCACTTGTCGAGTGACCCCTCACAACGGCACTGATAAAAGTGACTCATGACCATTTTTCACACTTACAACTGCTGCACCATCCCGTTGGTCACATGATCATACACTCGGCAACTGGCTATCTGATAGTGATGGCTAACCGTTTTGCTGTTGCGTGTCAAAAGCAGGGGAAGCGCGGGGGGCTCTAACGTGTGCGTGCCCACACCCACAATTCAATGCGTCCCCCCCCCCGTACATGCAGGTGCAACTCCCCTGTGCTCCCCCTGTTTTTGGCACGTGATGGCCCGGTGGGCCCGATAGGCCCATTTTTCGCCCTCCCCAGGCTCCAGAGGCTTTCTAGGAGTGAAAACGGCCTTCCCCGGCCCTCTGGAGGCCGGAAACGGCCCATTTGCCAACTTCCAGTGTGCCCAGAAGGCCCGAAAATCAGTTGGCCTGCGCGCTCAAGTGCGCTGCAGCTGAGCTAGGGCAATGCTCGCGTGCCTACCAATATGGCTCCGTGTGCCACCTGTGGCACACATGCCATAGGTTCGCCATCACCAGGCTATCATATTTATGACAGTTGCGGTATCCCGAGGTCATGCGATCACCTTTTGTGACCTTCTGACAAGCGAAGGCAATGGGGAAGCCAGATTCACTTAATGACAGCGTTACTAACTTAATGACTGCAGTGATTCCCCTACCAAGAAAGGTCCTAAAATGGACGTTTAGCCTATGCCTCGTTTAGCATTGGGAATTGGGGGTTCAGTTGTGGACTGAATGAGAATGAGTCTGTGCTGTCTGCATCTCAAACTTAAATCCTTCCATTCCCCACCATCCAGTCAGAGCTGAAGAAGCTTCTTGGATGAGAAGCGAAACGCCTTCAAAAGCAAAAACAAGGAAGCCCAGTTGCCTCCTGAAAAAGGCACCTTTGGGACAACCATGACCTGGATGATGATTGAGGATGATCTCCATAGACCTATAGGGGGCAGTGCTCCTCTCTGGTTCAAGACCACTGAGCCAGCGCTGTCGGAAGACATTTCTGTGGTCATGTGACCCGCATGATGTTACAGAGCGCTGTTACCTTCCCACCAAAGTGGTACCTATTTATCTACTTGCATTTGCCTGCTATCGAACTGCTAGGTTGGCATGAGCTGGCATGAGGATGGGAGCTCACCCCATTGCATGGCACTCGGGTCTCAAACCTGGGCTGCTGGCTAAGACAAGTCTTACCCGTTGAGGTAGGAAATTGGCTTCTAAGGGTTTTGGTTTCAGTTTTACAACACAGATCATGTTTCTTGCCTTTATGATTGTGAAGATCGGCAGGAAAACGTATTGGCAATGTCCGATTAAATGCAATTTTTCAGTCCTCTTTGTCCTGCATAGTATTCTTGCTGATGAATACAGTTGTACAAAGGAGAGTTGAATGCATTATGCAAAAAGGGTATTCAATAATTTGCATAATGTGTTCGCGTTGTAGAACTGAGTTTTCCCTAGTAAAGAATTCCCCTTTTCTAGGGATGACCGGACAATGCTTTAAAATGCAGTTACTTCTCATCCTATTTGTACAATATCTTAAGAGTAAATTGACAGCAACACTTGCTACTGCGATATACAGACGTTGCTCACAGAGAAAAATAAGAGCGCTGTTGGCAGTTTTTCAGAGAAACAGATCACTCTGATGCCATTTCCTCTAGTGATTGTAATAAATCTGCGTTCTCTAAAGAGAAGCATCATTTGTCTTGGTCCGCAGAGCTTCTTTAATTTCCCAATGACAGCTGCAAATGTGGACATTCAGGAAAAGTGAATAGAGGACGTTGTGGTTTAACTAGCTAGCTCAGGGGTCAGCAACCTGTGGCTCCGGAGCTGCATGCAGCTCTTTGGGCCCTCTGCTGTGGCTCCCTGTCAGTGATCTTACCACTGGCAGACCACGCCCCTCGCCCTTCCCTCCCAGTCACTCCTTGCCTGGCTTGAGAAGGTAAGGGCGACCGCGGGGGATGGGAGAAGCAGCCAGGGCAGAGACAAAAAGATACAGAGAGAGGGGGAGAGAGAGAGAGACATAGAGAGATACAGGGAGAGGGAGGGAAGGGAGAGAGAGATATGTCAAAAGGATTTTGTGGTTCCCGGTGTTTTTTAACAATTGGTTCTCTGCCTTAATGACTGGCTGGGTAGGCGTGGCTGGGAGGGTGTCATGTGACTGGTGGAAGTGAGTGAGATCGAGTTGGCCACGCCCACCCAGGTTTTGTGGCTCCTGGTGTTTTCTTTTCTGTGGGAAACGGGTCCAAATGGCTCTTTGAGTATTTAAGATTGCAGACCACTTCCCCCAGGAGTGGGGAGGGAATGGGGATTTTGCAGTATCCTTCCCTTGGAGTGGGATGGGAATGGAGTTTTTGCAGTATCCTTCCCCCAGGAGTGGGGAGGGAATGGGGATTTTGCAATATCCTTCCCCTGGAGTGGGAGGGAATGGAGATTTTGCAATATCCTTCCCCTGCCATGCCCACCAAGCCACACCCACAGAACCGGTAGTAAAAAAATTTGGATTTCACCACTGCTCTAATGCACTTTCAAAATTGATCCATTTTTCATTACCGATTAGTCTTCTGCTAAAGTAAAGAAGGCTTTGTACCTGGTGGGGGAAAAAAAAACATTTTTCTTCATTTGCACATCATCCTAAACAGTGCTAATAATTTAACAACCGGTTCTCTGCCCTAATGATCACCTGGGTAGGCGTGGCTCGGTGGTCATGTGACCGTGTGGATGTGGCCAACTCAACATTACTCACATCGATGGGTGCTTCACCTTAGCTGTTACAATGTAATAAGGGTTAACCAGAGAGGCAGTTTCTGTAAGCAGGGCAATAAAGATTAGGCTAGAAACAAACACCAGAATGTTTCCTTCCTGCTTTCCTTATAGGAATTAGTCCTGTAAAGTGGAAAAAAACAAAATAAGATTTCTTCCAACAACCGATTCTCCAAACTGCTTAGAAAGTTAACAACCGGTTCTCCCGAATAGATGCGAACTGGCTGAATCCCACCACTGATCCTAAAATTCAGACTGTCAATAATGAAGGTGTCAAGAGGGGCTTGAAATTGTGATAAAGAATAAAAGGTAGACCGTTTCTAGACACAGGCTCCTTAGTTAAATCAATTCAGAAGCACGCTTCTGTAATATATTCACCACATAGAACCGGGGTTTTCCTGAAGACACAATGTGGTCTAATTTTGGCACTGACATCTCCTCTCTACTGCCAGCGTGGTTAACTGGTGCCAATCCTTCATATTCAGTAGAATATGTAGCAATGTTGAGTTTTCCTGGTGAAAGTGCTTTTTTTTTTTTTTTTTACTGTGTTTCCCCGAAAATAAGAGCCTGTCTTGTATTTTTTTCAACCCTGAAATAAGTGCTTGGCCTTATTGCCATGCGTTCAAAAGCCCGATTGGGCTTATTATCAGGGGATGTCTTATTTTGGGGGAAACAGGGTAGAGGTTTTGCACATCATCTCTAAATTGTAAACTCAGAATTAAGACTGAAAGCTGACCCTGAAATGCTGCGGTGTAATTCTCCAGTCCTTCCTCAAAAACTACACTCGACACCATATTCAGCTGCAGCTCTGCTTGGCTAAGCTCCAACTTGGTTTTCAAGCTTTTCTGTTCGGTCCCCAAATGCACCGTCAGCTAATCTGGGTTTGAAATTCTTCTGCAAAGACAGTGCAAATGTTTGCTTGCCTTTGGCCTCCTACCCTACTATGCAAACACCGAATAACAATCAAGAGTTTTGATGATGATTTGTAACTTCGGTGCTCTTGAAATGTGGAGAAGAAGATTATTGGGGGCAAGTGGGGGGGGGCATCTGGAATTCCTTGAGCTTCATCGTTGTCATACCGTTGCAGAGGCTAATTAGCCAGAAGAGCGTATTTTCAGTGAGAATGTTTTTAGTGGCTTTTTTCCAAGAGGGATGGCGTTGCTGAAGAGCTTCTCCCAAAATAGTTGCAACTTAAGACCAGAAAGTAGTTCTTCGGTGATTCAATCAGAATAGAGCTGGAAGGGACCTTGGAGGTCTTCTAGTCCAACCCCCTGTTCCAGCAGACAAGTGGCTATCCAGTCTCTTCTTAAATGATGAAGCAAAATTTCTGAAGGCAAGTTGTTCCACTGGTTAATTGTTCTCACTATTAGGAAGTTTCTCCTTAATTCCAGGTTGCTTCTCTTCTTGATTAACTGGTGCCAGAGATTGACAAAGCTCCTTTGGAAAATAAGTTGAACCTTCTCTTCTTTGTGGCAGCCCCTCAAATACTGAATACTGCTATCATGTCGTCCCCCGTTCCCCCCCCCCCAGTCCTTCTTTTCTCTAGTCTAGCCATTTATGTATTTATTTATTGGTTCGATTTATATGCCGCCCTTCTCCGGAGACTCAGGGCGGCTTACAATGCGTTAAACAATAGCCTTCATACTTTTGTATATACCTGCTTAGTAGGGCTTTTGCCCCCCCCCCCAGTGGTGTTCTTTTTTATATAAAGTCAGCTTATTGCCCCCACAAACTGGGTCCTCATTTTACCTACCTCGAAAGGATGGAAGGCTGAGTCAACCTTGAACCTGGTGAGATTTGAACTTGCAGTAATTGCAGGCAGCTGGTGCTAGTTAACAGCACTTTAGTCTGCTGCGCCACTAAGGCTCTTACCCAGTTCCTGCAACCGGTCTTCATATATTTTTAGTCTCCAGGACTTTAATCATCTTAGTTGCTCTTCTCTGCACTTTTCCCAAAGTCCCAACAACTTCTTGATGTCAAATGCTCTTTGAAGACAACCAAACAACACAGTATTTACTTATTAATTACACAGTATTTACTTATTTCCTGTAGAAGTCACCATCTAAGGCAGGGATGTCTAACATTGGCCACTTTAAGAGTTGTGGACTACATCTCCCAGAATTCCAGGCTGGCTGGGAAATTCTGGGAGTTGGAGTCCACAAGTCTCAAAAGTGGCCAAAGTTGGATACCCCTGACCTAGGGTGTCCAGCCTGCTTCCCCTCTTCCCCCCCAAAAAACCAGATTGGGATACATCAAAATAATTGACCGTTATCCAAGAAAATCTGGAATTGCTCTATAAGTTTTTGCTTCAAGATTTTACTTAAAAGGAAAGAATGAAAACTGTCCATCTAGGGTGGTAAAACCCCCCCCCAAAAAAACTTCTTTTTTTTTTTAGACGAAGTTTTAGTAACCTTTTTATAGAGCAGATGAAAAAGAGACTTCTTTCAAATAAACATTTATAAGTTCTTAAGTGGTTTAACCGGACATGATAATATTTTACCTTATTTGTTCATGGATTTAGCAAGTCACACAGATGTTTCTAGAGCAATCTATATATATATATATAAAAGCCAAATACACTCACTCATCACGAAATCTCCAGAACGGTAAAGCCTACAAACTTGAAATTTGGCACCTATGTTTCTCTTGGCTTCCAGGTGCTCGCTAAGAAAGGATTTTTCTGAAACTGAACCCAGAAGGACATTTCTTCCAACAGAAGGAAGGAAGGAAGGAAGGAAGGAAGGAAGGAAGGAAGGAAGGAAGGAAGGAAGGAAGGAAGGAAGGATTCTAGCATTATAACGCACTAAAGAGAAGATGGGCAGGATCTAATTCCTTTTAATTTTCCACTGTCTCACCTGTCCCCCTTTTCCCATAAGTATTTTAACATCTGCAATATTTGCATGAAGACCTCAGGTCAGCTGGAGTGTGTGACCCCTTCCCTTCCCCCTGAAGCTAATCGGCCCACAAGGAGGCACTTCCATTATTTGTTCAGCCAGCAGCTTTTGACATTTGGATCACCACCTACCCTCCTTTATCAGATTGAAAGGGCTTTATGAGGAAATGAACTCAGCCATTGCCTGCTTGCCTTCCATCCCTTCTCTTTTCAATGACAGGTTTTCCTTCCCCTCCCCCTCCCTTCCTGAAACTGCACCCTTCCTGCAAAACCTCCTATTGTTCTTCCTGGAGGCATCTCCTTACAGTTCAGGCCAAGGAACCGGAGAGCTTTGGTGGGCCTGCTGACTGTGGGTCCTCCTAAACCAGGAGGAGTTCATTGTGGTTAATTCAGGGCTTGTTTTAGCACAGATAGAGGTGAATAAGAAGAGACGCAGCTAGAATAACGTGTGTGTGTGTGTGTGAATTTTCTGTAGGAGATTTAGGAAACTTTAATTATTTCTTGCAATTGTTGGAAGAAAAATGCATCTGGTTCAAGTTTCAAGCTGGGAGAAAGACGCTGGAAACAACATGGAGGCTGATTGGAAAGAAAGTTGGTTTATTGATGAAGCAGAACCAACAGCAGTTCTGGGTCAGCTGAGCAAATGGTTGAATGAGTGGATGGATCTTTATAGGTTTCTGTGACTTGTTTGAACTGTTCTGGGGATGGTGCAATGAATGGACTTGTGTTCTGAAAGGGTGTTGGCCAATTCCTATTGTGGCTAATGCCTTTCGTCCTGTGTTGGATCTTGGGTGAGGGTCTGCTTTCTAATCCTACCATTCTGCCTTTGTTAGCTGTCAAACTTTGCTGCAAGGAGTTTCGAAATATCCTGTCTTGAATGGATTTCTGCCTGCAGTAACAGCAGTAACAGAGTTGGAAGGGACTTTGGAGGTCATCTAGTCCAACCCCCTGCTCATGCAGGAGACCTGCACTAGGGATTCGAACCGCCGAACTGCCGAACTGTCTGATCGACAAGCTCAGTGTCTTAGACACTGAACCTAGTCGGGCTAGTATTTGCTTTGCTTATGGATAGAGCTATCTAGATTGTTGGAGCTTATTGAAAGAGGAAACCAACAATCTAGATAGCTCTATTCATAAGCAAAGCAAATACTAGCCTGACTAGGTGGTTCAGTGGCTAAGACACTGAGCTTGTCGATCAGAAAGGTTGGCATCTGCTGTGGGCTATTAAGAAAGACTGGGGGCTGCTTTCTGTCTTTAATAGCATGTTTCCCCCTTTGGGGAAATATATTATTCTGCCTTTTTTAATATTTCCCAACATATTTCATTCTTCTGTGGGTTGGAGGGGCTTCCCACATCCTTATTATTTGTATATATAACTTAAGGTGGCTAATAGACATAATTTTTTTTTTTAATTTGATTTATATGCCGCCCTTCTCCGGAGACTCAGAGCGGGTTAAAATGTGCTCAGCAATAATAATTTTCTTCCTAACATGCATGCGGAAGCATACATTTAATCCTTGACTTACAACCATTAGTTTAGTGACCGTTTGAAGTTACAGCACGCTGAGAAAAGTGACTTATGACCATTTTCACACTTACGACCATTGCAGCATCCCCCTGGTCACACAATCAAAATTTGGATGCTTGGCAACTCGTTCATATTTATGACGGTTGCAATGTCTCGGGGTGATTACATTTTGTGACTTTCTGACAAGCAAAGTCAATGGGAAAACCAGATTCACTTAACAACCATGTTACTAACATAACTGCAGTGATTCACTTAACAACTGCGGCAAGAAAGGTCGCAAAATGAGGCAAAACTCAACTGTCTTGCTTAACAACAGAAATTTTGGGCTCAGTGTGTGTGTGTGGTCGTAAGTCGAGCATTACCTATAATCAGTTTAATTTTTTTCAACACACATTCGTTCCTCACAACTGGCCAGATGTTACTGATTACCTTATTATTTGAATATTAAACTCAGAGTAATAGCAGTTGTTATCATTCTTTTTGTGAAATAGTTGTTGTAAGCCCTTGTAAAATTTTAGAAACAAATGATTTAGGACCAGAAGAAGCTTCTAAAATAATTTTTTTTCTTGACGAAAACTACTGTTTTGTATTCAAACAATTTTCTACTAGAGATAAGGACATCTGGAAAGAAATACCACCAGAAATATTTGGCAAAGGGAAAGAGTAAAAATCTGTTTTTACTCTTTCACTTTCTGTACTTAAAATTCAGTACTTCAATCTTCGCCAATAGCAGCTTAGCTACTGTTTTCTTCCATTTGAAGGGGGGAAAAATTCTCTTGGTTGAATGACAGAATTGCCTAGAAAATTATGACATCTCTATATTAGATTTTGCTGTAAAAAAAAATAGGTGTGGGTTTTTACTAAACCTGGAGTGAAATGAGGCAGAAATCCACTTTGGAACTGAATTTTCATTACTGTAAATTAAATCCAGGTGCTCTAGGATGGCAAAATTCATGCCCCAGGTGGCTCTTTGTTAGGGTTTAATTAGTTTTTAAAAGCTTTCATAAATGGTGTAAATCACACCCAGGACAATAATTGTGCTAGACAAAAACTTTTAAGCTTCACACCAGTGAGAGCTGAAAAAAAGATCTTTATTACCTTAAAAGTACACAGAAGTTGGTTCTTTGCTCTTTTTATAATAATATAATCATTGGATATTCTGTATTTCTGAAAACTGTGCCATCTGAATATATACATGAACAATCTTGTTTTTTGTTTTTTGTTTTTTTAAAAGTTGATCTTCTAAATTTATGTAACAATCAGTCTTATGGAAATACTCATCCAAGAAGCTTCTTTAGTTCTGGAGTTGAAGAAATGGGAGAGCTGATGAAGCTTCTTGGATGAGAAACAAAATTTCTTCAAAGAAAAACCAGAAAATCCAGTTGCCTCTTGAAAAAGCACCTTTGAGATATTCATTCATTCATCCATCCATCCATCCATCCATCCATCCATCCATCCATCCATCCATCTATGTATTATGAGCCGCGGTGGTGCAGTGGTTAGAGTGCAGTGTAGGCTACTTCTGCTGCCTGCCGGCTACCTGCAGTTTGGCAGTTCGAATCTCACCAGGCTCAAGGTTGACTCAGCCTTCCATCCTTCCGAGGTGGGTAAAATGAGGACCCAGATTGTTGGGGTTAATATGCTGACTCTGTAAACCAGTGGTGGGATTCAAAAAATTTACTACCTGTTCTGTGAGCGTGGCTTGGTAGGCGTGGGATGGCTTGGTGGGCATGGGAGGGGAAGGACACTGTAAAATCTCCATTCCCACCCCACTCCAGGGGAAGGATACTGTAAAATCTCCCTTCCCACCCAACTCCAGGTAAAGGATACTGTAAAATCTCTATTCCCTCCCCATTCCAGGGGAAGAATACTGTAAAATCTCCCTTCCCACCCAACTCCAGGTAAAGGATACTGTAAAATCTCTATTCCCTCCCCATTCCAGGGGAAGGATACTGTAAAATCTCCATTCCCACCCAACTCCAGGGGAAGGATACTGTAAAATCTCCCTTCCCACCCAACTCCAGGGGAAGGATACTATAAAATCTCCATTCCCTCCCCATTCCAGGGGAAGGATACTGTAAAATCTCCATTCCCACCCCACTCCAAGGGAAGGTCACTGCAAAATCCCCATTTCCTCCCGATCAGCTGGGACTTGGGAGGCAGAGAATAGATGGGGGCGGGGCCAGCCACAGGTGGTATTTACCGAGTCTCCAAACTACTCAAAATTTCCGCTACCGGTTCTCCAGAACTGATCAGAACCTGCTGAAACCCACCTCTGCTGTAAACCCCTTAGAGAGGGCTGTGAAGCACTGTAAAGCGATACATAAGTCTAAGTGCTATTGCTATTATGACAATTTATATGGCTGCCCAATTTACTCTCAGTAACTATAGGAGGCTTATAAGAATAAACTAATTAAAAAAAATTACAAAAATCAATAACCTGCCATCCTCGGGTAACAACAATCAAACGAGCCACTTGATGTGTTCTGTATCATTCTGGGGTTCCCAGAACCATTAACAAAATGAGATCTTCGGGTCTTTTTTGAAGAATGCCAACGTGAGGGACAATCCTTTCTCTGTAAGGATAATGATCCACAGGGAGGGAGCCACCACAGAAAAGGCCCTTCTTTGTCCCGCCAGATTTATGGTTTATACTAGTTTATATATGGGATTATTCTTATACAATTGAAGTGACACGCAGACAACAACACATATGTATACCTGCTCTTTGTGCACCAATCGGTGTACACTTGATTTCGTGGCAGCGTGACAGAACGCAATCAATGTTGTTAGTTTCCTGAGGCAAAATCTGTTTAATTTGTAGATATTTTAATCTTGTATTTTATATTTAAATGTTACGTCATAGAGTATGGACTTGTTTTAATTGTGATGCTTCCTACACGCATAATATTTTATTTATTCATAAGTAATAGTTTATTTAAGTGCATTTACTTTTTCTGAGATCAATTTCTAAAACACATTTGCAAATTGGTGAGGTTTTTTGTGGGGGGCAGGGCGGGAGTCTGGATCGATGCATTTACATGGCTATAATATATATTGTTCCCTATGACTATCATTAAGTGTTGTACCTTATGATTCTTAAGGAATGTATCTTGTCTTTTTATGTACACTGAGAGCATATGCACCAAAGACAAATTCCTTGTGTGTCCAATCACACTTGGCCAATGAAGAATTCAATTCAATTCAATTCAATTCAATTCAATTCTATTCTATTCTATTCTATTCTATTCTATTCTATTCTATTCTATTCTAAACATCTGGAGGCAAAAGAAATTTAACTACAGTATTGGAAAAATACTGAGATTGAGATATTTTTAGCACTGATCCAGATGAGACCAAAATTTGGGATTAATCTGAAATTTTCTTCACGGTAGTAGGCTTTCCTGCAGTAACATTTCTGAGCCGAATGAGTTCCTTTGAGAGTCTGCCATAGGAAGCCTGTTCTTTTGCTTGGTTCCATAATCGGAAACCAATTTCCTATTCTCTGAAAAGATGGGCCGAGAGCCAGTTTTGGAAGCCTGTAAAACCTTTTGAACTCTGGAGGAACTGAAGTCACAGGGCTTGTCTCCTGGAATTGCAGGACTGAATAAATGAGCTGTCTAAGAAAAAAAAAAAACCTTTTGAAGAACTGGACAGACACGTAATTGGCATGAATAGATCAGCAATAGCGACAGTACTTAGACTTATATACCGCTTCACAGTGCTTTACAGCTCTCTCTAAGTGGTTTACAGAGTCAGCCTATTGCCCTCAACAATCTGGGTCCTCATTTTACCCACTTTGGAAGGATGGAAGGCTGAGTTTACCTTGAGCAGGTGAGAATCGAACTGCTGGTCTTCGGTAGACAGCAGAATTAGCCTACAATACTGCATTTTCTAACTACAGTGCCACCACCTCCCTTATTAGTCTAAAAATCTAAGTTTTTTCCGCTCCACTAACCATGATAAATACAGGTAGTTCTCCAGTTATGAAAGTTCATTCAGTGACCGTTAGAAGTTACAGTGGTATTGAAAAAAGTGACTTCTGACCGTTTTTCACACTTACGACTGTTGCAGCATCCCCATTTTGGACTTGTGATCAAAATTCAGACACTTGGTAAATGATTGATATTTATGATGGTTGCATTGTCCCTGGGTCATGCGACACCCCCCCCCCCTTTTGTGACCTTCTGACAAGTAAAGTCAATGGGGAAGCCAGATTCACTTAACAGCCATGGCAAGAAAGGTTGTAAAATGATTAAAACTCACTTAATAACTGTCTCACTTAGCAACAGAAATTTGTGGCCGTACAGGTAATTCTCAACTTACAGCCACAATTGAGCCCAACACGTATGTTGTTAAGTGAGACAGTTGTTAAGTGAGTTTTACCTCATTTTGAGCCCAAAGTATCTCTTCTAAGCATAGTAAGTTGTTAATTGAGTTGCGCCCCATTTTACAACCTGTTTTGCTACAGTTGTTAAGTGAATGACTGCAGTTGTTAATTAAATGTGGCTTACTCCATTGACTGCTTGCCAAAACCCAGCTGAGAAGGATACAAATGTTGATCACATGACCCCGGGACAGCGCAACTGACATAAGTACATGCCAGTTGCCAAGCGCTTGAATTTTGATCCTGTGACCCTGGAGAGGCTGCAATGGTCGTAAGTGTGAAAACCAGCCATAAGTCACTTTTTGCAGTGGCATTGCAACTTCAAACGGTCACTAAATAAATGGCTGTAACTTGAGGACTACCTGTCGGTTATCCACGGCAACTGCAAAATGGCACATGTGTCCCTCTCAAGCATCTGTGGGAAAGTGACCACTGACCACCATTTAAGACAGAGGTGTCAAACTTGATTTCATTGAGGGCCACATCAGGGTTGTGTTTGAACTCGGACGGCCGGGGGGGTCATGGCCAGGGTGGGCATGGCCAGCTTGACGTCACTCGTGTCGGGGGTGCCTGTGGTGGCCTGAGCGCTCTGCCAGCAAAAACAGGCTCCCAAACTCCGTTTCTGGCTGCGACGGCCTCCTGCAACCCTCTGCCAGGGAAAATGGAGCTTGGGAGGGCCACTCCCTTTTCACTGGCAGAGACACCGCGGGCTGGTCCTTCGCTGTTTCCGCACCACCGCGGGCCGGATCTGGACCGTGGGCCTTGAGTTTGACACCCCTGATTTAAGCTGTGGAAGGATCATGGATCGATGAGATGTTTCTCCAGGGAGAGCACCCGCATGGGTGACAGAACTCCTGTCAGGCTGAAAGGATCAGGACCATAAGTGGAGTTGCAAATGAAAAGATTTATTGTTCAGGTCTATACACAAGACTCTAATCAACTGAAGTTCAGTACTAAATTGGCACCAGATAAGGATCAAGGGAATTCAGGAGAAGTTTGGACTTTTTTATTTGAATTTTTAAAAAAAATTTATTTCTTATACAAATAATGTAAATGTACATTCTCTTATACATAATTAATCATACATATACATATTTTCTTAAAGAAAGCATACAAATAAGACATTTTTATTGCATTCGGTGTTCTTCTACCCTTTCTTTTCCCTCATTTCACAACAAACCTTCTTCTCCTTCTTCTTTCTTTCCCTTCTCTCCCTCCTCTCCTCTCCTACTTTCTTCTTCCTCCTCTCCTTCCTCTTTCCTACTTCCCCTTCCTTTCCCCCACTCCTCCCCTCTTTTCCCCCCTTCTCTCCTTCTCTCCTACTTCTCTCCCTTGTCCTTTCTTTCCCTCCTTTCCCCTTTCCCCCTTTCCTCTCACTCCCTCTCCTCTTCATACCCTCTATTCCTCTGGAGAGGTTTGTGGGAACGTAACGACTCTAAGCTGATGACTTGCTTAACTCCGCCTATCAATCTGTGTTACGGCAGCCATGCTTCAAAAAGGTCAGAACTGACATTAGAAAGGCAATCTGAAGTTTTATTAAATCCCTCCGAAAATGCTGCGGCTGCCAAAAACAGTTGGAAAATATGCTGTCAATGTGATCTTACTGGCTTTTGTTGGTTTGCTAATTGCAACAAATCATAACTGATATTTTCCTTTCTGGCCTCCTTCTCTGGGTTGCAAACGGGCTTTCCCAGATGTTTGATCTGTTCTAGTTTGAGTTTTCTTTGGCCAGGCTTTCAGCATCCAGCTGCTAATAATAATAATAATAATTAAAAAAATGTGCTTTTTATTATGTTTGTGGGACAAATTTGGTCTTCCTGATCAGGGCTCCAGAAATAGCTAGGGTGGTGGGTGTTTTCAATTTAAATGCAAAAAACGATGCCTTTATCATTTGTTCCAGTGATGGGATGGACATGAGTTGTATTCCTGCCAGAATTATGTATGTTATATGATTTTGTCACTAGATCTGGACTCAAGGGATGAAATAGGCATCAACTGCAAAATTCGGGAGAATTTCAGCTCTCTAAAGGAGAGGTGTCAGTGGTGAAATCCAATTTTTTTTATTACCGGTTCTGTGGGTGTGGCTTGGTGGGCGTGTTGTGGCTTGGTGGGCTTGGTGGGCGTGGCAGGGGAAGGATACTGCAAAATCTCCATTCCCACCCCACTCCAGGGGAAGGATACTGCAAAATCTCCATTCCCACCCCACTCCAGGGGAAGGATACTGCAAAATCTCCATTCCCACCCCAATCTGGGGCCAGCCAGTGGTGGTATTTGACGGTTCTCCGAACTACTCAAAATTTCCGCTACCAGTTCTCCGAACTGCTCATAATTTCCGCTACCAGTTCTCGAGAACCTGCTGGATTTCACCCCTGGTCAGTGTTGAACTGAGGGGTCCTTGGTGATCTCTGAGCTTGGCTGTTTTCTAATAACTGATGATGTTAGTTTGGGTAGTGAAACGTCTGGAAGAAAACAGACAAACTCAGAGATCACCAAAGGCCCCCTCATTTTTCAGCTCTCTGTTTTCTTTTGATAGAATTTTTGATAGAATTATATGGCCTATTCTCCAAAGGAGAGATCTTTGGGTTTTTTTCAGCACAGATAAGAGAGTTGTGGATAAAGGAGAACATATTGTAGACTTTAAAAATTCAGAAGAACTCTGCTGTATTAGATGAAAGGTCTTTGCATCTTGTGAAGGACCTGTGACCATCCAATTGTTGCTGAATTGCTGACCAAAATGGTGGGTATATACAGTAGTGGCCAAAATTGTGGAAACCTTTTGGGAAAAGTGTATTTTTTAAAACTAGCTAATAACACCACTTTTTTTTGGAGTAGTTTTAGGAAATGAGTATTACCTACTTTGTTGGGTTGGCAATATATAAACCATCAATATGGTTTTAAGACTGCTGTATTGCATACTGTGTCCTGACTGGTTAGCTCTGTAGCCAATCTCCTTAAGAGGGAGCTAGAAAAATGGTTTGTTTCTCTTTGCTGTTCTTGCTCTCTGATATCTCTGTATGCTACTGTTTGCAAATCCAGAAGAACTGTTTATTGTGAATGACTACGATGACTGGTAAGAAGACTTTGTTACTGGATTATCCCTGGACTGTCGTTTTGCTATCTCCTGCTTTATATGTGTATGACCTGGACTGTTTATTGGACTGTGCCTTACTATTTCCTGAAAGTAAACGCAACTCAATGTATCTGTGCGTTGACTGTGTTTATTTGTATCTACTCTCAATCGCTTTCGTGTGTACACCCTTGCTATTCAAGGGTTACTCTGTAAATTCCTTAACAAGTAGTACCATAAAATTATATATCAATGGAAAGATAATTTAATCAAGAAGGTAAAGCAATAACCTTTATGAAGGATTTGCTATCAGAATAGCAGTTACAGTGTAAAGAAGAAAAAATGAGATATGCAAAAATTATCACCATAGAAAAAATGACATATAAAAAAGTTATCACGTCAGTTAACACTTAGTTGGGTAACCTTTAGCATGAATTACGGTCTTACAATGTCTTCCCATGGAGGGAACCAAGTCTTTTAGTTCTGCAGCTGTTATAATGTGAAACCAAGATTGAATGATTGCTTCTATTAACTGGGTTTTATTGCTAGGTCTCTTCTGACTAACAAGCTTCTTTAGTCAGTTCCATAGATTTTCAATTGGGTTAAGGTCTGGGCTATTCCCAGGCCATTCCAGCAGTGGAATAGGATTATCTTGAAACTCAAAAAAAAAAAAAAGTGGTGTTATTAGCCATGAAACCTCAAAAATACACTTTTCCCAAAATATTTTCACAATTTTGGCCAATTTTTGTAGAATGGAACGGAATGGAATGGAATAACAGAGTTGGAAGAGTCCTTGGAGGTCTTCTAGTCCAACCCCCTGCTGAGGCAAGAAACCCTCGCCTACACTATTTCAGACAAATGGTGTCCAATCTCTTCTTAAAAACTTCCAGTGTTGGAGCATTCACAACTTCTGGAGGCAATTTGTTCCACTGGTTAATTGTTCTAACTGTCAGGAAAATTCTCCTTAGTTCTAGATTGCTAGAACTAAGGATATTTGCTGTCGTAGTTCAATACTGTTTAAGGGTTATAGCTTTTTATCCTTGCCTATCTAATTCAACTTTCTGTTCCTGCAAGTCCTGACTTGATGCCTCTATGATGCCACCAGCAGAATATTGCAGGGACACTCAAGTCGCACTTGTTGGCAATTCTTTAAAACAGCTGCATCTTTTAATGCATACTTCAACTGCACCAGAATCCCGGGAAAATATTTTTTTGGTTAAAGGAGTTGTTAATAGGTTTGATGTGTATCTTAAAACTCACTCTTTTTTCCCCTTGAATCTGAAGCATTGCATATGGCCTACAAATATCACTATTCAATGAAATTCTATGTGCTAATCTACGTGAGTGTGATTGTGAATTATATGTACGGGGGAAAATATCTGTTAATATCATTTTGAAGCAGGGTGGATAAAAATCAATGATTTTTTTTAAAAAAATAAAAAAATCAGATTTTTTTGATTTAAATCAGATTTTTTTGATTTAAATCAGATTTTTTTATTTAAATCAGATTTTTTTTATTTTTATTGAATTTATTTTAATAAAATTTTGGGGTAAAAATCTATCGTAAGATAGTTTTCTATTTAAGATTCATAAATAATTTAGTTTATTCAGCATGAAATGGAGCTTAGTTATGTAGCATGAGGCTGTATATTCTGCAACACTGGGACGATCGGTGAGTCAACAGCGGGTCAAAGGAGTAGCAGAGATGACAGTTGCTCTTTAAAAATTATGATTTAAATTGAGTCGATTTAAATCAAGTCTTTTTACTAGTGATTTAAATCGACTTGATTTAAATCAAATCCACCCTGTTTTGAAGAGCTCCGCCCGAGGTCTCTACGTTTTACCATACCAGTTTTTAAGTGTAATGTGTTCTGTGCATTAAAAATGTGCAAAACGTCAATCATGGAAACTTCTCGTGAAATTTGTCTATGGAGATTCTCGGTCATCCAGGTCATGGTTGTCCCAAAGATGCTTTTTTCAAGAGGCAACTGGACATCCTTTGTTTTTTTTTTCCCCTTGAAGACGTTTCGTTTCTCATCCAAGAAGCTTCTTCAGTTCTTGTGAAGTTGTACTCAGGATCATTCAACACTGATTTCTGCTAGGCAATATTATCATCATTTAGCAACACTTTTGGATTATAAGTGAGGACACTGTGAGAAAGAACATTTTGCAAGAAGTATATATTCATATTTCACCAAGAAATTTCAGTAGCTTTAGGGGTGTTTTCTAATGCAGGAGGAAAATCAGAGAATGCAAAGATTGGGTCTTTAGTTTGTGTCTGTGGAGATTCTCAATCATCTAGGTCAGTGATAGCTAACCTTTTTGCCATCGCGTGCCAGGAAGGGGGAGGCAGGGGAGGTTTGCGCGCATGCCTACACCCATAATTCTATGTGCCCCGCCCTGCTCATGCACACGCAAACAACCCCCCCCCCCGCCGCTCCTGGCATGCGATGGCCCGGTAGGCCATTTTCGGTAGGCTCTGGAGGCTGGGGACAGCAAAAAACGTCACTTCCTGTCCAACCGGGAGTTGGGAAATGGGCCGTTTCAGGCCCCCAGGGGGCCTCCGAGGGGGTGGGGAAGGCTTTTTTGCCCTCCCCAGATGCATAGAGAGGATCTGGAGCCAGGTGAGAAAGAAAAACGGGCCTTACACACACACCGAGGCCCTCCGGAGGTAGGAAACTGCCTGTTTTCCTACTTCCGGTGGGCCCAGAAGGCCCGAAAATCAGCTGGCTGGCACGCACATGCGTGCCAGAGCTGAGCTGGAGTGCCCACTGATATGGCTACGTGTGCCACCTGTGGCACGCGTGCCATAGGTTCGCCATCACAGATCTAGGTCATGGTTGTCCCAAACATGCTTTTCCAAGAGGCAACCGGACTTACTTGTTATTTTTTTGCTCCTTGAAAATATTTCGCTTCTCATCTAAGAAGCTGAACTTGAAGAAACTTCTTGGATGAGAAGCGAAACGTTTTCAAGGAAAAAACCAAGAAAATCCAGTTGTTTTTTGGAAAAGCACCTTTGGGTCTCTAGATTGTGTTACAGAGCACAATCTAGAAAGTTGGGGTAACTAGTCTTTACGCCACTGTATCAGGGGTGAAATTCAGCAGGTTCTGACAGGTTGGAGATTTTACAGTATCCTTCCCCTGGAGTGGGGTGGGAATGGAGATTTTGCAGTATCCTTCCCTTGCCACGCCCACCAAGCCACGCCCACAGAACCAGTAGTAAAAAAAAAATTGAATTTCACCACTGCACTGTATTATTACTTGGAGCTTGCTTGTCAGATTCTTCCTTTGAGTATTTTTGTTGCCTATTGAAATTTTTTTTTTTTCAAAAAAGGCGACTTTAAAAATAGGACAGTGGGCTTAAAAGGAATCTACAGATATCTGTAGTCTCCAGTGGAATAATTCTAATCCCGTGTTGTGGTAAACAATTTTATCTTTAGCATTGTGGGAATGTCTTTGCACTGTAAGATCACCCAAAATGTCCTTCGGCAATTGGAGGCAATTGAAAAAAAAAAATATGCAAAATTGCCAAGTGGCCTTGGCAGACTTTTAGTTGCTTTATATAAAATGGACAAGAAGTTGGAGAGGGTAAATAGCCTGCAGTGCATTCTTCGTAACCCTTTTCTTAGAATGGAAATTTTTGGAAATGGCTAAGATCCTGCCTTTCCTTAGCTTTGAGTTTTTGGCTATTTTTTTTTCCACGTACTGGAGCATTTAGAACATAGAATAATAAGAGTTGGAAGGGACCTCGGAGGTCTTCTAGTCCAACCCCCTGCTCGAGCCGGAGACCCTATACCAGTAATGGCTAACCTTTTTGCCATCGCGTGCCAAAAGCGGGGGGAACGTGGGAGGGGGTCACGCGTGCACGTGTCGACATCCATAATTCTATACGCCCTGTCCCCCACACACATGTGCATGTGACCCCCCCCATGCTCCCCCCGTTTTTGGCATGTGATGGCACAGTGGGTCCGGTAGACCCGTTTTTCACTCTCCCCAGGCTCCAGAGCCTTTCTAGGAGCCTAGGGAGGGCAAAAACGACCTTCCCCACTCCCCTGGAGGCCCTCCAGAGGCTGGAAATGGCCTGTTTGCCGACTGGTGGACCCAGAAGACCTGAAAATCAGCGGGCCGGAGCTGAGCTCGTGTGCCCACCGATATGGCTCCGTGTGCCACCTGTGGCACGCGTGCCATAGGTTCGCCATCACGGCCCTATACCATTTCAGACAAATGGTTGTCCAGTCTCTTTTTGAAAGCCTCTAGTGATGGAGCACCCACAACTTTTGAAGGCAAGCTATTCCATTGGTTGGTTGCTCTCACCGTTAGGAAATTTCTCCTTAGTTCTTAGTTGCTTCTCTCCTTGGTTAGTTTCCATCCATAGCCTCTTGTCTTGCATTTTGGTCCTTTGGAAGATAGTTTGACCCCCTCGTCTTTGTAGGACCTCCTCAAATATTGGACAACTGCTATCATGTCTCGCCTAATCCTTCTTTTTGTTAGAGTAGTCATGCCTGATTCCTGTAACCGTTCCTCTTATGTTTTAGCCTCCAGTCTCTTAATCATCTTTGTTGCTCTTGTCTGCATTTTTCCAGAGTCTCAACATTTCTTTATATTGTGTTGACCAGAACTGGATTCAGTATTACACGCGTGGTCCTACCGAGGCATTATAAAGTGGCATTAGCACTTTGCTTGATTTTGATTCGATCCCTCTGTTAATGCAGCCTTTAATGTATTTTTGTTGTGGCCCGTCAGCGGCCTGTGCAGTTAGTAGCTGATTCCGACAGCGAGGAGGCTGGTGTGGTACTTCGCCAGCAGCCTGTGCAGTTGGTACTCGAGTCGGACAATGAGGAGGCTGGAGAAGATGTGGTGCCAGAGGCGGGGATTCATCCAGGGCCTTCAGAACCTCCAGAAGCTCCCATAAGTGAAGAGGAAGAAGAGGAGGAGTCTCTTCTCTATGCACGAGCACGCAGAGCTGCAAAAAGGCAGGAGTGGCTCCTCAGGAGGAGGTCTCCTCGAGAGTAAGGCTTGGGAGTAGAAGCTGGGGGAGAACAATTTTTAATGTCTTTAAGCAGGAGGCCTTTAGCAACAGGGTCTATTAATTTAGGCCAGGAACAGATCAAGACTAGAATGGGATTTTTTTTAAAAGAGAGTTTTGCTTGGCTCTTTGCCCTGAAGCCAATCTATTCTCTGACATTAAGAATCTTAAGCAATGACCTTGAGACCTACATAAGGATCCTTACAGAAGAAAACACTTGGAACCCAGCAATTAGTAATTCCCTTCCTAATATTTCCTGTTATTCTAAAGCTTTTACAGACTATCTTCTACAATGGAATCTATGAGGTTGCATGTGGGTCTTTTCCTGCTGTACCACAGGTCTCTGGAGACATGCTCATAGCTGCAGACTGAATCACCAGTGGGTGAGTCATCCTTTATGGATTACCGGGGTCTGGAGGATAAGTCAGTCTCCAGGAAAAGCTGGACAGATTTACCATTATACACTTTTGTTTAGACAAGATAAAGTATTAATAAGAGTCGCTGCATATGGACCGATTGAGTCAACGATGGGAGTCTTGGCTGCAATATTTCATTGCCTCAGCCTTTTTTACGGCAGCTGTCCTTCTGTGTCTTCAGAACATCAGAATAATGATCTTCTTGGAGGTCTTCTAGTCCAAATCCCTGCTGAAGCAAGAGACCCTATACCAGGGGTGTCAAACTCAAGTCCCGCGGGACAGATGCGGCCTGCGGGGTGCTTAGATCTGGCCCACGGGGCCTCCCTGGAAATAGCAAAGGATCGGCCCATGGTGCCTCTGCCAGCAAAAAGGCAGCTCCATTTTCGGCTGTAACGGCATCCTGCAGCCCTCTGCCAAAGCTCCGTTTTTGCTGGCAGAGAGCTGCAGGAGGATTCCCCCAGCCCTGCCCAGCCCACCACAGGTGCCCCCGACACGAGTGATGTCGAGCTGGCCATGCCCACTCTGGCCACATCCATCCCAGCCATGCCCCCCCCCCAAGACAAACACAACCCTGATGCGGCCCTCAATGAAGCTTTCAAGCTTTCAAACTTTTATTGTCAATGCACAGCATGAAATCGAGTTTGACACCCCTGCCCTATACCACTTCAACAAATGGTTATCCAATCTCTTCTTAAAAACTTCCAGTGTTGAAGTATTCACAACTTCTGGAGGCAAGTTGTTCCACTGATTAATTGTTCTAACTGTCAGGAAATTTCTCCTTAGTTCTAAGTTGCTTCTCTCCTTGGTTAGTTTCCACCCATTGCTTCTTGTCCTGCCCTCAGGTGCTTTGGAGAATAGCTTGATTCCCTCTTCTTGGTGGCAACTTCTGAGATATTGGAAGACTGCTATCATGTCTCCCCTAGTCCTTCTTTTCATTAAACTAGACATACCCAGTTCCTGCAACCGTTCTTCACATGTTTTAGTGAGGATTTTGCAAAAATCCACATCCCAAGGGCATAATGTGAATTGGTGTGGGAATCTGAACCCCATCAAAGCCGTCGCAGAATCCCTGGAGCAGAGTTCGGAGGATCTGGTGTAACTCATACATGAGGCTAATATGCATGCCACATTTTGCCACAACAGCCAATTACTTTTCTGAGAAATGTTTTAAACAGATGAGAAGTTACTGTAAGAACTTAGTTTAGAGAAGTAGTGATTCAGAACAGGAAAGGGAGTGAATCATGGATAGCTATTGACCCCATATTTGCTTATCCTGTACAGAAAATAGATCGTAAGATTGCAAGAGAGGAAAACTGTACACAAACAGTGTACAGACAAAGCTACCTTATTAACTTGAAATGGCTGAGCAAAATACAAACATCCTTTTCAAAGAGGCAAACTATTTAAAGTTACAACTGCCAAAACATCTTGGGGAGATATTTACGCGAGCGAGATTTGAATAGCTTGACAAAATGGCCAGATAGGGGAGATTCCAGTCTATACCCTACAATGGAGGTCTCTGCATTTGCGGCAGAGGTAGAAGTCCTGGCTCATATCCTATTTGATGGTTGCCTGTATAAGAGGGTGAGAGACAGGTACCTTGGTTTATATCCATGATGGTGAACCTATGGCACGCATGCTAGAGGTGGCACACGAGCCGTCGCCCCAGTTCAGCTCTGCTGCACATGCGTGTGCGTCTCCTGCCAGCCAGCTGGTCTTCAGGTCTCTATCATGTATGTGAGAGAGGTTGTTGTGGCCCGCCAACGGCCTGCGCGGATCGTGGCTGATCCTGACGAAGAGGAGGCTGGTGTGGTGTCGCGACAGCAGCCTGTGCAGCCAGCGCTCGCGTTGGACAGCGAGGAGGTGAAGAGGATGTGGTGCCAGAGACAGAGACTCAGCCAGGGCCTTCAGAACCTCCAGAGGTTCCTTCAAGTGGAGAGAGCGAAGTGGAGGAGCCTCTCCTCAATGCTCGAGCACGCAGGGCTGCCAAAAGGCAGGAGTGGCTACTCAGGAGGAGGAGGTCTACTCGAGAGTAGGGTTTGAGGATAATTGGCCACACCCTTAGCCTATTTAAGTCACACGCAGCTAGTGCTTTCTTGCTGGAAACAACTCGTATTTATTATCAGAGTGTTTTGGTTTATCGTATCTTGTTTTCTGGGCTGGTTGCCAACCTTTGCCGGTCTTGTTTATTCTTGCTACTTAATAAATTTGATAAGGACCATTGGTGTGTGTCAATATCCTCGGAAATCCAGAGCTGGGGCAGAACAGGGGTGGGGCACATTCGGGGGGCTGTGCGTGCATGCGGGGGGTGTGTGCATGCGGGGGGCCGTGTATGCATGCACAGGACGGGGCACATACAGGGGGCTGCACACATGTGCAGGGGGCCGGGACACATGCGTGGGGCCGTGTGTGGTTTGCATTTGGGGGGGTTGGGCCAGGGGTGAAATCCAGCAGGTTCTGAAAGGTTCTGGAGAACCGGTAGCGGAAATTTTGAGTAGTTCAGAGAACTGGCAAATACCACCTCTGGCTGACCCCAGAGTGGGGTGGGAATGGAGTTTTGCAGTATCCTTCCCCTGCCATGCCCACCAAGCCACGTCCACAGAACCGGTAGTAAAAAAATTTGGATTTCACCACTGGTTTGGGCACACATGCGCACGCTCATGCGAGCGCTTTGGGCACTCAGTACGGAAAAGGTTAGCCATCGCTGGTCTATATACTGAACGAATAACCCATTGGGACCCCCATATCAAAATAACTTACCTTATGTGCAGCCAGAATCTGAAAATAACATTTAACACAGCAGAGGACTTGAGCAAAATGGTTTGGTTGAAATTGGCATATGTGGGACTGATTGGGGTAGATTGTAGGAGGTGACACTGAACTATAATTTTATCGTATTTTATTTATCTATACATTAAATTATTGTATTATTTTCCAATTTCATTTTAAACTGTATTTTATTCCAATTTCATTTTAAATCGTATTTTATTCTGATTTTATTTTAAATTGTATTTTAGCCAATTCCTTTTTAAATTGTTTTTATCAGAGTTTAGTAATAATTTGTGTCTGGAACTCTGCACTTTGATATTGCCCAATCAATAAAGTAAACTAAACAAAGCTACTTCATTAGCTAAAAGGCGAAGAATGGACTGTGTGCGCGCTTGCCAGTCGCTTCCGCATCCCAGTTGCAAACTCCTCAAAGCCCACTAGTGGGCCATGGCCCCCAGGTTGGGGACCACTGGCTTAGAATAACGGGAGAAAAAAGAGAGATGGTTTTGCACTGCAGAATTGGAGAAGATGCTTGTATTCTCCCTACAACAGTGATGGCGAACCTTTTAGACACCAAGTGCCAAACTGCGTGTATGTTCGCATGCCCAAACTGAAAGGCATGTGAACTTGTGCGTGCACGGACACGCAAGTGCATATGCAGACATGCGCACATGCACAGCAGAGACCCGAAGACCAGCTGGCTGGAGGGAGGTGGATCATTCCAACACAGGTAGCGCAGCATGAGGTAAGATATTTTGTGAGCTTCTGTTTCGTCGTTTGCAGGGAAACAGAAGCTCATGAAAGAAACGCCACGGAGATCTGACCTGGGGCGACGGCGCGGGTGCCAGCAGAGAGGGCTCTGCGTGCCACCTCTGGCAAGTGTGCCATAGGTTCGCCATCACGGTCCTAGAAGGACCACTTGAACCTTGACTGAAGTATAGGCTGATTGTTCTCTTTTGGTGATTATCAGCACATATGAGCATCAGTGGTGGGTTTCAAAAATGTTTACTACCGGTTCTGTGGATGTGGCTTGGTGGACGTGGCATGGCTTGGTGGGCATGGCAGGGGAAGCATACTGTAAAATCTCCATTCCCGCCCCACTCCAGGGGAAGGTTACTCCAAAATCCCCATTTCCTCCCAATCAGCTGGGACTCGGAAGGCAGAGAATAGATGGGGGCTGGGCCAGTCAGAATTTTTACTACCGGTCTCCGAACTACTCAAAATTTCTGCTACCGGTTCTCCAGAACTGGTCAGAACCTGCTGAAACCCACCTCTGGTAAGCATCTGATAGACTGGGAGTGGCAGGAGGGAGGGAAGTACAGGTACTCCTTGACTTACGATCACGATTGAGCCCCAAATTTCTGTTGGTAAGCAAGACAGTTGTTAATGGCTTTTGACCAGTGGTGGGATTCAGTCAGTTTGCACCTATTCGGGAGAACCGGTTGTTAATTTTCTAAGCAGTTTGGAGAACCGGTTGTTGGAAGAAATCTCATTTTGTTTTTTTCCACTTTACAGGGCTAATCCTGTAAGGAAGGCAGGAAGGAAACATTCTGGTGGTATTTCTAGCCTAATCTTTATTGCCCTATTTACAGAAACTGCCTCTCCAGTTAACCCTAATTACATTGTAATAGCTAAGGCAAAGCGCACATTGACGTAAGTGACGTTGAGTTGGCCACGCCCACCCAGTCACATGACCACTGAGCCACGCCTTCCCAGCTGGTCATTAGGACAGAGAACCGGTTCTTAAATTATTTGAATCCCACCACTGCTTTTGCCTCATTTTACAACCTTTCTTGCCATCGTTCAGCAAATCCCTGTTGTCGTTAAGTTAGTAACGTGGCTGTTAAGTGAATCTGGCTTCCTCATTGACGTTGCCTGTCAGAAGGTCGCAAAAAGTGATCACATGATGCAGGACACTGGAACCATCATAAATACGATCCCGTTTGCCAAACATTTGAATTTTGATCAAGTGACCATGGGGATGCCGCAACGGTCATGAGTGTGAAAAATGGTCATATGTCACAGCTGTTGTAACTTTAAAGCAGGGTGGATTTGATTTAAATCAAGTTGATTTAAATCATGATTTAAATCACTAGTAAAAAGGGTGGATTTAAATCAACTTGATTTAAATCCTAATTTTTAAGGAGCAACTGTTATCTCTGCTGATTATCCTCTGATCCGCTGTTGACTCACCGACAGTCCCAATGTTGCAGAATATACAGCCGCAGGCTACATAACTAAGCTCCATTTCATGCTGAATAAACTAAATTATTTATGTATCTTAAATATCTTTAGATAGATTTTTACTCCAAAAGCATTTTATTAAAATAAATTTGATAAAAATAAAAAAAAATTCCGATTTAAATTTTTTAAAAATCCATTTTTAAAATTTGTTTTTTAAAAAAAATCATCTATTTTTATCCAACCTGCTTTAAAGGTTACTAAACAAATGGTTGTAAGTCAAGGACTGCCTGTAGAAGGTTGATACTAGTGGCAAGATCAAGGAGAACACTGGAATGAAAGAGCTTTTGATAGGTAAAAGTAAAGGTTCCCCTCGCACATATGTGCTAGTTGTTCCTGACTCTAGGGGGCAGTGCTCATCTCCGTTTCAAAGCCGAAGAGCCAGCGCTGTCCGAAGACATTTCTGTGGTCATGTGGCCAGCATGACTAAACGCCAAAGGCACATGGAACACTATTACCTTCCCACAAAAGGTGGTCCCTATTTTTCTACTTGTATTTTTTACGTGCTTTCGAACTGCTTTGTTGGCAGAAGCTGGGACATGTAATGGGAGTTCACCCCGTTATGCGGCACTGGGGATTCGAACCGCTGTAATGCCGACCTTTCGATCAACAAACTCAGTGTCTTAGCCACTGAGCCACCACATCCCTCTTAAGCTTTTGATAGCCACTGGGAAATAAGTTGAGATCTGTCCATAGTTACAAGGCCTTGGGCCTAACATGATATCATTTAATAGATTAAAATGTTCTGTGAAGGTGTCTTCCTCCTCCTCATACATGAATCGCCAAGACTGAAGAGTTCCATTTCTTCCCTCAGCAAAACGTGTACAGGTAGTCCTCGACTTACAACAGTTCATTTAGTGACCGTTCCAAATTATAACGGCACTGAAAAAAGTGACTTGTGACCGTTTTTCACAGTTACGACCTTTGCAGCATCCCCATGATCATGTAATCAAAATTCAGATACTTGGCAACTGGTACGTAGTTATGACCGTTGCTCTTTCTCAAGGTCATGTGATCCCCTTTTGCGACCTTCTGACAAGCAAAGTCAATGGGGAAGCCAGATTCACTTAACAACCGTGTTACTAACTTAACAACCGCAGCGATTCACTTAACAGCTGTGGCAACAAAGGCCATAAAATGGGACAAAACCGCTTTATAAAGCCACACCTGGAATACGGCATCCAATTTTGGTCACCACATTAAAAAAAAGATGTTGAGGCTTTTGAAAAACAACCGGGTTACTAACTTACCAACTGCAGTGATTCACTTAACCACCTAAGGCAGGAAAGGTCGTAACATGAGGGCAAAACTCCCTTAACAAACATCTCAGTAACAGAAATTTGGGGCTCAATTGTGGTCGTAAGTCGAGGATTACCTATAATTGCTCAAGTCACCATCTGCAACCCTTTGAGAGGTTTGAAGTTTAGATAACAGAACGGGAGTTCCTATCAGACTGCAGGAGAGGTGCAGGTTTTACTAGTCAACATTTTGTCATGTGTGTAAATTGCCAACTTTGCAAGTTCAAGGAAAGTCCAGCTGTCAGGTACAATGTGGACCTTCTCTTGAAATCTGCTTTCTTGAATTGTTTCGGCCAACGCTTGTTTTGCGGAAATCAGTGATCAGATGCTTTTATTTTGAACAAAATACAGGTAGTCCTCAACTTATAATCATTTACTTAATGACCGATGTGAATGGTAGTCCTCAACTTACAACAGTTCATTTAGTGACCGTTGAAAGTTACAACGACACTGAAAAAAGTGACTTATGACCGTTTTTTCACAGTTACAATCTTTGTAGCATCCCCATGATCGTGTGATCAGAATTCAGATGCTTGGCAACTGGTTCACACTTACGACTGTTGCCGTGTCCTGGGGAGTCATGTGACCTTCTGACAAGCAAAGTCAATGGGGAAGCCAGATAAACTGGTTTAACAAACGTCTCATTTAATAACAGAAATTTTGGGATCAATTGTGGTTGTAGGCTGAGGACTACCTATACAACATCATTGAAAAAAGTGACTTATGACTGTTTTTCACACTTAACAACCATTGTTAGCATCCCCATAATCACGTGATTTATATTCGGATGCTTGACAACTGATTCACATTTATGACGGTTATAGTATCCCGGGGTCTTTTGTGACCTTCTGACAAGCAAAGTCAATGAGGAAACGGGATTCACTTAACAACCGTGTTTCTAAAGTCGTAAAATGGGCAAAACACACTTAACAAATTTCTCACTTTAACGACATAAATTTTGGGCTCAGTTGTGGTTGTAAGTTGAGGACTACCTGTATGGGATGGATGGATGGATGGATGGATGGATGGGTGAATTCCTTACAAAAGGCTAAGTAGCACTTCTGACATTAAGTGGAGGCAGCCGGTTGGATTTGATGAGCCGAAACAGCTTTTATTTTTTGTTCTTATGCATTTAAGTGAATCTCTCTACATTCTTTCCCTAAACTTTGCATGATGGTCACAAGACTTCTTCCTCTGCTAATCCGTCTTGTGATGTCTAACATCCCCTTCTTCAAAAAGGAAGGAGCCATCCATCCATCCTCTGCTCTGGACCTCAGTTGAACTTCACCTTAATTTATTAGGACAAGCTTCACTTCCTGAAGAAGGAACCTTAACCTGGGAAATAAGATTTCATCCTCCCAGCTTAATAACTGACTGTGACCCATTGACCTCCAACTAATCAGTCTTCATTAAAATCAAGTCAGCTGCTTGGTTATCGGAGGCACCAGGGTTCCCTTGCAGACCTCTCTCTCTTTTGGTGCCTGCCAGGGTCTCTTCCCCACCTGACCGTTCCAGATGTGCCCATCAGTCTGAGAAGGAGGAATGAAATGGAGCTTAATTTTGCCCCATTTTACAACCTTTCCTGCCACAGTTGTTAAGTGAATCGCTGCGGTTATTAAGTTAGTCACATGGCATTTAACTGAATTGGCTTCCCCGTTGACTTTGCTTGTCAAAAGGTCACAAACCATGACCCTGGGACACTGCAACCATCATAAATACGAGTCCGTTGCCAAGCATTCGACTTTTGATCACCTGACCGCGGGAATGATGCGTCGGTTGTATGTGTGAAAACGGGCCGTAAGTCACTTTTTTCCAACGTCGTCGTAACTTTGAACGGTCACTAAATGAACTGCTGTAAGACGAGAACCACCTGCATTGGATATCAGGGGAATGTTGAAAAGAAGCTATATACAGAGATGTTGCTCGGTCAGAAATCTGTTGGAGAAACCGTATTATTGCAATTTTGCGTTGAAGGCTGAGATCACAGCTGCGACCTTCGCTTGCCTGCAAATGCTTTCGTTTCGCCGTTTACAATACAATTTTCGCGCTTACAGTTTCTCTTCTGAGTTTATTTACGCAGAGAATGTTCTCTCTCTCTCTCTCTCTCTCGTGGTCCTCACGAAAGGCCCCAACCGGCCCTCTTGCAAATACGTAGACGTGAGAAGAAGACCTTAGGAAAGGTCATCAGCTCAGGAAGTTCCAGCTTGAGGATTTAACGAAAAGGAGTTGCCGAGTGTCACGTTTCAAACTGAGAGTTGTTGGAGAGCTGGTGAAGAGGGAATGTGCTCTCCAAAAATACAGGTCGTCCTCAACCTACGACCACAATTGAGTCCCAAATGTTTGTTGTTAAGTGAAACATCAGTTAAGTGAATTTTGCCCCCGTTTTTCAGTTGTTAAGCGAATCACTGCGGTTAATAAATTGTTTTTCAAAAGTCTCAACCTCTTTTTTTCTAATGTGGTGACCAAAACTGGATGCAGTATTCAGATGTGGTCTTACTAAGGCTTTTTGGATCCATTTTACGGCTTTTCTTGCCACAATTGTTAAGTGAATCTCTGCAGTTGTCATGTTAGTAACACAGTTATTAAGTGAATCCGGCTTCCCCGTTGACTTTGCTTGTCAGGGGGTCGCAAAAAGGGAACACATGACCTCAGGACACTGCAACCATCATAAATATGAGTCAGTGGTATCCAAGTTTTGATCGTGTGACTATAGATATGGCACTGGTCCTAAGTGCGAAAACTGGTCATAAATTCCTTTTTTTAGCACCATTTTAACTTTGAACGGTCCCTAAGTGAACTGTTGTAAATCGAGGATTATCTGTAAATGTAAATATTCGTGGGGATTGTCAACATTTGCCTGGAATTGGGGAATGTCATTTCAAATCTGGGGCTGCTAGCAAATAAAAATAAACTGAAAAGTAAAAATTGCTGGGGATACCGCAAAAGTCTTAAAATTGCAGGCAGTCACACCCTGTCCCTTTAGCCACTGCTGCAACATATGACCATGGTGACGGGCTCGATTATAGTCGTAAGTTGAAGACTACCTGTGTTATTGCAGCCTGCATTTATTTATTTATTTATTTATTTATTTATTTATTTATTTATTTATTTATTTATTTATTTATTTATGAATTTGTATACTGCCCTTCTCCCTAAGGACTCAGGGCGGTGTACAGCCACATAAAAACATAGACTACAAATATTAAAATACCATTAAAAATATATATATATAAATTTGGCCCCATAATTAAAAACAGTAACAAACCAATTAAAACATTTAAAAAGTGTTAGGCCAGCCCGGCTTGCTGGAAAAAGAAAGTTTTAAGGGCACGGGGGAAGGCACCGAGGTCTTGGATTCTCCTTATCTCTGGGGGCAGCTGATTCCAGAGGGTAGGTACCCCCACAGAGAAGGCCCTCCCCCTGGGGGTCACCAGCCTACATTCTTTGGCTGATGGCACCCCGAGGAGGCCCTCTCCATGGGAGCGCACAGGTCGATGGGAGGCCGTCGGTAGCAGCATTGTTCAGTGATGAGGGTGGAGGCTCGTTCTCTGAGCTTGTGGGTTGGTTACCAAACGGTTCGTTACCAGGCTGAGTAACATCTTCAGCGGAATTTAGGGTATGTCAGTGTTGGTGTTCTTCTGCTTATAAGGGCTTTGTGGGGGTCAGCAGGTCTTGTGATGGGAGAGTCATGTCAAGTGAAGTCTTGTGGTGGCTCAGGTCTAGGTCACATCAGGTGAGGGTCTTGTAGAGGGAGTCCATGATTGCATTCTGGATTCATCATTCAGTTATATTTCATTCAATATAAACAATATGAACAATATAAAAATATATTAAAACAATGGTAAAACTCTGGAAAGAGTACACAGAAGAGCAAGAAAAATGATTAGGGGACTGGAGGCTAAAACATATACATAATGGTTGCAGGAATTGGGTATGTCTAGTTTAATGAAAAAAAGGACCAGGGGTGACACGATAGCACTGTTCCAATATTTGAGGAGCTCCTACAAAGAGGGACGCGGTGGCTCAGTGGCCAAGACACTAGGCTTGTCGATCGAAAGGTTGGCAGTTCAGTGGTTCGAATCCCTAGTGCCGCGTAACGGGGTGAGCTTCAGTGACTTGTCCCAGCTTCTGCCAACCTAGCAGTTCGAAAGCACGTAAAAAATGCAAGTTGAAAAAATAGGAACCACTTTTGGTGGGAAGGTAAGAGCGTTCCTTGCAACTTTGGTGTTTAGTCATGCCGGCCACATGACCACAGAGATGTCTTCGGACAGCGCTGGCTCTTCGGCTTTGAAACGGAGATGAGCACCGCCCCCTAGAGTCGGGAACGACAAGCACATATGTGCGAGGGGAACCTTTACAAAGACGAGGGGGTCAAATTATTGCATATGATTTTGTCTACAGATCTGGGGACCCCAAATCGAGAGAGCCAGTCAAGTGCTGATTTGATTATATTGATGGGGTGGGGTGGGGAGGTTTTAATGGGTCTTTATGTTGTGATTTTTGATATTGTAAGCTGCCCAGAATCACCCTAGGCTTAAGTTACAGAAGGAACTTGATAGATTTGAACACTGGGCCCTATCTAACATAATGAAATTCAATGGGAAACAAGTAAGGGTCTACATTTAGGTAAGAAAAGCCAAATGCACAGGTATAGTACAGGTGACACCTGGCTCAGTAGTAGTAACTGTGAGAGAGATCTTGGACTCCTAGTAGGTAATCGCATAAATATGAGCCATCAGTGTGCTGCAGCTGCCAAAAAAACCAACACAGTTCTAGGCTGCATTAAGAGAGGGATAGAATCAAGATCACGTATTAATACCATTTTATAATGCCTTGGTAAGGCCATACTTGGAATACTGCATCCAGTTTTGGTCACCATGATGTAAAAAGGATGTTGAGACTTTAGAAACTAGAGTGCAGAGAAGAGCAACCAAGATGATTAGGGGACTGGAGGCTAAAACGTATAAAGAACGGTTGCTGGAACTGGATATGTCTGGTCTGATGAAAAGAAGGACTAGGGGAGACATGATAGCAGTGTTCCAATATCTCAGGGGCTGCCACAAAGAAGAGGGAGTCAAGCTATTCTCCAAAGGACCTGAGGGCAGGCCAAGAAGCAATGGGTGGAAACTAATCAAGGAGAGAAGCAACCTAGAACTAAGGAGAAATTTCCAGACAGTGAGAACAATTAAACAGTGGAATGGCGTGTCTTTAGAAATTGTGAGTGCTTCAACACTGGAGGTTTTTAAGAAGAGATTGGACAACCATTTGTCTGAAATGGTAGAGGGTTTCCTGCCTGAGAGGGGTGGGTGGGGGAACGGTGTTGGACAGGGGTGGGTTGTAAATTTGTTTACTACCGGTTCTGTGGGCGTGGCTTATTTTGTGGGTGTGGTTTGGAGGTCATGTGACTAGGTGGGCGTGGCTATCTGATCAGAATCATTTCTGGAAGGTCCTCGCACTTAGGACCAGTCCTCGCACTTACGACCCGACTCATTTGTTTGCTTTTAACATTGATCAGCTGTAGGATGGCCCTTTGAAGCCCCGTGGCAAGAGTTTAAACAGTTTTTTTCCCTCTAGTCATCAGCTGGGACTCAGGAAGCAGCAATAGATTGGGGGTGGGACCAAATAAAAGGTAAGAATAACGTGGGTGGGTGGGTGGGAGGGCGGGGGGGGGGAGAACCAGTTCGGTGACGTCATATCGTCGCTGCTACCGGATCGGCCGAACCGGACCGAACCGGGAGGAACTCACCACTGGTGTTGGACTAGAAGACCTCCAAGGTCCCTTCCAACTCTGTTATTTTGTTATTACCTTTATATGAGCTGGGCAGCAATATACTATTGTTGAATGAATGAATGAATGAATGAATGAATGAATGAATGAATGAATTAATTAATTAATTAATTAATTAAAAGTGTGAACGCACCTTCTATTGAGTTTTATTATTTCTACAGTGTCTTCCAGGGATGCCCAAATATAATACTTTCGGCAGCCAAATTTTCTGCAGAACAGTAGGTCGAGATTTGTTAACTGCAAACTGACCTTTTCATTCCCTTGGAACATTTATTTTATTTTTTTTTGACATCTCCCAGCGAAAGGTCAGAGCTTGAAATTCCTCATGCAGTCGCAGTGTATTTCTTGTAGCAAATAATTATCTTTGGCATTTAATTATATTCTGGGCACAAAAAGTTGCTGCAGCTGCTATTCTGAATGGAGGAAGCGGTTTGTAACAGCCTTAGAGCAGCTGTTACACGTCTGTGAAGAAATCACGGGGGAAAAAATCCCTTTTTTCTACCGAAGGCTAACTTAAGATGACCATTAAGAGTGGAATACAGTGGAACACATGTAGTCCTCGACTTATGACCACAATTGGGCCCAAAATTCCTGTTGCTAAGCGAGACATTTGTTAAATGAGTTTTCCCCATTTTACGACCTTCCTTGCCACAGCTGTTAAGTGAATCACTGCAGTTCTTAAGTTAAGCAAATCTGGCTTCCCCATTAACTTTGCTCATCAGAAGGTCACAAAAGGGGGTGACATGACCCCCAGGACACTGCAACTATCATAAATACAGAAAGTCCTCGACGTATGATTACAATTGAGCCCAAAATTCCTGTTTCTAACTGAGACATTTCTTAAGTGAGTTTTCCCCACTTTACGACCTTCCTTGCCACAGCTGTTAAGTGAATCACTGCAGTTCTTAAGTTAGTGACACTGAAACATCCTGCAGCCAAGAAGGTGTTGTGGCCCGCCAGCGGCCTGCGCAGATTGTAGCTGATTCCGACAACGAGGAGGCTGGTGTGGTGCTGCGCCAGCAGCCTGTGCAGCTGGCGCTCGAGTCGGACAGTGAGGAGGCTGGGGAAGATGTGGTGCCAGAGGCAGGGATTCAGCCAGGGCCTTCAGAACCTCCAGAAGCTCCTTTAAGTGAAGAGGATGAAGAGGAGGAGCCTCTTCTCAATGCATGGGCACGCAGAGCTGCCAAAAGGCAGAAGTGGCTCCTCAGGAGGAGGTCTCCTCGAGAGTAAGGCTTGGGGCTAATTGGCCACTCCCTTAGCCTATTTAAGGAGGAATGCCACTTGCAGCAAGCTGTAGGGAACAACTTTAGTTCACTCTCCTTCGTGTTTGGATTCTCTGCAAAATTACTTCTGGGCTTTCTGCCAACTCTAGTAAGACTGTGATTATCTTATCTTAGAATTCTTGTAGGCTGTTAAGACAGTTTATTAACAGCCTTTGGTTGATAAAGACTAAGTTATTTGAGTAAATTAAGCTTTGTATAGAGTTTGTGTGTGCTGTGTTCTTTGGGGTCCATAGCTGGGGCAGAACAGAAGGCTCCACACCCACTTGCACCACTCAGGTGACCCTGAGGACACAGACAAACCTCCAGGTGGCCTCAACGAGTCGCTAAAGGAAGGCAAATGACCAGCTGTCTGCAAGGAATATAAATCCTTCCATTCCTCGCCATCCAACCAGAGTTGAAGAAGCTTCTTGGATGAGAAGCGAAATGTCTTCAAAGAAAAACAAGAAAGTCCAGTTGCCTATTGAAAAAAAGCACCTTTGGGACAGGTTGCATTACAATTTAGAGCTGCAAATTACATCTATTTATTTGATCCAGTTTTGAGGAGGACTTGCCTTCATTTAATTGCTTTGTGCAGTTTTCCCCTTCGCTCCCCTTCATTCTAATGGAAGATGCTAATGGTGATGATGGTTTTTATGGGAAGAATATGAGGTCCTTTCTCTGCATCTGGATGACATAAAACGAGAGGAACTCATTAAGATTTCTATCAGATTTGATAAGCACTCAGTCGGAACATGATTAGGCTTTTGCTAAAAGCTTTGCTTTTAGTGAAATTAAATTAAGTTCGTTTTGTTTTGCATTCAAGCCCACGAGGTTAGATTGGATGTAGAAAATCGGTTCAGGTCAGTTGGAGGCTGGAAATAAATTCCTGGACAACAAACAAGAATCAGAGGACGAAGAGATGGAAGTGCTATCAGCATGACACCGAGTTCAAGTTTCAAAGCCACAATAGAGAATGGAGAAATATATGGTCAAAGCCTATTTTTCAATAGAATCAACAACCATGAAGTGATGTGCAATTAAGCCTTGACTGGAAATACAATCCTAGGCATTTTGTGAAGAAAATATGAGGGGAGTACATCTGTAGGCCTGGGAAATTTTTCAATTTTTCCGTTTCTCTTGAGTAGTCTTTGATTATAAATGGGAGAATTATATGGAATTTGAGTTCCTTCCCACCTGGCTTTCTAGCAGTCAATGAGGGAAGCTGGATTCACTTAATGGCCGTGTGATTCATTTAACAACTGCAGTGATTCACTAATATTACTGCTTTTAAACTTCAATAGCAGAGGAATTAAAATAAAATATGACATGGTGTACTTTCATTCAGATCATCATACATAGCCATCATACATAGGTGTAACTCAAAACTCACAAAAGGTGGGGTTTTTTTTGTTATTCCTTTCCTTGTCATGGCAACTGGCCGCCTTTTGCTGCAGAAAATCAAGTTGTAAGTTGTAGCCCGAACAGACTTGCACCAAGTATCATTATGCTTTGTACCTTTTCTCTACATACAATCATCTGATACAATTGCTGAACTTAAAAGACCACACTGAATAACCTAGGTAGAAGGTAGAATTTCTGATGTGCATGGATTGATTTAATGCCAGTCCAGACTTTGCCATTTGAGGGCTGATGGCACCAATCTTCCCTTGTTGAATGGCTTGCAAAAACAAAACAAAACAAAAAATAGAATCAAGATCACACAAAGTGTTGATACCACTTTATAATGCCTTGGTAAGGCCACAGTTGGAATATTGCATCCAGTTTTGGTCGCCACGATATACAGTAAAAAAGATGTGGAGACTCTAGAAAGAGCGCAGAGAAGAGCAACAAAGATGATTAGGGGACTGGAGGCTAAAACATACGAAGAACGGTTGCAGGAACTGAGTATGTCTAGTTTAATGAAAAGAAGGACTAGGGGAGACATGATAGCAGTGTTCCAATATCTCAGTAAGTCAAAGACTATCTGTATTTTTATTTTTAGATTATTGATGCATTTTAGATTATGGAGAAATATATATGCTCAGCAGATAAATTGTGCCCTTTGCTGTGGTGTATATGTTTTGTTTGAGATTAATATCACAATCTTTTATTATTTTATAGTCATGGTCAACTTTTATCAGTGTTTTTTTACGGCTGTCTCACCCTGCCCCCCTCCTCTGAATGCTGCAATATTATATATAATCCAGCGAATTCTTTGTAGAAATAAAAAGAGGGAGAGGTTTGATTTCTATTCCTTTCTAGCTGGATTCCTCCATAATTAACCTACTGTAGAAAGATAAGAACTGCTTCACCTTTTCAGGAATGTAGGCCTGGCTGGGTTTTCCTTTTTAGTGTCTGTGTGTATTTGTGTTTCTTTTTTCCACGTTACAAAGCAATGGGACATCTAGACAGTTCTTGTGTCCACACAAAAAAGGCACGTACATTTCTTTTATGTTACAGTTTAACCTTGAAAATGCTAAACAAATGACTTAAGGGTAGTAAACCAGAGGTGGGTTTCAGCAGGTTCTGACCAGTTCTGGAGAACCGGTAGCGGAAATTTTGAGTAGTTTGGAGAACCGGCAGTAAAAATTCTGACTGGCCCCGCCCCCATATATTCTCTGCCTCCCAAGTCCCAGCTGATCAGGAGGAAATAGGGATTTTGCAGTAACCTTCCCCTGCATTGGGGAGGAAATGGAGATTTTACAGTATCCTTCCCCTGGAGTGGGGTGGGAATGGAGATTTTACAGTATCCTTCCCCTGCCACGCCCACCAAGCCACGCCCACCAAGCCACACCCACAGAACTGGTAGTAAAAAAAATTGAAACCCACCACTGTAGCAAACATTATTTGAAGCTAAAATGTTTAAATAGCTACGAACGATTCTTCGATTAGTTTATTTATTTATTTCTTTGTTTGTTTGTTTGTTCAATTTCTGTAGTCGCCCATCTCAGTCAATGACTCTGGGCAGCTTACAATTCAAAAAATATATTATAGCTTTTAATGTATTAAAATATTAAATATTTAAAAATCAATATATTGAAATATATTAAACTTAAAAATATTAAAACAATAAAAATATACTAAATATATACCTTTGATATATTTTTTCGACAGGGGAAGAAAGGGATTTTCATTTGTTGTTGTAGAGAAAAATTATCTTGACTTTTTGGTATCCTTTTCTCAGAAGATCAATATACTTTTAAAAAAATCAATGAATTGTTAAACATGTGAATTAAAAAGAAGGTAGCCAAAAGGAGGATTAAGGTGGAATAATGTAACAGGTGTTTCTAAAAGTTTCTTAGTTCTTTCAAGAAAGTGGAAAGGAACAAAATAATTTCTTGGGATGATAATTTAGGAAATAAAACGGCTTCAGCACAAACATTGTGAAGCAACAAGAGATGAATATAGAAACAACAACAACAAAAAAGAAACAAATAGTAAATGTTGAGATTAATGTTATTTAGAGAAGAGTATGTATTGTTCTGGAACTGAATATGAATCTCCATATAATTGCTAAGAGAAGCAATAATAACTAGATCCTGTTGATGAAACAATATTAATTAAAAGCAGAAAATGAATCCTAGTTTTCTTTGCAAATAATCCTAGTTCAGGAAAAATCAATGAAACAAAAACTTTAGTTTCCCAGGAGTAGCATATAGTTAAATTTTCCTCATTTTCATACCTATTTTAAGTATAGAATCCAGCCCACAAATATCTAAAATATAATGTGTGTTTCTCTTACTTTTTCCTCACAGATTCTCTTTTCCTTTTAGAGTGTTGTATAGTTGATGGAGCTCTTTATTTATTTATAGAGAAATGCAATTGATAAGCTGCTGATCTGCCACAGATCAGCTTGGGTGGCTCACAGTTTTAGGTAGTCCTTGACTTACAACAGTTGATTTAGTGACAGACAATTTTATTCCCTTGGTTTGAACATTGGAAGACCCGTATATCTGCAAGCGTCACAGAATTTCCTGTGTTTTAATTTAAGCATTCTTACCGTACTGATAAAATAAGGGTCATTTTAGGGATGGTGGTGTGTTTTTAAATAGAATTTTTGGACAGGATGATAAAGTGAAGATTTTTGGAGAAAGATGGTGCCAGCTTAAAAAGAGGAATTCTGTTGCTGAGATTGTTGTTTTTCCCCCCCAGCACTGATATTTTTAAGCTGCATGCTTTTTTTCAGTCTTGGCAAGGATATGGCTGCACAAATCAATCTCTTTCTAAAAAATTTTTTTTTTATTAATTTTCTATTAATTATATTTCTTAGTGCTTAATAAACATCGTGTTGCCTGAGTATTTAATTTGCTTAACAACACAGAGTCCATTGTTACTCTCAGTCTTCAAACAAATTAGAAGCACCTTGTACTGAGAGCCGTGAAAGTCTTATCAGAAGCTATCTTGTCTTAGCAACTGATTGGATGTATACCAGTGATGGCTAACCTTTTTGTCAACACATGCCGAAAGCATGCACGCGCATTCATAATGCAAGGCATGCGCGATACCCCCTGTGTGCCTTGCCCCCTGCACATGCATGCGTGACACCCCCCGGCATCTGCCCTACACATGCATGCGCTCCCCCCATGCTCCCCTGTCCCCCCTATTAATGCGCCGTGCCCTGGCACATGCATGCGCATCTCCCACATGCGTCCCAGCCCCTACGCATGCGTTGCAGAGACTTGAAAACCAGCTGGTTGGCGGGAGGCATGCGAGCATGCGGGGTGGAGCTGAGCTGGGGTGACGGCTCACGTGCCCACAGAGAGGGCTCTGCGTGTCACCTGTGGCACGCATGCCATAGGTTCGCCATCACAGATGTATACAGTGGTGGGATTCAGCCAGTTGGGCAGATTCGGGCGAACCAATTGTTAAATTGCTGGCTGGCCCCTCCCCTCACCCCCTTCCCGGAGTCTCCACGTGCCCTGTTTTTGCTCCCAGGAAGCGGCAAGGAGATCTGCTAGGCCCAAAATGGGGCGTAGGGGGGGGCGTTCCCCCACGACCCGTTTTTGCTCCCAGGGGGATGCAGGAGTTCCAGTGCTGCCTGTCACCCCCCTGGCCACGCCCAGCATGCAGGGGTGAAATGCTTCCAGTTCGGACCAGACCGCCCGATCCGGTAGCGATGGCGGTGGGTGGTTCGGAGAACCGGTAGCAAAAATCCCTGAACCCCCTCCCCCCACCTTCCCAGCTGAGCCGCACGATCATCAGAGGCTTTTATTTTTTTTTACTTTTAAAAGCATTTTTTTCTACAACCTCTTGGCCGAAGAGGTGGTAAAAAAAATGCTTTGAAAAGTCTTTGCCGATCCCAGCTGACTTGCCTGATCGGCAGAGAAGTATTTTTTAAAAAGCCTCTCTGATGATCCCAGCTGAGTTGCCTGATCGGCAGAGGCTTTTCAAAGCATTAGAAAAAATGCTTTGAAAAGTTAAAAAAAAAAAAAAGTTGGCCATGCCCACCCAGTCACATTACCCCCCCACACCAAGCCACGTTCACAGAACCGGTAGTAACAAATTTTACATTTCAACCCTGCCACCATGGCCACGCCCACCCAGCCGGTTATTAGGGCAGAGAACCGACCGATTGTTAAATTATTTGAATCCCACCACTGGATGTATATCATATAAAGGAAAGTTTCCTTTCCATGAGGCTGGCTTGAATTTCCACAGGGAAGGATGTGTTTTAAAAGCAATAATTAGCACCCATAGATGAGAATATTTGTAACCCAGGTTGAAATGAGGGGTCCTTGGTGCTCTTTGAGCTTGCTTGTTTTCCTGCAGACGTTTCATTACCCAACTAGGTAACATCATCAGGGCCGGAACAGAGTGGGATTTCCTTTTTGATTACATACAAGAGGCTTCATGAGACGGAGTATGGATGGACCATATAGGAAAGCTATAGAGAAGGTCCATCGTAACCCAAATTTTCTATTGCTAGGTGAGACGGTGGTTAAGTGAATTTTGCCCCATTTTACAACCTTTGTTGCCATAGCTGTTAAGTGAATCACTGCAGTCGTTCAGTTAGTAACATGGTTGTTAAGTGAACCTGGCTTCCCCATTAACTTTGCTTGTCAGAAGGTCGTAAAAGGTGATGCCATGACCCCTGGAAACTGCAACTGTCATAAATATGAGTCAGTTGCCAAACGTTTGAATTTTGACCACGTGACGATGGAAAGGTACTAAGTGTGAAAAACGATTATAAGCCACTCTTTTCCAGTGCTGTTGTAACTTCAAACGGTCACTAAATGAACTGTTGTAAGTCGAGGAGTCCAATCAAAACTTGATGACATTTTCCTATCATACAACTTTCAGCTTTATATACCTGCTGCGTGTATGTTCTTGGAGGAGTGGAACTGTGTTATTTTGTGCTAACATATACGTTTGTTTCTCCTTTTTTCACAGTTGTTCCATGTGGCCTATGTACTGATTAAGTTTGCAAATTCTCCTCGTCCGGATTTGTGGGTGCTAGAACGTTCAACTGATTTTGGAGTGACATATGATCCTTGGCAGTATTTTGCCTGTGAGTATGAGAACAAATTAAAAGGGATTAATTGATTAGGCAAAGTTTAAAGAAGTACTAGGGGAGACATGATAGCAGTGTTCCAATATCTCAGGGGCTGCCACAAAGAAGAGGGAGTCAAGCTATTCTCCAAAGCACCTGAGGGCAGGACAAGAAGCAATGGGTGAAAACTAAGCAAGGAGAGAAGCAACTTAGAACTAAGGAGAAATTTCCTGACAGTGAGAACAATTAATCAGTGGAAGAACTTGCCTCCAGAAGTTGTGAATGCTCCAACACTGGAGGTTTTTAAGAAGAGGTTGGATAACCATTTGTCTGAAGTGGTGTAGGGTTTCCTGCCTAAGCAGGGGGTTGGACTAGAAGACCTCCAAGGTCCCTTCCAAGTCTGTTATTCTATTCTATTCTATTCTATTCTATTCTATTCTATCCTATCCTATCCTATCCTATCCTATCCTATCCTATCCTACCCTACCCTACCCTACGCTACTCTACGCTACGCTACGCTACGCTACGCTACGCTACTCTACTCTACTCTACTCTACTCTACTCTATTCTATTCTAATATTTATATATTATAAATATTATTTATTTATAAGCCCCATAGAGAGGGGCTCCTCCGGGTGCCATCAGCCAAACAATGCCGACTGGCGGCCCCCAGGGGGAGAGCCTTCTCTGTGGGGGCATCTACTATCTGGAACGAGCTCCCCCCAGAGATACGGAGGATCCCGGATCTGCGCACCTTCCGCCGCGCCTTAAAGACCTTACTATTTCACCAGGCCGGCCTGGCCTAATTTTCCCCCTCTTTTATAAAAGATTTTTAAAATTTTAAATATCTTTTAGTATTTTATATATTCAATTTTAAATTGGTTTTAAAAGTTTGGGGTTTTAAATTTGTCGGGGCCAAAATTATTTAATTTGATTTTATTCTATTTTTAAATTTTGTATGTATGTGTTTTTATTGTTTGGCTGTGCACCGCCCTGAGTCCTTCGGGAGTAGGGCGGTATAGAAATCTAATAAATAAAATAAATAAATAAATAAAAATAAAATAATATTTATATAAGCTGAGGAACTTTCAACAGAATTGGGTGAGATCATGAGGAGGACGAAGCATAATCTCCTTCCATCTTGCGTGATGTTGTAAATATTCTACGGATGCCCAGGTAGCCTTTAAAAAGAGAGGGTGAAACTTCTCTCACCTTTCTCACAGGCTCCTCTCACTTACGACTGTCCCAGTCTCCTGGCGGTCATGTGATCCAAATTCAGGCACTTGGTCAGCCAGTGTCCCAGGAGTCACGTGACCTTCCCAGCTAACCTCCAACGAGCAAAGTCAAGGGGGAAGACCCGATTCATTTCATGACTTAATGATCTCAGCAAAATATATTGTAAAATGGGACATGACTCGCTTAGATAAAAATGCATTTCTGTCTACCTGGTGTTCTTCACTATTCCCTGAAGTAAAAAATGTAAGGAAATTCAGTCAGAGAATTTGTTTTCTCAGTATGAAACTGCCTACTGTTCGCAGAGCAAATCTCAAGTTTACGACAGCTCATTTAGTGACCATTCAAAGTTACAACGGCACTGAAAAAAATGACTTATGACCAAGTTTTTCACACTTGCAGCATCGCCAGGGTCACGTGATCAAAATCCAACCTCTTGGCAACTGACTCCCATTTACGACGGTTGCAATGTCCTAGGGGTGGGCAATTGTGGTTCTTTTACAACCTGTGGACTTCAACTCCCAGAATTCCTGAGACAGCCAAGCTGTCTCAAGAATTCTGGGAGCTGCAGTCCACAGGTTGTAAAAGAGCCACAATTGCCCAGGGTCACGTGATCCCCATTTGCGACCTTCTGACAAGCAAAGTCTATGGAGTTTCACTTAACAGCAACTTAACAACTGCAGTGATTCATTTAATGACTGTGGCCAGAAAGATCGTAAAATGGGGCAAAACAAGCATCTGTCAGGCCTGGAAGCCATCTTTTGCATTGGGCCTTCAGGCCTGCCACATTTAGTGCTGTGGGAAACTGGAAGGAGGGGGATTGTATGGAGCTGAGGAGATATCTAGCCATAATAACATTCCTTTCTCTGGAAGTCAAGGACATCCTGCCCTGCACCTGGAGGAGTGTGACTGGGAGGCATCTCCAGTTGGGATGGCGCATTGATTAGGCCACATGATGGACATGTGGGTACTGGGCAGGAATTTGGATTTTCATGGGGGGGGGGAAACCTGGAAGCTTTCAGATTCGGGTTTTCTCAGATGTGCCAATATGACATCTCTAATAAAATGGAACTTTGAGGAACTTCAGGTTTCGGAATCTTCTTTAGTTGGGGGTGTTGCCCTGACGTTAACCCGAATCTCCTTAAAAACTTCAACCAGCTCCCTGAACTTTGGGGTGCTGTCCGGGGTCCTGAGCCCCGAACATCGACCCAACACCGGGTGGCATGAAGACTCAGGGAAGATGGAGGAAGACAAAGCGGCCATAGAGGGAACCACAGGAGCATCTCACATAGCAACAGAAATTTGGGGCTCCATTGTGGTCGTAAGCCGAGGACTACCTCTAGTTAGGTTTGGCCAAATGCGTCGATTTCCTCGGCAAACACATCGTTTTCAAGCAGGCATAGAGAAGCTGTTGGAAAGTATTAAACACTGGCTTCTCCAGAGAGAAATAATAGTAATTGGTAGAAGATGTGAATTAAGTTTTATGATGATCTTTTAAACAGAAAAACCTGGAAAAAGAATAACTGCGGGGATAATACAGGAACAGGTTCCCTTGAGTGTGCTACAACTCACAATTTTTGACAGTAACACATTAAGTTTCACCTCATGGTTAAAAGAATAAGAAACATTTTTATCCCAAAGAGGGTCTCAAAGAAAAACAGAAGGCTTTGTGCCAGTGGCTTATATTTTTTATATATAGTGGTAGTTTTCCACTTACAATCACAATTGAGCCCAAAATGTCTGTTGCTAAGCATGGCAGTCGTTAAGAGAGTTTGGTCCCATTTTACAACCTCCTTGCCACATTTATTAAGCAAATCACCACAGTTGTTAAGTGAACTATGGGGTCATTAAGCAACTTTCGATTCCCCTATTGATTTGGCTTGGCAGAAGCCAGCTGGGAAGGAGACATACATGTGAATGTGTGTAGAGATTCTCAGTCATCCAGGTCCTGGTTTTCCCAAAGGTGCTTTTTCAGGAGGCAACCAAACTTTTTCTTTGAAGACGTTTCGCTTCTCATCCAAGAAGCTTCTTCAGCTCCGACAGGATAGTGGGGAATGGAAGGATTGATATTCCTTGCAGACAGCTGGTAATCTGCATCCTGTGTTTCAATGACCCTCTAAAACAGGGTATACAAACTCAAACTCAAAAGAGCCTTGGTGGTGCAGCAGACTAAAGTGCTATTAAAGTAGCACTTAGCTGCCAGCTGCCTGCAATTACTGCGAGTTCAATTCTCACCAGGCTGAAGGTTGACTCAGCCTTCCATCCTTTAGAGGTAGGTAAAATGAGGACCCAGATTGTGGGGGCAATAAGCTGACTTTGTATACAAAAGAACACCACTTTGGGGGGGGGGCGAAAGCCCTACTAAGCAGGTATATACAAAAGTACCTTCCTGTAAGCTGCCCTGAGTCTCCGGAAAAGGGCGGCATATAAATCGAACCAATGAATGAATGAATGAATGAATGAATGAATGAATATATAAATAAATAAATAAATAAATAAATAAATAAATAAATAAATAAATAAATAAATAAATAAATAAATAAATAGCTAGCTAGCTAGCTAGCTAGCTAGCTAGCTAGCTAGCTCCAGAAGCTCTCCGGAGCCCGGAAACGGGCCTGTTTCCGTACTTCCGGTCGGCCCATTTTTTGCCCTCCCAGAGCCTCTGCACGGGCCCTGCACGTACCTGGCATCTAAAACAGTCCACGTGGAGACTCCTGAGAGGGGAGGGGCGGGGTCAGCCAGTCCTTGCAACTACCAGTTCGGCGAACCATATTAAAATTAACATATGGTTCGCACGAATTGGACTGAACCAGCTGAATCCCACTCCTGGACGGGGATGTTTCTTCTTCGCATTGGGTAGACTGGGCCGAAGCGACGCAGGTAGACTGGGATGGCCCCACAGGCCAGACCCATCCACATTGCAGTCCAAATCTAGCCCATGTAGTTTGTAGTAGGCCTTGAGTTTGACACCCCTGTTCTAAAAGGATGCAGATTACGAGCTGTCTGCAAGGAATATAAATCCTTCCATTCCCCACCATCCAGTCAGAGCTGAAGAAGCTTCTTGGATGAGAAGCAAAACGTCTTCAAAAGAAAAAACAAGAAAATACAGTTGCCTCCTGAAAAAGGACCTTTGGGACATACATGTGAATGGTAATCACATGTCCCTGGGACATGGCAACTGTTGTAAATACAATCGCCCGAATTTTGATCACGTGACTATAGGGATGCTGCGATGTTTGTATCAGTGAGAACCTGCCTTAAGTCACTTTTTTCAGTACTGTTATACAAATGGTCAGTAAACGAATGGTTGTAAAGTTGAGGACTATTTATATTTCATAAAATGATAGGTCTCGAAGGGATCTTCTAGTCCAACTGGAATCTTTCCTTTGAATAATGCATGAAGATTTATAGAATAATATTGTGACTTATCACCGTTTTTCGTACTTACAACCGTGGCAGCATCCCCATGGTCAAATGATCAAAATTTAGATGTTTGACAACTGGCTCATATTTATGATGATTGCAGTACCCCGAGATCACGTGATCCCCATTTGCGACCTTCTGACAAGCAAAGTCAATGGGGAAGCCAGATTCACTTAACAACCGGGTTCCTAATTTAAGAATTGCTAGTGATTCACTTAACAACTGTGGCAAAAAAAAAGCTCATAAAATGGGGTAAATCTCACTTAGCAAATGTCTCATTTAGCAACAGATATTTTGGGCTCAGTTGTTGTCGTAAGTGGAGGAATCCTTGCATAAGATACAGTATTTGACTTTCTGTTCCGTATTTCTGTATTTACAATTTCTGAGTGAATAAGATTTCCGGTTTATGTTTAGCAAAGATTCTAATCTAGTTAGATCTGAGAGTCTTTTGCCAAGTTAAGTTAATTCCTGAGTTAATGCCTGAAGAACTGCGAGTGGTTCTGGGTTTGAAGTTTAACATGTATATTGGATTAGTGGGTTATCACCGCTGACAAATTTGAGAATCCATGGACTGCAATGATGTGCTGTGCAATAATCCCTCAGAGTCCATCTGGGTGTTATTAACGCACTGACTGATCTAACAGAAGCATCTAATCACCCTACGATGTAAAACAGAGGGATCTTTAGGTGCCTACAAACCAGGAGTGAAATCCAGCAGGTTCTGACAGGTTCTGGAGAACCGGTAGTGGAAATTTTGAGCAGTTCGGAGAAGTGGCAAATACCACCTCTGGCTGGCCCCAGAGTGGGGTGGGAATGGGGATTTTGCAGTATCCTTCCCCTGCCACGCCCACCAAGCCATGCCCACAGAACCGGTAGTAAAAAAATTTGGATTTCACCACTGCTACAATTGTTGCTTCACATTCATTGCTTTTAGGCTTTCAAAGTAAATCCCAAAGTACAAAAAAACCAAAAGAAAAGACTTAAGAAAGAAAAAGGAAAAATAAAAGGGAGAGCGGATTTTTAAATTTTAATAACAATGACTGAAGCAAGATAGTCCTCGAATTACGACCTCAACGAAACCCCAAAGATACATATTTGTTTTAGGCTTATGAAGGAGTGTGAACTCAGACATTTTGACATGTAAAGCTTGTGTTATGGCAATGCTTCTCAACCATAGCAACTTTAAGATGTATAGACTCCCCAAATTCCCCACTCAGGTCATTTCTGGGAACTGTCCATACTGAGGTGGGCTTCATATAATTTAACAACCGGTTGGCCCAGAATTGAAAATGTGAGTGCGAGCAAACCTTGCACGCATGCGTGCTGCGTCAAAAACACTGCAATTGCATAGGATGTGATAGCTTTGCTCTCTTGCGTGCCTTGTGCACATGTGCGCTGGGTCAAAAATACAGTTTAAAAACTCTTCTATGCAAGCTGCACTGGCTTCCGGTGGCCTTCCGAGTGCGCTTCAAGGTGTTGGTTCTTACCTTTAAAGTGCTCCATGGCTTAGGACCTTAGTACTTACGAGACCATCTGCTGCAACCAATAACCTCCCACCAATCAATACACTCTCACAGAGTAGGCCTACTCATAGTACCATCATTAAAACAATGTCTAGTAGTTCCAAGGGAGAGAGCCTTCTCTGTGGGGGCACCTACTCTTTGGAATAAAATACCCCCTGGAATACGAATAATCCCAGATCTTCGCACTTTCCGACGTGCCCTGAAGACCTTTCTGTTTCAACAAGCAGGGCTAGCATAAACATCTAAATTCTATGCCAAGGTCTTAGCAGATACACCAAGTTGACTCAATTTATTATTTACTGTTTATAAAAAAAAAAAAAATTATTATATGTATATGAAATCTTAATCTGTCCACCGCCCTGAGTCCTACGGGAGAAGGGCGGTATAGAAATTCAATAAATAAATAAATAAATAAATAAATAAATAAATAAATACAGTGATTGTATAAGACGGGATAGGACCAGGACGGGTGGGCGGGTCCAGCTGCTGGCATATAACTACCGATTTCCCAAACCGGCTGAATCCCACTCCTCCGTCCATACATCTTAACAGATCCTGAGGTTGAGAAACACTGCTTTATGGTATAGTGCAGGTAGTCCTTGACTTACGACCACAATTCAGCCCAGAATTTATGTTGCTAAGTGAGAAATTTGTTCGGTGAGTTTTGCCCCATTTTACGACTTTCCTTCCCACCTTGGTTAAGTGACTCGCCGCAGTTGTTAATTTAGTAACACGGTTGTTAAGTGAATCTGGCTTCCCCATTGATTTTGCTTGTCGGAAGGTCGCAGAAAGGGATCACGTGACACCGCCCCCCCCGCCCTGGGTCACTGCAACCGTCATAAATGTGAGTCAGTGGTCAAGCATCCGAATGTCAATCATGTGACCACAACAGTCATAAGTGTGAAAATCGGTTATGTCACTTTTTTTCAGTGCCATTGTAACTTTGAACGGGCACTGAATGAACTGTTGTAAGTCGAGGACTACCTGTATTAAGTGAGGAATAGCCTACTATGGCTTGTTTAACAAATCACAGTCCTTAGCCCTAGTTCAGGAAAGTACTGTATGTGAACCCAGCTTTGGAGCAATGCGAAGAGATAAGCCACCTGCCACAACAGAGCTAACTATTTTTGCTTCTTCCTTTATTTAAGATATCTGTAATCTGTACATTCTTTTGTGATGGATCGGTTCCTGCGCATTTTCGGGAAGACTTTAAATCCAAAACAAAAGTTTATCTGTCTTCTTCCTCATCCTCTGCTCACGAGCTGTTTTTGCAACTGTGCAAAATCTCAAGGTTCTCTATTTGTTGTTTGGGACAACAAGCTCTTGCTTTTTTTGGGTTTTTGTTTTCATTTCTCTTTGTTTGGAGACTTCTTCTGAAAAGCAAAGTTTCTCTCAAAAACTTCCCAGATCTTAAACAAGCGTGAGGATCGACACCACAGCATCCTTTTTATTAAAAATAAGAGGATGTCGGAACTTAATCTAGGTGCCAAGAATTTGCCAAGGCGTGATGCCACCTTTATTGAATTTATCGGTGATCAATTACAGGTAGTTCTCAATCCACAACCATAATTGATGCCAGAATTTCTGCTACAAAGCAAGACAGTAATAGTATTTTGCCACATTTTATGGCCTTTCTTCCCATAGTTGTTAAGTGAATTACTGCAGTTGTTAAGTTACGGTTGTTAAGTGAATCTGGCTTCCCCATTGACTTCGTTTATCAGAAGGACGCAAAAGATGATTAGGTGACCCTGGGATATGACAATCATCATAAATATGATGATTGCCACTTTCTGAATTTTGATCACATGACCATGGGGATGCTGAAATGGTCATAAGTGTAAAAAAAGGTCATAAATATCACCTTTTTTTTAGTGCCGTTGTAACTTCAAACGGTCACTGAACTAACTGTTGTAAATTGAGGATTACCCATACCTATTTATTTGGAGCATTTCTGGCTCATTTCTTTCATCCAGAACGAGATGTTTTAAACAGCTTAGAAAAGTGAAAAAGATGGAAACAGGTTTTATTTATTTATTTATTCATTAAACTTATATGCCACCCATGCCACCGAAGGCAACTCTAGGTGACGTACAGTCATTCCATAAAAACAACCATATAAAGCATTAAAGCAATAAAGTTCATAAATTTAAAATTCGGTTAAAATCAAACAGACCGACATGGAGAGGAAGGGAGCAAAGAACAATATTAATTAAGCGATATTAATATTGATTTTGCTCATCGGAAGCTACCTGGGATCATTTCAAATAATTGATTATGTGACCGCGGGACGTGGCAACCATCAAAAATGTGTGATAGTTGCCAAGTTATCAAATCATGATCATGTGATTGCAGGGCTGCTGCAACAGTTGTAAGTGCGAGGATTGGTCGTAAGTCACATTATAACTTTGAACAGTCATTAAATGTACGGTCATAAATCAAGGAGTGACCTATGAACATATTGTGTTAATCTTTGTTTTCTTTTAGTTTAGCTACTTAATTTGAATTCCTAGCAAGAATGGCTTATCCTATTTAATAATATGAACTCCTTCTGCAGCTTCTGGAATGTTGGAAATAAGGACTGTAGGAAATAAAATGGGATAATAAGGTTTCTTGTGCCACTCTTGAATGAAACAGTAATTTCTATTGTTCCAGCTTTGCAGAAGATGGACCTTTTCAAAAAGGATTTCTTCTGGTAGCAAAATCACAAGAAGTTCTCATGGCACTTCAAAACAGAAAAAAAATTGCTCCATTTTCATTTTCCAATTGATCCTAAATTTACTTCCAATTTTTATACGTAGGTAGTTGATGAACTTGAATAAGAGAGGAGGAGAATTTGGATTTTTTTCATTGCTTTTTTCCACTTCCAGAGTTTCATTTAGGTGATTTTAAGTGTGCCATTGTCTCAGCCTTTCTACAATATATTCTTACTAGGATGTATACTTTAGTTCAGGAGAAGAAGAGACAGAGCCTGCAGGCGGAGTCAAGCAAGTCATCAACCTAGAATCCTTACATTCCCACAAACACTCAGTCCAATCCCTCTTGAATTCTGTTGACACATTTTTTTGTGTATAGGAATGAGGAAATAAATCACCTTAATTGGAAATTATTGGGTAGTCCTGATTCTTCACGCTTGCCACTTAGTTATACATGCAAAGTCCTTTGAGTGTTTGCAGTCATACCCTTCCAGATTGTAAATCTTGTCATCTGCCCTCAATAGCTTCCAGGAGAGATTGCATAGAGAAATTTGGCCTCAAGAGCAGAGAGAAGATTACTAAAGACAATGATGTCATTTGTACTACTGAATATTCCCGCATTGTGCCTTTGGAAAATGGGGAGGTAAGTAGCTTTGATCGCTTTCCTAATTCAAGTTTTATATTTAAAGTGATAGGATTAGATTACAGGTAGTCCTCGATTTACGGCCACAATTGAGCCCAACGTTTCTCTTGTTAAGTAAAACATTTGTCCAACAAATTTTGCCCATTTTGCCCATTTCTTGCCACACTTAAGAGTTAAGAGAATCACTACAGTCGCTAAGTTAGTAACCCAGTTGCTAAGTGAACCTGACTTCCCCATTGACTTTGCTTGTCAGAAGGTCGCAAAAGTTGACCACATGACCCCCCTGGACACGGCAACCGTCATAAATATGGGTCAGTTGCCAAGCATCTGAATTTTGATCACATGGCCATGGGCATTGCTGCGACAGTCGTTAAGTAAAAAAAGGTCATGTCATTTTTTTCAGTGACGTCGTAACTTTGAAAGGTCACTAAAGAGACTGTTGTAAGTCAAGGACTGCCTTTACTTACATTTGCGTTACATTCTTTTTGCTATGAAGTATAGGTTTGAATGTTCATAGATTTCATGGTATTTATTTCTGACTGCCATTGAAATAAGAGTTTGTAGGAGACAAGTGAATTTTTGAGTTCAGCGTCTGTGCGTAGTTTGAAACCATGCACAGTCTCTTCTTTGTCTATACATTCGGTATAAAAATTGGTTCGTCTGACTAGGTTTCAGTGAAGATTTATGAGTATGAGATATGTATGAGATATGAGTATAAAGTATGAGAGCAGAGACAAAGGAGAGGCAGGAAAAATTAAAATATGGGATCTGGAATTCAGCAATCAATCAGAGAAATTCTGAAATGTCATCGAAATTTCTTCAAAAAACCATTGGGAGTCTCTTTGCTTATTTATAATTAAATTTATATCCCACTCTACTCTGGCCCAGTCATGCCTGCAAATTCATTGGAGAAGTCATGGTTAGTGGAACAAGAAGAAGGAGCAAGCAAAGAACAGGCTGGCTTGATAACATCAAATCTGATATAAAGATGAACGACCAACAATTGAAATAAGTTGTCAGGGTAGCATGGAGAGCACTTGCCTATAAAGTCAATATCACCTTATAATGCCTTGGTAAGGCCCCACTTGGAATGCTGCATCCAGTTTTGGTCACCATGATGTAAAAAAGATGTGGAGACTCTAGAAAGAGTGCAGAGAAGAGCAACAAAGATGATGAGGGGACTGGAGGCTAAAACATCTGAAGAACGGTTGCAGGAATTGAGTGTGTCTAATTTAATGAAAAGAAGGACCAGGGGAGACATGATAGCAGTCTTCCAATATCTCAGGGGCTGCCACAAAGAAAAGGGAATCAAGCTATTCTCCAAAGCACCTGAGGGCAGGACAAGAAGCAATGGGTGGAAACTAATCAAGGAGAGAAGCAACCTAGAACTAAGGAGAAATTTCCTGAGAGTTAAAACAATTAATCAGTGGAACAACTTGCCTGCAGAAGTTGTGAATGCTCCAACACTGGAAGTTTTTAAGAAGATATTGGATAACCATTTGTCTGAAGTGGTGTAGGGTTTCCTGCCTAACCAGAGAGTTGGACTAGAAGACCTCCAAGGTCCCTTCCAACTCTGTTATTCTATATACCAGTGATCGCTAACCTTTTTCTTGTTGTGTGCTGAAAGTGCGTGGGCGTGCTGGAACCCATAATGCAACGCGCCCCTGCACATGCGCACACAACCCCCCCGCTCTCCCGCATATGCACAATTTCCCGCCCCCTGTTTTGGGCCTGGCAGGCCTCCCTGCAGCCTCCTGGGCCCAAAAACGAGCCATGGAGGGTGCACTGCAGCCTCCCGCATGTGCATGTAACCCTTAGCTGTGCAAGCACGCACATCTCCGGCCTGTGCCCCCCCCCACACACCACAAAAGTCCGCTGGTTGGCGGGAGGCACACGCACGCATGCGCGGTGGAGCTGAGCTGGGCGATGGCTCGCGTGCCCACAGAGAGGGCTCTGTGTGCCAGCTGTGGCATGCGTGCCATCAGTTCGCCATCAAGGCTATGTACATTCTATATACAAGACGCCAAGAATCAGACACAACCAAATGGTTAAACAAAAAGAATATATTCAGCAGTGATCTTTTTTTCCTTCTTCTTAGCAGATAGCTGATTCCTGGCCTTTTCCAGTGTCATGAACTTTACCTTTTAATCATTTTTTTGAGCTTTCCAAAGCTGATAAAAGTCTGTGGGACTGTGTACTTCATGCATCCTGTTGCAAAATTCTACTATAATCTTGAGTCATGCTGGCAGAATCGTTCCATCTGTGTGGATGCTACGTTCCAGCTGGGAAATCCTGCTGACAACTGGGGGGTGGGGGGGGAAGAGATGGGGTGTATAGGAAGAAGGATATTGTACAGTTGCAGACATCTTCCCTCACAAAGCAAAATCAATACAGGTCGTCCTCTACGTACAACCACAACTAAACCCAAAGTTTCCGTTGCTAAGCTGTTCTGTTGTTAAGTTTTCTGTTGTTAAGTGAGTTTTGTCCCGTTTTGCAACAGGATGCAAAACCTTTGCTTGCCACAGTTGTTAAGTGAATTTGGCTTCCCCCATTGACCCCATTGAGGTCACAAAAAGGGAATCACACGACTGCGAGTTCAACATCCCTGGTCTATAACATTGTTTTTCAATCTTGGCAATCTTGGCAGTTTTAAGACCCGTGGATTTCAACTCCCAGAATTCCCTAACAGCCTGTTGGCTGGGGAATTCTGGGTGTTGAAGTCCATGCGTCTTAAAGTGGCCAATGTTGAAAAACACTTGCTGATAAAATTAAGGTTTTCTATTCTTTAACTCTATTCTTTAACTCTAGGGATGCGGTGGCTCAATGGCTAAGACGCTGAGACTTGTCGATCGAAAGGTCGGCAATTCAGCGGTTCGAATCCCTAGTGCCGCGTAACGGGTTGAGATCCCATTACTTGTCCCAGCTTCTGCCAACCTACCAGTCCAAAAGCACATAAAAAATGCAAGTAGAAAAATAGGGACCACCTTTGGTGGGAAGGTAACAGTGTTCCATGAACCTTTGGCATTTAGTCATACCGGCCACATGACCACGGAGACGTCTTCGGACAGCGCTGGCTCTTCGACTTTGAAACGGAGATGAGCACCGCCCCCTAGAGTTGGGAACGACTAGCACATATTTGCGAGGGGAACCTTTACCTTTTATTCTTTAATATTTTGTTTTCATGGATCTGGGACAACAATTGTTGAATTTGAAGCAACATTTATCATGAATTAAGTGAAATGAAATTAATATTAGACCCTGAGCCACAGTTCTGATTTGCGATCTAAAACAAGCTCACGAATTATTTTTCATCCCCAGTTGCCTCATCTTTAAAACCAGAACACTTATGATTTATCTGCTAGGTATGCTGTGCAGTGGAGTGAGATGAGAAAATAATTTACTCTAAGCTTTTAAAGAAGTGCATAAGCATTGAATTAATCCGACACTATGGACAAATTATTTCCAGATGGAAAATCAAATGGATTTTTACCCTCTTTGAAACTTTCCCAGAAATCTGAAGTCTCAAAATAAAATTGGAAAGACATGAGGATTATTTGTTTCCAAGGATTTTTAATTATTTCAAATCCTCCTCCTCATCTTAACTGAAAATTTGGATTATAAAATAATTGATAATATATATTATAAATAAAGCATAATGCTGATAAAAAAGTAAAGATAAGGTTTCCCCTGCCCAGTCGTCTCCGGGGGTGGGGTGGGGGACAGTGTCTTAGTCGAGGGAGCCAATGTTGTCTGAAGATGCTTCCCTGGTCATGTGGCCGGCATGACAATATTCTGAGATGCAAGGAATGCTGTTACCTTCCCACCGAAATGGTACCTATTTATGTACTCGCATTTGCAGGCTTTCGAACTGCTATATTGGCAGGAGCTGGGGCAAGTAACGGGAACTCACCCCATCGTGCAACACTTGGGTCTTGAACCCGGGATGTCAGTTTTTCAGCTGACAAGCTCAGCATCTTTAACCGCTAAGCCCGTGATGGCAAACCTAAGGCGGTGTGCCTGAGGTGGCACACAGAGCCATCTTTCTGGGCACGTGAGCTGTCGTGAGCACCCCGGCTGGTGTTCGGGCCTCCGGTACACATGCCCGCAATTCAGGGGACCCAGTTGGTCTATGGAGCTCTCCTGCACATGCGTGCGCATTTGTGCATGCATGTGAGAGTACTTGCATGCAGCGCATGCATGTGCAGACACCGTTCGTGCGCATGCATTGTGCGTACAAAAACCACGCACACTCGCAGATGGTGCAATTGCGCGCACAGCACACAGGAGCAGTGCAAAGGTTGCATGCATGTTGAGGTTGCGTGCGTAGTGCATGGGCATGCGAAAACTGCACATGTGCAGATGGTGCAGTTGCATGCACAGTGCATGGGAAGGAGCCACACGTTTGCATGGATGGCACACGCGGGAAAGCGCACAAAGTACGTACCTGTTTGGCACTCGGTGAGTAAAAGGTTCACCACCACTACACTAAGCCATCTTGCCCCCTAATGCTGATAAAAGATGAAATAAATTAGTCTATGTTTGGAAGGAAGCCTTTTCTATCATATAATTCTTCCAGAAATCAGATTGACCCCAAACCTTGCTGGCCTTTCTCATGCACAGAAAACTTGATTTTGTGCCCAAGCGTGCAGCCTTTGTCTTCTGGCTATGTAAGCGATTGATTTATAATTTAGCTACTGTGGGTCTTTTTTTTTTTTTTTACATATGTATTTTATGTGTTTTATTTAGTTTTTTATCTATATTTATTGTAAGCCGCGCAGAATCACATACTGTATTTTTCAGAGTATAAGATGCCTCTTTCCCCCCCCCAAAAAGGGGGTGAAAATCTGGATGCATCTTACACTATCATAATTTTAAACTGTTTTTAATAGGGTTGCTGATTTTAATTTTATTTCATTATGATTTGTATTGGAATTTGTCATTTTGTAAGCCGCCTTGAGTCCCCAGGGAGAAAGGCAGCATATAAATCGCAAAAATAAATAAATAAATAAATAAATAAATAAATAAATAAATAAATAAATACTCCGAATGTAGCCCCACCCAGCCTCGCAAACGGAGATTTCAGAGGCTGAAAGAAGCCTCAGAAACGAAGCCTCAGAAAAGAAGCCTCTGAAAGGCTTCTATCTAAAATAATATGGCAAGCAACAAAAGAAGAATCAGTAAAGGTTCTAACCAAACTATGCTAACAAATCTGGAGAATGACACAATAACCAACAGATCGGAAGAGGTTAATCTATATACCAATACCAAAGAAAAGACATTGAACAGAGTACAGATAGTCTTTCAGAATAAAAGCTTCTGACAGAAGCTTCAGAAAAAAAGCCTCCAAACAGAGCTTCAGCCTTTTTTTCTGATCCCCTTGTGTGACTTTCTGACAAGCAGTGTCAATGGGGAAGCCAGATTCACTTAACAGCCGTGCTGCTAACATAGCAACTTGCAGTGATTCGCTTTACAACCGTGGCAAAAGAGATCCTTAAATGGGATAGAATTCACATAACAGCTGTCTTGCTTCACGATGGAAATTTTGGTCTCAATTGTGATAGTAATTGTAAGTAATTGTGATTACCTGCAGTCTGACTTCTATGCACGTAAAATCCTTTTTGTAATAAATAGTAGATATCCAGTAATGCTGTTTCTTCAGGTTTCTGCCATTAGCTACTGAACATTAGTCGGAGTTTCTGGAGAAAGATTTATTCCCAAATCTGGGGTTTTAGAGCAGGGGGTCTCCAAGCTTGGCAACTTTAAGCCCAGAGGACTTCAACTCCCAGAATTCCCCAGGCTGGGGAATTCTGGGAGTTGAAATCCTCCGGGCTTAAAGTTGCCAAGCTTGGAGACCCCTGTTTTAGAGAGAGATTGCCTGAACAAAGTACTTCATTTTATGAACTGTATTTTTCTGGTGCAGGTTGCACAATGTATTTTTATGAGCAAACCAAGTCCGTATAATAAAAAGTGAGTATATTTTTGTAAGTAGTGATAAAATGCTGTATATAGGTCATAAAAGTTTATGTTTTTTTTTTTTTACATTAAAAAGAAATCCTGGAAAAAAATTGCTCTTTAATTTCTGGAAATGTTGCGTTTTAAAAATTTCTCTTTGGGGTTTTGCAGATTGTGGTTTCCTTGGTGAATGGGCGTCCAGGAGCCATGAATTTCTCGTATTCCCCTCTTCTGCGGAATTTCACCAAAGCAACGAATATCCGTTTACGCTTCCTGAGAACCAACACTCTGCTTGGACACCTGATGGGGAAGGCCTTGAGGGATCCCACTGTGACCAGGAGGGTGAGATGCTTCTAAAATTTCCTTCGAATTGTCAACTTGATCACTGCCACTAGTCCAGTTGTTTCTGGAGACGGATGAGAAATTAACGTAATTGTAAACCAGGGGTGTCAAATGCAAGGCCTGCGGGCCGAATGAGGCCTGCAGGATGCTTACATCTGGCCTGTGGGGCTGCCCTGGAAACAGTGAAGGCCTGGACCGCAGTGCCTCTGCTAGCGAAAATGGAGTTTGGGGGTGGGGGGCGCAGGAACTCCATTTCGCTGGCAGAGGGCTGCAGGATGCCGTTGCGTCCAAAAACTGAGCTCGCAAGGGCCGCACACAGCCCCCTGAACTCTGTCTTTGCTGGCAGAGGGCTGCAGGAGGCCGTCGCACCTGAAAACGGAACTTGGGAGCCCGTTTTCACTGGCAGAGCACTCAGGCCACCAAAGGTGCCCCAACACGTGACATCAAGCTGGCCACGCCTACCCTGGCCACGCCCACCTCGCCCCCCACAAGGTCAAACACAACCCTGATGCAGCCCTCAATTAAATCAAGCTTGACACCTGTGTTGTAAACCAACTGTTTACGATGGATGTTCCTGTCAAGGTCTACCTGTAATATTTCTCAGCTGTCAGTCACTTCTGTTTCTTATTACCTTTTTTGGCATAAAGTTCTTGGCAGATCCACGATGCCATCCTACAGTTATTTTGTCATAATGGTGACATGGCTACCAGCCCAATGTAATCTTGCAGCTTTAGCCCACCCACCTAAATCAGTAGGTTGGGAGATTACCAAACACAACCAACCTCTCTGAATGCTGTTTTTCTTTACTTGTAAAATGCTTATTTGATTGCCCAACCAAGACTAGCTTTGCCCTTGAGTGAATATTTATGCCTCACAATTTTCTCACAGTGGTGAGAATGCTGGAGCGGTTTTTTATGCAAATTGACGAAGGAACCTCTGTTTTTCTAGTATTACTACAGCATCAAAGATATCAGCATCGGAGGACGTTGCGTCTGCCATGGTCATGCTGACGTATGTGACGCCAAAGACCCTAAAGATCCTTACAGGTAAGTCTTCTTTGAAAAACCAGTGGTCAGCAGCCCCAAAGTCACAGGATCAAAATTTGGATGCTCGGCAACTGACTCATATTTATAATGATTGCCAAAGTCCCAGGGTCATGTGATCACTTTCTGAGAGCTTCTGACAAGCAAAGTCAATGGGGAAGCTAAATTCACTCAACAACCTTCTTACTAATTTACTTACTAACGGCAATGATTTGCTAACCTAACTTAAGAAAGAGTGCTGAGAAGAGCAACAAAGGTGATTAGGGGACTGGAGGCTAAAACATATGAAGAACGGTTGCAGGAACTGGGTATGTCTAGTTTAATGAAAAGAAGGACTAGGGGAGACATGATAGCAGTCTTCCACTATCTCAGGGGCTGCCACAAAGAAGAGGGAGTCAAGCTATTCTCCAAAGCACCTGAGGGTAGGACAAGAAGCAATGGGTGGAAACTAATCAAGGAGAGAAGCAACCTAGAACTAAGGAGAAATTTCCTGACAGTTAGAACAATTAATCAGTGGAACAACTTGCCTGCAAAAGTTGTGAATGCTCCAACACTGGAAGTTTTTAAGAAGATGTTGGATAACCATTTGTCTGAAGTGGTTTAGGGTTTCCTGCCTAAGCAGGGGGTTGGACTAGAAGACCTCCAAGGTCCCTTCCAACTCTGTTATTCTATTCTATTCTATTCTATTCTATTCTATTCTATTCTATTCTATTCTATTCTATTCTATTCTATTCTATTCTATTCTATTCTAATGTCATTTAACAAATGTCTCACTTAGCAACATAAATTTCAGGCTTGACTGCGGTTGTTAAATCAAGGATTACCTGTGCTTAAGAGGAATGGAGCCATATATGGAGAAAAAATGCCCATTAAACAGACTGGTTTCAAAAAGCGCTGAGCAAAACGATAGCTAACATAAAATGGATGAGTTAGAGAGCAAGAGAACATCAGGAGAAGGTTTAATTTTGCTTCTTGGATACATCAGGGCCTTTGACTTATTAAATCATGCCTGAATGTGGTTCTTATTATGACTAATGGGCGTAGCAGAACGCTCAATTATTCTTTTGTGGAAACCTTACATTCAGCCAAAAGCTACTGTGAAAAACTACGTCTGGAGAATAGACAGGGTACGGAAATAAAGTAAGGATGAATAGTGATCTCATATCTGTTTAAATTATATATTAAATATGTTCAAAGAATGAAAGGATAACATCTGGAATCAATATTGGAGATTGAAACATGAATAGTTTGTGATATGAAGAAGACACTGATTTGGACCCAAACCAAGAATTGTTATGAAAGTAAAAAAATGAAGAGTATTAATCCCAAAGGTCCCTTTTTCAAGAGGCAACTGGACTTTCTTTGTTTTTCTTTGAAGATGTTTCGCTTCTTATCCAAGAAGCTTCTTCAGCTCTGAAGCTTCTTGGATGTGAAGCGAAACATCTTCAAAGAAAAACAAAGAAAGTCCAGTTGCCTGTTGAAAAAGCACCTTTGGGACAACCATGACCTAGATGACCAAGAATCTCCATAGACTTTTAGCTATGCGAAGAGTATTAATGTTAAATATTGAAGGAAAGGTCAAGCAATGCGCTAAGTGAATTCAGAATTGATGATGAAGAAGCGAACATGGTAAACTGCTTTGTTTTCCTGAGCTCAAGAATATATTGTCAGTTGCAAGAAAACAGGAGTTGAGATAGAGTTCAAAAATACGGTACAAGTTTATTACACAAGAACCTGATCCACTAACGTTCAAGACAAATTGACACTAGATAAGAATCAATGGAATTCACAGGTTTGGATTTACTGTAGTTAGGTCCCTTACGGCGGCGTAGAGACTTCAAACTGATGACACATTTGACCTCATCCTCATGCTCAGCCCTGGCTATCTCCTACATTTATAAAGATGGACTGAAATTTAGGAGATTAATCCTAGAAAGGAAGGCAGATATAGATATTGTGAAGTGATGAATTTTGGAGATGGTTCCTGATATGGATTGCAAGAGGAACTAATCATGGATCTAATAAATGCTGAAGAATTGAGCATTACTTGAGAGAATTCATCTTATTCTATTGAAACATCATTCCTACCTCTTGAAGATGCAGTATATCCGTGGACCAAACACAAGCATTGAATCTAGTTCTTCAGAGGATGTGTGGATATAGACAAAAATACAATATGTTTGTGTTTTGCTATCTCCCTGCTTTCAAAGCCCATGTTAATAACAATCTCTTTGCTAAATTGGATTAAGAATCCTTTGTTAATACCAAACAAATGAAAAAGACAACATCTATTTGAAGCTAAAACTACGCAATTAGTGGTTTTGGAAAATCCCATGAAGATTATGTTAATTACATCAACAGTTTCCTCTAGATATTTTCTTTATTATGTTTCCTTATCTTTTTCTCAGAGAAATTTGGGATTTTCCCACAATGGAATGCCATTGCTTTTTTTTCTTGTTGTAAATATAAATTGTTTCATGGTTTCTGAAATTAATTTATAGTGAAATCTGTAGAAGGACAAATAAGAAGGTAATCTTTTTTAAAGTAAAAAAGGCATGTTTTTGGAGCCCGTGTGTTTTAAAAAGATAGGATAAACAGAAAATTAAGTTGAAGGAAAAAGCAAAGAGGAAGAACAGCTCGGTTTTTAACTCAGGAATAACCTTCACCACACTGAATAATTTTGATAAGTCTTTTTTCTCACGATACTGATAAAGAGCCGGTTCATAAACAGAGGTAATCAGAGATTAACAGAGAATTCATAAACAATCCATTTCACCACTCCTGATCTGAAATTTAGGAATGAACCATCTTTACATTAGCTCCCATACTGGACGTGTATTGATAACATTCTTCACTCTTGATATAGCGATCAAAACCTTTTTTTGATCTTCAAAACTTTGTACCATGTCATTCTTTCCAAAACCATGCTATTAACTATAAATATTAAATTGAAAGAGAATAATAGCAGGGAAAGCCCGTTTCTCCGTATTATCCATAAATATGAAAATAAGTCTCATGTTAAAATCATCAAAAACATATTTCATATTCTTTATTCATTGATTTATCAATCTATATATATAAAAGCGAAATCCCACTCACACATCATCATGAAATCTCCAGCACCGTAAAACCTACAACCTTGAAATTTGCCACATATGTTCCTCTTGGCTTCTAGGTGCTCACTAAGAAAAGATTTTTCGAAATGACCATTAGAGCATTAGTATTTACTATATTATGATTAACACACTCTGATGCTAAGGAGTTCTACTCCCCCTCCCCACCTGAAAAGAAATCTGTTCCAAATGCAAAACACAAGCAGAGGAGAGGAGTTTCAGTTTTACTTTCACGGCAGCAAGCAGGGGATAGGATAGGGGAGACTTCTATGGGGCAAGACTGAGGGAGAGAAGGGGATAGGATAGGGGAGGCTTCTTTGAGGCAAGCCTGAGGGAGAGAAGTGGATAGGATAGGAGACGTTTCTGTGGGGCAAGGCTGAGGGAGAGAAGGGGAAAGGAGACGCCAATCATAACTACTCATTAATTTTCAAGCTGTAAGATTTATCAAGCCCGATCACATAGTTTCGTAGCAGAGCAAAGGTATTCAGCTAGTATGAACATAAACCTTCTGTTCTTAACCACAGCGATCCGAGAATGATGAAATGTACAATATAACATCACAATTGAGATTTGCACCTTTGATCTTTGATCTGGGTTTTGGTTCTGTGTCTTTAATACAGTGGTACCTCGGCACCCTTCGTTAATTGGGTCTTGGAGGCGCAATGAATACCAAAATCCTGTCAACAGTGTGCGGCAGCAGCCAAAAAAGCTAATACAATCCTTGGTTGTATAAACAGAGACATAGAATCAAAATCACGTGAAGTATTAGTACTGCTTTATAAAGCCTTAATAAGGCCACACCTGGAATATTGCATGCAGTTTTGGTCACCACTCTACAAAAAAAGATGTTGAAACTTTGGAAGAAGTGCAAAAAAGAGCAGGGGGTTCTCCAAGGTCCCTTTCAACGCTGTTATTCTATTCCTGTGATGGCAAACCTATGGCACGCGTGCCACAGGTGGCACACGGAGCCATATCGGTGGGCACGCAAGCTCAGCTTCAGCGGACATGCATGCGCTGGCCAGCTGATTTTCAGGTCTTCTGGGCCCACTGGAAGTTGGGAAACAGGCTGTTTCTGGTCTTTGAAGGGCCCCCAGGGGTTAGGGGAGGCCGTTTTCACCCTCCCCAGGCTCCTAGAAAGCCTCTGGAGCCTGGGGAGGGCGAAAAAATGGGCCTACCAGGCCCACCATGCCATCATGTGCCAAAAGTGGGGGAAGCTCGGGGGGTCACACACGGTGGGCAGGGCACATAGAATTATGGGTGTGGGCACGCACGCACACGCCCCCCCTCGCACTCCCCCACTTTTGGCACGCGATGGCGAAAAGGTTAGCCATCACTGTTCTATTCTATTCTAAATAAGATGATTAAGGCCTGGAGACTAAAACATATGAAGAACAATTGCAGGAATTGGTTATGGCCAGTCTAGAGAAAAGAAGGACTAGGGGTGACATGATAGCAGTATTCCAGTATTTGAAGGGCTGCCACAAAGAAGAGGAGGTCAACTGATTTTCCAAAGCACCAGAAGGCAAGATAAGAAACAATGGATGGAAACTAATCGAGAGAAGCAATTAAGGAGTTACTACTGGAATTAAGGAGAAACTTTCTAACAGTGAGGATAATTAAGCAGTGGAACAACTTGCCTTTAGAAGTAGGTGCTTCATCACTGGAGGTTTTTAAGAAGAGATTGGACAACCACCTATCTGAAATGGTATAGGGTCTCCTGCTTGAAGAGGGGGTTGGACTGGAAGACCTCCAAGGTCCTTTCCAGCTCTATTCTGATCGATTGATTGAAAACGAGGATACCAAAGAAAATTTTCCCATGAGGAATAATGTAGTGAGTCACAAAACTGTTGACACTGTCAAGTTGTAGCTCGTGAACTGCATGCCAAACAAACAATGAGTACCAGGGCAAAGGTTTTGGGCCAAAATGCATTAGATACCAAATTTCATAATCATAAGTTTATTTGTCAAGCATATATAAAATAACAGGTAAAAGTATAAACATAATTTGAATACATGAAAAGAGTAAGTAAAAAGGAATATTAGAACAGGGACAGTAGGCACACTGGTGCACTTATGCACGCCCCTTACAGACCTCTTAGGAATGGGGTGAGGTCAACAGTAGACAGTCTAAGGTTAAAGTTTTTGGGGTTTGGGGAAGAAACTACAGAGTCAGGTAGTGCATTCCAGGCATTGACCATTCTGTTGCTGAAGTCGTACTTTCTGCAATTGAGTTTGGAGCGGTTTACCTTGAGTTTGTATCTATTATTTGCTTGGGTATTGTTGTGGTTGAAGCTGAAGTAGTCATTGACAGGAAGGACATTGTGGCAGATAATTTTATGTACTATGCTTAGGTCAGATTGAAGTCGGCGTAGTTCTAAGTTGTCTAAGGCCAAAATTTGGAGTCTGGTAGCATAAGGTATTTTATTGCAGTTAGAGGAATGGAGGACTCTTCTCGTAAAATATCTCTGGACTCTCTCGATTGTATTTATGTCCGATATGCAGTGAATTTTGATGCGTTTCGAAGCAGTTGAGTACCAAAGTACTACGGTAGTTACTATCAGGACACAATCGCAAAGAAGCCAAGTTGTGTCATATCACCACAATGGATGTTTCATCACTTAGCCTTTTTATCCAGGGGTGAAATGCTACTGGTCCGGACCGGTTCAGGCGAACCAGTAGTAATAAATGCTACCAGTTCGGGCAAACTGGTAATATAAAAATGCTACTAGTTCAGTTGAACCGGTATTTCCGATGATCAGCTATGCCGCGTGATTTATATTCGCTAGAAAGTAGGAAATCCTGCTTTCTAGCAAATCTAAATCGCGCAGCACAGCTGTTCCACCCCCCTCGCTGTTCTACTTACCTTTGAAGATGCAGAAAAGACTTCTTAATCCTCCTTTTTCAGTGCTGTACAGTAGCGCCTGCATGCACGCAAAGTGCGTGTTTGGCATGCACCGCACATGCGCACGCAAAGCGAACTGGTAGCGAAGCGAACCAGTAGCAGATTTCAAAGCATTTCACCCCTGCTTTTTATAGATAACTATGAATGGTGGTTATCACAACTCCAGGCGAGTCCAATCAATCAATCAGTCATCTAATCATCTTCTATAAGAAGGTCTGAAATTAAATTATCTGCCTGAAAAAGTCTGCAAATGACATCCCAAAGGTGCGTTTCCAAAAGGCAACTGGACTTTTTCTTGCTTTTTTCCCCCTTGAGAACGTTTCGCTTGTCAATGAAATGAAACCTTTTCAAGGAAAGTCAACCAGGAAAGTCGAGCTGCCTTTTGGAAAAGCATCTGTGGGACAACCATGACCTGGATGATTGAGAATCTCCATCGGCATTCTGCAAATGAAAGTTCTTGCGTTACATCTCTAGGTTTTGGAAACCTTGTATTTGGTAATAGCTACCGGTATTTTACAAGAGGTTCTTGAGTCACATCTCTTGAGTGGAGAAGCCAAGAGAATACTCAAGATATATTGCATGTGTCTGTTTAGTCTCGCATAGTGTACGTATTCACCAGTGAAAAATGTAAACTCTCAGAAGGACTTTGGCAGATTGCTCATTCTCCATGCAGCTTGACATAAGCGGTATTGTGCAATGGATGGAGAGCCTAAAATGTTGGCTGTTTCTCCCAATGAAATATATGGAGTATTTGTTTCTTAATTTCTAGACCAGTGATGGTTAGCCTTTTTGGTGCCAAGTGGACAAAGCGCGAATGCACGCACGTATAACCCAAACCCCCAAAATGCAATGTGAGTGCCCCCCCATGTCCCGTTTTGGGCCTGGAAACCCTCCTGCACCAGCCTGGAAGCCAAAATGAGGTGCGGGGGTGCTGCGCGAGGGGCCCCCGCACCGTAATTTGGGCCTGAAAGCCACCTGCACCAACCTGCACCCCCCTGCGCATGCCCCCTGCCCCCTGCGCATGTGCGCGCGTGTCCCCTGCACGTGCCCCACCCCCCCATGCATGCGCGACAAAGACCCGAAGACCAGCTGGCCGACGGGAGGTGCGCGTGTATGCATGGTAGACCCGGGCGCCGCAGAGAGGGCTCTGGTGCCACCTGTGGCATGCGTGCCATAAGTTCATCAACATGGTTCTAGACCAGTGATGGCTAACCTTTTTGCCGTTGCGGGCCAAAAGCATGGGGAGCGTGGGGAGGTCGCCCATGTGCGGGCCCACACTCATAATTCTGCCCCTGCTCATGCGCGTGTGTCCTCCCGCACACACACCCCCGCTTTTAGCACGTGATGGCCCGGTGGGCCCGGTAGGCCCGTTTTTCACCCTCCCCAGGCTCCAAAGGCTTTCTAGGAGCCTGGGGAGGGCGAAAACACCCCCCCAGAGGCCCTCCAGAGGCTGGAAACAACCCATTTCCCAACTTCTGGTGGGACCGGAAGGCCCAAAAATCAGCTGGCCAGCGCACACATGTGCGCTGCAGCCGAGCTACGGCAATGCTCACATGCCTACTGATATGGCTCCGTGTGCCACCTATGGCACCCTTGCCATAGGTTCGCCATCATGGTTCTAGACTGATGAATAGGGCCCAGGGCGAAGGGATTTCATTTTGAATGTCAAAGGAAGAAGGTTTGTGGATTGGTGATGATTACATTGGGAGCATTTGCATTGTTCGGAATATAGGTAGTCCTTGACTTACAACAGTTCATTTAGTGACCATTCAAAGTTACAACGGCACTGAAAATAGTGACTTATGACTGTTTTTTACACTTACGACCGTCGCAGCATCCCCATGGTTACGTAATAAAAATTCAGATGCTTGGCAACCGACTCATATTTATGTTTACCTCAACATGAGGTAAACATATTTACCTCATGTTGAGGTATCCTGGGGTCATGTGATCCCCCTTTTGCGACTTTCTGACAAGCAAAGTCAATGGGGAAACCAGATTCTCTTAACAACCGGGTTACTAACTTAATGATTGCAATGATTCGCTTAACAACAGTGGCAAGAAAAGTCGTAAAATGGGGCAAAAGTCACTGAACAAACGTTTCACTTAGCCACACAAATTTTGGGCTCAATTGGGCTCGTGAGTTGAGATGTATCTGTACAGTCGGTCGTAAATTGAGGATTACCTGCACAGCGTCATTTCCTTTTGTTCGTTTTAAAGGTGTGTTTTGATGCTGCTCCTTTTCTATGAATAGGTTTTCTATAGCTAGTGACCTAACAACAAATGAAGCTTCATTAGAATAGAATAACAGAGTTGGAAGGGACCTTGGAGATCTTCTAGACCAACCCCCTGCTTAGGCAGGAAACCTTATACCACTTCAGACAAATGGTTATCAACATCTTCTTAAAAACTTCCAGTATTGGAGCATTCACAACTTCTGGAGGCACTTCTTCCACTGATCAATTGTTCTCATTGTCAGCAAATTTCTCCTTAGTTCTAAGTTGCTTCTCTCTTTGATTAGTTTCCATCCGTTGCTTCTTGTCCTGCCCTCAGGTGCTTTGGAGAATAGCTTGACTCCCTCTTCTTTGTGGCAGCCCCTAAGTTATTGGAAGACTGCTATCATGTCTCCCCTAGTCAGGGGCGAAATCCAGCAGGTTCTGACAGGTTTTGGAGAACCGGTAGCGGAAATTTTGAGTAGTTCGGAGAACCGGCAAATACCACCTCTGGCTGGCCCCAGAGTGGGGTGGGAATGGAGATTTTGCAATATCCTTTCCCCAGGAGTGGGGAGGGATTGGGGATTTTGCAGTATCCTTCCCCTGCCATGCCCACCAAGCCATGCCTGCCACGCCACGCCCACTAAGCCATGCCCACCAAGCCACGCCCGCAGAACAGGTAATTAAAAAATTTTGATTTCACCACTGCCCCATGTCCTTCTTTTCATTAAACTAGACATACCCAGTTCCTGCAACCATTCTTCATATGTTTTAGCCTCCAGTCCCCTAATCATCTTCGTTGCTCTTCTCTGCACTCCATTATCTGAAGTTGTTCCAGAAAAAAATGCATTCCGAATTTCAAGAGCTGGCATTGAAAAGCTGAATTTTGCAGAGGGTGGGTCTCCTTTCCCTCGCCCTGAAGTTTCAGGAAAACCTCAGTGTTTTTTTGTCACATTCTCTTATGGTGGACAGTTGTCCTCGTGGCTTCTGCATCCTCTCTGGGTGATTCAGAAACATTTGGTTTGCATTTTGTGGGAAAGAATGTTGTATTTTAGCCTAACAGGGCAGTTCATTTTCTTGGAAGGAAATGCATTTTTCTTATGTCCATTTCCTTTGTCTTTTAAGACTCATCGGTCATTTTTGTCAAGAAATCTGGGGTTGTGTTATAGCCATTGTTAGACTGCGAAGCGGTGCTAGAGAACTCTTGCTTTCAAGGGGCCCAGCTCTTTTCAACAATCTGCTTTTCTCCGTGACATCCTAGAAACAACCTGTTTTTTGAAGATCCTTCTCATGATATATGAGCTGGCAACGTTTCAGCAGATTTTGCAATATGATTGAATTCACCTCCTTTCTGAATGTGGACCATAGATTGAAGATGCAGAATACTTGGAGATGCTTCTTTGGAAAGGAGATTAATTCTTCCAAAAGTAGTCTTTCATTCTGAGGATGAATTCATTCATTCCTTTTTTTTTAACCTGTCCAATAATTAGATGTATGAATGGGAAAGATTCCTTCCTTCCTTCCTTCCTTCCTTCCTTCCTTCCTTCCTTCCTTCCTTCCTTCCTTCCTTCCTTCCTTCCTTCCTTCCTTCCTTCCTTCCTTCCTTCCTTCCTTTCCTTCCTTCCTTCCTCCCTCCCTCCCTCCCTCCCTCCCTCCCATTTATTCCTTCTTTCCTCTCTCCCTCCTCCCTCCCTCCCTTTCTTCCTTCCCATCTCCCTCTCTCCCTTTCTTCCCATCTCCCTCCCTCCCTTCCTCCCTCAAACAATCACACTTTTAGATTTGTAAGTTTCTGTCAATGAGCTTTACAATAAAAGGGTATTAGTTCAATTCCTATCTGGTTTATCCCATGAGGCTGATATCAATCTTGGAAATCCGAAAGTGCAAATCCTTCTCCCATCATTGTCTCCTTTACAGCCTGGGAAACTAGGGAGGGTTTCCTGGGAAACTAGGGAGGGTGAGCTTCTTGCCCTACCCACTGTCTAGCTGTGGGCTGTGCTGCCTTATCTGATCTTTCTCTTAGCAGGGTCTCTTTGCCCACTCTCCCAAGTTTTTCCCAAAGTCTATCATCGTGATGGTGAACCTATGGAACCTATGCCACAGGTGGCATGCATAGCCATATCGGTGGGCACGTGAGCTAAACTCTGGCGAGCATGCGTATGCTGGCCAGCTGATTTTCGGGCCTTCTGGGCCCATCGATGTAGGGAAACAGGCTGTTTTCTGTCTCCAGAGGGTCTCGGGGGTGGGGGTGGGGAAGGCCCTCTGGAAGTTGGCAAATGGGCCATTTCCAGCCTCCGGAGGGCTTCCTGGGGATGTGGAAGGCCGTTTTCGCCCTCCCCAAGCTCCTAGAAAGGCTCTGGAGGCTGGGGAGACAGAAAACCATGCCATCGCATGCCAAGAGCAGGGGAGGGGAAGCAGAGGGGTCATGCATACATACGTGGGGCACATGGAATTATGGGGGTGGGCACGCATGTACGCCACCCCCCTCCCCGGTCCTGGCATGCGATGGCAAAAAGGTTAGCCATCACTGCCCTATACCATTTCAGAGAAATGGTTGTAGAATCTCTCCTTAAAAACCTCCAGTGTTCTTCTCTTGCATTCATTCACGTAGTTTTATTCACCATCAATACAAAGGCTCAGTCCAGACTATACAATACAGGAATGTTGGAACAGAGCATCGGTGACATTTCGGAATCAGTTAACTGTAGATGGAGTTTATTAAAAGGACATTGCCTGAAAATATTTTTCCACTCATCCTAGTCCAGTGATGGCTAACCTTTTCCGGATAAGGCTGTCCTCCTGGGTGTCACCAGCCGACATAACTTGGCCGACGGCACCCTGAGGAGTCCCTCTCTGTGGGAGCGAACTGGTCGGTGGGAGGCTGTTGGTGGCAGAAGGCGGTCCCGTAGATATCCTGGTCCTATGCATATGCCCGTGCCCAAACTCCCAAAGTGCAATGCGTGTGTGCCCCCTACATGCATCCCACCCCCGTGCATCCACGTGCCCCCTGCATGCGCCCTGCCCCACTGCATGCACAGGCGGCCCCCGGCATATGCCTTGCCCCCCCGTACATGCACGCACAGTCCCCGCATACGCCCCTCCCCAAATAATCAATTATTTGATTGATCAAATAATCTTGATCAATCAATCTTAAGTGATTTTGAAACTTGAAATACGACCAGTGATGTGATTCCAACCTTTATATTTATCCATTCATTGCATTCTTTCAAGATTATATGCATAGGAGACATTATTTTAGTTTATTTTGTATAAGCACAGCTGTTCCAGATATAACACACAACTATTTCAAAGATATAGTGTAAGATTTGGGGGATGCCTCAATGTGTATTTGCATTTCTGCAAATTTCCTGGGAAAGGGGTGAATTTGCAGGTTACAATTATAAATTAAAATAACTTTTTGTATCCACTCAGATACCATAATCCACGTTCGGATGATTGCAGAAGGATTTAGCTTTATTTCTTCTATATATTGTTCCTGTATCATTCCAAGCCTGATTATTTAAACCAGGGGTGTCAAACACACATCGTCATGGTGGTGTCATGTGACATATTGGGACTTTTCCCAGGCGTGAGCGTGGCCAGTGCGTGACACATCCAGCCTGTGGGCCAGGAGTTTGACAGCCGTGATTTAAACCTGTAAGAAGGTGATTATACCCAGCATTCAACCATAATAGCTGGCTTCAGAAAGGAAACTTCTCTGCTAGAGAAGATGACACAGAAACCATGTTAAATACAGGTAGTCTTTGACTTACGACCACAATTGAGCCCAACATTTCTGTTGTTAAGTGAGACAGCTGTTAAGTGAGTTTTGGGCTTTTGGCCCATTTTGCGACCTTTCTTGCTAGAGTTGTTAAGTGAATCAATACAATACAATACAATACAATTCTTTATTGGCCAAGTGTGATTGGACACACAAGGAATTTGTCTTTGGTGCATATGCTCTCAGTGTACATAAAAAGAAAAGATACATTCGTTAAGAATCATAAGGGACAACACTTAATGATAGTCATAGGTACAAATAAGCAATCAAATCATACTAGGAAGCAATCAATATAAATCGTAAGGATACGGCAACAAGTTACAGTCATACAGTCCTAAGAGGGAGGAGATGGGTGATGGGAACGATGAAAAGATTAATAGTAATGGTGAATAGTTAGTGAATAGTTTGACAGTGTTGAGGGAATTATTTGTTTAGCAGAGTGATGGCGTTTGGGAAAAACCTGTTCTTGTGTCTAGTTCAGTGATGGGTAACCTTTTTGCTATCACGTGCCAAAAGTGGGGGGGAGTACAGAGTGGTCATGCGCGCGCGTGCCCATACCCATAATTCAATGCGCCCTACCCCCCATGCATGTGCGTGTGACCCCCCCCCGTGCTCTCCCCACTTTTGGCACATGATGGCACTGTGGGCCCAGGAGGCTCATTTTTCACTCTTTCCAGGCTCCAGAGCCTTTCTAGGAGCCTGGGGAGGGCGAAATCGGCCTTCCCCACCTCCCAGAGGCCCTCCGGAGGCCGAAAACAGCCTGTTTGCCAACTTCCGGTGGGCCCGGAAGGCCCGAAAATCAGCTAGTGGAGCTGAGCTCGCGTGCCCACTGATATGGCTCAGTGTGCCACCTGTGGCACGCGTGCCATAGGTTCGCCATCATGGGTCTAGTTGTTCTGGTGTGCAGTGCTTTATAGCGTCATTTTGAGGGTAGGAGTTGAAACAGTTTATGTCCAGGATGTGAGGGGCACTGTAACCGTCATAAATATGAACCAGTTGCCAAGCCTCTGAATTTTGACCATGGGGATGCTGCAATGATTTTAAGTGAAGAAAAACAGTCATAAGTCACTTTTTTTCAGGGCCGTGGTAACTTTGAACAATCACTAAACGAACTAAAGTAAGTCGAGCACGATCGGTCCTGGAGCAGAACATTTGTTTAGTGTTGGTCTACTGGTTACACGCAGAAGTAGAAGCTCCGTTGAAATTCCTGCAGTGGCTGGTACATCATTGTTTGTTATTTTTTTAAAATAGAAGATGTATCTATTTTTAAATCCTGGATTATGAACAAGCGAACACTGCGCAGTGTATATGTGTGGTGCCAGGGGAAGGAGAGGCAGGCCCCGAGGGGGGAAATGAGTAATTGTAGAGATAAAAGCTGGAACAGGACTATATTAACCATGCAGCTGACAGATAGTGTTTTCCTTGGGCGGGTACTGGGGAATGGAATTTTGTAGCATGAGGTCACCTCTTGATAAAGCAGTAGACGGGACAAAATTCTTGCCAGGTACTTTCAGAACTGCCTATTTTTTTTTTTTTTAAACAACACTGCAAATCCAGCTGATGAAATCCAACGTTGAAGGGTACAGACAAAGGTACATACAGGTAGACCACGTACGCACACACAAAAAGGACTTTCTCCATTTGGAAACCGCTTCTGGATTTTGTGCTTGTGATGGGAAAAAATGGAAACTTTTGATTTGGGTTTTGCTGATTAGACAGGGTTGTTGTTGTTTTTATAGAAATGGATAGTAAGGTAGTCTTCGGCTTAAGATCACAATAGTGCCCCAAATTTATAATAACAATAATAACTTTACTGTCATTGTACATGGATACACAGTATATTTATACAACGAAATTCACTTAACACCCAAAGACCAAGTCCAACACACATAACAATCCCCAAACACACTCCCACCCACTACAATTCCCCATTTTTAAACCACCCAAACATCCACACAACAGACCAAGTAATGCTGTCCAACAGCTCAGTGATGGCTCACTTATGTTGTTAAGTGAGAAGTTTGTTAAGGGAATTTTGCCCCATTTTATGACCTTTTTAGCCACAGTTGTTAACTGAATCATTGCAGTTGTTAAACTAGTAGAAATAGCAATAGCACTTAGACTTATATACCGCTTCACAGTGCTTTACAGCCCTTTCTAAGTCAGCCTATTGCCCCCAACAATCTGGGTCCTCATTTTACCCACCTCGGAAGGATGGAAGGCTGAATCAACCTTGAGCCTGATGAGATTTGAACTGCCAAATTGCAGTCAGCAGAAAGAGCCTGCAGTACTGCACTCTAACCACTGCACCTCCGTGGCTCCTAATAGCACGGTTATTAAGCGAATCTGGCTTCCCCATTGACTTTGCTTGTCCGAAGGTCGCAAAAGCTTCTTCGCATGACTCCGGGACACTGCAACCGTTGTAATTTATGAGTCAGTAGCCAAGCACCCAAATTTGGATCACGTGACCGCAGGGAAGCAGCAACTGTCGTAAGTGTGAAAAACGGCCATTAGTCAAATTTTTTTCAGTGCCGTTGTGACTTTGAACCGTCACTAAATGAACTGTTGTAAGTCGACGACTATCTATATATATTATTGGGTGAAAATAAAAAGTTGAGGCTGTAATGTTTTTATTTTCTACTGTGCTAAAAAAAAGAGTCGGAAGTCAACTCCTTTTTTTCCCCCTTTTTCTCCTTCTACCCCACACTTTCTCCTTTTCCCTTTTTCCACCCCACGTTTCCCATTATATTCATTTTCTTTGTGTTTTATATTCTGATAACCCAATGATAAATTTTGAAAGCTTAAAAAATTACCTTCTGAGATCTTTTACCACTGTTTTAATTTTCTACTCATGGAGTAGAAATTTTCAGTCATTTTGAGAGTAGGAGCCGGAGGCTAAAATATATGAAGAACAGTTTCAGGAATTGGGTATGTCTGGTTTAATGAAAAAAAGGTCTCAGGGTGACATGATAACAGTGTTTCGATATCTGAGGGGCTGCCACAAAGAAGGGGGAGTCAACCTATTCTCCAAACACCTGAAGGCAGGACAAGAAGCAATGGATGGAAACCAAAGGTAAAATGCACTTACCTTCGCTACCGGATTGCAAATGTGAGCACGCGCGCCTCCTCCACGCATGCGCAGAGGGTCAAAAATGGGATGTGATGACGTCCGGGTGGGTGGGCGGAGCCTCCCACCACCGGCCCTACCAGATCACGCGAGCCAGATAGATCTGGCTGAATTTCACCACTGAGGGAAACTAATCAAGGAGAGAACCAACCTAGAACTAAGGAGAAAGTGAGAACAATTAACCAGTGGAACAGTTTGCTTCCAGAAGTTGTGGGCGCTCCATCACTGGAGGTTTTCAAGAAGAGACTGGACAGCCACTTGTCTGAAATGGTATATAGGGCCTCCTGTTTGAGCAGGGAGTTGGACTAGAACAGGGGTCCTCAACCTTTCGGACCTCAGGGACCACTAAATTCATAATTTTAAATCCCACAGACCACTAATACAATCTGCCTAATGACTGGCTGGGTGGGCGTGGCTAGGTGGTCATGTGACTGAATGGGCATGGCCAACTTAGTGTCACTCACATTGAGGGGCGCCTCGCCGTCTCTACTCGCCCCTTCCCTCCCAGCCACTCATCACCTGCCCGCCCGGGCTCCTTAGGGCCCCAACAGGAAGCAGTTGTTGGAGCTAAGCAGCCACCATGAGAAAGAGTTGGCAAAACAGATGGCTCAATTCAAATTGGATCTGGCCGAGAAGGAGGCTCAGCAGAAGCACCTCATTGAGGAGCACAAGCATAGGCTTTCCAAGCAGAGGGAAGACCTGCAGGAGTGCAAGGCCAGGTACCGGTGCATGGAGGCTCAGCGGGCTGAGATGGTCAGCCAGTTCCAGGCCATGAGGCAGTCCCACTGGAACGAGGCCCTCCGGCTCCTTGCCACCAGCGACACTTCCCTCCAGGCTTTGCCCAAAGCCCTGCACCAGGAGTCTGAAGCAGACTCCAAGTTTGAATTTCTGCCCCCCTCCAACCCACACAGAAAGACCCCAAAGGGGGAGACTCTTTGCAGCAACACAAACATTCATTGCACATATCCAGCCCAGGGGCCATAGTTTGAGGACCCCTGATTTAGTGCAATATAAAAAATACAAATAATTTTTCTGCGGACCACCAAAATTTTCTCGTGGACCACCAGTTGGTGAACGCTGGACTAGAAGACTTCCACGATCCCTTCCAATTCTATAATTCTGTAGACCACGATAGACCATGGGGAACATAGGCCAGCTGGTCCTCCAAAATTCAAGGTCATGTAAAAGCGATTGGTATGATGTATCCATACAGATGTTTGCATTGGATTCACTGCCCTTTTTATTTGCAGGTTACAGTGTGACTGTCAACACAATACCTGTGGTGGGTCGTGTGATCACTGTTGTCCAGGATTCAACCAATTGCCTTGGAAACCAGCCACTACCGACAGTGCCAATGAATGTGAACGTAAGTTTTGTAAGAAACAAAAACTGACACAAGGTGCATTGAAGGGTTAACATACACAGATTAGTATGGGGCCCCTATGTTCATGGGGCCCACGGGCAAGTGCCCATCAGGCCCATGTGTTAAGACAGCCCTACCCCTCTTTGCAGATGGAAGCCAGTCTTTAGACCAGAGATGGTGAACCTTTTCGGTACCGAGTGCCCAAACGGAACGCACACATGTGCATCCGGAGCACCGGAAATCCAAAGACCAGCTGGCTGGTGCACATGTGGGCACCAGCCATCTGGTCTTTGAGTTTCCAGTATCCACATGCATGCCAGCCAGCTGGTCTTCACACAAGCCGGAGCGCCAGAAACCCGAAAACCAGGTGACTGGTGTGCATGTGCACACCGAAAAACCAGAAGAACAGCTGGCAAAGGCACGCATGCCCACAGAGAGGCTTTAGACTTTCTCTGTCAGCTCAGCCTGCCTCAAAGGCTTAGCATTGTGGGTTTTTAAGAAAAGGCTGGGATTCAAGTAATTTAACAACCGGTTCTCTGCCCTAATGATTTCTTCCAACAACCAGTTTGCCAAAACTGCTCAGAAAATTAACAGCCGGTTCTCCCGAAGTGGTGCGAACTGGCTGAATCCCACCACTGCACCTGTCTGAAATGGTATAGGGCAGGGGTGGATTTCTTGGAGGGCCAGATCAGCATTGTAGTTTTCCTCCATGGGTCGGCTGGGGAGAGTGGGAGGAGACGGGATGGATGCCCTTCTGCAGCACCCTTGAATGGGGTGCGAGGGGGGGGGCAGCGGGCAGCTCCTGCATGCCCCGTTTTCAACCTGGACAGTCTCCTGCAGCATCCTGCCGGTCAAAATCGGGTGCGGGGAGGTGGATTCGGCCCGCGGGCCTTGAGTTTGACACCCCTGGTATAGGGCCTCCTGCTTGAGCAGGGGTTTCGACTAGAAGACCTCCAAGGTCCCTTTCAACTCTATTCTCATTGATTGATTGATTGATTGACTGACTTGGGAAAAACAGGAAATGGAATCTCCTGAATGGAAATCAGGATGCTAACCTAACAATTAAATAAACACGGCAGAACATAAGATTAAAATAAAAATCAAAATGCACTCAGAACCTTTAACGTTATCTTGAGAATAATTCAAAAGGGCTGTGGGAGAGTAGATTTTATTTATTTATTTATTTATTTATTTATTTATTTATTTATTGATTGATTGATTGATTGATTGATTGGTTCGATTTATATGCTGCCCTTCTCCGGAGACTCAGGGCGGCTTACAATGCATTAAGCAATAGCCTTCATACTTTTGAATATACCTGCTTAGCAGGGCTTTTGCGTCCCCCCCCAGCAGTGTTCTTTTTTATACAAAGTCAGCTTATTGCCCCCACAATCCGGGTCCTCATTTTACCTACCTCGGAAGAACGGAAGGCTGAGTCAACCTTGAGCCTGGTGAGATTTGAACTTGCAGTAATTGCAGGCAGCTGGTGTTACTTAACAGTACTTTAGTCTGCTGCGCCACCAAGGCTCTGGCTTTCTTTTTCTTTTTTTTTTTAAACATCTGAGGTATCGATTAGCACAGTTCCTGAGTGAATCGTTTTCAGTTGGCATTGACTCAGAAGAATGCCACCCAGTATGTATCATGGAAGCCTTTTTAAAAATCTTAAGAGTGACCAGCAGGAAAGTGAGAAAGCTGGCTCTGAAAGAGTCAACTTTTAAGGCATTTTATTAAATGTTCGAATCAACCTTTTCCCCTTTCCAAGTTGGCAAGCAGGACCAGTTCTTGGCCCTAGTATTATGCATCACTTCACGGGATCTCCTGCTGTTTTACATCTGCTGACGTTTCTGGCATTCTTCAAGGATGCCTGACCTAGAGAAATTAGACCTGGACTGGACTCAAAGAATTAAGGAAGGTCACACCTGGTAGTTCTGGAAATGGAAAAGACCGGAACAATCACAGGGTCACAGCTTTGTGTGGGAAGCTGACAAAACAGCCCAGAGCAAGACAGTGGAAAATTACTGCTCTTGTTGCCAAAAAAAAACCAACCCCAAAAAAACCCTACTTGAAGTCATTTGGTGCAGGGTTCAATTCAGTGGTGGGTTGCTACCGGTTCGGTCCGGATCTTGTGAACCGGTAGTAACGGCGGTGGGAGGCTCCGCCCACCCACCCGGACGTCATCAAGGATGCTCTGCGCATGTGCAGAAGTGCCGTGCGCCAGCAAAGCGAGCGTGCACACGCTCCGTTTGCGAACCGGTAGCAGAGGTAAGTGGAACCCACCCCTGGTTCAATTGAAAAGAAAATGTTACTTTTAATTGGATCCAGGTATGGACGATGCTTGCAGATGTTATTAAATTATTCAGGATGGCTGAAAAGAAGACGAAATGCAAGGATCTCAACAATGTGGGTGAAAAGCAAATGTTGTGCATCATACGTAGGAGGATCTGCATATTGAAATACAAAGATTCCAACTTAATAATAAAGTATTAATGTGCAAAACCTCCTATGTATGATGAACGGCATTATATTTTCCTGGAAAATAATAAAGGTGGGATATTCATTAATTAATAACAGGGCCTGAATTGATGGTGTTTGTGGCTGGACAGTTCAGTCAATCTTATACAGGTAGTCCTCGACTTACAACAGTTCAGTTAGTGACCATTCAAAGTTACAACGACACTGAAAAAGGTGATTTATGACCATTTTTCACACTTACAACCATTGCAGTATCCTCATAGTCACATGATCAAAATTTGGATGCTTGGCAACTGACTCATATTTATGACAGTTGCAGTGTCCAGGGGTCACGTGATCCCCTTTTGCGACCTTCTAACCAGCAAAGACAATGGGGAAGCCAGATTCACTTAACAACCATGTCTCTAACTAAACAACTACTGTGATTCACTTAACAGCTGTGGCACAAAAGGTGGTAAAATGGGGCAAAATTCACTAAACAAATGTTTCACTTAGCAACAAAAAATTTGGGCTCAATTGTCGTCGTAAGTCGAAGTCATAAGTACCTGTCTCAACTTGAAAAATTGGAGAATTTAGAGCAAAAATCTTGGAGAATTTAGGATTTAGATATTTATTGTGCAATAATTCTATGTTAAACAGGGAATTTTAGAGAGGCTCAAGCATCACTTCAGTTTGTAAGCGATGCTTTCCCATTATTTCATTATTATCTTCTATTATCTAGAAAGATGGAATATTTACAATTGAGAGCATTAAGAGCTCAGTTGAAGAAGACCAACTCTGTACAAAAGGTTATTAGGAAAATAACTGAGGAGGAAAAGGTAGAGAAAGGGATGGAAAATTTACAGGGTGGAAACAGTACAGAAAAGGGCAACTATCAGGATTCATGAAAGTGGAATAGCTTTGCTAAAAGCAAGCTTTTTAAACATTGGAAGCTTCTTAGCTTAATTAAAATGAGAAAGGCTAGAAACAGTTTACATTTTTTTGTAAAAATGTAAAGAAAATCACGCAGCATAATGAGGCTTCTAGAATTCTGCTTCACTCAAGGAAATGGGAAAATTGATTGGCATTAGATTATGGATAGTTATAATGAAATACAGGTAGTTCTCAACTTAGTACTGCAAATGAGACCAAAATTTCCTTTGCTAAGTAAGGCAAAAAAGTGAAGTTTTGCCCAATTTGCGACTTTTTTTTTTTTGCTACTGTTGTTAAGTGAATCCGTGCAGTTGTTAAGTTAGTAACCTGGTTGTTAAGTGAATCTGGCCTCCCCATTGACTTTGCCTGTCAGAAGGTCACAAAAAGTGATGATTTTATGACCCCAGAACAATGCAGCTGTCATAAATACATGCCCAGTTGTCAAACATCCGAATTTTGATCATGCAATCATGGAGATTCTGGTGTGAAAACCAGTCTTAAGTCATTTTTTTCAGTGCCTTATAACTTTTAAACAGTCACTAAATAAATGATAGTAAGCTGAGGACTACTGATAATATTTTAAACAACTTGTGGTTCATTTATCTTTTTTTTTTTTTTTGCATTCTGAAACAGATGTGAGTTTCTAGATTCAGTCAAACAATGAACCAAGCACTGTTTTAATATTCCTAACCTTCAGTCTTTTTGTGTGTGTGGAGTACTACAGGTAGTCCTCAACTTACGACCAAGTTGACCCCAAAATTTATGTTGTTAAGTGAGAAATTTGTTAAGTGGGTTTGCTCCATTTGAATCACTGCAGTTCGTAAATTAGTAACATGGTTGTTAAGTGAATCTGGCTTCCCCATTGGCTTTGCTTGTCAGGAGGTCACAAAAGGGGATCACATCAGAGGTGGGTTTCAGCTGGTTCTGACCAGTTCTGGAGAACCGGTAGCGGAAATTTTGAGTAGTTCGAAGAACCGGTAGTAAAAATTCTGACTGGCCCCACCCATCTACTGTATTCTCTGCCTCCCAAGTCCCAGCTGATTGGGAGGAAATGGGGATTTTGCAGTAACCTTCCCCTGGAGTTGGGTGGGAATGGAGATTTTACAGTATCTTTCCCCTACCATGCCCACCAAGCCACGCCCACCAAGCCACACCCACAGAACTGGTAGTAAAAAAATTTGAAACCCACCACTGGATCACATGACCCCAGGACAGTCATTAATGTAAGTTCATTGCCAAACATCCGAATGTAAATCCCATGACCATGGGGATGCAGCAATGGTCATAAGTGTGAAAATCAGTTGTAAGTCACTTTTTTTCAGTGCCGTTGCGACTTTGAACGGTCACTAAATGAGCTGTTGCAAGTCGAGGATTACCTGTATTACTAGAAAACGTTGGTGATCAACCAGCATTTTGCAATAAGCAAAATATGTGCATCAATTTAAAGTTATCCAACCACCCAGGGGATTTAATTTAATTAATTAAATTTATATGCCGCCCCTCTCTGAAGACTCAGGGCAGCTACACAATACATTGGGATGCTACGGATATTGTCGCATCAGCAATTCTGCCATTGCAAACAGGGCACTGTGTCAATCAGAAGTTGTACCAGCTTTTAATTGCCTGTTCTATTATTTCAGCCTGTAATTGCAATGGCCACGCCTATGACTGCTATTATGACCCGGACATTGAGCATCAGAAAGCCAGCAAGAATCGTTACGACCAGTTTGAAGGAGGAGGGGTCTGCATTGACTGTCAGGTGGGGCCTTAAATTTGTACACAGTATTTCCTCTCATTCTTTTGAGATACAGTGTTTGAATTTTTTTTTTGGAATTGGATTGTTTCACGAACGATCTTGTCTGAGAAGAATGGGGATGATTCTCTAGTTGCTGAAGAGCGAATTTGGAGGGGCCTGGGAGGAGAAATTGCCGAGAAATTGCACTGAGGCTAGTTGTGTCTCCTTAGTTTAATTACAGGTAGTCCTTGACTTATGACCACAATGGAGCCCAGAATTTATGTTGCTGAACAAGGCTAAATGTTTGCTCCATTTTACGACTTTTCTTACCACCATTGTGAAGCGAATCGTTGCACATGTTAAGCTAGTAACACGGTTTTTAAGTGAATCTGGCTTCCCCATTGAGTTTGCTTGTCAGGAGGTCACAAAAACTTCATCACATGACCCTGGGGCACAGCAGTTGTCAGTTGCCAAGCGTCTAAATTTTGATCCGGTGACCATGGGGATGCTGCAACGGTCATAAGTGTGGGGAAACGGTCATAAGTCACTTTTTTCCGTGCCGTTGTGACTTTGAACGGTCACTAAATGAGCTTGTTGTAAGTCGTGGATTACCTGTGTTTTAAGAGAATTATATTTTTCTTTTTTTTATCCTAATTAAATTGTGACTTTGGGGTTTTTCTCTGCTGGTCTACCAACGAATGCAGTTGTTTGTTTGTTTGTTTGATTGATTGATTGTATCTGTCTGACTCATGATGCCTCAAAATAATGGCAGCTAACAGATGAATTATTTTGCAGCATCATACAACAGGCGTTAACTGTGAGAGGTGCAGTCCGGGATATTATAAATCCCCTGATCATTCCATAGATTCACCTTATATTTGCTACCGTGAGTATTTTCTCTCTGATCTCTACACAGGTATCCAGTGGTGGGATTCAAATAATTTAACAACCGGTTCTCTGCCCTAATGACCGGCTGGGAGGGCATGGCCATGGTGGGCATGGCCAGGGGGGGCATGACGGGCAGCATCAGCCTCCTGCACCCCTCTGGGAGCAAAAATGGGCTGCGGGGAGGGCCTCACCCCCCCATGCCCCATTTTGGGCCTAGTAGGCCTCCCTGAAGCCTCCTAGGAGCAAAAACGGGGACTGGCGTGGGGACTTCTGGAAGGGCAGGGAGCAGAGGGGAGGGGCCAGCCAGCAATTTAATAACTGGTTTGGCCAAAGTAGAGCAAACCGGTTGAATCCCACCACTGCATGTATCCTTCTGAGGACATCCCTCCACAGCCTCTCATCCCAAAGGGTGGGAAATCTTGTGGGTCTTCAAAATAAGATATGAGGGGCAGCCCTTGAACAAAATAAGCCTTCACTTAATGACAGTGATTGAGACCAGAGTATCCATTGCTGAGTGATGTAAAGTCATGTTGTCACCTGACTTCAACCCTTAATAATGGCAGGTCCGTCAGTTCCTGGTTACTATTGTTAAGTGAGGACTTCACATGATTGCAACTTCCTGCTGTAGCTTCCCTCTTGAATATTTTATAGGAGACCTATGCTAGTAAGTTTATTATAAAATATAAAATACACCATCTAGTCTACTAGAGAGGCAGTTTGGCCTTGACAGAGTTTGCAGAGATCCAACCAGCACACAAGTTAATAATTCAGCAGGATTCATTTATAGAAGAAACTTGTTTATATACAGTAATAAAACAAAATGCATGTATACAATACCCATGCAGCTTTTGCAATGTGGTAGCAAGTACAAGGACAAGAAGCAGAAGCCAGAACCAAAAATCACAGAAGCTATAATGCAAGGACAAACCAATTCATATATATATATACAGATCAATTAAGCTAAGCCACACCCAGGCTCCGAGCCATCTCACTTGTTTACTTGTTGTTTACTCACGAGCTTACTTGTTCTTATGGCTATCCTAGCTCATAATTTCTTATACACTGACAGCCTAGAGGTAAAGGCACCAGGTTAAGAAATTGGGAGAATGTGAGTTCAAATCCCACTTTAGGCATGAAAATTGGCAGGATGCCTTTGGGCCAATCACCAGGTGACTTGAGTTCTAGTCCCACTTTAGGCATGAAAGCCAGCTACTGACTTTGGGCAGTTACTCTCTCTCTGCCCAACCCACCTCAGAAGGTTGTTTTTGTGGGAAAAATAGGAGGAGGAAGAAATAGCAATAGCAATAGCATTTAGGCTTACATACCGCTTCACAGTGCTTTTGCAGCCCTCTCTAAGCGGTTTACAGAGTTAGCCTATTGCCCCCAACAATCTGGGTCCTCATTTTACCCACCTCGGAAGGATGGAAGGCTGAGTCAACCTTGAGCCTGGTGAGATTTGATCTGCCAAATTGCAGGCAGCCGGCAGGCAGCAGAAGAAGGCTGCAGTACTGCACTCTAACCACTGTGCCACCGCGGCTCTGAATATCCAGCATGTTTATAGTCTTGAGTTATTTGTAGGTAGGATATCTATCAATCAATCAATAAATAAAAATGCTGACATCATCTCTCCTTTTAGGCTGCAACTGTGACTCGGACTTTACCGATGGCACTTGTGAAGATTTCACTGGCCGCTGCTATTGCAAGCCAAACTACTCAGGAGAACATTGCGATGCTTGTGCAGACAATTATGTGAACTTCCCCCATTGCTACCGTAAGTATTAGTCTCGGAACTAAGCACTGGTCCCATAACTCTTGAATGCCTACCTCTCTTGGGGTGTTGGAATCTTTCTGATCAGCTATGAAATTGTGAAGTCTTCAGGAGGGTCAATATGAGGCTAAGCTATTTCATGGAAAGAAATAATGGATTTCCAAGTGCAGCTGATATTTTGGGATCCAAATTGGAGTGTAAGGTAGACCTCGACTTATGACCACTATTGAACCCAAAATGTCTGTTGCTACGCAAGGCGGTTGTGAAATGAGTTTTGCCCGGTTTTTACCACTTTTCATGCCATAATTGTTAAGTACTGTAAATCTGGCTTCCCCATTGACTTTGCTTGTAAGAAGGTTGCAAAAGATGATCGCATGACTTGGCATATGGTAACCATCATAAATACAAGCCAGTTGCCAAGAATCCACATTTTGATCATGTGATCACAGGGATGCTGCAACGGTCATAAGTGTGAAAAACGGTCATGTTGTAGCTTGTCAACCGCCAGCCCCTCTAGCAGCCAACTCAGATGAGGAGGCGGTGTGGGAGTCAGGGCCAGCATCAAGGCAACCTGAGAGCTCCGAGGGGGAAAAGGGAATGGAGCTGGCAGAGAGAGAGAGAGACAGAGGCGGAGCCTGGGCCGTCCATCAGCCCTCAGATGGAGAGTCAACAGCCCCCCAAGTCTGGAGGTGGCTGATGAGGAAGAGGAGGAACAGCTGGGTCCAGTGCCTGATGCGTAGATGCACAGAAGGCAGAGGAGAGGAGAGCAGTGGAAATCTATGGGCCGATCCTTGGGACGGAATCCATCTCCCTGCCGGACAGACTTGTTAGCCTGCTGTGTGTGTGTGAGAGAGAAAGACTTTTTACCAGGGCTACTGACGCTCCTAATAAAGGGAACATTTATTTAACTACAGATGGTTTGTCGTGTTTGGGAGCCAGGTCAGAACACGTCATAAGTAACTTTTTTTTCAGCGCCATTGTAACTTCCATCACTAAACAAAGGATTGTAAGTCGAGGGCCACCTATATTTATGGAGAATTGGATTTATTTTAGTCTAGTGCTTAACTACTAACCAACTTTCTCATTACATAGGATTAATTTTTGTGTTGTCTTTTCTTTCATATAGCGATCTCAATTTTATCTTACAATGCTACTGGAGAACAGGTCCTTCCAGCTGGGCAGATAATAAGTAAGCTTTTGATTTTATTTTCACTTTTTGAAATTCTCATGCTACCTACGTAGTAAAGCGATGGTTTCTTTAGGATATAGAATCAGGATCGAATCCTGACATCCTAGCTGTCAGCACTTTAAGCTGCATTTACTCTAGTGCTGACATAAGAAGGAGGAGCGGAGGTGTCTGGAAAGGGAAGTTTGACTTTTCACCTACTTATTTTCCCTGGAGATAATATCCTCTAGGAGATGGGATGGGAGGGGGAAATTCCTTTGAGCTGGAGCAGTAGATTAGGGGTAGAATGACTTGGAAGATGGCCAATGAGTGCAGGGGAGTAGGGAACGGAAAGGGAGGGTTTGGGGTCTGGAAGTCAGTGTTGGCTTCGATGGAGCCGGGTTTAAAATGTCGTGCTTAATAAACAAGAGTTTTCCTTCAAAGACTTTGTTTGAAATGCAATTTATTTGAGACGACCTCGAAACCTGACACTAGCAGGATTTCACCAGAAGTCAGGATTCTTCTCAGCTTCACACAAACCCTGCCTGATGGTTCCACCTTTGTACCTGTTTTCCAGACTGTGACTGCAACGTTGCCGGAACAAGAGGCAACACCTGCAGGAAAGATGCTCAAAGTGGGTTGTGTTTGTGTAAACCAAACTTCCAAGGGACGCAGTGTGATCAGTGTGTACCTGGCTACTACGGACCAAATTGCCAACGTGAGTAAACCCTAGCCTAACCAGTGATGTAAAGATCATGAAATGGTTTCCTGGGAAAACTAGTTTTTGAAGGATGGTTGAAGGAAGGAAGAGAAATGGTAGGATCCAGATCAGTGGTAAAATCCAGCAGGTTCTGGAGAACTGGTAGTGGAAATTTTGAGTAGTTCAGAGAACTGGCAAATACCACCTCTGGCTAGCCCCAGAGTGGGGTGAGAATGGAGATTTTGTAGTATCCTTCCCCTGGAGTGGGGTGGGAATGGAGATTTTGCAATATCCTTCCCCCAGGAGTGGGGTGGGAATGGAGATTTTGCAGTATCCTTCCCCCAGTTGTGGGGTGGGAATGCAGATTTTGCAGTATCCTTCCCCTGGAGTGGGGTGGGAATGGAGATTTTGCAATATCCTTCCCCTGCCACTCCCACCAAGCCACGCCCACAGAACTGGTAGTAAAAAATTTGGATTTCACCACTGATCCAGATGTGACAGGGCAAAGTTTTAGGCATTGATAGAAAATAAATGCAGTGTTCTATGTTCATTAAATTTGTAGACAATGTCCTCAAACTGTCCTTATAATCGCAACTGAGCCTAAATTTTCGATTGCTAAGCAAGACAGTCATTAAGTGAGTTTTTACCCCATGTTACCACCTTTCTGGCCTTAGTTGTTAAGTGAATCACTGCCATTGTTAAATGAATAACAGGTTGTTAAGTGAATCTGGCTTCCCCATTAACTTGCTCGGTCAGAAGGTCGCAAAAGGGGATCACATGACCCCGGGGACACTGCAACGGTCAGAAATTTGAGCCGGTAGCCAAGCATCCAAATTTGGATCACGTTGCCGTGAGGATTCTACAATGGTTGCAAGTGTGAAAAATGGTCATAAGTCACTTTCTTCAGTGCCGTTGTAACTTGAAATGGTCACTAAGTGAAAGATTATAAGTCAAGGGCTACCTCTGCTTTGTTTTAGCATGTATACTCTGTTCATGTCAACTTATAGTGGAAGACAAAGAAGTTCTGATTTCTTGTCTCGTGGTGGAAACTCTTTGTAATATATTGACTGCCTTGAGATTATTGATATTAATCAGCTGTGGTGGCACAGTGGGAACAATGCAGTATTGCAGGCTGACTCTGCCCACTGCTAGGAGTTTGATTCTGACCGACTCCAGAAGGTTGAATCAACCTTCTATCCTTCCAAGGGCGGTAAAATGAGGACCCAGATTGTGTTCTGCCCCAGCTACGGACCCCAAAGAACGCAGCACACACAAACTCTATACAAAGCTTATTTTACTCAAATAATTTAGTCTTTATCAACCAGATTTCTAAGATAAGGTAATCACAGTCTTACTAGAGTTGGCAGAAAGCCCAGAAGCAATTTTGCAGACATGAAAGAGAGTGAACTAAAGTTGTTCTCTACAGCTTGTTGCAAGCGGCATTCCTTCTTAAATAGGCTAAGGGAGTGGCCAATCAGCCCCAACCTCCTACTGAGGAGCCACTCCTGCCTTTTGGCAGCTCTGCGCGCCCGTGCATTGAGAAGAGGCTCCTCCTCTTCGTCCTCTTCACTTAAAGGAGCTTCTGGAGGTTCTGGAGGCCCTGGCTGAATCCCTGCCTCTGGCACCACATCTTCTCCAGCCTCCTCACTGTCCGAATCGAGTGCCAGCTGCACAGGCTGCTGGCGCAGCACCACACCAGCCTCCTCGTTGTCGGAATCAGCTGCAATCTGCACAGGCCGCTGACGGGCCACAACAGAGTGTTAGAGGCAATATGCTGATTCTATACCGCTTAGAGTGGGCTGTAAAGCACTGTGAAGCGGTATATAAGTCTAAATGCTAATGCTATTGTGTAGAGACAATTATGGTCTGTAATTATGGTCCTAAAATGTTTAATCTCCCCTCTCACAGCTTGCCAATGCTCGGGGCCTGGATTCTACGAAGGTACCTGCGACAACGAAACTGGACAGTGTCTGTGCCGAACTGGGTTTCAAGGATACTTATGCAACTCGTGTGCTCCTGGCTATTTCAACTACCCGCTATGTCAACGTGAGTTGTCAAATATGGAAGAGTAACAGAATAACAGTGTTGGAAGGGACCTTAGAGGTCTTCTAGTCCAGCTCCCTGCTGAGGCAGGAAATCCTATACCATTTCAGACAAATGGTTACCCAGTCTCTTCTTAAAAACTTCCAGGGTTGGAGCATTCACAACTTCTGGAGGCAAGTTGTTCCACTGATTAATTGTTCTCACTGTTAGAAAATTTATCCTTAGTTCTAGGTTGCTTCTCTCCTTGATTAGTTTCCACCCATTGCTTCTTGTCCTACCCTCAGGTGCTTTGGAGAATAGCTTGACTCCCTCTTCTTTGTGGCAGCCCCTGAGATATTGGAACACCACTTCCTCCTCCTCCTCCTCCTCCTCCTCCTCCTCCTCCTCCTCCTCCTCCTCCTCCTCCTCCTCCTCCTCCTCCTCCTCCTCCTCCTCCTCCTGCTCCTGCTCCTGCTCCTGCTCCTCCTCCTCTAAACTGGAGATACCCAATTCCAGCAACCTTTCCATATATGTTTTAGCCTCCAGTCTCCTCATCATCTTTGTTGCTCTTCTCTGTTCTAACTATGGGCAATTGGCACATAGGTGTTATGCCAAGCAGGAATAGACAGTGAAGTCAAATGCAGGTAGTCCTTGACTTATGATCACAGTTGAGTCCAGAATTATGGCCTAAGTCATTGTGGTCATTAAGCGAGGCACCTGATTTTTGGTAAGATGCACGTCTTGCTTCTCGTCCGCCCCACCTGCTGCCTGCCAGAAATGCCAGAAATGAGTCTTTGTGAGACTCGCTGCACTGCCACCGCCTCTTCCTCGTAGAGCAGGACTCTACAAGGCTTGTTGTGCCATTGCATGCATGAATGGCAGGACTGCCGCGAGGTTTGACATACCGGTGCAGCTGTGAGCTGCAGGATATCAGCTGTGCTGGTATGATGAAGCTTGCAGTGGTGCTGCAGTTTGTGCGTACAACGGCACAATAAACTTTGCAGAGTCCTGCTCCACGAGGCGGCAGCGGGACACGCCAGGGCAGTGCCGGCCAGCCACTTGGTTGGCATGAAGAACAGGGAGGGGGGGCGATGGCAGCGACGGGACATCCAGTCCCACGCTCGCTGCCTCCTCCACCCCCAAAATAATAAGACCCCCCACCCCCCCCCCGATAATAAGGCCACACCCTTATTTTGGGGTTCAATAGAAAATAAGATCCTGTCTTATTTTCAGGGAAACATGGCAAATAAATAAAATAATACACATTTTTGAGTACGGTATATGGTGATGGAGGTAAAATCTTATTTTGCTAGTCTGGTTGATCCTTTGTTGACAAGAATCCCAGTTACTTAACTCGGTGAGCTTTCAGGCTCGTATTGACAAATACTGAACTTCTACAGTAGGTTAATTTTCTCACTAAGGTCATGAGGTTTGAAACCTAAAATCTTCTTTTTTTCCTGTTAAAGTTTGTGGCTGCAGTGCTATTGGGACCTTGCCCGACGGCTGTGATGCTTCTGGAAAATGCTACTGCAGACCTGAATATGGCGGACCTCATTGTGATCAGTGCAGTTTTGGATATCACTCCTACCCTCACTGCCAAGGTATATCAGTACGAGAAAGGACTCATAGAAAACATCCATTACAGGAAGTCCTTGGTTTATGACCACTTCTTTTAGTGACCATTTGAAGTTACAACAGTGCTGGAAAATAAATTACTTACAACCAGTCTTCGCACTTACAACTGTCACAACATCTCTCTGGTCGCATAATTGTAATTTGGACACTTGGGAAATTTATTTATGACTGTTGCAGTGTCCCAGGGTTCTGGGATCACCTTTTGTGATCTTCTGACAAGCAAAGTCAACAGGGAAACCAGATTCACAGCTGTGTTACAACTGAACAACTACAGCGATTCACTTAACTTGTTGTAAAATGAGGCAAAAATCACCTAACAAAGGTCTTGCTTAGCAACAGAAATTTGGTGCTCAGTTGTGGTCGTAAGTCGAGGGCTAACTGTATTATCCCCACCTCCTGCTTATAGGGAAACTTCTCAGTTGTGTCCCATAACAACCCCTTTGTGAAGTGGGATGGGCTGAGAGAGATTGATTGGTCCAAAACTATCCCATGTGCTCTATAGATCAGTAGATGGCTGCCTTTTGGGACACTTAATTTTATTTCATTGCATGGTTTACTCTAGAGCAATGACGGCGAACCTATGGCATGCGTGCCGGAAGTGGCACGCAGAGCCATCTCTCTGGGCAGGCCAACCGTCGTCCGTTGCTCTTCCAGGTTCCCGCATGCACATGCGTGCCGGCCAGCTGGTCTTCGCACACGCATGCATGCCAGAAACCGGAAGACCAGGTGACTGGCAACATGCATGAAACCGGAAGCTCAGGTTCCCGCACGCATATGCATTCTGGTTTCTGGCGTTCCCCTGTGCACGCCCACGCGCTCCCCTGTTTCGGCACTCAGTGCCAAAAAGGTTCGCCAACACTGCTCTAGAGATACAAAACAAAACAGATATTCCTATTATTTAATTCGCCTTCCCAGCATGTATTATGTTCCTTCCTCTTACAGCTTGTTCGTGTGACCTTCGGGGCTCGGTGGACAGCAATTGCAACTCCATTGGTCAATGCAACTGCCATTCCAATTATGTTGGACAAAGGTGCAATCACTGTGCTCCAGGCTTCTATGGGTTCCCTTCTTGCACAGGTGAGATATCGGTCAGTTTCAGCCTGCTTTTGGATGTAGAGAATGCACCTTGTTCCGTATTGCAAGGTTCTGCACTGCTACACTTAAGTTTTCAGTAGATTATATTTATCCTGATTACTTTAATCCTTGTTTTGTTGAGACTTTGGGAAAAGTGCAAAGAAGAGTAATTAAGATGATCAAGCTTCTGGAGACAAAAACATATGAAGAACAGTTGCAGGAATTGGTTATGGCCAGTCTAGAGACGGCATTGGTCGCCCTGGTGAATGATCTCTGGTGAGCCCGGGATGGGGGTTATTCCTCCATCCTGGTCCTATTTGACCTCTCAGCAGCTTTTGATACCATCGACCATGGTATCCTTCTGCGGTGACTCGGGGGGGGGGGGGGTTGGGGATACGGGGCACCGTTTTACGGTGGTTCTCCTCCTACCTCTCGGGTCGCACGCAGTTTGTCTGGGCGGTGGGACAGAGATCCTCCCCGAGGCCCCTCACTTGCGGGGTGCCTCGGGTCGGTTCTCTCCCCCTTGCTCTTTAACATCTATATGAAGCCGCTGGGTGAGATCATTTGTAGTTTCGGGGTGAGGTATCATCAGTATGCCGATGATACCCAGCTTTACATCTCCACCCCAGACCAACCTAGGGATGCCCTTTCCGTGATGTCTAAGTGCCTGGAGGCGGTGCAGGTCTGGATGGGTAGGAACAGGCTCAGACTCAACCCCTCCAAGACAGAGTGGCTGTGGATACTGGCATCTCATGGTCTAGTGCCCCCATCACTTCGGATGGGAGGGGAAGTTATTCACTCCCTCTGAAAAGGCTCGCAATCTAGACGTCCTCCTGGATTCGCGGCTGTCCTTGGTCGATCATCTGACAGCCGTGACAAGGGGGGCTTTTGCACAGGTTCGCCTGGTGCACCAGTTGCGCCCTTTCCTAGACAGGGATGCCCTCCGTACAGTCTCCCATGCTCTCGTCATCTCTCATTTGGATTACTGCAATGCCCTCTACATGGGGCTGCCCTTGTGGTGCACCCGGAGGCTCCAACTGGTCCAGAATGCGGCCGCGCGGGTTGTTACGGGGGCTTCCCGTTACTCCCGTATTACACCTGTCCTGCGCGAGCTGCACTGGTTACCGGTGGTCCTTCAGAGTGCTGGTACTTACCTATAAAGCCCTTCATGGCCTGGGCCCGGGGTACTTGCAGGATCACCTTCTGCCTGCCTCCAACCGCCCAGTGCGCTCACATAGGATTGCCCTCCTCTGGGTCCCATCGGCCAGACAATGTCAGCTGATGGCACCCAGGATGAGGGCGTTCTCTGTGGGCGCACCGACCCTCTGGAATGGTTTACCCACTGGGCTCCGGATGGCCCCCGACCTCCGCTCTTTCCGCGTTGACCTGAAGACATGGCTTTTCCAACAAATTTGCTGATCTGATGGGAGTTTTAACTAATCTTTTGGGGATTTTAATTGAGTATTTTAGTCGTAATTTTACTGTTTTATTGTTTTATCTTTGTGAGCCGCCCCGAGTCCTTCAGGAGAAGGGCGGCATATAAGTATAAATAAACTGAACTAAACTAAACTAGAGAAAAGAAGGACTAGGAGGTGACATGATAGCAGTATTCCAGTATTTGAGGGGCTGCCGCAAAGAAGAGGGGGTCAGCCTATTTTCCAAAGCACCAAAAGGCAAGGCAAGAAATAATGGATGGAAACTAATAAAGGAGAGAAGCAACCTAGAACTAAGGAGAAACTTCTTAACAGTGAGGACAATTAATCTGTGGAACAGCTTGCCTTCAAAAGTTATGGGTGCTTTTAGAAGAGACTGGACCGCCATCTACCTGAAATGCTACAGGCTCTCCTGCTTGAGCAGGGGGTTGGACTAGAAGACCTCCAAGGTCCCTTCCAGCTCTGTTCTGATTGATTGTGTGATCGGGGAATCTGCTACACCCTTAAAGAGAAGATAATTTAAGATAATCATAATTTATATACAGCTTGCTAATAGTTAGTAACACAATTGTTAAGTGACTCTGGCCAGTTGCCAAGTGTCCAAATTTTGATCACGTGACCATGGGGATGCTGCAACAGTCGTGTGAAAAATGGCCATCAGTCATTTTTTTCAGTGCCATTGTAACATCAAACGGTCACTAAATGAATGGTTGTAAGTTGAGGACATATGTAAGTTGAGGACATATGTAAGTTGTCTGATGATATGTTTTTCATCAGAGAAACGTCAGGATAATAAGAGCACTGTGGTGGCACAGTGGTTAGAATATAGTATTGCAGGCTAATTCTACCTACAGTCAGGAGTTCGATCCTGACTGGCTGAAAGTTGACTCAACGTTCCATCCTTCCAAGGTCAGTAAAAATGAGGACCCAGATTGTTGGGGGCAATAGACTGACTCTGTAAACCGCTTAGAAAGGGCTGAAAATCACTATGAAGCCGTATATAACTCTTAAGTGCTATTGTTATGGTATGAACACTTTGCTATTTTTTTACAGGATAAAAATAAATTCAGTGATAGATAAAATCTTTGAAGTTCATTTGTAAATGTTTTGCAATTGCTTGCAAAATGCTGTTGATGGGATTAATTGATTGCATCCCCTCTAGGCTCCACGGGTAATGTTTCTGCATTTTTTTCCAGCTTGTCTCTGCTCCATAGAAGGTGCTCTTTATGATACCTGCGATCAAGAAACTGGTCAATGTACTTGCCGTCCCAGAGTAAGTGGGCTGCGCTGTGATGCTTGCATTCCCGGGGCCTATGGATTCCCAGACTGTCAAGGTAATCACAATGCTCCATATAGAGTTAAAATCTTGTTTCAAGATTCAGGGTTAATCTAAATGTTGGGCTATTAGAATATCTATTACTATACCAGGCCGTGTTGCTAACCTTGTTTTAAAATGGATTTATTCATAGTCTTTATGGTGTTTCGCAACATGGCAGCTTGAAGATGTGTGGACTTCAACTCCCAGAATTCCCCAGCAGGCATGCTGGCAGGGGAATTCTGGGAGTTGATGTTCACACATTTTCAAGCTGACATGCCAGCAGGGGAATTCTGGGAGTTGAAGTCCATACATTTTCAAGCTGACATGCTGGCAGGGGAATTCTGGGAGTTGAAGTCCACACATTTTCAAGCTGACATGCTGGCTGGGGAATTCTGGGAGTTGATGTTCACACATTTTCAAGCTGACATGCCAGCAGGGGAATTCTGGGAGTTGAAGTCCATACATTTTCAAGCTGACATGCTGGCAGGGGAATTCTGGGAGTTGAAGTCTACACATTTTCAAGATGACATGCCAGCAGGGGAATTCTGGGAGTTGAAGTCCACACATTTTCAAGCTGACATGCTGGCTGGGGAATTCTGGGAGTTGAAGTCCACACATTTTCAAGCTGACATGCTGGCTGGGGAATTCTGGGAGTTGAAGTCTACACATTTTCAAGCTGACATGCTGGCTGGGGAATTCTGGGAGTTGAAGTCTACACATTTTCAAGCTGACATGCTGGCTGGGGAATTCTGGGAGTTGAAGTCTACACATTTTCAAGCTGACATGCCAGCAGGGGAATTCTGGGAGTTGAAGTCCATACATTTTCAAGCTGACATGCTGGCTGGGGAATTCTGGGAGTTGAAGTCCACACATTTTCAAGCTGACATGCTGGCTGGGGAATTCTGGGAGTTGAAGTCTACACATTTTCAAGCTGACATGCTGGCTGGGGAATTCTGGGAGTTGAAGTCCACACATTTTCAAGCTGACATGCTGGCAGGGGAATTCTGGGAGTTGAAGTCCACACATTTTCAAGCTGACATGCTGGCTGGGGAATTCTGGGAGTTGAAGTCTACACATTTTCAAGCTGACATGCCAGCAGAGGAATTCTGGGAGCTGAAGTCCACACATTTTCAAGCTGGCATACCGGCAGGGGAATTCTGGGAGTTGAAGTCTACACATTAACATGCTGGCGCAGGCTAGTTGGAGAATTCTGGGAGTTGAAGTTCATCTATCTTCTAGCTGCCAAGATTGAGAAACACTGTTTATAGTGCTGAAATTAAAAACCACATAAAATTCTCACTTTGGTAGCCGAGCGCTTTATTCAATATTTTTGGAACATAGTAATTTTTTTTTTTGCTTTTTGCATTAGTTCGATGTGATTTTTTTTTTTATCCTTGAAACCGGTTTTCTTCTTGGCAGCAAATGTAAACCATTAGTTATTCTGCCAAGTCCTTGGCAATAAATAGCTCATGTACCTTTCTAGGAACAGTGTGTGACAAGTACTTTCTTTTCTTTTTTTTTTATGTTTTCTCTGATCTGTGCTTGTTTGTTTCAGTGGGATCTTGCAATCCTGCAGGGCTTGTACATGAAGATCATTCTCTACCCGAGGTATGTCTCGTGAATACTGAACTGAGTGTGGATACTTGCTTATTCATACCTTATTAGTTGACACGCTATGAGGTTTGAATGCAAAGTGAACTTAAGATGGTTTTCCTCTTTTGTGGGAGCTGCAAAATGGCTGCCAATCTGCTACCAGGTACAGTTCAAAATGGAGGATCCAATCTAGGTCAGTCATCAGGACCAGATGTCCTGATGCTGGAACTCATCCTCAGGGAACTTCTCTCTACCAGTGTGTGTGCTTTGGGCTATTCTGCACCTCGTATTTGTGTGGTATCTGATTGGATGTGGCTTCCTATTGAGTGACTGGTATGTTGATGGCCAGCTGTTAAGTGTTTGGCTGTTGTTTCCTTGTGCTGCCAAGTCCTCAGCTCCTTAAGTATCTGATAAATCAGCATTTACCTGTTGACTGATAAGAGACCCATTTCCCAGATTCCAATCATTTTCCCGGCTATCTTTGTACCTGCTCAGCCAACAATCTTAGTAGCTGCAAAATTGAATGCATGCCCTTGTTCATTGCAATGGGAGGCTACCAATGAGTTCGGATCTCCTCATCTGACCACTCCCTCGTGTGCTTGCAATCTGGTGGTTAGCTCCCTACCCATCTGCCCTGTACAGATACAGGGGCAATCCATGCAGGAGATCCGGTAGGTTACATTAGAATTCAATTCAAGGTGCTGGTTATCAGCTGGTTGATACATAGGTTGGGACCAGGTTTGAAAAACCACCTGTTTTCCATTACATCCACATGGCCCACCAGGACAAGAAAGCAGGCTATGGTGCAGGCCCCATCTATGAAGGATATATATCTGGATATATATCTGTTGGGTCTTCAAAAAAGGGCCTTCTCAGTGGTGGCCCCTTCCCTATGGAACATCATTCCCCTGGACATATGATTGGCCCTACCCTATTGCTTTTCTGAAAAGTCCTGAAGATGAGGTTTTGTTAGTAGGCCTGGGGACCACAAATGGAGCTGGAGCTGAACCTGTTGATTTGATTGTGTTGCTGTTGTCACAAAGGGACAGGGGCAGGGGTGGGTTCTAAATTTTTTTACTACCGGTTCTGTGGGCATGGCTTATTTTGTGGGTGTGGCTTGGAGGTCATGTGACTAGGTGGGCGTGGCTAGCTGGTCAGAGTCATTTCTGGAAGGCCCTCGCACTTACGACCAGTCCTCGCACTTACGACCCGACTCATTTGTTTGCTTTTAACACTGATCAGCTGTAGGGCGGCCCTTTGAAGCCCCGCGGCAAGAGTTTAAACAGTTATTTTCCCTCTAGTCATCACCGCTACCGGCTCGGCCGAACCGGACCGAACTGGGAGGAACCCACCACTGGACAGGGGTTATGATCCTTAGGTTGGGGATTTTGAATGTTGTACACCGCCCAGGACAGTGGTGGGTTCCTCCCGGTTCGGCCTAGTTCTCCTGAGCCGGTAGCGGTGACGATATGATGTCACCGAACCGGTTCTGCCTCCCCCCGCGTTCCCCCGCATTATTTTTACCTTTTATTTGGCCCCACCCCCAATCTATTGCTGCCTCCTGAGTCCCAGCTGATGGCTATAGGGAAAAAAACTGTTTAAACTCTTGCCACGGGGCTTCAAAGGACCACCCTACTGCTGATCATTGTTAAAAGAAAACAAATGAGTAGACCAGTGCCTGCAAAAATACATGAGTGGATCAATGCCTGCAAAAATAAATGGGTAGACCAGTGCCTGCAAAAAATAAATGGGTAGATCGGTACAGCTCTGCAAACAGTTAAAAGCCTGGTAGACCAGTACCTCTGCTAAATCCTAAATAATTGTCACATGACCATTAAGCCACGCCCACAAAATAAGCCATGCCCACAGAACTGGTAGTAAAAAATTTTAGAACCCACCCCTGGCCCAAGGTCACCTGCGAGTTGGACGGCCATATAAATTTGTTTAAGAAACATGCAAACATACAGCCTGCATTTGACGGTGGAATTCATTTGGAGTCCCAAAGGGGCTTTTTTAGGAGGCAACTGGACTTTCTTGTTTTTTCTTTTGAAGATATTTTGCTTCTCATCCAAGAAGCTTCTTCAGCTTCTGACAGATAGTGGAGAATGGAAGGATTTATATTCCTTGCATCCTTTGGATGCAGATTACCAGCTGCCTGCAAGGAATATAAATCCTCCTGAAAAAGCATCTTTGGGATAACCATGACCTGGATGATGGAGAATCTCTACAAAATTCATTTGGAGGACTCTGAGAACAGACAACAATTCAAGCATGACCTATTGCTGAAGCCTACTAACAAATATTAACAAATGATAGAAATGCAACCTTTTCTTACAGCCACTTCCCAATAACTGGAATCAGGAAACACATGCCTAAGAACTTGTCAGGTTTTCTTGCATACCATCTGTGTTCAGATACTAAACATTGGAGACATTACTTTTCATTCAACCCGTACTTTTCAATACCTTTGCACCCTAATCCAAATCCATATTGTGTAACCCAAACAATAAATGATGTAGTATAAGGCAGTATTTTTCGTCAGGTACTCCTCAACTTATGATCGCAATGGAGCCCAGAATTTATGTTTTCTAAGCGAGGCAGTTGTTAAGTGAATTTTTCCCCATTCTACAACTTTCCTTCTCACGGTTCTTAAGTGAATTAGTGCAATTGTTCAGTTAGTAACCCGGTTGTTAAGTGAATCCGGTTTCCCCATTGACTTTGCTTGTCAGAAGGTCGCCACAAGTGATCACGTGACCTCAGGACACTGCAACCGTCATAAATATGAGTCAGTTGCCAAGTGTCCAAATTTTGATTACGTGACCACGGGGCTGCTGTGATGGTCCTAAATGCAAAAAATGGTCATTAGTCATTTTTTTCAGGGCTGTTGTAACTTTTGTCACTAAATGAATGGTCGTAAGTCAAGGATTACATGTACTACTGTTGTTTTGGCTCGATTCTTTGATAGATTCTTTCAAATCTCTAAACCTCTTCCTCATTCACTTTTATCTATTTGTTCCTCAGGGTTCCTGTGAATGTCGGGCCTATGTGGAAGGTGAAGCTTGTGATAAATGCAAACCGCTCTATTGGAACCTGACTCCAGAGAATCCATTTGGATGCACAAGTAAGAAATACCCCTTGTTGCTATGGATAAAATCCAGGAGAGAAGGCCTCCTTGCTCCCATCTTCTGACAAGTGAATTTACCATCAAATCTCTATGGAGATTCTCAGTCATCCAGGTCATGGTTGTCCCAAAGGCAGGAGTGGGATTCAGCCGGTTCGGATCGGTTCGGGCCTACCAGTTTGCTTGACGATCAGGTGGGCCCACCCACCCCTGCACGCTTTACTTAACTTTATCCTCAGCTGATTCATGCGGCAGAGCGGATTGACATGCCTCAGCAGTGTTAGTCCCCAGAAGTAACGTGGAAATTTAGTTTTGTCAAAACTGTGCACAGCATGCGATTATCAAACTGGCAGGATCCCACCACTGCCCAAAGGTGCTTTTTCAAAAGGCAACTGGTCTTTGTTTTTTCCTTGAGGAAGACATTTCGCTTCTCAGCCAAGAAGCTTCTTCAGCTCTGACTGGATGTGGGGAGGGGGGAAGGAAGAGGGATGGAAGGATTACAGGTAGTCGTTAACTTATGACCACAATTGAATCCAAAGTTTGTCTAGCTATGCGAGACATGTGGTGGGTTTCAATTTTTTTACTACCGGTTCTGTGGGTGTGGCTTGGTGGGCGTGGTGTGGCTTGGTGGGCGTGGCTTGGTGCATGTGGCAGGGGAAAGGATACTGTAAAATCTCCATTCCCACCCCACTCCAAGGGAAGGATACTGCAAAATCCCTATTTCCTTTCGATCAGCTGGGACTTGGGAGGCAGAGAATAGATGGGGGTGGGGCCAGTCAGAATTTTTACTATCGGTTTTCTGAACTATTCAAAATTTCCGCTACCGGTTCTCCAGAACTGGTCAGAACCTGCTGAAACCCACCTCTGGTGTTAAGTGAGTTTTGACCCATTTTACAATCTTTTTTGCCACAGTTGTTAAGTGAATCACTGCAGTTGTTAAATTAATAACACAGTGGTTAATTGAATCTGGCTACCCCACTGATTTTACTTGTTGTAAAATGGGATCACACGACCCCGGGACACTGTGACTGTCATAAATATGAGTCATTTGCCAAGCGTCTGAATTTTGAACATGTGACCATGGGGATGCTGTAAAAGTCGTAAGTGTTAAAAAAGAGCAGTTTTTTCAGTGCCATTGTAACTTCAAATGGCCACTAAATGAATTCTGTAAGTTGAGGACTTCGTGTAGTATCCCAAGGCTGCGCCCCAATCAGATGATTGACTCAGAGCAATAAATGGAAATATAAAGCCACGGCATTGATTTCACAATGGGTTCACGTGCCACACTAACCCATAACATCTGTTTTTATTCAGTTAATTTATTTAAGCAATTTATTTGGCTGCCAATCGCTTAGCAGTAACTCTGAGTGGTGTACCAGAAATTGAAACCAAGCAAACCGAACATAACAAACAACCAAGCTCTGTTGTATAATAGACATTTATAACCAGGTCTTGTATTAGTTAAGATGTGACAATTTAACATTATGGGTAAGAGTGGTGCGGTGGCCTAGAGGTGGAACTCTTGCTTCACAATCAGGAGGATGTGAGCTGGATCCTAGGTAGAGGCAGATATTTCTCTCTCTGGGCACAGTGAAAATATATCTGCTGAACAAAACTCCTCATTGGCGACAGGAAGGGCATCCGGCCATTAAACATTCTACTAGCTCCATTGAGTTGCCCAGACTCCGCCCCACAAGGGATTTTGGGGTCATTAAAAGAAGATGAATTTAACATTATGGGTCAGGGCTTAATCCATGTGTTGTAAGTAAAGTTACTATGGCTTCTTCAGTAAACAGACTCTCCAATTGTTCTTTTGTGTTTTCCTTCAGGCTGCCAATGCAATACCATAGGAACATTGGCAGGCGTTGCTGAATGCCAACAGGTAGGTTTTGGAGTAGTCCTTATTCTAGCCTTCCTCAACTTGATGTCCTTCCATTTCTGCTTTGCTCTTTGGTGGGCTGATGGGGAACGATGGGATTAGTAGTGCAACACAACGGGAGGTTGGGAAAAGCTGCCATAAGTTACTCCAGGTCAGGTATTTCTAATGGTGGGGTTCTGTCCCCAACCCCACGCACACACACCAACAGACGTTCAGGAGTTAAAGACCAAACCAGCCGGCAAAATCCTTTTCCTTATGATAACGGAACTTGGCAACAACCTAGTGGCTGCCTGCCAAGAGTTTATTATTTACAAAGAGGAGAGATAACTTCTCCCCACTTCTGATACATCAAAGGAAAGCAGCTCAATAATTACGGAATTAATCAAGTCCAGAGATACTCCAGCAAAGTCTTAAAGCAAAAGTCTGGCAATGCAGAATGGCGTGGAAGCTTTCAGCTTTGTTCGTCACAAGGTTTGACTGGCCACCACACTTCCTTTTATATCCTGTGGGGTGTGGTCCAGTGACTCAGCCTAATCTCGGGCACACCCTTTCTTCTGCTGCATGCGCTTATCTCTGCGACGCTGGCGTGGGTCCAGCCAAGACTCATTACCCTCATCACTGTCCATATGTGGCTGCGTGGACATGCTTGGCCCTGGCCCTATCTCTTGCCCTTCGGCGGACACCGAAGGCATTGCCAGAGAGGAGGGTCCTGGAGAGGGAGGCCTTGCCAACTCCTCTTCTTTACTCTCGGAGTCCTCTCCTGCCGATGACACAGGCTCAGGTAACGGAGCCACAACATGGTTTGCAGAGTGGGTTTATATCTGTCCCCATCCTTTAGCCAAACAAATTAAAAAATGGTGTCAAGTAACTCTTCTGAGTTCAATCATCTATATACGGTTGAAACTTGCGTCTGTTTGTAACCTTCAATTGGACAAAACCGGTGCGTCATAAGGCAAGAGTTGTTGAAATTAAGGACTTCAAATGGGCTAATTTATAGAACGCCAGGGCCTATCGTTCCTGTGAGAATAACATTTGGGCAAGTTGTGATCGTTTCAGTACTGCCCGGTTGCTGTGGCTACTTCAGCGCTGCCGCGGTCACATGATCTTCGTTTCCAACATTAGATGAGATCATCCAGTTCAGTCATCTGAAATGTGCTGTTGTGGTCTGCCAGCAGACTGTGGAGCTGGCAGCGGAGTCGGACAGTGAGGAGGCTGGGGAGGAACATGGGCCAGTCCTGGAGTCTGGGGAAGGCTCGGACGAGGGCTCTGCGTTGGAGGCAGAGATGGGGCGAGGGCCATCTGGGAATTAAGTGCGGACTCCGGAGCCTCCAGAGTCGTATATCAGAGAGGCAGAGGAACAGGAGGAGCCTGTTCCTAGTGTGTGCATGCGCAGAGCTGCCAGAAGGCAAGAACAGTTAAAACAAAAGGGACAACTCGGGAGTAAGGCCAGGAGATGATTGGCCCCTCCCATAAGGCTTAAAAGAGGAGTAAAGGCATGTGGGCCCTTTGCAGGAAAGCAACGTTGCTAATTCTGTTTCCAGTCAGCATCTCTGTTTGATTCTGGACTCCATGTGGCTTTGCCAAGTAGGTCTTTGGCAGAGTATCAAGGGAGATAAAGGTGGGTGATTATCCTGAACGACTTCTCCCGAAGGACTTTTTGCAACTAATTGGAACTCAGCTGTGAATGAATGTAATTCACAGCTGTTGCAATAAAAGAGGTTTTTGGGACTACTCATGTATTTTAATGACTCAGGAAGCCTAGGTCACAACAAGTGCAGGAATACCAGTTAAACCATCCATGAGATCTTGGCTGTCTCATCTTCTTGAAAACCTTCAGTGATGGAAAACCCACAGCCTCAGTAGGTCCACCGTTGAACAGATATTGCTATTAGGGAGGTTGCCTTTGTATTTAAATCAGGGGTGTCAAACTCGATTTCATGGAGGGCTGCATCAGGGTTGTGTTTGACCTCAGAGGGGGGGGATGGGCGTGGCCAGGGTGGGTGTGGCCAGTTCGACGTCACTTGTCAAGGCTCTGTTTTCGGCCTCAACGGCCTCCTGCAGCCCTCCTGCTAGCGAAAATGGAGCTCGGCCTCCCCAACCTCCGTTTTCGCTGGCAGAGGGCTGCAGGAGACAGTTCCATCTGAAAATGGAGACCGGACGGGCCACGTGCAGCCTACCCAAACTCTGTTTTTGCTAGCAGAGAGCTGGTCCTTTGCTGTTTCCAGGGCAGTCCTGTGGGCCAGATCCAAGCACCCTGCAGGCCAAATTGGCCCATAGGCCTTGAGTTTGACATCCCCTGATTTAAATGAAACCTAAGCAACTGCAACTTTTATCCATTATTTCTTGTCCTGGTTTCTTTCACCATGGAAAAATAGATCGTTAACATCTTTCCTGTGGCTTCCTTATGCGTACCAGAATACGATACAATTTTACTTTTAATATACTGGTATTTAATTATGAATAGATCTCATTGCCCTCATTTTGTCTTGCATTTTTTCCATCTTTAAAATGTGGTGTGGTCATAGTCCATATGCAATCAGTCAATCAATCTATCTATCAATCAATCAATCAATCTGTCTTTCTATCTCTTAGAATGACGGACACTGTTTCTGCAAGCCAAACATTTGCGGCCAAAAGTGTTCTACTTGTCGGGAGGGATACTTCAATCTGGAGAGCGGTAATTACTTCGGCTGTAAAGGTACATGGTTTTCTACCTTTTATAAATGTTCTTAAATCAGTACTTGGAGGAAGACAATAAGCTGTAGGTTCATCAGACCAGAATTGAGGAGAATCCTAGAATTGGAAAGGAGGCATTTAAAGCGTCTGATGATCCAATGTTTCTCTAACTTGCCAGCTTTAAGATGGGTTTCTTCGTCATTATTTTCATTTTTTTTTCCATTTCCACAAAAATGGAAATGATGTTTTTTCTTTCTTTCTTCCTTCCTTTCTTTCTTTCTTTCTTTATTGGTTCGATTTATATGCCGCCCTTCTCCGGAGACTTACAATGCGTTAAGCAATAGCCTTCATATTTTTGTATATACCTGCTTAGTAGGGCTTTCGCCCCCCGCAAGGGGTGTTCTTTTTTATACAAAGTCAGCTTATTGCCACCACAAACTGGGTCCTCATTTTACCTACCTATGTTGAAGCAATGGTGGCAGGTAACATTTATCGCATTGAGTTTTCCCGTGTACAATTGTCCTGTGGCGAGTTGTCCTGCGGCAAATTGCCTCATGGTGGTTTGGCCATGGTGAATTGTCCCATTCCGGTATTAAGAGTATGTTGTGTACCAGGGTGACTTATTGTTTGTTCATTAATTAATTAATTAATCCATTCATTCATTCAATTTATATATCATGCTTATTATTTTTATAAATAACTCAAGGTGGTGAACACACCTAACGCTCCTTCCTCCTCCTTTTTTCCCTGCAGCAACAAACTCTCTGAGATGGTTGGCCTCAGAGTTGGGTACTGGCCCAAGGGTACCCAGCTGGCTTTCATGCCTAAAGCAGGATTAGAATTCCCAGTCTCCTAGTGATTGGCCCAAAGTCACCCAGCCATCTTTCAAGCCTAAGGCAGAACTAGAACTCCCAATCTCCTAATGATTGGCTCAAAGCCACCCAGCCAACATTCATCTCTAAAACAGGACTAGAACTCCCAGTCTCTTGGTGATTGATCCAAAGTCACCAGCAGGCTTTCCTGCTTAAGACAGGACTAGAACTCACAGTCTCCCAGTTTCTAGCCTGGTGCCTTAAGCAATAGATCAAACTGGCATAAAAATCTCCCAAGGAGGAAAATTTTTTTCCCTGTTGCTGCTGATTAGATATCTAATCAGCAGCATCACACCACCCAAGGATATCTAATAACATATCCTTGGATGGTATGAATGGCTAATCTACAAGCATAGCTGGAAAACCTTATAAGTCAGCAAGTGATAACAAGCAGAGTATCCGGTATTGTTGTTTAGAACTGGACAGTGGTAGAAACAATTCCCAACCAGGCTGGAAGTCAACGTGAACATTGATATAATGGAATAAAAATAGATGTACAAACTGCTTCTATTCCCTTTCAAGCCACATCTTGTTGTTTGCTACTTGGGACCAATTGTCAGCAGCGGAAAGGAGGGTGGATTTGATTTAAATCGAGTTGATTTAAATCGCAATTTAAATCATGATTTAAATCACTACTAAAAAGGCTTGATTTAAATCAACTCGATTTAAATCATAAAATGATTTAAAAATAAATTATCTTTAAAAATAAGAGCAACTGTCATCTCTGCTACTCCTTTGACCCACTGTTGACTCACCCATAGTCCCAGTGTTGCAGAATATACAGCCTCATGCTACATAACTAAGCTCCATTTCATGCTGAATAAACTAAATTATTTATGTATCTTAAATAGAAAACTATCTTACAATAGATTTTTACCCCAAAAGTTTTTTTATTAAAATAAATTTGATAAAAATCAAAAATATCTGATTTAAATCAAAAAAATCTGATTTTTTTGATTTTTTAAAAAAAATCATTGATTTTTATCCACCCTGGTGGAAAGTAATCGTGTGTGTCTTCTTGCAGGATGCCATTGTGACATCGGGGGATCAGTTGGTCCTTTGTGTGAGGAGACGACGGGATCTTGTCAGTGCAGGCACAATATCAGGGGACCTGCATGCTCTGAGTAAGAAGCAGTTGCAATAGATTTACTGTAGGGTGGTAGATTTCTAACTCTTTTGAGTTTCGAGTCCATTATTATTTTACTTTTATTTTACTATTTTATATGTGTGATAGTGTGAATGAGCCACTAAGAACACAGTCCTAAAGATAATAGGCAGAACGAAAAGGTTTTAAGTACAGGTAGTACCACAATTGAGAGCAAAATTTCTGTAGCTAAGTGAGACATTTGTTAAGTGAGTTAGGCCCCATTTTACAACCTTTCTTGCCACAGTGGTTAAGTGAATCACTGCAGTTGTTGGGTTAGCTACATGGTTGTTAAGTAAATCTGGTTTTCCCATTGACATGGCTTGTCAGAAGGCTGATGATCACATGATCAGCCTGGGACACTGCAACCGTCGTAAATATGAGTCAGTTCACGTGAGCCCAGGAATGCTGCAATGGTCGTAAGTGTGAAAAAGGGTCACAACTCCCTTTTTTCAGTGCCATTGTAAATTTGAAGAGTCCCTAAAAGAACTGTCGAGGACTACCGGTACTGCATTTTTGTTATTGTTTTAATTTTAATAATATTTTCTTGATAAGAATGCAAATACAGATAGTCCTCAGCTTAGGACTACAATTGAGCCCCAAATTTTTGTTGGCAAGCGAGACAATTGATAATTGAGTTTTGCTCCATTATATGCCCTTTCTTGTCACCGTCGTTAAGTGAATCCCTGCAGTTGTTAAGTTAGTAATGGGGTCGTTAAGCAAATCTGGCTTCCCCATTGACTTTGCTTGTCAGAAGGTCACAAAAGAGGATCATGTGACCCAGGAGTGGGTTCTACTTACCTTTACTATCGGTTCGCAACGGGGCCGTGCGCGCACTCTTCTGTGCATGCACAGAAGTGTTTTCATGATGTCAGGGTCAGTGGGCGGGGCCACCCGCCGGTTTTACTAACGGTTCTATAGAACCGGTGCGAACCGGGGGCAACCCACCACTGATGTGACTCCTGGGACACTGCAACCGTCATAAATATGAGTCAGTTGGCTAAGGATTTGAATTTTGATCACATGATCACAGGGATGCTGGAAAGGTTGTAACCGGAGGTGGGTTTCACATATTTTCACCACCAGTTCTCTGCGCACCAAAAATGTGAGCATGCAGGCATGCATGTGCATGGCTTAGAAAATGTGGTTAAATAGGATGGCATAGCGCCAGGACAGGTTGCCACTACCGGTTCGGTTGAACCGGTCTGAACCGGCTGAATACCACCACTGGTCCAGTAGTGGGTTGTCCCCGGTTTGGACCGGTTCGCAAGAACTGGTAGTAAAACCAGCGGGAGGCTCCGCCCATTGACCCGAACGTCATCAGAAGTGATCAGCGCATGCGTGCGGGCACGATGCGAACTGGTAGTAAAGGTAAGTAGAACCCACCCCTGCGCTGGTCGTAACTGTTAAAAATGGTCCTAATCACATTTTTTTCAGTGCCGCTGTAACTTTGAACGGTCACTAAACGAACTGTTGAAAGTTGAAAACTACCTATAGATTTGGGGCAGGGGTGATTTTTTTTTAAAAAAAATTTGATTTATATGCTGCCCTTCTCTGGAGACTCAGGGCGGCTTACAATGCGTTAAGCAATAGCCTTCATACTTTTGTATATTTATACAAAGTCAGCTTATTGCCCCCAATAAGCAGGTTCTGACAGGTTCTGGAGAACAGGTAGCGGAAATTTTGAGTAGTTTGGAGAACCGGCAAATACCATCTCTGCCTGGCCCCAGAGTGGGGTGGGAATGGGGATTTTGCAGTATCCTTCACCTGCCATGCCCACCAAGCCACGCCCACAGAACCGGTAGGGAAACATTTTGAATTTCACCCCTGATTTGGGGGTATTCTGCGGGGAGGCGGAAATGGCAATGATTGAATTGATCCTAAGCATACTGTATGTAGCATTTGTCTGCTTTGTGATACAGAAAAGTGTGTGTTGTTTAATATATTCCTTCATCTTTATCTGCAGTCCTGCAAAAGGCTATTATATCCCTGACCTTCATCACCTGAAATATGAGCTGGAAGAGGGAACCACCGTGGATGGAAGGCCGGTTCGCTTTGGCTACAGTCCTCTGGAATTTGAGAATTTCAGCTGGAGGGGATATGCACAAATGTCCCCCATCCAGGTAATTGAACGAGAGTTTCCAGCATTAAAATTTGAGATACACAAAGCACTTCCGTACAGGTAGTCCTCGACTTAACGACCACAACTGAGCACCAAAATTTGTATTGTTGAGTGAAACATTTGTTAAGGGATTTTGGCCCCATTTTACAACTTTCCTTTCCCACGGTGTCGTTAAGCGAATCGCCGCAGTTGATAAGTTAGTAACCCGGGTTGTTAAATGAAACTGGCTTTCCCCCACTGACATGGCTTGTGAGAAGGTCGCAAAAGGGGATCAGGTGACACTGGGACACAGCAACGGTCATAAAAATGAGTTTTGATCACGTGATCATAGGGACGTTTATAGCTGTGAAAAAGGGTCCTAACTAAGTCCCTTTTTCCAGTGCCCTTGTAACTTTGAACAGTCACTAACTGAACCGTTGTAAGTCGAGGACTACCTATATATAGCCCGAAGGGCAAAAGGCATGGGTTAACCATTATATGTAATTACAGCTCACCCTACTATTTGCTGCAATGTTCAACATCTCTAAACCATATGGGTTGTCAACGAAAGAAAATAATTTAAAGTAATTTATGTAGGATTTTCATGGCTGTCCTACAGAAGTGCTTTATTTGCTGAAAACTTAAAATACAGGTAGTCCTCGACTTACAACAGTTCACTTAGTGACTTTCGTAGTTACAACATCGCTGAAAAAAAGTTTCTCACACTTCTGACCCTTGCTGCATCCCCATGGTCATGCAATTAAAATTTGGACGCTTAGCAAATGACTCAAATTTATGATGGTTGCAATGTCCCAGGGTCATGGGATCCCCTTTTGCAAACTTCTGATCAGCAAAACAGAGGTGGGTTTCAGCAGGTTCTGACCAGTTCTGGAGAACCGGTAGCGGAAATTTTGAGTAGTTCAGAGAACCGGTAGTAAAAATTCTGACTGACCCCGTCCCCATCTATTCTCTGCCTCCCAAATCCCAGCTGATTGGGAGGAAATGGGGATTTTGCAGTAACCTTCCCCTGGATTGGGGAGGGAATGGAGATTTTACAGTATCCTTCCCCTGCCATGCCCACCAAGCCACACCCACCAAGCCATGCCACGCCCACCAAGCCACGCCCACAGAACCGGTAATAAAGAATTTTGAAACCCACCACTGCAGCAAAGTCAAGGGGGAAGCGAGATTCATTTAACAACCTTTTTACTAATTTAACAACTGTGGTGATTCATCTATGGCGAGAGAGGTTGTAAAATGGGGCAAAATTCACTTAACAACTGTCTCACTTACCAGCAGAAATTTTGGGCTCAATTGTGGTCAGGACTGCTTGTGTTTGATGTGACTTTCAAAATGCCTCACTGTGTCCAAGGTTTTTAATGTTTATTTAATAAAAACCGTTTAAAAAAAATGTCTCGGAAGTTTTCCAAAAACCTCAAGGTAAACTGAGCCCAAAGTAGATAGTTGCTTCTTATTGTTGCTTACTGGGAAGGGTCTAGGACAGGGGTGTCAAATTTGATTTCATTGAGGGCCGCATCAGGGTTGTGTTTGACCTCGGGGGGCTGGGGTGGGCGTGGCCAGGGTGAACATGGCCAGCTCGACGTCACTCGTGTTGGAGGCGCCTGTGGTAGCCTGTGCACTCTGGCAGCGAAAACGGGCTCCCGAGCTCCATTTTCAGCTGTGACGGCCTCCTACAACCCACTGTCAGCGAAAATGCGGCCTTCCTGAGCTCCATTTTCAGTGGCAGAAGCCCCGCGGGCCAGTCCTTCACTGTTTCCAGGGCAGTCCCGCAGGCCAAATCTAAGCACCCCGTGGGCCAGATGCGGCCCGCAGGCCTTGAGATTGACACTCCTGGTCTAGGACAACTCGGTGCGGCCAACATGCCGTGACCAACTCGCCACAGCCAGCTTGCCACAGACATCTCGCTGTGGCCAACCCTCTGCAGGACAACTGGCCACAGACAACACTGCGGGACAAGAGTTACACTAATATCGAAGAAATGGTGGAATAGACTCATTAAAGAAAGGATGTAAAAGGAGGGACAAAATGAAATGTGAATGACAAAAATGAAAATAAATTTTGAATTACTTTAAATACGTACGGTAAATTGAATTGTTGAATTGTCCCGCAGAGAATTGGCCACAGAAAATTCTCCCACTGCAAGTTGGCCACGCCAAGTTAAAGTAACTTACTTTGAATTATCTTTACTTTTAAACAAACAAACATACAAACAATACATCCTTAATCATTCAGTGTTTCATCTGAGTGCATATTTTGTGACTCCTACTCCCTCCTCCATCATTTTCATATCATATTTCTATCATCCCTTTATATTTTCATTTAAATTGTTACATCATTCTTCCCAAATTTCTTACGTTTATATTAATTCATCAATTATCTAAATTTTTATATATATCTCTCTTCTCTAACCATTGATATAATTGCCCCCTTACTTTAAAATTCTCCGATTCTTCCTTTTCTTTAATTACCAATGTTAACCTATTCATTTTTGCACATTCCAATATTTTCTTAATTACTTCTCCCTCTAAAGGGATTTTCTCTGCTTTCCAATTTGTTTGTTGGTTTGTTTAAAAAATAAAATAAAAAACTTTTATAAAAAAATATCTTTACTTTAACTTTCCGTTGGGACAACTGGCTGCAGGACAAGAGTTACACTATTATCGAAGAAATGTTGGAATTTTAATTACTTTAATCTTGGCAATTACTTTATAAATTATTTAAATTTAATTTAAACGATTTAAATTGATTTAAACACATTTAAATTATTTAAATTTAAATTAATTCATTTAAATTGCTTTAAAGTAATTGCTAAGATAATGGTGGTGATTACCTTGGTAATTGCTTTATCAAAGAAATGGTGGAATTTTAATTACTTTAAATACTTAAATTGAATTGTTGAATTGTTCCACAGCGAGTTTTCCCACGGTGAGTTGGCCACGGAGAGATGTCCGGCTGCAAGTTGGCCGTGACAAGTTGACCATGGCTTGTTGGCCGCACTAAGTTGTCCCATTTCAAGATGATCACTTAGAGTTAGGACAAGGACAGCTGGATAACTTCCCTTAGGAGACCGTGCCTAGGACGGAAGTGTGCCAGGAATCAACAGGGTTTATTTTAGAAAGAGAACCCAAACAGATCTCCTAAGTGGCAGTTCACCCCCACCACATCCTCTTTCCCTGCTCTTTGTTTATAACATCTCCCTGTTCCTCAAAGAAAAGGAAATCCTTCACTTTCCATGGCAGCTTTGGTTGCTTTTCATCTGCTGAAGATTGCTTGCATGCTTTGAATTCTTTATTTCTTTTGCAAGGTTGAATGACTGGGCATTGAGAACAGTGGTGAAATGTAAAATTGGTTACGACTGGCTCTGTGGGAGTGGCTTGGTGGGGGGTAATGTGACGGGGTGGGCGTGGCCAACTTTTTTTTTTTTACTTTTAAAAAAAGCCTTTTTTCTACAACCTCTTTTTTTCTTTTAAAAGCAAAAATAAAAATGCTTTTAAAAGGCTCTGACGATCCCAGTTGAGTTGCCTGATTGTCAGAGGCTTTTGTTTTCTTTTAAAAGCATTTTTTTTTGTTTTAAAAGAAAAAAAAAAGCCTCTGACGATCAGGCAACTCAGCTGGGATTGTCAGAGCCTTTTAAAAGCATTTTTTTTACAACCTCTTCGGCCAAAGAGGTTTTAGAAAAAATGCTTTTAAAAGTTAAAAAAAAAAAAGCCTCTGATGATCGCGCGGCGCAGCTGGGCATGGGGGTGCAGGGATTTTTGCTACCGGTTCTCCGAACTACCCGGTGCCATCGCTACCGAATTGGGCGATCTGGTCTGAACCAGGAGCATTTCACCCCTGATTGAGAACATCTGATGAATTTGCTTTCTGGAGTTGCGTTTCTCTTCTGAAATCTGCTGAGGTTGTCGTGTGTGTGTATAATTGTGCAGTATACAGGTCGTCCTACTGTCTGGTCACCATTCAAAATTACAACACACTGAATAAAGTGACTTATGACCGGTTTTTACACTTAATGACCGTTGCAGCATCCCTGTGGTCACATGATCAAAATTCAGATGCTTGGCAACCGACTCATATTTATGACGGTTACAGTGTCCCAGGGTCATATGATCCCCCGCTTTTGCGACCTTTGGATAAGCAAATCAATGGGGAAGCCAGATTTACTTATCTACTAAGAGCTGAGGTGGCGCAGTGGTTAGAGTGCAGTACTGCAGGCTACTTCAGCTGACTGCTAGCTGCAGTTTAGCAGATTGAGTCTCACCGGCTCAAGGTTGACTCAGCCTTCCAGCCTTCCATCCTTCCAAGGTGGGTAAAATGAGGACCCAGATTGTTGGGGGCAAGAGGCTGACTCTGTAAACCGCTTAGAGAGGGCTGTGAAGCACTATGAAGCAGTATATAAGTCTAAGAGCTATTGCTATTGCTACTAGCTTAACAACTGCTGTGATTCACTTAAGAACTGTGGCAAGAAAGCTAGTAAAACTCACTTAACAACTGTCTTGCGTAGCAATGGAAATTTTGGGCTCAATTATGGTCATAAGTGGAAGACCTATATGTACTTATACCTATATGTAGTTCACTGGCCATTTTACTTTAAATTTTGTTCAGTAGAGAGGTGTCTTAGAATAAAGTTTTTCTCTGCTTAAAATGGATAGAATAGAATAGAATTCTTTATTGGCCAAGTGTGATTGGACACACAAGGAATTTGTCTTTGGTGCATATGCTCTCAGTGTACATAAGAAAAAATGAAATATATTCGTCAAGAATCATAAGATACAACACTTAGTTATAGTCATAGGATACTAATAAGCAATCAAATCATACTAGGAAACAATAAAAACAATATAAGTTGTAAAGATACAAGCAACATGGATATAGCCATAAAAACACGTCCCCTTCCTGGCTGCAGAGATTGTCACTGACAATGGCTTGTGTTTTTGGGCTCCACGCGTTGCATTTTCAGCCTCCAAACACTCCGTTTGAGAGCCCTTCAAGGCTGCGGGGATCGCCAAAGTACATCGCTGCTGATCGCTGCCCGAAAACGTGACACATTTGGAGGCTGAAAATGCGACGTGCGGTGCCCAAAATGGCTACCTGGAACAGCTGCTGCCTTCTCTTACCCCTTCCGCGCTTCGCCTGCTTTAGTCACTGGAGCTCCCTCCGATGATCAGCTGTGCTTTTGAAGCTGTTTTTCAGCCCCAACCAGCCCCAGCCTCAAAACCAGCAAGTGAATTAATGTGCTGAAACTGACCAGGCTAAGGACGCTAGCCCGATGAATACCTGGTAGGCAGAATTCCCCCCCCCTATTTTCCTCCCCAAAACCTAAGGTGCGTCTTATACTCTGGTGTGTCTTATACTCCGAAAAATACAGTAGTTTCCATTCATTGCTTCTTGTCATGCCTTCAGGTGCTTTGCAGAACAGGTTGACCCTATCTTCTTTATGGCAGCCCCTCAAATACTGGAATGCTGCTATCATGTCATCCGTAGTCCTTCTTTTCATCAAACTAGACATACCCAATTCCAGCAACCGTTCTTTATATGTTTTAGCCTCCAGTCCCCTAATCATCTTTGCTGCTCTTCTCTGCACTCTTTCTAAGAGCCTCCACATCTTTTTTACATTGTGGCCACCAAAACTGGATGCAGTATTTCTCTTAAGAGGTGAACGGGGCTGCCTTAATTCTGTCTCACTGCTTTGGCATGCTGCTTTGGGGCGTAGGAGGATCCTGGGAGCACTTTGCTTAATCTGGTTGGCTGGTGGTAGGTGACGGTGGAGGTGACTTAAGGTGTGCTCTGCTTCTCTCCCCTTTCTCTCCCACCAGCCCATGGTAGTGTGAAGTCCCCTGACCTCTTCTGCCTCGTCTTCTTCACCACCAACCAGGGGCCTGCCAAAGGGAGGGTCTCAGTCCTTCAGGAAAGAAAGTTTAATATGTATGGCAACTGTAAGTGCTGTTTTTCACTTCTAGACGAACGTCTTCCCACCTCCACCGAGCCAGATTTTGTGTTTTTCCTACAAAACAGCCATTTCTGTCCTTCTCCCTTCCCTTTGAAACCGTAGATTTTTGATCCCCTCCTTTTAGAGCAGTGGCGATTGAGAAGGGCAGGGAGACTAGAAAGGCCGAGAGATAGAAAGGCAGAGCAGGGAGCAGACTCAGGACGGACTTGCAGTGATGTGTGGCTGTTTCTTACCTTTGCAGAACAAAGTCAAAATCACGATCCACGTACGAGAAGGAGAGCTCTACCTCTTTCATGTCATCTTGAGATACATCAATTCAGGAAGCACGACAGTACTGGGCAAAATCACTGCTTCTCAGCCACGAAAACGAGGTAAGGGTCAAGATGGGATGGCCAAAAGGAGAGAGATGGGTAGATAGGTAGTGTTGTGGCTCCGATCACTGAGCCTGTGTTATCAGCAGGAGAGGACTCCGAGAGTGAAGGAGAGGAGTTGGCAAGGCCTCCCTCTCCAGGACCCTCCTCTCTGGCAATGCCTCCGGTGTCCTCCGAAGGCCAAGAGATAGGGCCGGGGCCAAGCACTTCCACGCAGCCGCAGGTGGACAGTAATGATAGCCTTGGTAGTACAGGGGTTTAAGGCACCCTGTTATTAAGCTTATTAAGACCAGCTGCCTGCAATTACTGCAGGGTTCGAATCTCGCCAAGGCTCAAGGTTGACTCAGCCTTCCATCCTTTCTAAGGTAGGTGAAATGAGGACCCAGTTTGTGGGGGCAATAAGCTGACTTTGTATAAATATACAAAAGGATGAAGGCTATTGCTGAGCATATTGTAAGCCGCCCTGAGTCTTCGGAGAAGGGCGGCATATAAATCAAATTAAAAAATAAAAAATAAAAAAAAATGATGATGATGATGAGTCTTGGCTGGACCTTTGACAGCGTCGCAGAGATAAGCGCGCGCAGCAGAGGAAGAGGTGTGCCAGGGATTAGGCTGAGTCACTGGACCACACCCCACAGGGTATAAAAGGGGGTGTGGTGGCCGTTCAAGCTCTATGATGAGCAAAAACTGATATTGAACAAACCTCTCTGCATTGCTGGACTTTTTGAATATTCTCTTATCTTTTGTGTGTTGGCTTTGAAAAAACACTCCCTTCGTAAGTAAAAGACTCTTGGCAGCCAGCCACTGGATTGCTGCCAATTCTGCTCTTACAGAAACCTTTGTTGGCTGGTTTATTTCACTATTGACTGTCTGTGGGTGTGTGTGATAGATAGATAGATAGATAGATAGATAGATAGATAGATAGATAGATAGATAGATAGATTGTGTCTATATTTTTCTTGACTGTACACCGCCTTGAGTCCTACGGGAGAAAGGCGGTATAGAAATATAATAAATAAATAAATAAATAAATAAATAAATAAATAAATAAATAAATAAATAAATAAATAAATAAATAAATAAATAAATAAATAAATAAATAAATAATCTACTGTATCCACTAGATAGATAGATAGATAGATAGATAGATAGATAGATAGATAGATAGATAGATAGATAGATAGATACAGTGGTGGGTTCCCACCGGTTCGGCCGAGCCGGTAGCGGTGACGATATGACATCACCGAACCGGTTCTGCCCCCCCCGCGTTATTCTTACCTTTTATTTGGCCCCACCCTCAATCTGTTGCTGCCTCCTGAGTCCCAGCTGATCAGCTAGAAGGAAAAAAACTGTTTAAACTCTTGCCACAGGGCTTCAAAGTGTGGTGGTAGACCGGTGCCTCCAAAAACAAATGAGTAGACAGGTGCCTGCAAAAATAAATGGGTAGACCAGTGCCTCCAAAAACAAATGAGTAGACTGGTACAGCTCTGCAAGCAGTTAAAAGCCTGGTAGACCAGTACCTCTGCTAAATCCTAAAGAATTCTCACATGACCATTAAGCCACACCCACAAAATAAGCCCACAGAACCCGTAGTAAAAAAAATTAGAACCCACCCCTGGATAGAGAGAGAGAGAGATAGATAGATGAACGATTAGATAGTGATATACTGTATATAAGCATTGTTGCTACTGGTGAATGAAGAGAACCAAGAGCCCTTGACTAGGGAACTTATTCAGAACATGCTGTTGTCTAGTATTATTTTTTTTTCACTTGCTTTTGTTCAATCATTTTGTTCAATGATCTGCCAATTGTTCAATGATCTGCCAATTGTTCAATCATTTTGTTCAATGATCTGCCAATCAGGTTAGCACTAATGATATCATGATGGAATCCTGTGAGAGTAATGCATCAAGATAGCGTGCCTATGGAATATAGCATAGCTAAGTGCTATGAAAGAAGAAGGGAGTAGTCAAGCTATCCTCCAAAGCACCTGAGGGCAGGACAAGAAGCAATGGGTGGAAACTAATCAAGGAGAGAAGCAACTTAGAACTAAGGGGAAATTTCCTGACTGTTAGAACAATTAACCAATGGAACAACTTGCCTCCAGAGATTGTGAATTCTCCAACACTGGAAGTTTTTAAGAAGATTTGGATAACCATTTGTCTAGGTGGTGTAGGGTTTTCTGCCTAAGCAGGGAGTCGGACTAGAAGACCTCCAAGGTCCCTTCCAATGCTGTTATTCTTCTTCTATTCTAAGTGTTTCTCAACGTGGGTCACTTTAAGATGGGTGGACTTGCTGGCTGTGGAATTCTGGGAATTGAAGTCCACCCATCTTAAAATGGCCCAGGTTGAGAAACCCTGATACAGCTGTTAACCCGTTCATAGAGTAGCATTGGAGCTGGTTCTCCATTTTCCAGCCCAAGGCAAATAATTTGCACGTTTTCTAATCCAACGGAAAGTCAAATGTATATCTTTTCCTAATTGCAGGTACTGAACAGACTAAGCAGATTGTATTTGGGCCAACCCAAGAGCCGACATTTGTCACTGTTCCTCACCACAGCTTTGGAGAACCATTTGTGTTAAGTCCCCATGTTTGGTCCCTGATCATTGAAGCTGAAGATGTCCTCCTTGTAAGTCTGGTCTTCCTTTTCTCCCTACAGGCAGGATGGAGGCAAAAGGAATCTGGGTCTCATATTTCCATTCTTCCTTCTAGGATTATCTGGTTCTGCTTCCCAGCTCTTATTACGAAGCTCCTATATTGCAATATAAAGTATCGGATCCTTGTACCTATAGCCCAGCTCCTGAACATGTGGGTCAAAAGTAAGCCTTCCATTTTTATTTTTTGTCATATCTTTGTATTGCATTTGACCTACAGCGCATTTGGGAAGTGGGCATTTTTTTATTGGGTTAGCTGAGCCATCCATTGCTTGCTTTAATTGAAAAAAGTAATATAACGGTCCCAAAGGCGCTTTTTCGAAAGGCAACTGGACTCATATTTATGACGGTTGCAGTGTCTCGGGGTCATGGGATCCCCTATTGCGACCATGTTATTAACTTAACAAATACAGTGATTCACTTAACAACCATGGCAAAGAAAAGGTCGTAAAATGAGGCAGAATTCACTTCACAATTGTCTCGCTTAGCAATTTTGGGCTCAATTGTGGTTGTGAGTTACCACCTGTAAATAAATCCCTTTCAGTAATTTGTGATCTGTTCCTAGGAAAAGAAGATAAAATAATTCCTGTCATGTTGTTTAATATAGGGAAAATTACAATCGGTTTCTAAACATGGATTATTCTTCATTAAGTGACGGTACTAGAATCTCTGTAGCTCTTTAGGCGGGAAAAGTTGGTTTTTGGAGAAATACTTGATTTATTCAAATATTGTGGTGTAGGGTTTCCTGCCTAAGCAGGAGGTTGGACTAGAAGACCTCCAAGGTCCCTTCCATCTCTGTTATTCTATCTTCTATTCTTCCTTGTTGAATTTATGACTTTGTTTTTTCCTTTGACATTTCACTTCTTATCCAAGAAGCTTCTTCAGTTCTGATTGAATGGTGGAGGACGGAAGGATTTATACTCCTTGCAGACAGCTGGTCATTTGCATTGTTTTAGAGAGTCGTTGAGGCCACCTGGAGGTTTATCTGTGTCATCAGGTTCACCTGAGTGGTGCAAATGGGTATGGAGCCTTCTTGGAACTGCTTGAAAGGATTGTGTTGTAGACTGGAGATAGATGATGTCGTATCCCTCCCCCCTCTGTTGAGAGACGGCTGTTCAATTTTGACATAGATGGCCTCTTTGACTCCTCTTTCAAACCAGCAGTCCTCTCTGTCAAAAATGTGGACTTTGCTGTCTTCAAAAGAGTGGCCTTTGTTTTTCAAATGCAGATGGACTGCTGAATCTAGTCCTGATAGGTTTGTTCTCCTGGATCTCCATAGACATAATATCATAGTTCCCCCCAAATAAGACATCCCCTGATAATAAGCCCAATCGGGCTTTTGAGTGCATGGCAATAAGGCCAAGCGCTTATTTCAGGGCTCAAAAAAATATAAGACAGGGTCTTATTTTCAGGGAAACACGGTAGTGTCTTTAGTTGCTGCACCTACACAACCTATGCAACTGGAAGGTAATGCATATGTGTGTCTACTCTTGTTAGGAATGCCAGAAAGTAAGAACAGGTAATCCTCAATTTACAGCCATTTGTTTACTGGTCAAAATTACGACAGCACTGGGAAACTGGTCCTTGCCCTTATAACTGTCTCAGCATCCGCAATTCCATACTGTCAAGTGATCAAAATTCAGGCATTTGGTAACTGGCATGGATTTAGAATTTATTTTATTTATTTATTTTGTCGCATTTCTATGCCGCCCAACTCCCAAGGGACAATGGTTGCAGCATCCTGGGGTAATGTGATCCCCTTGTGCGACCTTCCTAACTGGCTTCTGAATGGAGGGGTGGGGGGGAAGCTGGATTGCTTAATCACCTCATGATTCCCTTAACAAGGGTTGTAAAATTGGGTGGATGACAATCACCTCGCTTAACAACAGAAATTTTGATGCAGATTGCAGTTGTAAATCGAGATCTCCCTATAGTGAAATCTGATTGGTCTCTTAGTAATTATATTTTTTCTTTGTAATAGTCAATGACCAGCCCATAAAACATATTAAAAAATGAATCAAATCAGCCATCTTACAACAAAAGTTTAGGTCTATTATTGGCAAGTAGACACTAAGATGAGTATAATAACCTAAGATTAAATGAAAGGGCAAGCCCTTTTTAAGCCAGATTCACTGGCTAGGATATTCGTGGATGTTCCGTTGTAGTTTTCTACAACAACCCTGTGGAACTCGTTTGCCTTGTCTTCTTGTGGTGTTCTTTCAGTTTCTCAGTCTAGTCTGAAGCCACGGGATTTCCTAGAGATCCAAGTAAAATAATAACAATTGAAAAAATAGAACATTGAAGTAAAGTCAGGTCTGGACGGATGAACTAAACCAAGGTCAGCTAAGTGCTGCTGTCCGTTTTGGGCAATTTTTCTCTTCAAAATATTTCTACAGATTTTATTTGACTAGGAATTTGGCCAGGATTGAAATAATACTCAGAAGGACTGAAGTCAGGGATGAAATTCAGCAGGTTCTGACAGGTTCTAGAGAACCGTAGTAGAAATTTTGAGTAGTTTGGAGACCCGGCAAATACCATCTCTGGCTGGCCCCAGAGTGGGGTGAGAATGGGGATTTTGCAGTATCCTTCCCCTGCCAGGCCCGCCACACCACGCCCACCAAGCTACGCCCACAGTGCCGGTAGTAAAAAAAATTTGAAATTCACCACTGACAGAAGTATTATATACAGAGGTGGGTTTCAGCAGGTTCTCACCAGTTCTGGAGAACCGGTAGTGGAAATTTTGAGTAGTTCGGAGAACCGGTAGTAAAAATTCTGACTGGCCCCGCCCCCATCTATTCTCTGCCTCCCAAGTCCCAGCTGATCAGGAGGAAATGGGGATTTTGCAGTAACCTTCCCCCGGAGTGGGGTGGGAATGGAGATTTTACAGTATCCTTCCCCTGCCATGCCCACCAAGCCACGCCCACCAAGCCACACCCATAGAACCGGTAGTAAAAAATTTTGAAACCCACCACTGATTATATACACTTTTTAAATCCTGTGAGCTGATGGGTTAACTCTGTTTAGAAGTACAAAGTGAATATTGAATGAATTCTGGGTTTTACTTTGGGCCTATAAAAGATTTATTTTTTCCCAAGTAGCCTTCTAAGTTTAGGGAGGCAGGAGAACTAGAGTGAATCCTATTATATCTGTCCCTTCCTTTATTATTATTATTATTATTATTATTATTATTTTGCTTCTGGCATTTTAAAGACAAACTTGAAAGGATGTATGAAAAGTTTCTTCTTGATCTGTGATGGGAAATGTTAACCTCTTGATCCATTTTTTTTGTAAGTCCTGTCTGATTGCTTCCTTTCTCTCTAAATGCAGAGATGGCTTGCCATATAGGGAAAAAGACAGAGAAATGGTGCTAGGAAGAGCAAGAGAGATAAGAGCGGTGTCAGAGAGAGAAGACAGAAAAGGGAATGGAGGGGGAAAAAATGAGAAACCAGGACAGAGTTTTTGGCCACATAATGCTCTGGCCACATCCATTGTTGATTTTGGCCTACCTACTGCTGACAAACATTCTCTATCAGTTGATTTCCCCACGGCAACGTTCTTCTCAGTGTTTAAAAAAAGATTTGCTGAAAAAAAAATTATGATTATTCGTATCACGCCTTTATTGTTTTCACAAATAACTCAAGGCGGCAAACATATCCGATTCAACTTCTTCCTGCTATTTTCCCCACAACAACCTTGTGAGGAGAGTTGGGCTGAGAGAGAGAGACTGGCCTGGTCACCCAGCTAGCTTGCATGCCTAAAACGGGACTAGAACTCACAGTCTCCTGGTGTTTGGTTCAAAGCCACCCAGCCACCTTACATACCTAAAGTGGGACTAGAACTCACTATCTCCTGATGATTGTTCCAACGTCACCCAGCTAGCTTTAATGGTCAAGATGGGACTAGAAGTCCCAGTCTCCTGGTTTCTGTCCTGGTGCCTTAACTACTAGATCAAACTGGCTCATATACTGTGTGTATATATCATACATACATACATACATACATACATACATACATACATACATACATACAGGGATGGGCTGCTGGGGGCTTGCACGGGTTCAGGAGAACCTCTAGCTAAGATTCTGTGCAGTTCAGAGAACCCCAAATCCCACTTCTGGCTGGCCCTGCCCCGTCCCCCTGCCCCTCCCAGGAGTCCTTACGTGGCCCGTTTTGGATGCAGGTAAGTACAGGGCACACGTGGAGGCTCAGGGAGGGCGAAAAACGGGCCTACCGGAAGTTCGGGAAGGCTGGAAACAGGCCCGTTTCTGGTCTCTAGAGGGCCTCTGGAGCCTGGGGAGGCCATTTTCGTCCTCCCCGAGGCTCAAGGAAAGCCTCCGGAGCCCGGGGAGGGCAAAAACGCCCCCTCCACCATGGTGCAAGAGCCTGACTAGGCCACGCCCAGCATGGCTATGCCTACCCAGCAACCTGGCAGAGAACCCCTTGCTAAAATTTCTGAAGCCCACCCCTGCATACATACAAAGAAGATACATACTCCTCTCCTACTTTCTCCTTCCTCCTCTCCTACCTCATCCTACTTCCCCTTCCTTTCCCCCACTCCTCTTTTCTTTTTCCCCTTCTCCCCTTCTCTCCTTCTCTCCCCTACCCTTCCTTCCTCTCCTTTTCCCTTTCTTCCATTCCTCTCCCTCTCTCTCCTCTTTCTACCCTCTACTCCTCTCTCCTTTCTATCTTCTTTGCTGTGGAATATTCTCCTTGTTTGGTATCCAAGCAACTCCTATATTCTAATAGTATATACTTTCTTTCAATTTCTTTTTGGATTTATTCTATCTATCAGTATTATCATCATAATTGTACATTTATTCTTATTATCTTCTTTCTTTTCTCCCCCTCATCCCCCTTTTTCATTTATTTGGGTTTCTATTTCTTTTTTATCCTCTCCCTCGTTTAACTTTCTATGATCTGAATCATTTATCTATCCTCTTATCTTCATATTTCTTTTCTAACCATATGTAAAATCTTCCCCATGTCTTGAAATACACTGATTCCCCTTTATCTCTTATTCTTAGAGTTAATCTATTCATTTCTACACAGTCTAAAATCTTTTTTATTACTTCACCTTCTGACGGTATTTTTTTTGTCTTCCAATTTTGTGCAAATACAATTCTTGCTGCTGTTATTATATGTATAGTTAAATACACATCTTCTTTACTATATCTCTCTGGGAGAATACTCAATAAAAAAAAACCTCTGGTTTTAATTCTATAGATTTATGTAATATTTCTCCCAACCATTTCTGTATTCTAGACCAATAATTTTTTGCTTCTAAATATGACCACCACCTATGATCCCGGCAAATGCAAACATTTCCAACATTTGGCTGAATTATCCTTAAACATCTTTGCTAATCTTTCTGGTGGCATATGCCACCTAAATAAAATGTTGATATTGCACTGGAGATAATTCTGCCAGTACTGATTTTTTTTGTACTCATTTGACTGGTATTTGAACATGAGTGCTAAAAACTTTTTTTCTATTCTTTCCAGTTGCTTCCTATATAAGTACTTGCCTGTGGAGCAGTTCTCATTTGTGTCAGGCAAAGATGCTTTGTGCAAGTTGGACAACAATTTACCAAGTCCTTGTCCTGTAGAGCAGATCTTTCCTACCTTCCCCAAATTGGTGCAGTGTAGTGGCACTCAGGTAAGTAATTCCATAATCATGTAAAATCTTCAGTTAAACCTTCTATGTAAAAAAATCGGACTCCTGAGGCCTTCAAAATCAACCTTCATACGGACATTTTTAAGATGTTAGAAAGCCAACGTTATTAAATGAATGAGATACCATTTAAATATGAGCCAGCAGTGTGCAGCAGCTGCCAAAAAAGCCAACACAGTTCTAGGCTGCATTAATAGAGGGATAGAATCAACATCACATGAAGTGCTAATACCACTTTATAATGCCTTGGTAAGGCCACACTTACAATACTGCATCCAGTTTTGGTCGCCACGATGTAAAATGATGTGGAGACTCTAGAAAGAGTGCAGAGAAGAGCAACAAAGATGATTAGGGGACTGCAGGATAAAACATATGAAGAACGGTTGCAGGAACTGGGTATGTCTAATTTAATGAAAAGAAGGTCTAGGGGAGACATGATAGCAGTTTTCCAATATCTCAGGGGTTGCCACAAAGAAGAGGGACTCAAACTATTCTCCAAAGCACCTGAGGGCAGGATAAGAAGCAATGGGTGGAAACTAATCAAGGAGAGAAGCAACTTAGAACTAAGGAGAAATTTCCTGCTAGTTAGAACAATTAATCAGTGGAACACCTTGCTTCCAGAAATTGTGAATGCTTCAACACTGGAAGTTTTTAAGAAGATGTTGGATAACCATTTGTCTGAAGTGGTGCAGGGTTTTCTGTCTAAGCAGGGGGTTGGACTAGAAGACCTCCAAGGTCCCTTCCAAGTCTGTTATTCTATTCTATTCTAAACATTCATATTCAGTATCTTTGCACTAAATTAGATTTAGCTTTGTCCTGGCTGTGTCCACTTTAGTTGGGACATGGTTCCCAGAGGCCCTTTGCAAATGGGTAGTGAAAGGTTCTTGGTGCAACAAAATTGTGCCTCTCTATCAGTGCTTAACTTTTTACAACACTTTAGAATCTCCATAGACACTCAAGGAAAAATCTTATGCCAAGAAACACCTTATATGAGATTTTATGAGGAATCTGTTTGGAGGGACACTCAATCTTTCTGCTTTTTCCTTTTCAACAGGTGGAAGTACAACTGGTAATTCCTGTACCCCAGCCAGGGAAATATGTGCTTCTGATGGAGTATGCCAATGAAGATATTCCACAGACTATCGAGGTATCTGTGAGCACACCACAGAAGGCTCCTCGGCTGGGCACTCTTACGATATACACCTGCAAATACAGGTATGTCTCCAAATAAGGAGATGAGGGGAGATTGTGGACTTAATCATCTTTTCTTGTCTTTCCTTTTACTGATACTCCAGATTTTCAGTCAAACTTCCTAAACTTAAAATGCAGGTCAACTTGTAACCATTTGTTTCATGACCATGTGAATAGTCCTCAACTTACAACTGTTTGTTTAGTGTCCATTTGAAGTTACAACACCATTGAAAAAAGTGACTTATGACTGTTTTCACACTTATGACCATTGCAGCATCCTCAAGGTGACGTGATCAAAATTCAGACGCTTGGCAACTGACTCATATTTATGACGGTTGCAGTGTCCTGGGGTCACCTGATCCCTTTTTGCGACCTTTTGACCAGCAAAGTCAATGGGGAAGCTGGAATCACTTAACAACCATGTCACTAACTTAACAGTTCCAGTGATTCACTTAATAAATGTGGCAAGAAAGGCTTGAATAGAATAGAATAGAATAGAATAGAATAGAATAGAATAGAATAGAATAGAATAGAATAGAATAGAATAGAATAGAATAGAATAGAATAGAATAGAATAGAATAGAATAGAATAATTTATTGGCCAAGTGTGATTGGACACACAAGGAATTTGTTTTGGTGCATACACTCTCGGTGTACAAAAAATTAGCCACGGAAATGTTGAGCTCCAGTGTGGTCATAAGTGGAGGACTACCTGTAATCATTTAAACTTCATCCATTTTGATTCTCCAACCTGACCTCGGGTAGAATTTTCACAGTTGTCATTTATAGTATTTTGGTTTCAAATATTAGTTTTATTAAAACACAGGTAGTCCTCAAATTAGAACAGTTTGTTTAGCAACTATTCTAAAGTACAACATCATTGAAAAAAGTGACTTATGACTGTTTTTCACACTTATGACTGTCACAGCAGTCCCATGGTGATGTGATCAAAATTCAGACCCTTGGCAACTGACTCATATTTATGACGGTTGCAGTGTCCCAGGGTCATGTGATCCTTTTTTGCGACCTTTTGACCAGCAAAGTCAATAGGGAAGCCGGATTCACTTAACAACCGGGTTTCTAACTCACCAAGTACAGTGATTCACTTGACAACTGTGGCAAGAAAGATTGTAAAATGGGACAAGACTCACGTAACAAATGTCTCACTTAGCAACATAAATTTTGGGGCTCAATTGTGGTCGTAAGTCGAGGACTACCTGTGTAAAATACAGAACTACAAAGAAAGGGGGAAGGGAAAGTGTAGGGTAGTAGGCGAAAAGAAGAAGAAAAACATTGACTTCTGACACCTTTTGGTGAAATAATTTATGGCTTTACAAACAGTCCATGCCTAGAAGATTGAGTACAGGTAATCCTCAATTTACGACCACAGGTGAGCCCAGAATTTATGTTGCTAAGTGAGACATTTGTTAAGTGAGCTTTGCCCCATTTTACGACTTTTATTGCCACATCTGTTAAGTGAATCACTGCAGTTCTTAAATTAGTAACACAGTTGTTAAGTGACTCCAACTTCCCCATTGACTTTGCTTGTCAAAAGGTCGCAAAAGGGATCACAACACTCACAAATATGAATCAATTGCCAAGCATTCAAATATAAATCATGGGAAGCTGCAACAGTCGTAAGTATGAAAAACGGCCGCAAGTCACTTTTTTCATAAGTCACAAGGCCCAGAAAAGGCAAGACAAGCATCGAACTCCAGATTTGTTTTCAGCGCCGTTGTAACTTTGAACGGTCGCTAAATGAACCGTTGTAAGTCAAGGACTACCTGTAATCTGCATCAGCCTTTATACCGCAGTTTATGTGCTGTTTAGATTCCCGGCCTTGTAAATATCCGAGGCAGCAATCCAGCCAAAAGTCCACATCCTCAGAACAAGACATGTGTGAGATGAAAATAGCACGCACATCCTGACCTCCGACAATCTATTCAAACAACTGGACAGTGTTTATATCAACGATGGATGGATTATACTGTCTGGAACTGCTGTTTTTGCAAATCGGGATACAGATCGTGACCTTAAACGATCGGAAACGAGGCCCTGGGATATCCTTCAGAAGCATCTCCTTGCTGTCACTCAACTCATTCAAAGCTCATAAGGGATCTATATTAAACCACAAAGGATGTGTGTGTGAAAAGACATACTGGGAAAATGAGTTTGATCACTTTTTTTTTGTCTCGCAGTTTCCTTTGTCGTGGGATCGTGGTAGATTCTCAAAGCCGCTTAGCAGCATTTGAACTTGACAAAGAGGCGAGAGTTCAGTTCACGGCAGGTCAGGCCCGCTTTTTCCTGGTAAGTCTTACAAGCAGAGGCAATAATCGGATGCAAATTTGAGCATCTTAAATTAGGGCAGTTAAATTGTTACCTCAGGGCAGGGGTGGGATTCAAAAATTTTAGCAAATGTTTCTCTGCCCGGTTGCTGGGTGGGTGTGACCATGGTGGGTGTGGCCTACTTGGCCTCGTGCACCATGGTGGAGGGGTGTTTTTGCCCTCCCCAGGCTCTGGAGGCCTTCCTCGAGCCTTCGGGAGAGCGAAAAGAGCCCCCCCTGGGCTCCAGAGGCCCTCCGGAGGCCGGAAACCACTGAATCCCACCCCGGTTACCTGTATGGGAGGGGTGAGTAGAGAAGGGTTGGACTGAAAAATAATTTTGGACCCAGAAGAGGCAAGACAAGCATCGTACTCCAGATTTTTGCTCTTGAAAAGCAGCTAAGAGCCAAAGATAACATTTTGCAGAAGTTGTCAAATTCCAAAAATCAAATTCCAAAGTCCCTATGTTGTGTTGCCTGCTATTGTCGCCCTAGCCAGGATGAGTTCCTATACAGTTAGTCCTTGACTTACAACCTTTCAAAGTTACAACAGCTCTGAAAAAAGTGACTTATGATCGTTTTTCACACTTACGTCCATTGCAGCATCCTTGTGGTCACACGATCAAAATTTGTATTCTTGGCAACTGGCTCATATTTATGACAGCACAAAGACTGTTTGCTGTTATAATCGTGATGAAAAAGTAATCTTGCTACCAGCCCTCATATTTATGACTTTTGCAGGTCTGTAAAGCAAAGTGAAGGTGAAGTAAGATTGTAAGTCAAGGTTTCACATAGCGACCACTTCACTTAACAACCAAGTTGCCAGTCCCAATTCTGGTCGCTAAATGAGGACCACCTGTAAAGAAAAAAAACCTCCTTGGCCCCACTTATTACACAGTTATTTTAGAATGAGTTGCTTGGCATTATCTGAAGCAATATATCTAGGTTACACCGGATGGGAGCCATTCTTGGATGTAATTAAGATTCAGTGCAAAGCTCGTTTTATGAGGAGTGGCTATTTGTAGGAATAACTCGCTCACAAGGAACCGTGAAGTGTTTCTTGTCCAATTGCAGAAATTGGAAATTCGGCCATTAACCTTTCACATTCACTCCCTTTGTGGGTTCTTGCTTTGCTTTAGATGTTTTCCTGGGCAACAGAGAGCACCAACTTTCTAAGTGGCACCCTAGACAGTATTTTAAGTGAACAAAACAGGTGGCTGCTCTTTTCTTTTTCTTTGCAGCCATCTCTCTCTCTCTCTCTCTCTCTCTCTCTCTCTCTCTCTCTCTCTCCTCCCTCTTTCTCTCAAAAGAGCAAATTGACAGAAACAGCTGCTTGTTCTCTGCTCCATTTGATCTTTATACAGTGAACAAAAGAGAGAGAAAAAGAGATGGCCCCGCCTTTTTTTTCCCCTGGAAGGTTTCTTATCCTCCCACCCCCTCAAAAAACAAGAAAAAAAAGACCAAATCAAAGTTTAGGAACATGTTGCCATAGCAAACAGAGGATGACTAATCAGTTTCTTTGCTGGGAACTCTCCCTCCCACCCCTCTTTTCCAAGGAAGGGTCTGTTGCGGGTCAAACAAAGAGATGTTTCTGTTTATTGCACACTGTTATTTGCCAACAGGTGCCCTTTTCCCTTTGAATGAATGTAGAAAAGTTAAGTCATTTTTTCTGTCAGTGGTAGGAAACTACGGCCCCTTTATGATCTGTGGACTTCGACTCCCAGAATTCCTGAGCCAGCATGGCTGGCTCAGGAATTCTGGGAGTTGAAGTTTCCAGGTCATAAAGGGGCCATAGTTCTCCACTCCTGTTTTATGCATCCATGCTGGCTCAGGAATTCTGGGAATTGAAGCAGTGGTGAAATCTAAAATTTGTTACTAGTGGTTCTGTGAGTGTGGCTTGGTGGGGGGGGGGGTAATGTGACTGGGTGGGCGTGGCCATTTTTAATTTTTTTTTACTTTTAAAACCATTTTTTCTACAACCTCTTCGGCAAAGAGGTTGTAAAAAAATGCTTTCAAAAGGCTCTGACGATCCCAGCTGTGTTGCCTGATCGGCAGAGGCTTTTTAAAAAAGCCTCTGCCGATCAGGCAACTCAGCTGGGATCGTCAGAGGCATTTAAAAGAAAAAAAAGGGGTTTTTTTCTTTTAAAAGCCTTTGACGATCCCAGCTGAGCCGCGCGATCATCAGAGGCTTTTTTTTTTTAACTTTTAAAAGCATTTTTTGGCCGAAGAGGTTGTAGAAAAAATGCTTTTAAAAGTAAAAAAAAAAGCGTCTGATGATCGCGCAACTCAGATGGTCATGGGGGGGGGGGGCAGGGATTTTTGCTACCGGTTCTCCGAACCACCCGCCTACATCGCTATCGGATTGGGCGATCTGGTCTGAACCAGGAGCATTTCACCCTTGAGTTGAAGTCCCCAAGTCATAAAGGGGCCCTAGTTCCCCACCCCTGTTTTATGCATTTTTCCTGGCTCAGGAATTCTGGGAGTTGAAGTCCCCCAGGTCATAAAGTGGCCCTAGTTCCCCACCCTTGTTTTAAGCATTCAACCTCATCTGTACAAAACCGCTTTGATTTTTGCTCCAGAAAAAAAAAGCATAAATCCTCTTCTCTTTCTCATCCTTTTTTTCCTCCTCCTCTGTCTTCAGTACAAAGTGTACTTGGTCCCCTACGAGCTATTCACTCTGGAGTTTTTGGAGCCAAAAGTTCATTGCATCAGTACTCATGGGATGTCATCGCTGAACAGGTAAATCATTTTATTGGTTTGTTTTCTAAGTAATTTTTATGGCCACCCAGCTCTGCAAATTGCAATTTTTGAGTGGCTAGCCTAGGATGAAAAAGATGAGAAGCAATAAGATAAACAGCTTGTTTACAAAATATGAGAGCTAATTAGAACTGTAAGTACTTAATTGTAGAAATGCCACATAAAACATTTCTCAAGTATGTGTTTTTACAATCGTTGCGATGTCTGGTATGTTGTCTGGGTTTCCTGTTTGATGTTCCAGGCTGTGGTTTGTCTGAAACGATGTAGGGCAGGGGTGTCAAACTCCAGGCCTGCATGCCAGATCCGGTCCGCAGGGTGCTTAGATCTGGCCTGCGAGACCATCCTGGAAACAGCGAAGGACGGGCCCCTGGTGCCTCTGCCAGCGAAAATGGAGCTTGAGAGTTGCAGGAGGCCATTGCAGCCGAAAACTGGGCTTGGGAGCCCGTTTTCGCTGGCAGAGCACTCGGGCCACCATAGGTACCCCCGAGACAAGTGACGTCAAGCTGGCCACACCCACACTGGCCACACCCATCCCGATCCCCCAAGGTCAAACACTACCCTGATGCGGCCCTCAATAAAATCGAGTTTGACACCCCTGATGTAGGGTCTCCTACTTGAGCAAGGGGTTGGACTGGAAGACGTCTAGGGTCCTTCCTAGCTCTGTTATTCTGTTGTTTTATTTTGAGAAGAAATTGTAACATGCTTAATTTATTAATTTCATGTAGTCCTCAACTTACGACCATTTATTTAGTGACTGTTGAAAGTTACGACAGTGCTGAAAAAAGTGACTTAGAACTGGTCTTCGGAATTGTGACCATTGCTGTGTCCTCGCCATGGTGAATGTAAATGGAAAGGATTGTGGTTGATGCAGGAATGCTCTCTGGCACCATTTGTGATAGATTTATTTATATGCTCATTTCCTTATACAGAGTGACTACGGAAAATGGTCCCCAGCCTGTTTAAACACCCTGTTTTGGTAATGACTCGTGGTAGCCTTTGCTTTCTGCTATCTGCAGCCTGTTTTGGAATTATTTTAATTAATTTATGAAAAGTGTTTATATATCATAACACAAATGACCCTGAAACAGTTTAAAAGGACCATAAAACAATATTTCTTGGAGTGTCCATAAAGGAAAATGTGTACAGGTTAGTCCTTGACTTACAACCAGTGGTGGGTTCCTCCCGGTACCGCCCAGTTCCGCCGAGCCGGTAACGGTGACGATATGACGTCACCAAACCACTTCTGCCCCCCCCCCACATTATTCTTACCTTTTATTTGGCCCCACCCGCAATCTATTGCTGCCTCCTGATCAGCTGAGTCCCAGCTGATCGGCTAGAGGGAAAAAAACCATTTAAACTCTTGCCCCGGGGTTTCAAAGGGCCGCCCTACAGCTGATCAGTGTTAAAAGGCAGTGTGCTAGTAGACCGGTGCCTGCAAAAACAAATGGGTAGACAGGTACAGCTCTGCAAGCAGTTAAAACCCTGGTAGACCAGTACCTCTGCTAAATCCTAAAGAATTGTCACATGACCATCAAGCCACGCCCACAAAATAAGCCACGCCCACAGAACTGGCAGTAAAAAAATTTAGAACCCACCCCTGCTTACAACCATTCCTTTAGTGACCGTTTGAAGTTACCCCAGCACTGAAAAAAGTGACTGATGACCATTTTCACATTTACAACCATTGCAGTATCTCATGGTCACGTGATCAAAATTCGGACACTTGGCAATTGGCTCATATTTATGACGGTTGCAGCGTTCCAAGGATCCTGCGATCCTCTTTTGCGACTTTCTGACCGGCAAAGTCAGTGGGGAAGCCAGATTCATTTAACAGCCATGTAACTAACTTAACAACTGCAGTGATTCATTTAACAACGATGGCAATTGATTATTATTAAGATATTGGAGTGTATTACTTGGAATAAGATTTAAGAAAATGTATGGCATAAAATGTTCTGGTTTATTATTTTGATATTAAATGAATGATTGTAATATTTAAATGAGATTTTAAATTTAAGGGGTTTCATATAGAGATGAAGGAAAAAATGGAATTTGGTGAAGATTAGAGCTAGGATGAATGGGCAATATGGATTCAAAAAAGGGGAAGAAAAGAGAAAAAAAGGGAAAATATTATGGCAAAAGGGAATATATAAATTGCATTGAAAAATTGTTTAAATTTATGAACCAGCCAATACTCTGTTCAGAAAAAAATACATTGCTTGTGTGTTTGTCTCTGTGTTAAAAAATTAAAAAAAAACTTTTTACAAAAAAAAAACAATGGTGGCAAGAAAAGTTACAAAATGGAGCAAAATTCAGTTAACAACTGTCTGGCTTAACAAGAGAAACGTTGAGCTCAATTATGTGGTCATAACTTGAGGACTGCCTATATTGTTTCACTCTTGGAACCAAAGAGAACATTCAAATTGTTTTTAAGCTGAGGAGAGGATGTAAATTCATTATAATCCTCTTGTTCCTTTGTTTTGTATCTCAGAGCCAAAAGGCTATCATACAAACAGACTTGATTACAGTTAAACAGGGAAGACAAAAGAGCATCTGTAGAAGATCAAAAGAATCATAATGAAAGTGACCTTAGTAAAATCAAGCCTCCATGCTTTGCTTTGCTTTGCATTATAGTTACTCTCAATGTTCCTTTGATGTCTGGATAGAACAGGCATTTTTCTTGACTCATCTGATTGTTCTTTTTTTCTTTCTGTCCTCAGTAGTTCCTGTGTCCCATCAAGATATCAGAAGATTTCACAATCAGTTGTCCTGGAGGAAGGACAGTCGCTACCCATTGCTCCAGACTTGCCCCTAATTCACGCCATTAGCATCCCACCAGAAGGCAGTCTGCCAGCTTCTGCACCTCAACCTCCAACTTTGATAGACGCTTCCGCAAAACTCATTTTCTTAAGAGCGCCACAGGTAAGTATGGTTTGGGACACACTGCCGAGGTGTGGAGAGGTCATAGTTTTATTGGAAGTTTGATTTTTTTTTTAATAACTTAGGGTTTTTTTTTGTCCTTTGTATAATTTTACTTTCCATTCTTGAAGTTTTCCTATGGGGCTAAACATGATGTAACTCCGGCTGCTAACAGTGTGTTAAAAAAGTGTGTAAAACTTCTTACAGTGAAGTTTCACAAGTACAGTATAAAGCAATGCAATTCTTGGCTAGCCATAGGAATCGGGAGTCAGTTAGTCTGCGTTGTAAAATAATACAGGCTCTATAAAAGTTTTCTATGAATGAATGAATGAATGAATGAATGAATGAATGAATGAATGAATGAATGAATGAATGGTTAGCCTAAGGCAGGGGTATCAAACTCAAGGCCTGGGGGCCAGATCCAGCCCACGGGATGGTTAGATCCGGCCCGCGGAGCCGCCATGGAAACAGCAAAGGACTGTCCTGCGGTGCCTCTGCCAACGAAAACGGAGCTCAGGAGGGCCATGGGCGGCCCTTGCCAGCTATATTTTCTCTGGCAGAGGGTTGCAGGAAGCTGTCGCAGCCGAAAACGGAGCTCGGGCAGCCCTGCCACGGCCCCTGGCCATCCCCATTCCCCCCCACCCCAGGTCAAATGCAATCCTGATGCGGCCCTCAATGAAATTGAGTTTGACACCCCTGGCCTAAGGAGAAACGGTTGAACAGACTTTTCATTTGAAAAGAATGAAACTGAAAAGCAAATTACATTCTGCATATGGAGGCTATAAAGTTAAGTAGTGCTTGATTTATGGCCGTTTGTTCAGGGAATGTTCAAAATAAAGACAATGTTGAAAGACGGGAATTTAGGACCCCTGGCTGACGTTAGGGCCACTTCAGTGCCCCCGTGGTCAAGTGAACAAAATTTGGACAATTGGCATTCTGTTGCAGTGTTCCCCCCCACCCCATCCGGCATATCTGAAGAAGCTTCTTGGATGAGATGCAAAATATTCTAAAGGGGGAAAAAACCCAAGAAAGTTCAGTTACCTTTTGGAAATGCACCTTTGGGACACTTAGATTAACACTAGACCAACAATCAAGAAATAAACAATATCCCAATCAAAAGTGAAGAAGTAAACAACAGCCTAGTCAAGGAACCACCAAAATCGCTCCCACCAACACCAATAAGGCAAGACACTAGTGTATAAACAGAGAGCAAACCCCATTCCATTCTAGCACTGATGATGTTTCCTGGTTTGGTAATGAAACGTCTGAAAGAAAACCACTAAGCTTAGAGAGCACAAAGACTCCTGAGCTACAAATATTGTCTTCCAAATAGCAGTTATTTCTGACAGAGCAAAGCAACAGCTTTTAGCTCATGTTCCCAGTAATTGATAAAGACATTTTCTGTTTACTGGAGATACTTGCAGGATAAATACAGAATTATCCATGTTTATGCCTATGTCAGTTTTTTGGGAGATCCAATTCTGCCATGAATGCTGGGGCACATCGCCCACTCTGGAACCCTCACAGTGACTTGAAATAGAAATTAATGACACCAAAAGAGATTTTCCTCTTTGCTTTCTTCCAGACAGCTGTTGTGTTAAATGGCCATATTCAGACTCCAGGGCGCTATGCTTTCATCCTGCATTGTTATCAGCCTGATCACCCAAGTTTCCCTGTTGAAGTGTTGATCAACGGAGGGCGGATTTGGCAGGGTGAGTTGCAGAGTGTGGTAATGTCTGTTTTCAGGAGTACTCAAACTGTATTTAGATGTTGTGGGTACGGCTGGGCATGGCTGGCTGGGGAATTCTGGGAGTTGAAGTCCATACATCTTAAACTTGCCAAGGTTAGAAATTGTCCAACTGCTATGCTACCAGATGCAATCCTCAGCCATATCATGCCTCAATTTAAACTGAGGAAAATCCATCATTTTTTTTTTTTGAGTGGGCTGGGGAATGCTGGCTGGGGAATTCTGGGAATCGACGTCCACACATCTTAAAGTTGCCAAGGTTAGAAATTGTCCAACCTCTATGCTACCAGACGCAATCCTCAGCCATATCATGCCTCAATTTAAACTGAGGAAAATCCATCATTTTTTTGAGTGGACTGGGGAATGCTGGCTGGGGAATTCTGGGAATCCACAAATTTTATTTTATTTTTATTTTTATTTATTTTTATATGCCGCCCTTCTCCGGAGACTCAGGGCGTCTTACAATGTGTTAAGCAATAGCCTTCATACTTTTGTATATTTTATACAAAGTCATCTTATTGCCCCCATAATCCGGGTCCTCATTTTACCCACCTTAGAAAGGATGGAAGGTTGAGTCGACCTTGAGCCTGGTGAGAATTGAACTCGCAGTAATTGCAGGCAGCTGGATGTTAAATGCTGCCTTAGTAGGAGGCATTAGCCTCCTATGCCATTCAGGCTTTTAAATTTTAAAGTTGCCAAGGTTGGACACCCCTTGGTATAAAAGCAAAACAAATTCAGTTGATTGCAGCAGGTTGATTTTCTGACTTTTTCAGGACAAGCTAATGCTACTTTCTGCCCGCATGGATATGGTTGCCGGAGTCTGGTGGTTGCAGAGAACCAAATTGTTCTGGATATCACAGAAAATGATCTGAGTGTAGTAATCCGTGTGCCAGAAGACCGGCATCTTTGGGTGGTATGTTCCTATCTTAAAAATCCTTGTCCTGTCTTTGAATGTTCACTCAAACAATTAATCAGATAAACTAAAAATGTGTTCTCACCAGAATATCTATAGGTAAAATGCAAATTTTTAAAACTGAACTCTGCTCATCTGGTCTCAAGTCACTTAATGTTGTGGCCCCGCCCTCTGAGCCTGTCCCATCGGAGGAAGAAAGCTCCGAGCATGAGGAAGAGGAGTCAGCCAGGCCTCCCTCTCCAGGCCCCTCCCCTCTGGCATTGTCTCAAGTGCCGGCCGAGGGAGAGGAGACAGCTGATTCGAGTCAAAGTGATAATGACACATCATTCCTGGACGCACGCCTCCGAAGGCGTGATAAACGTTTGCAGCAGCTTGGGAGGCGTGCTAGGGATTAGAACTGAGTCACTGGACCACACCCCAGAGACCACACCCCAGAGACTATATAATAGAGAGTGGTGGTCAAGGATCTTTTGTGACGAACAAAGCAAAACCTTGGAGTCACTAAAGCCTCGTCCGGAACTGCTGGGAGGAATATTATTTCTGTTTGGACTTTCTTGAACGTTCGTATCTTATCTGTCTGTTTGTGAAAATAAAGTAACTTGGCAGACGGTGTGTCTATCGCTGCCAAGTCGGAGATAAGAACTGGGTGCGTTCCAAAGTGTTTCCTTAACCCTCGACTGGCTGTGTGTGTGTGTGTGTGGGGACGGGGACAGATCATCTTGTTCGTCACCACATACTCCATCGTTAACCCACGATGGACCAACAGCTGCAGCAGCAGTTACAGCAGATGCTGGAGGCCAATCAGCTTCTGCAACAGCAAGTAGCACAGCTAACTGCCCAACTTGCTTTGGGAAATGCTCCTGCAGCTCCACCTCCTCCCCCTCCCCGTCCGAGATGCCCAGTGAACGTGCCAGATAGGTTTTCTGGGCAGCAGGAGATGTTTCCGGCCTTCTTGGGACAATGCCAACTGTTTATGGCAATGAGGCCGGAGGATTTTCCGGATGACCGGGCTCGGGTGGCATTTGTTATCAGCTCCCTCTCGGGCACTGCCGCCCGATGGGCCACGCCCCTGTTGTTGCAAGATAGCCCCTTGCTCCTGGACTTTCAGGGCTTTTTACAACACCTGCGCACCATGTTTGAGGACCCCCTCCGGGTGCATACGGCAGCGAGGCGCATCAAGGACCTCCGCCAAGGCAAGCGCCCCCTGCAGGACTATATTGCAGAGTTCCGACTGCTAGGCCAGGATTCAGCTTGGAATGAGGTGGCGCTGATGGACGCCTTCCAGGACGGCCTTTCCGACGAGATGCAGGACGAGCTGGTTCGTGTGGAGGCGCCACCGACCCTCGACGCGCTGGTGACCCAATGCCTGCGTATCGACGCCCGCTTGCAACGGCGACGGCCCCGTCGGGCTCTTCCGGAACCATCGACAGCGTTGGCACCCCCGCGTTTCGCACCGACAGCGCTCCGGACCGCACAGCGTTTTGTGGCGACGGCTGAGGAGCCTATGGAGCTCGGAGCAGCCAGACCTCAACTGACGGCCCAGGAGCGGATGCGGAGACGTCAAGGGGGGTTGTGCCTCTATTGCGGCGAGGCGGGACATTTTGCCGCCTCGTGTCCCCGGAAGCGGAGTGGACCGCTCAAGCCTGTTCCGGAGTCTCGGCGTGACCTGCCGGGAAACGGGCCAGGCCTGGCCTAGGGGAAACTCTGGGTCAGGCACGTGACCATGCCCCGCCGGAGTCGGCGGCTGTGGACTGTGAGCCCCCTCGGCACCTGATTTTGAACACCCGGGTGTTGTTGGCTAACCGGTCGGAGGGGCTCCAAGCGCACGCGCTGGTGGACTCAGGGGCCACCACGAACTTTATGGACCAGGCCTTTGTGGCCCATTACAAAGTCCCCTTGGTTCCAGTGGACCCTCCGTTGAGGGTTGAAACTATAGATGGGCGGGAACTCGTGGCGGGGCCCATCAAAACCGCTACCCAGCCCTTGCGCCTCGCCATTGGAAACCATGAGGAAGCGATCCAGTTTTACGTAACGGCGGATCTGCACTTTCCCTTGGTTCTGGGGATGGCCTGGCTTCGGGCGCACGACCCTCAGGTGGCGTGGTCGAGAAATGCCATCTCATTCCCGAGCCTGCAGTGTGTCGACCACCTTCGCCACACCTGCGCCGGCCAGGACGTCTCTGCCCCAAACGTCTCCTTGCCTCCGGAGCTGACGCCCTTCGCCGTGTTCAGCGAGAAGGAGGCGGACCGCTTGCCCCCGCACCGACCCTACGACTGTGCGGTGGACCTAATGCCCAACGCGCCCCTGCCATCGGGACGCCTGTACTCCATGTCGGAGCCCGAGCTGGCCGCCTTACGGGACTTTCTGGAAAAGAACCTGGCCCGTGGGTTCATCCGGCCTTCGACCTCCCCGCTCTCGGCCCCGGTCCTCTTCGTTAAAAAGAAGACGGGGGACTTGCGCCTGTGTTGCGACTACCGGCGCTTGAATGCCATCACAGTGCGAAATCGCTACCCCCTGCCGCTGATCCCGGAGCTGATGGAGAGGTTGCGGGAGGCCTCGATCTTCACTAAGCTCGATCTCCGAGGGGCTTACAACCTGGTGCGCGTGAGAGAGGGGGACGAGTGGAAGACGGCGTTCGGCACGCGGTACGGACACTTCGAGTATACTGTCATGCCGTTCGGGTTGACCAACGCCCCCCGCGGTCTTCCAGCACTTGATGAACGATGTGTTCCGGGACATGCTGGATCGGTTCGTGGTGATCTACTTGGATGACATTTTGATCTATTCCCGGACCCCGGAAAGTCACCTCCAGCATGTCCGCCAGGTCCTGCAGCGCCTGCGGGAGCACCAGCTCTATGCGAAGTTGGAGAAATGCTACTTCTTCCAGACTTCCATAGAGTTCCTCGGGCACATCATCACCCCCGAGGGCATCGCGATGGACCCGCACAAGGTGGAGGCCTTGCGCAGTTGGGAACCCCCGCGTCGGGTGAAGGACGTCCAGCGTCTGTTGGGATTCGCCAACTACTATCGGACCTTCATCCCGGGCTTCGCCACCCTGACCTTGCCGTTGACCCAGCTCCTTCGGAAGAAGGTCCCGTTCCAGTGGGGGCCCCCGCAGCAGCAGGCCTTCGAGGTCCTCAAGCAGGCCTTCCTCACGGAGCCAGTCCTGAGGCACCCCAATCCACACCGTCCGTTCGTGGTGGAGACGGACGCGTCCAACGTGGCGATTGGGGCGGTGCTGCTACAGGCTCCGGTGGATGGCAGCACTCTTTTTCCCTGCGCATACTACTCCCGGAAACTCAACCCTTCCGAGCGCAACTACACCATCTGGGAAAAGGAGTTGCTGGCCATCAAGGCCGCGTTCGAGGCTTGGCGACATCACCTCGAGGGGGCCCGACACCAGGTGGAGGTGCGGACGGACCATCGGAACCTGGAGCACCTCACCACGGCACGGAAGTTGAACCAGCGGCAGATCCGGTGGTCGTTGTTTTTCGCCCGGTTCAACTTCCACGTCACCTACATTCCGAGCAACCTCAACCAGAGGGCGGACGCGCTATCCCGTAAGCCGGAATACTTTTGCCCCAAGGACTCCCTTCCCCCCCGGACAGTGCTGCCAGCGGACTCCTTGGCCGCGGTCCAGGAACCGGTGGACCTGCGGGCTCAGGTGCTGGAAGCGCAGCGACGGGACGACTGGTCGCAGCAGCGGAGAGCGGACGTCGGCCCCGCGTCCCCATGGACTGTGGAGGAGGGCTTGCTCAGACATCGGGGTCGGCTGTACGTGCCCACGAGTCCGCTCCGAGCCCTCGTCATGAACCAGTGTCATGACAACCCCGCGGCGGGGCACTTCGGCTTCTTTAAGACTTTGAACCTGGTGACACGGACTTTTTGGTGGCCTCGGGTACGGCACGACGTGCACGCCTACGTGACGTCCTGTGTGACGTGCCGACAGGCCAAAGCCGCGTCCGGCCCCCCTCCTGGACTCCTCCAGCCGCTGCCGACACCGGAGAGACCGTGGGGAGCCATCTCCATGGACTTCCTGACAGACCTGCCCCTGTCCGCTACGTACACGACCGTCCTCGTGGTGGTGGATGCACTCACGAAGATGGCACATTTCATCCCGTGCCGCGGCCTGCCCTCGGCCCGCACCACGGCTCGCCTGTTCCTGCAACATATCTTCCGCCTCCACGGCCTGCCGGACCGGGTGGTTTCGGACCGCGGGGCCCAGTTCACGGCCCGCTTCTGGAAAAGCCTGATGGCCGCGCTGGAGGTGCAGGTGTGCCTGTCGTCGTCGCACCATCCGGAGACTGACGGGGGCACGGAGAAGGTCATCGGCATACTGGAGCAGTACCTCCGCTGTTTTGTCAACCAGCAGCAGGACAACTGGGCCGAGTACCTTCCCCTGGCGGAGTTCGCCTTTAATAACTCCCAACACACCTCCACCCAGATGACCCCGTTCCATGCCAACGTCGGATACCATCCACGGCTTTTCCCGTTGACCATCATGGACTCCCCTGTTCCCGAGACCCGGGACTTCCTCTCAGAGCTGCAGGCGGTGCAGCAACTGGTGCGGCGGCAGCTGATCCGGGCGAAAGAGGATTATAAACGGTTCGCCGATCGCGCCCGCCGGGCGACGCCACCGCTGGAAGTAGGAGATCGGGTGTGGTTGTCCACGAAACACCTCCCCACGGACCGGCCGGTACGGAAACTGGCCCAACGCTTTATCGGTCCCTTCCCTATCGAGGCGGTCATCAATCCGGTGGCCTACCGGTTGACTCTACCCCGCTCCATGCGGCTCCACCCTGTTTTTCATCGGTCCCTCCTGGTCCCTGAGGCCCCCGCGAGCCATCTCCGCCGCCCGCCGACGCCTGCCCCCCCAGCCGCAGCCGACGAGGACGACGCCTCGACGTACGAGGTGGACAGTATCCGGGACTCCCGTTGGCTGAAGGGGCGCTTCCAATACCTCATCGCCTGGAAGGGGTACGGGCCCGAGGATTTCACCTGGGTGGACGCGTCTGCCGTTCAGGCCCCTGACCTGGTGCGGGCTTTCCACGAACAGTTCCCGTCCCGACCCCATCCCAACCGTCAGACCCGGGGGAAGGGCCCTGCGGTGCGGGATAGTGTTGTGGCCCCGCCCTCTGAGCCTGTCCCATCGGAGGAAGAAAGCTCCGAGCATGAGGAAGAGGAGTCAGCCAGGCCTCCCTCTCCAGGCCCCTCCCCTCTGGCATTGTCTCAAGTGCCGGCCGAGGGAGAGGAGACAGCTGATTCGAGTCAAAGTGATAATGACACATCATTCCTGGACGCACGCCTCCGAAGGCGTGATAAACGTTTGCAGCAGCTTGGGAGGCGTGCTAGGGATTAGAACTGAGTCACTGGACCACACCCCAGAGACCACACCCCAGAGACTATATAATAGAGAGTGGTGGTCAAGGATCTTTTGTGACGAACAAAGCAAAACCTTGGAGTCACTAAAGCCTCGTCCGGAACTGCTGGGAGGAATATTATTTCTGTTTGGACTTTCTTGAACGTTCGTATCTTATCTGTCTGTTTGTGAAAATAAAGTAACTTGGCAGACGGTGTGTCTATCGCTGCCAAGTCGGAGATAAGAACTGGGTGCGTTCCAAAGTGTTTCCTTAACCCTCGACTGGCTGTGTGTGTGTGTGTGTGGGGACGGGGACAGATCACTTAAGGACATAACCAGCATTCCTTGTTTGTGGTTTTTTCTCTCTCTAACCGCAGCATGAAATAATTTATGGCCACCAGGCAGTGCTGCTCGCTATCTAATAAAAGTACAGCTTGACTCATTTTGTTTCAGGCAATTTTTCTGGCATATGAAATCAGTCAGCTGCCCTGTCTGGATCTGTCTGCTTTCTGTGAACCTGATTTTCTAGCTTCTCTGCTGGAAATTCAATTTATCTTCAAAGTTAAGCAGACAGTGATGAGAAATTTGATCATTGCTCTAGCACAGGGGTGTCAAACTCAAGGCCCGTGGGCCGGATCCAGCGGCCCATGGGGTGCTTAGATCTGGCCTGCAGGACCGCCCTGGAAACAGCAAAGAACCAGCCCACGATGCCTCTGCCAGCCAAAACAGAGCTCCTGAGCTCCGTTTTGGCTGGCAGAGGTTTGGCGGAGGCTGTCCCAGCCAAAAATGGAGCTTGTGAGGACCGTGCACGGCCCTCCCAAACTCCATTTTCGCTGGCAGAGGGTTGCAGGAGGCCATCCTAGCCGAAAACGGAGCTCAGGAGCCCAATTTTGCTGGCAGAGTGCTCGGGTCACAGGCACCCCCCGACATGAGTGACGTCAAGCTGGCCATGCCCACCCTGGCCATGTCCCCCCGCCCCCCCAAGGTCAAACACAACCCTGATCCAGCCCTCAATGAAATCAAGGTTGACACCTCTGCTCTAGCACAATGTAAGGCAGGCCTTTTCAGAAATAAAAAATTGTTCCAGTACTTTGGACTCCAGATGAGTGTGGAGAAAACTAGAAAATTCTTACACTGTTTTCTATTCGAAATCTGTGCCTGTCAAGAAAATCAGGATAAAGCAAACCTCAGTTATGTTCATGGCTTCTCATTCACCATAAAAGGTTGTGGTTTTCAATCCTTCATCTTTTCTGGCTACTTTTAACTGTGGCATGTCAGAGAAAGCATCTTTTTGGTGATCCAACCTTTTTTTTCCTATCAGAAAACAATCCAAACCACAGATCTACAAAACTTAATAAACTAAGTAAAGGTAAAGGTAAAAGTTCCCCCGCACATAAGTGCTAGTCGTTCCCGACTCTAGGGGGCAGTGCTCATCTCCATTTCAAAGCCAAAGAGCCAGCGCTGTCTGAAGATACCTCCGTGGTCATGTGGCCGGCATAACTAAACGCCAAAGGCACACGGAACGCTGATACCTTCCCACCAAAGATGGTCCCTATTTTTGTACTTGCATCTTTTATGTGGTTTCAAACTGCTAGGTTGGCAGAAGCTGGGACAAGTAATGGGAGCTCACCCCATTACACGGCACTAGGGATTCGAACCGCTGAACTGCCGACCTTTCGATCGACAAGCTCAGCGTCTTAGCCACTGAGCCACCGCGTCCCTTATAAACTAAGTAAAAATTCACACAATTGCAAAAGAAGGCAACTCAAGCAACTTTTGATTTTGTCTCTTCTCTCTGATTGCGAACCGGTAGTAAAGGTAGTAGAACCCACTCCTGCAATGGATGGAAAGTAATCGAGGAGAGAAGCAACCTAGAACTAAGGAGAAATTTCCTGACATTGAGAACAATAAACCGTGGAACAACTTTCCTCCAGAAGTTGTGGGTGCTCCAGCACTGGAAGTTTTTTTAGAAGGGACTGGACAACTATTTGTCTGAAATGGTATAAGGTCTCCTGCTTGAGGAGGGGGTTGGAGTAGAAGGTTCCTTCCAACTCTGTTATTCTGTTATATCCTAAGAGCTAGAGCTAATAAAACCTGCTCCCCTCTGATCTTCAGCCAATTTAACAATTATGGACTGAGGATAGCCTCATATTTTTACACTTTAACCATCCCTAAGTATAGAAGAGTCTTCTGCCTTGCTCGTTTCAACGTCTTGCCCTCAGCATTGCTGGACGGACGATTTAAGAGGCTCCCGATAAGTGAGCGGTTATGCCCCTGTGATAGAGCTGAGGTTGAAACTGTGGAGCATGTTCTTTTATACTGCCCTATGTATAACGCAGGCAGGACTAAATTACTGTCTCTCCTAGAAACAGATCTCTCTGGATCCAATGCTAGAAATTTGACTTTATATTGTTTAGGGGATGGCTCCTCACACATTACTTTTCAGGTTTCTAAATTTTTTTTAAGAGCTGTAACTATTAGAGGAGAACGCTGTAATTCCTCTCAGCCAAGGCTTTTGGTAGCCAACTGTTTATGATGTTACTTTCCCCACGTTCTTTTGTAACTATATTTGTATTTTGGTCTGTGACCGCAAATAAAAGTTATTATTATAACTCTGCGAAGAAAGCTTTATGTTCTATCTTTGTCCAAGAAGGAGGGTTGGAAAATCTGGACAAAACAGTTTTCATGCAACCTATTCATGTCAAAGATATTGAGATACATTATGTGACTACCACAGAGTCGCAGTAAAGGTAGCATTTCTACTCTGTTTGCCTTAAAACAAGACATTCCCTGATAATAAGCCCAATTGGGCTTTTGAGCACATGCGCTAAAATAAGCCCTCCCCCCTGAAAATAAGCTTTCCCCCAAAATATTTAAATGCATGTCCAGCCGGTCCCCGTCATTTCCTCTGGCTTCCTCCATGCACCCCAAAATAATAAGACCTCCCTGAAAATAAGGCCAAGCGCTTATTTCAGGGTTCAAAAAAAATATAAGACAGGGTCTTATTTTCGGGGAAACACGGTATACAAAGTTGGGTTTTTAAATGAGAAGCCACACTTTTGAATAATTTGACTACTTTTATGGTTATTTATAGGATTATATCCTTGTGGTTCCTGAAAGCATTTATGGCTCCAACTATCTTTCGGAAGAACCGCTGGACAAATCCTACGATTTCATCAGCAGCTGCGGAGTCAACAGCTTTTACATCAAGTGAGATTGCAAATAAGCATCTAGGGTTATTTCAGCTGGAATGTTCTCTAAAGTTTAGAACCAATCCCCAGTGTTGATTTGGAGGCACCCACTAACAAACGTTTAACAGCCAGGTGTTTATAACCCTCTAATGCCATCAGGATAGGAGCCATATCAGTGGTGAAATCCAAAATTTTTTACTAACAGTTCTGTGGGCGTGGCTTGATGGGCGTGGCAAGGGAAGGATACTGCAAAATCTCCATTCCCTCCCCACTCCTGGGGGAAGGATATTGCAAAATCTCCATTCCCACCCCACTCTGGGGCCAGCCAGAGGTGGTTTTTGCCGGTTCTCCGAACTGCTCAAAATTTCTGCTACCGGTTCTCCAGAACCTGTCAGAACCTGCTGAATTTCACCCCTGAGCTATATGAATCTCAGGGGGATCCTCATTCCCAAGGGCAGAGGCTGTGACGATGGAGGTGTGCTACCTGGGATATGATAGATGACATGATTTAATGACAAGAACCAGAGTGCACTTTTTTATATTTTTTTATTGTAAACCACCAGGAATCATTCAGGTGAGATGGTGTCAGTTTCTTGCAAAAATCAAATCCAGAAGTACACACAGATAAACTGATTCAACAGGATTCATTTAAATGAAACTTCTTTATATACAAGAATATATATATATATACACACAATACCAACAGCAGAATTTCAGCTCAGATCAGCAGACATGTTCACACACACACACACACACACACACACACACACACACGTTTCAGTTTCTCTTTCTCTGCACAGACTCAGAAGCTGCAGACTAAGACGCCCTGGCTCCAGTCTGTCTCAACTCCCAATTGGTTGATTTAGCTGCTATGCCTGTTCATTGGCTGACCTTGTTACCATGCCTTCCCAGTCATGAATATTCTGATAGATGGCCAATTTGATAGAATATAGATAGATAGATGATGAATAGATGAGAGAGAGAGAGATAAAGATAGATGATAGAGAGACAGACAGATAGTTGATGAATAGATTATATATGAGATAGATAGATAGATAGATAGATAGATAGATAGATAGATAGATAGATACAAAATGAGAGAGAGAGTTCTTGTCAATTCGAACTGACCAGCCAGACACTACTGAAAATAAGTATGTAAGTGGATAGGTCGGTCGATAGGTAAATAAAGTAAAATAACTGAACCTTATAGTATGTGTCTTAGCTTTCTTAATATCTAGTTCCTGTACCCATTTTATTTATTTTGTCGCATTTCTATGCCGCCCAACTCCCAAGGGACTCTTTTATGAGCACATATTTGAGTCTTTCTTAATCTAGCCTTCAAAGCAAACAGTGTTCAGGCTCCACATTTTAATTAATTAATGTAATTAATCTTTATCTTACAAATAATAAAATCATTAATAAATAATATTTGTAGGCATTGCATTGTGTTGAGACCTGGTGCAAAACATTTCCTCTCTCTCCGCAGCCCTGTAACTTCATCCAGGTTCTGCCAGGACTCTGCCATCTCCATTTCTCTTTTTTACAATGGGGCTGAACCTTGTCATTGCCATGAGGCTGGTGCTGTTTCGAGCCAGTGTGAGCCATTTGGGGGCCAATGTACATGCAGGTCCAATATCATCGGGCGCGAATGTTCCCGCTGTGCCACTGGATATTGGGGTTTTCCCAATTGCCGACGTGAGTATTTGAGCTTATGGGGAGAGAGAAGTGTGTGTGTGTGTGTGTGTGTGTGTGTGTGTGTGTGTGTGTGTGTGTGTGTGTAGGAGAGATAATATATGTCCTTATGGACAACCACTTAAGTATGAGCCAGCAGTGTGCAGCAGCTGCCAAAAAAGTCAATGCAATCCTGAGCTGCATTAACAGAGGGATAGAATCAGGGGTGGGCTTCAGATCCTTTAGCAACAGGTTCGCTGCCTCATTGCTGGGTGGGCATGGCCATGGTGGGTGTGGCCTGGTCGGCCGCCTGCACCACAGTGGGAGAGGGCATTTTTCACCCTCCCCAGGCTCCGGAGCCTTTCTTTGAGCCTCCGGGAGGGCGAAAACTGCTTCTCCCAGGATCTGGAGGCCGGAAACAGGCCCGTTTCTGGACATCTGGAACTTCCGGGAGGCCCGTTTTTCACCCTCCCCGAGGCTCCAGACATTTCCCTCAAGCCTCAGCTTCCCCCGGGGTCCAGAGGCCCTCCACAGGCCGGAAACAGGCTTGTTCCCAGACTTCTGGAACCTCCAGTAGGCCCGTTTTTTGCCCTTCCAGGCTCTCCGTGCAGCCCCTGCACTTACCTGGAATGATGAACAGGCCGTGTGGAAACTCCTGGGAGGGGAGGAGTGGGGTGGGTGTGGCCAGCCAGGGGTGTCATTTGGGGGTTCGTCGAATCCCGGAATTCCTTGGCTAGAGGATTGCCTGAACCCTGCCGAACCCCCAGGAGCCCACCCCTGGATAGAATCAAGATCACATAAAGTGTTAATACCACTTTATAATGCCTTGGTAAGGCCACACTTTGAATACTGCATCCAGTTTCGGTTGCCATGAAGTAAAAAAGATGTTGAGACTTTGGGAAAAAAAGTGTAAAGAAGAGCAACTAAAATGCTTAGGGGACTGGAGGCTAAAACACACAAAGAACAATTGCACAAAATGGTTATATTTAGTTTAATGAAAAGAAAGACTAGGGGGTGACATGATAGCAGTGTTCCAATATTTGAGGGGGGTCAACCTATTCTCCAAAGCACCTGAGGGCAGGACAAGAAGCAATGGATGGAAACTCAAGGAGAGAAACAACCTAGAACAAAGGAGAAATTTCCTGATAGTGAGGACAATAAATCAGTGGAACGACTTGCCTCCAGAAGTGGTGTGCTCCAACACTGGAGATTTTCAAAAAGAGATTGGACAGCCATTTGTCTGAAATGGCATAAGGATTTCCTGTCTCAGCAAGAGGTTGGACTAGAAGACCTCCAAGGTCCCTTCCAACTCTTATTCTGTTATTCTCTTACGTGAGAAGCAACATTTTGCTCATATTTCTAGGCCATCCTTTTATTCCTATCTGCCAAGAAAAGTTTGGGTTTCCCTTGAGGTACTCCATTAATAAATTGAAGGCAGAGAGCTGGGTTATTACTAGTTAGCTTATCAGTTTTTATTTTAGTACAGCTCTCTAAAGCAATTTTCTTCCCTAGGATCCTTTTAGCAAGCTATTCAAGAGAATAAATTGGACTGGAAAATCAATGTGAAATTATCAGAAGCATGCATGAATGGCAAGCAGCTGAAAATTGGTCGCTCTTTTATTAATATTTTGAATTGCAGCACAGTGTTTAGGTAGAGGACTTACCACAGTAATTTAGCCCAGAATTACAATAGTAATTTAGCCCAGAATTACAATCATGCTGGTGGTTAAGTGAGTCACTATGTGACTGTTCCCAATTTTATGACTTGTTTTATGGCATTGTTAAGTGAGTCACCATATTATCATTGGACACAGTGGGTGGTTTTTGCAGAAATTGGAACACTAGTTCCTGGAAAATACCATATTTTTCAGAGTATAAGATGCACCGGAGTATAAGTGGGTTCAGATCCCAGTTGTGGGGTTGACTAATTTGAACAATACAATAGGATTCCTAGTTAATTATTATTATTTTTTGTTCATACTATACATAGAAAGATGGTTGGAGATGGACTGAGCTCACCTGACACACCTGCTAATGATAGGCAGTTATACAGCTGTTGTGTTTTGGGCATGGGGTGAGACAGGTTTAGATCAGATTCCAGCATGATTTTGAAGTAGTTGTGGATTTGTAAGCTAATTACCATATTTTTTGGAGTATAAGACGCACCTTCGTTTTTGGGGAGGAAAATAAGAAAAAAGCTGATTGGCAGGTGGATCCAATCACTTGTTCCCAGAGGTGAATTTTAGCAACAGGTTCCTTGGTTGTGAGCTTTGTGCCTTGCTTTTTTTTTCTGCCTCTGAAACTTCCGAAACTGTTTCAGAAAAAACTTTTTTTTCTGCCTCTGAAAGCCTCGGAAACAGAGCTTCAGAAAAAAAGCCTCTGAAGCTCTGTTTGAGGGCTTATTTTCCGAAGCTTCGTTTCTGATGCTTTTTTCAGCCTCTGAAACCTCCGTTTGAGAAGCTGGGCGGGGCTACATTCGGAGTATAAAACACACCCAGATTTTCACCCTCTTTTTTTGGGGAAAAAGGTGCATCTTATACTCCGAAAAATACGGTACTGTAAATTGTGGCCACATGGCTAGGGGATGCTGCAAAATGGCCATATGTGCAGTCCGGTGGTTATGTGATCACAATGTGATCACATGTCTGGAGGGTGTGGGGGGGGTGAGGCATTCGTCAGAACTTTGAATATGGATCATAAGTTGCTCTGGGAAGGTCTGTCATAACTTCAAATGGTTGCTAAGCAGCTAGTCATAAATTGTGGACTTCCTGTACTCATGAATATATTCATAATTTTAAAAGAGAATTTTCTTGAAAATCCTATTCGTGGAACAGTACAACTGAATTTACAATAATTTACAGGTTGTCCTTGACCTACAACCACAGCTGAGCTCCAAATTTCTCTTCAACAGCTGTAAAGTGACTTTTGCCCCATTTTATGACCTTTCTTGTCACCGTTGTTAAGTGAATCGCTGCAGCTGTTAAGTTAGTAACATGGTTATTAAGTGAACCTGGCTTCCCCCATTGGTTTTGCTTATCAGAAGGTCACAAAAGGGGATCGCGTGATCCCAGGATATTGCAACCGTCATAAATATGAGTCAGTTGCCAAGGGGCCGAATGCTGTTCAGGTGACCATGGGGGTGCTGAAACGGTCATAAGTGTGAAAACTTATGACCGTTTTGACTTATGATCAAAAATTGACCATAAGTCAATTCTTTCAGTGCCGTTGAAACTTCAAACAGTCACTAAAGAAACGGTTGTAAGCCAAGGGCTACCTGCAGTTGTCTAAATTATATATTTAGTGCATTTCAAATCTGAACAGGCACCATTCACAGTTTAAATAGCAAAAGCACTTAGATTTATATACCGCTTCATAGTGCATTACAGCGCTCTCTAAAATAGATAGAATTCTTTATTGGCCAAGTGTGATTGGACACACAAGGAATTTGTCTTTGGTGTATGTGCTCTCAGTGTACATAAGGAGAATAAAATACATTCATCAAGAATAAAAAGATACAACACTTACCCTGTTTCCCCGAAAAATAACACATCCCTTGATAATAAGCCCAATCGGGATTTTGAGCGTCCCCTCCCTCCTGAAAATAAGCCCTCCCCGAAAATATTTAAACACATGCACAGTTGGTCCTCACCATTTATTTATTTATTTATTTATTTATTTATTTATTGGTTCAATTTATATGCCGCCCTTCTCCAGAGACTCAGGGGGGCTTACAATGCGTTAAGCAATAGCCTTCATACTTTTGTATATACCTGCTTAGTAGGGCTTTTTGGCTCCCCCCAAGCGGTGTTCTTTTTTATACAAAGTCAGTTTATTGCCCCCACAATCCGGGTCCTCATTTTACCTACCTCGAAAGGATGGAAGGCTGAGTCAACCTTGAGCTGGTCAGGATGGAACTGCTGGCAGGGGGCAGAATCAGCCTGCAATACTGCATTCTAACCACTCTGCCACCACGGTTCCATAGCAGCAGGTGGTGTACAAATAAACAAACTGGTCATAAATTGAGGATTACCTGTCCCTCCAATTTAGAAATTAACATAGTAGGTTAATTGTTCTCTTTCTCATCTCTACCTCATTTCACTCCTAGCCTGTGATTGTGGATTTCGCCTGTGTGATGAAGTGACGGGACAATGCATCTGCCCACCACGTACTGTTAGACCAGAGTGTGTGGTCTGTGAACCCCAAACCTTTGGCTGTCACCCCCTGGTGGGCTGTGAGGACTGCAACTGTTCGAGTTCTGGGATCCAAGATCAGACCAAACCAGGATGTAATATAGAGAGTGGACAATGCCAGTAAGTAGAGATCATGATATGAACCCTGAATCCTAGAGCACTAGCTGCATCTGGCTATCCTGTATCACAGACCCCAACTTTCTTTCTTTCTTTCTTTCTTTCTTTCTTTCTTTCTTTCTTTCTTTCTTTCTTTCTTTCTTTCTTTCTTTCTTTCTCTCTCTCTCTCTCTCTCTCTCTCTCTCTCTCTCACGCGCTCTCATCTCATCTATCCATCCATCATCTATCTATCTATCTATCTATCTATCTATCTATCTATCTATCTATCTATATCAAATTTCTACATTGCCCATCTCACCTAAGTGATTCCTGGTGGTTTCCACCACCTGTCTATCATCTCTCTCTCTCTCTCTCTCTCACTCACTATATCTATCTATATTATATATCCATCTTCTGTCTGTCTGTCTATCTAAACTTCCTTCCCTCCCTCCCTCCCTCCCTCCCTCCCTCCCTCTCTCTCTCTCTCTCTCTCACTATATCTATCTATATTATCTATCCATCTTCTGTCTGTCTGTCTATCTACCCTTCCCTCCCTCCCTCCCTCTGTCCCTCCCCCCCGCTCTCTGAAGAGATTGGACAATCACTGGTCTGGAATGGTACAGGGTCCGCTGCTTGTTATTCTGTTATTGTCTGTCACATCCTTTCCAACAGTAGTCCTTTGCACAAATAAAAGAATTCAGCAGGTGGCCATTTGTTCTTCCAGATGCAAGCCCAACATCGTAGGACGTCAGTGTGATCTCTGTGCCCCAGGCTATTACGGCTACCCCAACTGCAGGGCTTGTGACTGCCATGAAGCAGGGACAAAACCAAGCATCTGTGACCCGGTCACTGGAGAATGTCATTGCAAGGTTAGTCTGATCATTGTCTAAACTTGGTTTGTGGTCAGATTGCTGTTTGAGGAGCAGTAAGAAACGGCAGGACCAATGCTGATGGTTCCTTCAGTTCTCAGCAGTATCAACAGTTATTTTCAAGACAAACCCTGCCAACATCGTTTATTTTTATAGTCAAGAATAATGTGTTCCATCAGGGGAAGGTTCTGTGCCTGAATCTCTAGTTCTAATTGTTACTGACGAGCACAAACCTATAATTCTTCAGAAACACCCCTTTAGGAGCAAAAATGGTGGAAAGTCTGATGGACCAAAACATATCAGGAGACATTGGAGGAACTAAACACGTACAGCCTGGAGGGTAGAAGGGAAAGAGAGGACTTGATTGAAATCTTTAAATATAGTAAGGGTGTGAGTAAGGTTCTTAGAAGGAAGTATTTTCAATATTAAGCAAAAATCAAGGGGCAGTTTCCCCTTGTTGAGGCATAACCTCAAACTGACAGGATTTTTTTTTCAATCTCTAGGAAAACGTGGAAGGCCCGAGGTGTGATCAGTGCCATTTGGGGACATTCTCCCTTGATGCCAGCAATCCTAAAGGCTGCACCAAGTGTTTCTGTTTTGGGGCAACTGATCGCTGCCACAGTGCCAAGAAGTACCGCGTGGAGGTAAATGAGTAGGTGAAGATCTAGGGGTGACTGTCCCAGAAAAGAGGGATAAAAGAACCTCAGATTTAACATATAAAAGAAGGAAGAGTTGAAAGCTGAGTAAATCAAGGAATGAAGCTGCTACACAGTATGAAAAAAAGGAGATAGATCTATGAAGTTGTCTATAGGTAGCATTCTGTTTAAAGTGTTTAACAATGCTATTAATATTTCAAAGAATACTATCAACAGAACCTCATAGATTTTGTAGTAACCTGTTCAATGTAATAGAAGAGGCACAGTGACCTAGTGGTTAAGGCGCTGGACTTGTCGACTGGAAGGTCGGCAGTTCAAGACCCAAAACCGCATGATGGGGTGAGCTCCCATTCCTGCCCCAGCTCCTGCTCACCTAGCAGTTCAAAAGCATACAAAATGCAAGTAGATAAATAGGTGCCACTTTGGTGGGAAGGTAACAGCTCTCAACCTTTAAAAGCTTCTGAGCCCTTCAGCAAGCCTACATTTACTTATCAAGATCTGTGTCTTCTAGTTCACTGACATGAGTGGGTGGACTTTGCTGAGTGGAGACCGCCAAGGAGCTTCCACTTCAGTCAGCTTGGAAGACGAGACTGTTCACGCTGATCTTCGGCAGTTTCCAGATGCTTTCCAGGAACTTTATTGGCATGCCCCCAGTTCTTATCTTGGAGATCAGGTAAGTGATTCAGGGCTGATAATGCAATTTTTGCCAAAATATTCCAGTGTCTTAATGCTCAAAAGCTGAATTCTAATATTTGAAATGATATTTAGATTCCTCAGAACCAAAATTTTTTCTTCTGGGTCAACTTACATGATAAAGAACCAGCTACATAAAACTTTGGTGTTGTTGTTTATGTCTTTAAAAAGTTTTTTGCAATGTATTAATATTGTCACTATGAGATTTTATTAAATTTAGCATGATGTCGCATGCCGCATGGAATCACGTTCCGAGTGAGTGGCTATATCCGTTGAAAAAATAAAATTGACAAATGCTAGATTTTACTTCTGAAGCACATAAAAACCCATATCTTAAAGTTTTGGGTGTCACTAGATTTTTTGTAACTTTAAAATACTTCACTTTTCAACTTCATTCAGTAGTAGTCTAGAAATCCATTAAGTTTTCTGCTAAATTTGAAATAGATATATATTAATAGAGAGCCGAGGTGGCACAGTGGTTAGGGTGCAGTATTGCAGGCTACTTCTGCTGCCTGCCGGCTGCCTGTAATTTGGCAGTTCAAATCTCACCAGGCTCGAGGTTGACTCAGCCTTCCATCCTTCTGAGGTGGGTAAAATGAGGACCCAAATTGTTGGGGGGCAATAGGCTGACTCTGTAAACCGCTTTGAGAGGGCTGTAAAGCACTGTGAAGCAGTATATAAGTCTAAGTGCTATTGCTATTCTTCTACATACAAATTCGTATTTAAAAATAGTTGAGATGCTTCTGTCAAAAAATAATTCTAAAAAATAGTTTTTTTAAAAACTGTTGATACCAAGTGGTTATAAGTAAGCTGTAATATTTTGTTTTATAGAAAAACAAAAACATGGGTCAAAAAGTAGGATTCGCCCCCCAGGGCCAAGGATCTCCCCTTTTCTAAACGGAGGAATATGAGTAATTCAAACAAACATTTCTTTGCTTTGAAGTGATACGAAACAGCCCAGGATCCCTTGTGCCACTTAATCTCTTTCTATTCATTCCACCATGATAGTCTTACCGTCTTAATTTTAAAAAGTACTTTTCCACCTGACAAATGTCACTTAATTAAAATAGAATCCTTGGTACAGAAAAGTTTTAAATTAACTTGGTACCCTGTTTCCCCTAAAATAAGACCTACCTGGATAATAAGCCCCATCGGGCTTTTCAGCGTATGCGCTAAAATACCCCCCTCCCTGAAAATAAGTCCTCCCAAAAAAACAAGCCCTCCCCAAAAATATTAAACCGCATGCACAGCTGGTCCCTGCCATTTCCTCTGGTTAGGGTTAGGGAGACAGAGCTGGAAATCAGGTAAGACGGTAAGAAGAGCCCCGTCTTGCTCCACGCACCCCAAAATAATAAGACCTCCCTGAAAACAAGGCCAAATGCTTCAGAGGTGGGTTTCAAACATTTTTACTACCAGTTCTGTGGGCGTGGCTTGGTGGGCATGGCGTGGCTTGGTGGGATGTGGCTTGGTGGGCATGGCAGGGGAAGGATACTGTAAAATCTCCATTCCCACCTCACTCCAGGGGAAGGATACTGTAAAATCTCCATTCCCTCACCAATCCAGGGGAAGGTTACTGCAAAATCCCCATTTCTTCCCGATCTTGAGACTTGAGAGGCAGAGAATAGATGGGGGCGTGGCCAGTCCGAATTTTTACTACCGGTTCTCCGAACTACTCAAAATTTCTGCTACCAGTTCTCCAGTCGGTGCTGAAACCCACCTCTGATGCCCAGAGAGTGGCATCAAGCTGGCCACCATAGTTGACTACACCCACCCATTTGGCCACACCCGACCAGCCCCCTGAGGTCAACCACAGTCCTGAAATTGAGTTTGACACCCCTGTTGTAAACAATCGGAAGAGGAACAATTTAACTGGGAAGCTCCACATACAGTGATGGCTTGCATGGAGCCGTTGATGCTGTGTAGGCGGGCCCAGGCAATTGAGGTGGTGTTGAGACTTGTCAACTGATGTTGCAGGGCGGGGAAGTCACTTTCAATCTTCTGGAGATCTTCTAACAAGAGGAGCACACAGCTGTCACAAGCTGTTAATGAGAGAGGAAAGTCAGCCGTAGGACGTGCCGATGGAGAGTCTCAACCATCCAGAGGTGCCTTTGCAAAAGGCAACTGGACTCTTCTGATTTTTTATCCCTTGAAAACGTCAGTCAGTCAGAATTTTTACTACCGGTTCTCCAGAACTGGTCAGAACCTGCTGAAACCCACCTCTGAAGTGTGCTTATTTCGGGGTTCAAAAAAATATAAGGCAGGGTCTTATTTTGGGGAAAACACGGTACTAAGACCTGGAATTGGGGGCTTGGGATAGATTTTAAAATCCTTACGGGCAACATAGTCTTTGCTTTCAATGCAGGTCTCCTCTTATGCTGGATATTTGAAGTATAAGTTGCATTCAGACATTCAAAGGGGTGATGTGTTCATACCGATGGAATCCCGGGCAGATGTTATCCTCAAGGTAGATCTCCCATTCCTCTTGGTCTTTGATCTAAATGGCATCAGTCTCCAACTCTGTTTTCTTTAATTCATATGTTTTTGGTCCTTTCCTAGGGAAACCAAATGAGTATTATGTTTGTTGAAGAGTCGTATCCCGCTCCTGGAGAGGTTTATAAAGGAGAGCTTCAACTATTGGAGGTCAGTTGAAATTGATAACCCCATGGAGAAGGTGAAAGATCAGGGGGGGCGGTTTTCTGATGATTTTAGAAACTTGCTTTGGATCAGATCCTATCCTGTTCAGGAAGGAGAACATTGCAGAGTGATGGCCTCAATCTCCAGCTTTGTAGAGGTGGTCAAAAGGATACCACTGTGGGATAGTTACTGAATATAGCGCAACCTAATGTGCATAAAAATTAATTCAGTTCTGGAAGCAAATTACTGTTTCAGCATGATCTTTACGCTTAGCAATCAATTCACATTAATGGCTGTATACAAACCTTTAATGCTGGAGGCTGTAGACTGAAACATAAAATATCAGCAGCTCAGATTTGAAGATCTGGGGGTTTTTTTGCAGATTCTGACATGATGCCTTAAGGAAAGGCTTCATTGCAACCATATTGGATTCATCTATTTATCGTTCTGTCTAACTATCCATCCCCCGCTCTCTCCGTCTGTCGTCTGTCTGTTTGTCCATCCATCTACCTACCTACCTACCTACCTACCTACCTACCTACCTACCTACCTATCTATCTATCTATCTCTCTCTCTCTCTCTCTCTCTCTCTCTCTCTCTCTCTCTCTCTCTATCCAGAACAGAACAGAATAATAGAGCTCCAAGGACCTTTGAGGTCTTCTAGTCCAACCCCCATCTATCTCTATCCATCTCTCTCTCTCTCTCTCTCTCTCTCTCTCTCTCCTGTCTATCTATCTATCTATCTATCTATCTATCTATCTATCTATCTATCTATCTACCTATCTATCTATCTATCTATCTATCTGTCTCTATCCAGAACAGAACAGAATAATAGAGTTGGAAGGACCTTGGAGGTCTTCTAGTCCAACCCCCATCTATCTCTATCCATCTCATCTGTCTCTCTGTCTGTCTGTCTGTCTGTCTGTCTGTCTGTCTATCTATCTATCTATCTATCTATCTATCTATCTATCTATCTATCTATCAGTCTATCTATCTCTGTCTCCATCCATCCATCCATCCATCCATCCAAAACAGATTTCCTGTTAATGGAAAAATTAAGATCCAACGCAGCCATAATCTTTTTTATTGATGTTAGAAAATCACATTCCAACTAATGTTGTACTGCAGCTCAATTTTCTTTCCTAGGGTAATTTTAGACACACTGAGACACACAACCCAGTCTCCAGGGAAGAGCTGATGATGGTTCTGGATAACCTGGAGCAGCTTCAGATCCGAGCTCTCTTTTCCCCGATTTCGTCCTCTGTGTCCCTGCATCGGGTGATCCTGGAGAAAACCACAGAGACCGGTGGAAGCATCCAAGCCAATAGTGTGGAATTGTGCCTGTGCCCAGCCAATTACAGAGGAGATTCTTGCCAGGTAAGGAAACGGTTTCCTCCCAAATTCATGTTGAGCTCTTCAACTCAAGAGTCGTGGTGGAGCAGTCGTTAGAATGCAGTACTGCAGGCTGCTTCTGATGTCTGCCAGTTACCAGCAGTTTGGCAGTTCGAATCTCACCAGGCTCAAGGTTGACTCAGCTTTCCATCCTTCCGAGGTCGGTAAAATGGGGACCTAGATTGTTGGGGGAAATATGCTGACTCTGTAAACCGCTTAGAGAGGGTTGTAAAGCACTGTGAAGCGGTATGTAAATTTAAGTGCTATTGCTATTAACCTCAGCAACTTTAAGATGAGTGGACCTCAACTCCCAGAATTCCTCAGCCAGCTGTTGGCTGAGGAATTCTGGGAGTTGAGGTCCACACATCTTCAAGTTGCTGAGGGAAATACTGATGCCAAGTAATCAGAACCCTCAGTTCATTATATAAAGTCAGTTATAGAAGTAATTTAGGATTCATAATATAAAGGTTTGATTTGATTTGATTCTGTCATCTGAGATATTCTGAATATGTGTGCATCTCTATCTCTATCTATACCTGTCAATCACCTTACCTGTCTTCCTCCCTCCCTCCCTCTCTCTCTCTCTCTCTCTCTCTCTCTCTCTCACACACACACACACACACACACACACACACACACACACACAGAGAGAGAGAGAGAGAGAGAGAGAGAGAGAGAGAGAGAGAGAGACATCTATTTTAGCACTGATGATGTTACCTAGTATGGGTAATGAAATGCCTGCAAGCAAGCTCAGAGGGCATCTGCCTGCCTATCTATCTATCTATCTATCTATCTATCTATCTATCTATCTATCCATCCATCCATCCATCCATCCATCTATCCATCATCTCCAAACTGAAAAACCTCTGGAGAAACTCTCAAATAAGATGAGGAATGTTAAGGGCTCCCACCTCCTTGCAGGCATTCTGTCTCAAACGCCTTACATTGATGACGATCTGATGCATATTATCTCCTTTGCAATTAGGAATGTGCTCCAGGCTATTACAGAGACATCAAGGGTCTATTTCTAGGGAAATGCATTCCATGTGACTGCAATGGTCATTCGGATCAGTGTCTCCCGGGATCTGGAACATGCCTTGTAAGTCAACAAAATGATTGTTCAAGTCCATTTACCCCAAAGGTGCTTTCTCCAATAAATGCTGAGTAATTATTTATTTACTTCTGCAGATATAGTGGAGGCGGAGATCCAATATGTGAAATTTAGCATCGTTAATTTTTTTTTTCCCTCTGTAGAATTGCCAACACAACACAGGAGGGGATCACTGTGAAAGGTGTAAGGATGGTTTTGTGGGCAACTCTTCCCTTGAGGAACACGTGCAATGCATAGGATGTCCCTGCCCTCTTTCAGTTCCCTCTAACAAGTGAGTATCTTCCATGCATATAGTCCTCTTGATTCTTTAGCCACATCATGTGCTAGCTTCTTATTTGCCTATGGAAGAGCATACAGGTAGTCCTCAACTTATAATAAGAGCCATGGTGGCGCAGTGGTTAGAATGCAGTACAGGTAGTTACAACAGTTCATTTAGTGACCATTTAAAGTTACAACAGCACCGAAAAAAGTGACTTATGACCATTTTTCAGAGTTATGCCCTTTGCAGCATTCCCCATGATCATGTGATCAAAATCCAGATGCTTGGCAACTGACTCGTATATATGACGGTTGTGGGTGTCCCAGGGTTATGTGATCACTTTTTGAGACTTTCTGACAAGCAAAGTCAAGGGGGAAGGCAGATTCACTTAACAACCGGGTTAGTAACTTATCAACTGCAGTGATTCACTTAACAGCTGTGGCAAGAAAGGTCGTAAAATGGGGCACATGTTAACAAATGTTTCACTTAACAACAGAAATGTTGGGCTCAATTGTGGTCGTACGTCGAGGACTACCGATTGCATGCTTAAGTCACTGCTCACTGTCAGGAGTTCAGTTCAGACCATTTCAAGGTTGACTCAGCCTTCCATCCTTCTATGGTTTATTTATTTATTTATTTATTTATTTAATTTTTATACCGCCCTTCTTCTGAGGGACTCAGGGCGGTGAACAGTTAACATAATATACATATAAAATGTGAATATAAGATGATTAAGCCAATTTGGCTCATCGGTTAAGAATTTTCAGCATAAAGATTTAGAACAATGAAGAGATTTATGCCAGCCCAGCTTGGTGAAAGAGAAAGGTCTTAAGTGCGCGATGGAAAGTACGAAGATCTGGGATCTTTTATCTTTTACCCATTTTATCAATGGGTTGATAAAATGAGGACCCAGATTGTTGGGGCAAAAAGGCTGACTCTGTAAACCACTTAGAGAAGGCTGTAAAACACTGTGAAGCGGTATATAAGTGCTTTTTCTATTGCTATTATAACAGTTTGTTTAGTGGCTGATAGAAATTACAACAGCCCTGAAAAAAGTGACTTATGACCATTTTTCGACCATTGCAGCATCCCCATGGTCACATGATCAAAATTCAGATGATTGACAACTGGTTCATATTTATGACGGTTGCTATGTCCCGGGGCTCATGCGATCCCTTTTGTGACCTTCTGACAAGCAAAGTCAATGGAGAAGTCAGATTCATTTAGCAGTCTTGTCACTAACTTAACGACTGCAGTGATTCACTTAACAACTGTGGCAAGAAAGGTCATAAAATGGGGCAAAACTCACTCGTCTCGGTTAGCAATGGAAATTTTTGGTTCAATTGTCGTAAACTGAGAACTACCTGAATTTACTCCAGTTTGCTAATTCCATAAGAATCATAGGGACTCCGATGCAATTACAACGTAACTGTCAGCGATCTGACTAGCAAACCCAAAAGAAGTAGACACTCTCAAGATCTTTGAATTCCCAAAAGTATAACTTTATTGGATACATCATCTCGGAACTGCAGAAGCAAAAACCAGCTCTGGTTTCTCCACGCAAAAGCTTAAACAATAGATTCCCTTTCTCCCCATCCCTGGCTGTTCACATTGTCCAATTGTAAGACTTCCTTTTGTTATGGGAACAGTTTGTGTCTCTGTCTAACACTTGCAGCAGCGACCTTGGCTCTCATGGTCCGTAGAGGAAAGCTTAGCGTTCCATTCTGGATGAAAGGCATAGAAGCAGCTCAGAAGAAGTAAAGTGTTTCAGTCTTGACAGTAGCTTTATTTGGTGCAAACTTTAATAGCTCTTTTCTCTTCCCATTTTCGTCTTAGCTTTGCCACGGGATGCATCTACAAAGGCTCCACCACGCAGTGTCTTTGCAAGCCTGGTTATGCCGGATTTTCGTGTGAACGGTACCGTATATAACTTGAATTTCAGCTCTTTTCAACTTGGTTTGCTTAAGATCCAATCCATGTATGGCAGGATGGGGCTGCTCGGTTCTCCACTGGTAGAATCAGGCCACCGGCGGAGGACTTCGCGCTGCTGCTCTGTAAGACCTCCTTCTCTCCTCCAAAGATGTGCTCCAGGTTACTATGGAAACCCTCTCGTGATCGGCAGCTCCTGCCAGCCCTGTGACTGCAGTGGGAATGCTGACCCCAACATGCTCTTCAGCGACTGTAACACGTTGACAGGGGTCTGCACCGGGTGCATGTACAACACTGCAGGGCCCCGATGCGAAATGTGCGCGGCTGGATTTTATGGTGATGCAGTCGTAGCAAAGAACTGCACCGGTAGGTCTACAAGCAGTCTCTTTCTTGGGTGCATTCACACACAGTGATGATGGGCTCCATAGGTGGCTCAGTGGCTAAGACGCTGAGCTTGTCGATCAGAAAGGTCGGCGGTTCGAATCTCTAGTATAGGTCTGCGTGAGCAGGGGAGTAGGACTAGATGACCTCTAAGGTCCCTTCCAACTCTGTTATTGTTACCGTTTTTTAAAAAAAATTGAAATGCTGGTCTCACAGGTGAAGTCTTAATAGTCTTTATATGTTTCTTACATTTATATTCAGATAGTTTTTCCCTTTTTATTCAAGATAGTTGCTTGAAAAGATAAAAAAAGATAAAAATCTTTTCAGTTTCCCCCAGTGTAAACCTGGTGAATTTTTTTTTTCTCAATAGAAAATGCAGGTAGTCCTTGACTTACAATCATTCATTTAGGGACCATTCAAAGTTACAACGCCACTTTAAAAAATTACTTATGACCAATTTTCACACAACCATTGCTGCATCCCTAACGTCATGTGATCAAAATTCGGGCACTGGGCAACTGGCAGGTATTTATGACGGTTGCACTGCCCTGGGGTCATGTGATCAACATTTGTGACCTTCCCAAGCTGGCTTCCAACAAGCAAATCAATGAAGGCAGCCAGATTTGTTTAATGACCATACGATTCACTTAACAAGTGCAGTATTTCACTTAACAACAGTGGCAAAAAAAAAGGTCATAAAATCGGGAAAAACTCACTTAACAGCTAAATTGGGGCTCGGTTGTGGTCAGACATTGAGGATTATCTGTATTGCTGAAGCTAAGGTGTAAATACATTGGTCAAATTTTACGTACTTCGTTAGAAATAGAAATAGCGCTTAAGACTTATATACCGCTTCATAGTGCTTTTACAGCCCTCTCTAAGAGGTTTACAGAATCAACCTATTGCCCCCAACAATCTGGCTCCTCATTTTATCGACCTCGGAAGGAGGGAAGGCTGAGTCAACTTTGAGCCGGTGAGAATCGAACTGCTGACAGTTGGCCAGCGGAAATAGAAGCCATGAAATCTTCTTAAAGTTCTTTCTCTCCTTGTAGAGTGCAGCTGTCTTCCCTGTGGGATGGACTCGTGTGATCCTAAAACTGGCCAGTGTCGGTGTAAGCCTGGGGTGACAGGTCAGCACTGTGATCGCTGTCAGGTAAAATAGACCGATACTCCCTGATCCTTAAATTCTCTGCACCGCATTGGTGAGATGTATCCCACAGCAGAGGTGGTATTCAGCCGGTTCGGGTAAACTGGTAGCTCCCACGATCAATTGGCCCCACCCACCCGCATCCGCTCTATCCTGTCCTTTATTTCCTGCTTTGTAGCTCATCTCAATCGCGCAGCACAGCTGATTCCCCCCCCCTCCCTTGCTATTCTACTTACCATTGCTGACTTGGAGGGTAGGCCGCTGAGCTTCTAAATGCTCCATTTTCAGCGCTGCGCACAAGCGCCTTAGGCACATGCGTGTGCAAAGCTTGCGTGCATGCATGAAGCGCGGGCTCACCGAACCAGTTGTTAAACTGGCAGCATCCCATCACTGTCCCACAGGCATTGTGGGTTTTTTGTGGTTTTGTCGCTGATGGGGTTCTGTTAATAAACACTGTTGATTTCAACTTCTGTATTTGCACGTAACAAACATCATGTGTTCCGGGTGTGCTTCAAAGTGTTGGTGACCACCTTTAAAGCGCTCCAGGGCTTAGGGCTGGGGTATCTACAAGACCGCCTTCTGCTGCCAATAGCCTCCCACCAGCCAGTTCGCTCGCACAGGGAGGGCTTCCTCAGGGTGCCGTCGGCCAGACAATGTCGGCTGGCGACCCCCAGGGGGAGAGCCTTCTCTGTGACGGCACCTGCCCTCTGGAACGACCTACCCCCGGAGATACGCACGATACCAGACCTCCGGACTTTTCGTTGGGCCCTGAAAACACATCTATTTCATCTAGCCGGGCTGGCTTGATCCCATCCTTTCGGTTTTAATTTGAAATTGGTTTTAACTGGGTTGTTTTAAATTGAGGGCCGAAATTATTTAATGTCTTTTAAACTGTTTTTTAAATTTTATAGGTTATGTTTTATCTCGGCTGTTCACCGCCCTGAATCCTGTTGGAGAAGGGCGGTATAAAAATAAAATAAAATAAAATAAAATAAATAAAAGTAGGCCAGGTATCCCCACGTAACTGTGTTTTCTCTCTTGCCCAGCCAAACCAGAATGATTAGCGGTGAGTAGGTATGGAATGGCAGGCCATAGTCACCCTTTATTTATATAAATAAAAAGGAAGTTTGACAGCTTCAATCATTTGAGTAGAGAAAAACCTAACCCCCTGCTTGAATCAAAATGATCACTCCACTTTCTTGAATAAGATTACAGGAGTGAGGGAAAGGAATCCATTCTCTATATCGTAAATAAAAGGGACCCCCTCATCTCCAGTCGGTTTTCAGCACATTGTTTCCATCTTGGATATATGTATATATGTATGTATGTATTTATTTATTTATTTATTTCTCACTTTTATTCTTTTTTTTTTTAATAAACAACTCAAGGTGGGGAATTTATCTAATACTCCTTCCTCCTATTTTCTCCACAACAATCCAGCAACATGGTTTGTACTGAGAGAGAGGGACAGGCCCAAAGTCACCCAGCCAGCTTTCATGGCTAAGGCGGGACTAGAATTCACAGTCTCCTGGTGATTGGCCCAAAGTCACCCAGCCAGCTTTCATGGCTAAGGCGGGACTAGAATTCACAGTCTCCTGGTGATTGGCCCAAAGTCACCCAGCCGGCTTTCATGTCTAAAGCGGGACTAGAGCTCACAGTCTCCTGGTGATTGGCCCAAAGTCACCCAGCCGGCTTTCATGGCTAAGGCAGGACTAGAATTCACAGTCGCCTGATGATTGGCCCAAAGTTACCCAGCCGTCTTTCATGTCTTAAGGTCGGACTAGAATTCACAGACTCCTGGTGATTGGCCCAAAGTCACCCAGCCGGCTTTCATGGCTAAGGCAGGACTAGAATTCACAGTCGCCTGATGATTGGCCCAAAGTTACCCAGCCGTCTTTCATGTCTTAAGGTCGGACTAGAATTCACAGACTCCTGGTGATTGGCCCAAAGTCACCCAGTCGGCTTTCATGGCTAAGGCGGGACTAGAATTCACAGTCTCCTGGTGATTGGCCCAAAGTCACCCAGCCGGCTTTCATGGCTAAGGCGGGACTAGAATTCACAGTCTCCTGGTGATTGGCCCAAAGTCACCCAGCCGGCTTTCATGGCTAAGGCGGGACTAGAATTCACAGTCTCCTGGTGATTGGCCCAAAGTCACCCAGCCGGCTTTCATGGCTAAGGCGGGACTAGAATTCACAGACTCCTGGTGATTGGCCCAAAGTCACCCAGCCGGCTTTCATGTCTAAAGCGGGACTAGAACTCACAGTCTCCTGGTGATTGGCCCAAAGTCACCCAGCCAGCTTTTATTTTCTAAACAATAACATCTGATTATACCCTAGCTTCTCCTCCTCATCTAACTTGAGTTCCTAGTCTGGACTCTTGTCCTAGATCCTGCCTTCACTTACAACAGTGTGCATGTCAACAGAGTTGTAAGCAGTGAGAGTATAGAACTCCAGTGCTGCTGGAGATTGTGAGTTCTGTACTCAACCTGAATCTGCCTTATCCTCAGAGGAAGAGGAGGAATTGGACAGCTGGTTACCAATTGGTTAGGAGCACCTCAACCCCTTATAGATATGCTCCTCAGGCTGCTTTCATATGGAAGAAATAACATAGCGGGGTGCCTCAGCACAGCCTGGCATGGCCCACAACCATCGTCTCATACTGTATTGGGCTTTAACTCTATTCCTTCAAGAGTCCTACAATTTGCAGTAAGCATCTATAACAGGGGTGTCCAACCTCGGCAACTTTAAGACCTTGGGCTTCAACTCCCAGAACTCCCCCAGCCAGCATGGGTAACTGGGGAATTCTGGGCATTGATGTCCGCAGACCTTAAAAGTTGCTAAGGTTGTACCACCAGTACCTTATCAAAGAGATTTCTGGAAGAATTGAAGACTTCAATTTCCTAAAACTTCCTTTCCGTTTGTATAGCACGTTGGGGGAAATTTTTCTTTCTTTCCTTACTATTGATTTTTGTATTGATTTTTTTTCCTTTTTGTTATTCTTTAACAATAAAAATATAATAAAAAATTAAAAAAAAAAGTTGCTAAGGTTGGACACCCCTGATCTAGAGTTCAATGTCCCAAATGGAGATGGTCAAAATATCCTGTGTTAATAGGTGCCGTCTTTCTTTCCTTCATCCCATTTGCCTGGAGAGATTCTTCAGAATGATTTACCGCCCTTATTTGAGTGCAGAGCAGCTTCTGTAAACCACTGTTATCATCATCCTCTTTTAACGACCCCATAATCCCTTGCGGGGTGGAGTCTGGGCAGTTGAATGGAGCTGAGTGTTTACTGACCGTATGCCCTTCCTGTCACCAATACGGAGTTTGTTTCAGGAGATGTATTCTCATTGTGCCCAGAGAGAGAAATGTCTGCCTCTACCAAGGATCGAACTCACAGCCTCCTGATTCTGAGGCAAGAGCTCCACCTCTAGGCCACTACATGGCTCCTGTAAACCACTGTTATAACTATTAAAATCCGGATGCAACCCCCCCCCCCCTTTTTTTTTTTTCCTTTTTAGGAAGGGTATTATGGCTACGAAACCTGCTTGGGCTGCCAAAGGTGTGACTGTGACATTGGATCGGTGAGCCCCAATTGCCATGCCCAGAATGGCCAGTGTGATTGCAGTCCAGGCGTCAGTGGTCCTCGTTGTCAGCAATGCTCTCCTGGATACTGGGGGCTCAGTGCAGATGGCTGCTCCAGTGAGTTCCTTTCCTAATATTTAGTCCTTGCTAATAGAAAACTCAGATTCCCACCCCACCCCCCAAGCCTAAAACAGAGGGCACATATTTTTTCTTACTCTAAACATTTTATTAGATTATAGAATAAAATACAAAAGCAAATAGGAAGACATAGTGGTGTTTGGGTTAGGGCTAAGGTTGTAGCAGAGGTGAAATCCAGCAGGTTCTGACAGGTTCTGGAGAACCGGTTGCGGAAATTTTGAGCAGTTCGGAGAACCGGTAGTGGAAATTTTGAGTAGTTTGGATAACTGGCAAATACCACCTCTGGCTGGCCCCAGAGTGGGGTAGGAATGGAGATTTTGCAATATCTTTTCCCCAAGAGTGGGGAGGGAATGGGGATTTTGCAGTATCCTTCCCCTGGAGTGAGGAGGGAATGGGGATTTTGCAGTATCCTTCCCCTGGAGTGGGGTGGGAATGGAGATTTTGCAGTATTCTTCCCCTGCCATGCCCACCAAGCCACGCCCACAGAACCGGTAGTAAAAAAATTGGATTTCACCACTGGGTTGTAGTCCAATATACACTACATAAACAATGCAAAGGAAGGAAGGAAGAGAAAAGGAAGGAAGGAAGGAAAAGAAAGAAAGAAAGAAAGAAAGAAAGAAAGAAAGAAAGAAAGAAAGAAAGAAAGAAAGAAAGAAAGAAAGAAAGAAAGAAAGAAAGAGAAAAGATATACCCACATATATTATATGACACAGAGGAACAACACAGTCTAATTCGGATTAATACATGTACATGGCGAGAAAAACAAATCTTGCGAGTTTACCAGTCGGATGGCCTAGGGAACAAAGCTGTTACAGAATCTGGTAGTCCTTCTATGAAATACTTCAAAACCTCCTTCCAGAGGGGAGCAATAGAAACAGACCATAAAGTAGGTGTGTGGGGTCTCTAACAATGCTTTGAGCTCTAAGCACATAGCGCTCATAATAATTCCAGTCCACAATTAACGTGGACTGAAAGCAGTCCTGCTTGTGAATCTTTCTCCTTCGATGTTCTCTCAACAGAATGCCAGTGTAAAGGAGGCTCCTGCAACCCCCGCACAGGTGAATGCACCTGTACCAACGGCCTGACAGGGAAGCAATGTGACACCTGTATAAAGAAGCATGAGATCCCTGTGGTGGATGGTCCAGACAACATGAGATGCGAAGGTTAGGCTTCTTCTTTCCTCCGGTGTCTTGGTCCCAGCTATATCTGTTTTGGGGTATTTCTGTAATTCTCCATATTGGTTTAACATTGATGTGCAGGAATCACTGTCCTATCTGTCCTACTAGCCAAACTAAGAATGATTCAGAAATCCTACATGTATCTTGTAAGATTTTCACTTAGGTCCATGTGCTGAATGGGTTTGAGAAATTTTATGAAGGTTGTCAAAAATAGAGTAGAGTAGAGTAGAGTAGAGTAGAATAGAATAGAATAGAATAAAATAGAATAGAATAGAATAGAATAGAATAGAATAGAATAGAATAGAATAGAATAGAATAGAATAGAATAGAATAGAATAGAATAGAATAGAATAGAATAGAATAGAATAGAATAGAATAGAATAGAATAGAATAGAATAACAGAGTTGGAAGGGATCTTGGAGGTCTTCTAGCCCAACCCCCTGCTTGAGCAGGAGACCCATTATTTGAGGGGATTCAGATAAATGGTTGTCCAGTCTCTTTTTGAAAGCCTCCAATGATGGAGCACCCACAACATCTGAAGGCAAGCTGTTCCATTGGTTGATTGCTCTCACCGTTAGGAAATTTCTCCTCAGTTCTAAGTTGCTTCTCTCCTTGGTTAGTTTCCATCCATTGTTTCTTGCCTTGCTTTAGACTGACCCTCTTATCTTTCTAGGAGCCCCACAAATATTGGAACCTTGCTACCATATCTCCTCTAGGATTCCAGTATTTGTGGGACTCTTAGAAAAACACGGGGATCTATCTATTTTCCAAAGCACCAAAAGGCAAGACAAGAAACAGTGGATGGAAACTAACCCAGGAGAGAAGCAACTTAGAACTGAGGAGAAATTTCCTAACGGTGAGAGCAATCAACCAATGGAACGGCTTGCCTTCAGATGTTGTGGGTGCTCCGTCACCGGAAGCTTTCAAAAAGAGGCTGGACAACCATTTATCTGAAGACCCTCAAATAGTGGGTCTCCTGGTCAAGCAGGGGGTTGGACTAGAAGACCTCTAAGGTCCTTTCCAACTCTATTATTCTATGTTCTAACTATCAGAGTACTAACAACCAGATGGCTGAAAAGAATATAAATCCTTCCATTCCCCACCCATCATTTAGAAGCTTCTTGGGTGAGAATCAAAATGTTTTCAAGGAAAAAGAAACCCAATAAAGTCCATCTGCCTTTTGGAGAAGCCATCTGATCGCTAGCACCAAGGAATCTACAGTGACAGTAGGATTATTTTGATCCTATGGATCAAAATAACCCTACTGTCACTGTAGACTCCTTGGTGCTAGCGATCAGATGACTGCAAAGAATATAAACCCTTCCATTCCCCACCTGTCAGTTAGAACTGAAGAAGTTTCTTGGATGAGAATCTAAACATTTTCAAGGGATAAAAAATCAGAAGAGTCCAGTTGCCTTTTGCAAATGGATGGTTGAGACTCTCCATCGGCACGTCCTACAGCTGACTTTCCTCTCTCATTAACAGCTTGTGACAGCTGTGTGCTGCTCTTGTTAGAAGATCTCCAGAAGATTGAAAGTGACTTCCCTGCCCTGGAACATCAGTTGACAAGTCTCAACACCACCTCAATTGCCTGGGCCCGCCTACACAGCATCAACGGCTCCATGCAAGCCATCACTGTATGTGGAGCTTCCCAGTTAATTGTTCCTCTTCTGATTGTTCTACAACAGGGGTGTCAAACTCAATTTCAGGACTGTGGTTGACCTCAGGGGGCCGGTCGGGTGTGGCCAAATGGGTGGGTGTGGTCAACTGGGGTGGCCAGCTTGATGCCACTCACTGGGCATCAGAGGTGGGTTTCAGCATGTTCTGACCAGTTCTGGAGAACCGGTAGTGGATATTTTGAGTAGTTCGGAGAACCGGTAGTAAAAATTCTGACTGGCCATGCCCCCATCTATTCTCTGCCTCTCAAGTCCCAGCTGATCGGGAGGAAATGGGGATTTTGCAGTAACCTTCCCCTGGATTGGGGAGGGAATGGGGATTTTACAGTATCCTTCCCCTGGAGTTGGGTGGGAATGGAAATTTTACAGTATCCTTCCGTTGCCACGCCCACCAAGCCACGCCATGCTCACCAAGCCACGCCCTCAGAACGGTTACTAAAAAAATTTGAAACCCACCACTGCTGGGCATGGCCGACTGGGTGAGCATAGCCAGCTTGATGCCACTCCCCAAACTGCTGGCATGTTTCCTCTTCGTACTGGGTAGACTAGGCCGAAGCCACGTTGGCCTGATGTTTCCTCTTCGTACTGGGTAGACTAGGCCGAAGCCACGTTGGCCTGATGTTTCCTCTTCATATTGGGTAGACCAGGCTGAAGCGACATGGGCTGGGCCATTACATTTTCCAGGATGGCTCTGTGGGCCGGTTGTAGCCCGCAGGCCTTGAGTTTGACACCCCTGTTCTACAAAGTTCTAGAGGTTCTAGATTTACTTTGCACTTGCTTCTTTCCTCGCAGAGCCAAGTGCGTGAGTACCAGCGATCCATCTACAGGGTGAGGCAACATGCCGATGAACTGGAAGAGGAGAACGCGGATTTTGTTCAGGATCTGAACGCGCTTCAGCACAAGGTGCAACCATTTTTCCTTCCCCTTTCCTTTTCTCTTCCTGTATTTGTACAGGTAGTCCTCGACTTAACAACAGTTCGTTTAGTGACCCTTTGAAGCCACCATGGCACTGAAAAAAAGTGACTTAGGACCGTTTTTTACACTTAGGACCATTGTAAGCAGCCCCACAGTCACATGATCGAAATTCAGATGCTTGGCAACTGGTTCATATTTATAATGGCTGCAGAAACCTGGGGTTGTGTGATCCCCTTCAGCGACCTGCTGACAAGCAAAGTCAATGGGGAAGCCAGATTTATTTTACCGTGCTACTAACGTAGCAACCGCAGTGATTCACATAACAATGGCGGCAAGAAACATCGTAAAATGGGGCAATGCCCACTTAACAACTGTCTCACTTAGCAACAGAAATGTTGGACTCCGTTGTTGTCGTAAGTTGAGGACCAGGGGTGAAATGCTCCCCGTTCAGACCGGATCGCCCGATCCAGTAGCAATGGAGGCGGGTGGTTCGGAGAACCGGTAGCAAAAATCCCTGCCCCCCCATGCCCAGCTGAGACACGCAATCATCAGAGGCTTTTTCTTTACTTTTAAAAGCATTTTTTCTACAACCTCTTCAGCTAAAAAAATGCTTTTAAAAGTAAAAAAAAGCCTCTGATGATCACGCGGCTCAGCTGGGATTGTCAAAGGCTTTTAAAAGCATGTTTTCTTCAACCTCTTCAGAGGTTGTAGAAAAAATGCTTTCAAAAGGCTCTGACGATCCCAGCTGAGTTGCCTGATCTGCAGAGGCTTTTTTTCTTTTAAATGCCTCTGACGAGCCAAGCTGAGTTGCCTGATCAGCAGAGGCATTTAAAAGAAAAAAAGTCTGCAGATCAGGCAACTCAGCTGGGATCTGGGATCAGCCTTTTGAAAGCATTTTTTTACAACCTCTTCGCCAAAGAGGTTGTAGAAAAAATGGTTTTAAAAGTAAAAAAAAACAAAATTGGCCAACCCCACCCAGTCACATTAACCCCCCCACACACACATCAAGCCACGCCCACAGAACCGGTAGTAACAAATTTTAGATTTCACCACTGTTGAGGACTATCTGGATTACACCTGGTACAGTGGCAAAATGTACAAGATGCTTTAGAAAAGTGATCTGGTAACTGAATCAGAATCAGAATAGAGCTGGAAGGGACCTTGGAGGTATTCTAGTCCAGCCCTCTGCTGAAGCAGGAGACCCTATACCATTTCAGACAAGTGACTGTCCAGTCTCTTTTTAAAAACCTCCAGCGATGAAGCACCCACAACTTCTGGAGGCAAGCTGTTCCACTGGTTAACTGTCCTCACTGTTAGGAAGTTTCTCCTCAATTCCAGGTTGCTTCTCTCCTTGATTAGTTTCCATCCATTGTTTCTTGTCTTTGCCTTCAGGTGCTTTGGAAAATAAGTTCTTGTGGCAGCCTCTCAAATCCTGGAATACTGCTATCATGTCCCACCTAGTCCAGTGATGGCTAACCTTTTCTGGATCAAAGTATGCGCATGTGTGTGAATGCACGCACACGTGCCTGAACCCCCAAAATGCAATGCATGTGCAGGCCCCACTCATGCGGCCCCCCGCACATGCGGCCCCCCATGTGTCCCCCTCCCCCTGCGCATGTACGGCAGAGACCTGAAGACCAGCTGGCCGGTGGGAGGTGCACACACATGTGCGGCTGAGCTGGGCCGGCGGCTCGCGTGCCCATAGAGAGGGCGCTGCATGCCATCTCTGGCACGTGTGCCATCGGTTCGCCATCACGGACCTAGTCCTTCTTTTCTGTAGACTGGCCATATCCAATTCCTGCAACCGTTCTTCATATGTTTTAGTCTCCAGGCCTTTAATCATCTTAGTTGCTCTTGTTTGCATTTTTTCCAAAGTCTCAACATCTTTTTTATAATGTGGTGACCAAAATTGTCTGGACAAGGTTAACTTTGCTTGTGACAATGCTCTATCTGTAAAAGAGATCTTTCTCTTTTAGTTTCAGAAGTCAATGCTTCATTTTAAAAGCTACATGTGAAAATAGCTAGGAATATCCTTCCTCATGCACCAGATGTAATCACATCTGAATTTATGATAGGGGGAAGATAAAGCTATCTGGTGCCGATTATTTAAGCATCGTCAAGCAATGAGTTGCAAAACCTTGTGTCCCTTCACTTATTTCTCTTTTTCTGGAAGGAGAAATCCTTATTTGTTTGAGTTTTATCCCACCTTTATTACTTGTGTAAGTTAACACGGTAGTGAACTTATGAAATATTTCCTCCTGTTTTCCCCACAACCACCCTTTGAGATGGGTCAGGCTGAGACACTCTAGCCCAGTGATGGCTAACCTTTTTGCCGTCGCGTGCCAAAAGCGGGGGGAGAGCGGGGGGATCGTGCGCGTGCGTGCCCACACCCATAATTCAATGCCCACCCGTGCCCCGCCCTCCTGCACATGTGCGCGTGCTCCCCCCGCGCTCCCCCCGCTTTTGGCATGCGATGGCACAGTGGGCCTATTTTTCATTCTCCCCACGCTCCAGAGGCTTTCTAGGAGCCTGGGGAGGGCAAAAACGGCCTTCCTCAACACCTCCCGGAGACCCTCCAGAGGCCGGAAACAGCCCATTTCCCAACTTCCAGTGGGCCCGGAAGGCCCGAAAATCAGCTGGCCGGCGGGCACATGTGTGCTGGAGCTGAGCTAGGGCAATGCTTGTGTGCCCTCAGATACGGCTCTGCGTGCCACCTGTGGCACCCGTGCCATAGGTTCGCCATCACAGGTCTAGCCCAATGTCACCCAGACAGCTTTCATGCCTAAGGTGGGACTAGAACTCATAGTCTCCTGGTGGTTGGCCCTCCCTCTCCTTGAGTAATTAATTTCACTGTCAAAACTGCTCTTAATATTAGGCAAGAGAGAAATGATCATATCCAAACAACTGACAGAAGAGAAAATGGCATATTCAAACAGCCTTAGCTGCTTAACATTTTAGCTATATTCCTTCGGATTCCACCAGGGATCTAAAGACTATTATGTGGTCCATCAGCAATGACCCAAATCCTTTCTTAAAATATGACTTTATTATATCTGTGTATCTGGGACAACAACGTGATCTTAAACTAATCTTTCAAAGAAATTAAGCTGAACTCACAAGTGTCTTTAAGCAAACTTTCCAATGGTTGCAAATTGTTGGCCTGCCCCTTTACCTTTCAATGTTATCTAAACCGATGATATTGTTTTTAGGCAACAATGACCCACAGAAAAGCAAATCGCCTGATGGATGTTACCCAGGAGACCTATCAGCAAGCAGAGAGCCTTATTCTGAACGTCACTAAAATTCAAAATAAAATTAATGGTAAGGCAGAATTCTATCTTATTTTCCTGCTTTCAAAAAGCGCTACTTGAGTAAAAGCAAAGAAATATATATATGAAGAAAATGATGGCAAGCGTTTAAAAATGATGACACAAAAATTTGTACCCAGATGACACACTGATTGATTAGCGATGTAATGCTTGTTTTAAAAGAAAAAATAAAAAACTTTTTATTAAAAAAAAGTGCTACTAGAGAAATGCCCAATTCCTATTAAAAAAAAACCAAGAGTGATGCTTAAATTCCAAGTGTGTAGTGTACAAGATTTGTGTAAAATTTATGCTGATTGTATCTACATAAGATTCATTTTTTGATAAGCAACTGTTGTTGAAGGATTCATATGTACAGATAGTCCCAGCTACACAACCACAGTGATGTTGATTGATTGATGAGGATCACCTCATGCCAACATACAGGTAGTCCTTGACTTACAACCATTTATTTAGTGACTGTTCAGAGTTACAATGGCAGTGAAAAAAGTGACTTATTTTTCAACAACCGTTGCAGCATCCCCCTGTTCAAATTTGGATGCTTGGCAACCGATTCATATTTATGACGGTTGCACTGTCCCAGAGTCATGTGTCCACCTCTGGCGACCTTCTGACAAGCAAGGATGAAGCCAGATTCACTTAACAATCATGTTACTAATTTAACAACTGCAGTGATTCACTTAACAACTGTCCTGCTTAGCAACAGAAATTTTTAGCTCCGTTGTGGTCGTAAGTTGAGGACTACATGTAAATAATTGAAAAGCAGAAGATGGTCCCAGTCAAGGGATTCTTTCATACTAGAATTATTTCCTTTAGTTATATATTTGAAAGGCATTTTGGTAGCAACCGCTGAAAGATAGAAATAGAAAATGTTTGCGAGCTTGAGTGTGTATTGGGAACATCGTTGTACTAAGGTACTTCTTAGCATTGTGATGTGTATACCTTGTGCGCAGGTACAAATGTAGGTGTGGTTTCTATCACGATACTAGCATGGTTGCACATCCTGGTAAATGTAAAAAAGGGAAGAATGTAGTGGAATAATGTTTTGCAAAAAGAAATAAAATGATATCAAATGGGATGACAGTCGGTGGGGTATTAGTTTGCTAATCGGTTGCTGATTCTGAATGCTGAATCAGATGATGTTTTGGAATCCTGAGAGAAATGGCTTTCTTTTAAAGGGAAATTGAGTGTCGCATGCCAGGGAAATCAGGAGATTCAGCCAGTTCAAATAAGTGTAAAGATTTATTGCAAGCTTGAGCTCTCTACAAGAATCTGGGCAACTAATAGTCAAGGGAAATGAACAGGAGATAAGGAAGGCATTCAAAATGGGCTGGACTTAGATCTCTTGCGTGCACGCAGGATCTCATGATTTATGATGCGTTTGACCCCTCCACATCAAATCGAGAGCTGTTATATGTGCAGAGGTACGTCCTAATGTGTCATGCATCTCAATTGTGGCTTTTTATACAGATCTCATACATCAGATGGACACTTTTACCACAGCCAATGCTAGCTCCACGTCTGCGGAGGAATTTCGTCAGAAGATAGCCGAGGTTGATGCAATGCTGAGGCACATGAAAGCCATGGATTTTAGTTTCCAGAACGCCATTGCTGTTGAGGAGCGTGATGAAACACAGAATTGTGAGTATGACAGAGAAAGCAAATGGCTGTGTGAGGGAGTCATTCACAAGGATTTATCTATTGTGTCTTAAGATATTCTGGAATCCAGTTTATTGATACTTGAGAGATGAGGCTTCAGAGAAGACAGACTGGATTCTTAAATTCAAGATATCTTGCAGTTTTGATTTTATTTAAGTTCTAAACCAAATGAGATATATTTCTTAAAAGTTGGATGCTTTTTTTTATTTCCTTCTGATGTTTCAGATATCAAGAGCGCATTTTTCTAATTTTATGTATACGATGTAAAATTTTATAAGCGGAGAATATTTTTCTTTTAGTTAATACTCTCTCTTATTTACTGGAGCCGAAGGTGACGCTTATAATGCTCCCTGTTCTTTTTCTTCCTCACTACAATCCTTTGAGATACGTTATGCTGGCACAGAACACAGAATATAATAGAATAACAGAGTTAAAAGGGACCTTAAGAGGTCTTTTAGTCCAACCTCCTGCTCAGGCAGGAAACCTTATCCCATTCTGGACAAATGGTTGTCCAATCTCTTCTTTAAAATCTGCAGTGTTGGAGTACCCACAACTTCTGGAGGGAAGTAATTCCATTGATTAATGGTTCTCACTGTCAGGTAATTTCTTCTTATTTCTAAATTAGTTCTCTGCTTGATTAGTTTCCATCTGTTGTTCTGCCTTCAAATGCTTTGAAGAAAGGTTGAAACCTCTCCCCCCCCTTTCTTTCTGGCAGCCCCTTAGATATTGGAAGACTGCTATCATGTCACCCCTCGTCCTTCTTTTCATTAAACTTGACATACCCCATTTCTGAAACCATTCTTCGTATGTTTTAGCCTCCACTCCCCTAATTATCTTTTCCCTGCACTCTTTCTAGAGTCTCAAAATCTTTTTGAGTCTCCCACATCTTGGCTTTCTATAAATATGAATGCTGAACAATATTAAAGTTCTGTTGGATTTTTAAATTATTTCTTATGGCGGCAAATAGAAGATGGAAGAAAAGAAACTCGGCCTTCCACTGCGACTGCTTTAAAAATCACATTAATTACAACATGCAGATTTCTTAATACAAGGAATTCTAAAGCATTTCTTCCAATATATTTGTAAAACAAGTGCAGCCATAGTATCGCCTTACAGTAGTGGCCAAAATTGTGGAAACCTTTTGGGAAAAGTGTATTTTTGAGGTTTGATGGCTAACTTTTTTTTTTTTTTTTTTTTTGGAGTTTCATATTTCACTACTGGAATGGCCTGGGAATAGCCCAGATCTTAACCCAATTGAAAATCTATGGAGCCGACTAAAGAAACTTGTTAGACAGAAGCGACCCAGCAATAAACCCCAGTTAATAGAAGCAATCCTTCAATCTTGGTCTCATATTATAACAGCTGCAGAACTAAAAGACTTGGTTCGCTCCATGGGAAGACGTTGTAAGGCCGTCATTCATGCTAAAGGTTACCCAACTAATTATTAACTGACATGGTGATAATTTTTGTATATTTTGTTTTTTCTATGGTGATAATTTTTGTATATCTCATTTTTTCTACGTGCTTCACTTTTCTTTTTTATACTGTAACTGCTATTCTAATGGCAAATCCTTCCTAAAAGTTATTGCATTACATTCTTGATTAAATTATCTTTCCATTGATCTATAATTTTATGGCACTACTCCAAAAAAAAAAAAAGTGGTGTTATTAGCTAGTTTTAGAAAATATACTTTTCCCAAAAAGGTTTCTACAATTTTGGCCACTACTGTATATCAATGATAGAGTTGTTCATGTGGCTTCCTTTTTTCTCTTTTCCAAGGGTCTCCAAGCTTGGCAACTTTAAGACATTTCTGGCTGAGGCATTCTGGGAATTGAAGCCCAGAAGTCTTGAAGCTGCCATTTTGGAGAACCTGCTCTTTTGGAATTGAGGCAGTTTTACCTCACAGTCATAGAACTCTTGATGTTCATCACTAATCTTTTAAAGCTTTTTTTCTCTCAGTGCTGAACCGTGTGAGGAATGAGCTCTTCAACAAGTTGGAGGCCAACCAACAACTGGTTGATCAAATCAATGAGCAGCTGGATCAGTACAGTTCAGGTTTGATGGACCTACGAGATGCCCTGAATGAAGCAGTAAATAAAACCCGACAGACGGAAGATCTCAACAGCCTGAACCGTAATCACTTAGAGGAAACCCAGGTAAAAACTGAGATTTGGGGCTGCAGAATGAGCTACTATGCCCCAAGGAATTTTGGGAATACAGGTAGTCCTTGTCTTACAACCGTTTGTTTAGTGACCGTTCAAAGTTACAACAGCACTGAGAGAAGTGACTTACGATTGTTTTTCACAGTTATGACCATTGTAGGATCCCCTTAGTCACGTGATCAAAATTCGGACAGTTGAATCCCAAATTTCTGTTGCTAAACAAGACAGTTGTTTCTCATCACAGTTGCTAAGTGAATCACTGCAGTTGTTAAGTTAGTAACATGGTTGTTAAGTGAATCTGGCTTTCCCACTGACTTTGCTTGTGAGAAGGTCGCAAAAGGGGATCACATGACCCTGGGACACTGCAACCGTCATAAAGTTGCCAAGTGTCCGAAGCTTGATCACGTGACCTTGGGGATGCTGCAGCGGTCATAAGTGTGAAAAACAGTCATAAGTCCCTTTTCTCAGCTCCATTGTAATTTATAATGGTCACTAAATGAATGGTTGTAAGTCGAAAAATCAGAACAATAGGAGAATCCTTCTGCAGGTAAATAAAGAGATTTTTGTAAAAAAATAATAGAATAGAATAGAATAGAATAGAATAGAATAGAATAGAATAGAATAGAATAGAATAGAATTTAATTTAATTTAATTTAATTTAATTTAATTTAATTTAATTTAATTTAATTTAATTTAATTTAATTTAATTTAATTTGTCTTTGGTGCACATGCTCTCAGTGTACATAAAAAGACAAGATACATTCGTCAAGAATCATAAGATACAACACTTAATGATAGTCATAGGGTACAAATAAGCAATCAAATAATACTAGGAAACCATCAATATCAATCAATTAAAACAATCAATAAAAAAGAGGGGGAAAAACTAAAACAACGAAAACACATATTGTACCAAATAGAAACTTGAGATGTATATATGGATGATGAGCAGAGTGTCCTGGGTTTTTATGATCAGACTTTGCACGTTATGCGTTAGTGTTAATGTTCTCTCATGTCTAAAACAGCAAAAGAGCAAGGAAATGGAGAAACAGTATGACACAATCCGATCTACTTTGAGAATGGCTAAAGGCTCCTTGGGGAAGATCTCTGAATTTCTGCAGACGGTTATAAATGCGAAAGAAGTAAGTGATGTAAACAGTAAGAGGTGGCGCAATGGTTAGAATGCAGTACTGCAGGCTCCTTCTGCTGACTGCCGATTACCAACACTTTGGCAGTTCGAATCTCACCAGGTTCAAGGTTGACTCAGCCTTCCATCCCTCCGAGGTGGGTAAAATGAGGATCCAGATTGTTGGGTGAAATATGCTGACTCTGTAAACTGCTTAGGGAGAGGGCTGTAAAGCACTGTGAAGCGGTATATAAATCTAAGTGCTATTGCTATTGGTATTGTGCTTCTCCGGGGAGGAGAAATGACATGGATGGCTCTAGGGACCGGTGGGGATGTGAGAATTAACAAAAGGATGTGATCTACACAATGCAGGTAGTTCTCGACTTAACAATAATTTGTTTAGTGACCGTTGAAAGTTACAACGGCACTGAAAAAAGTGACTTTTGACCATTTTTCACACGACCATTGCAACATCCCTGGGGTCACATGAGCAAAATTTGGATGCTTGGCAACTGGTTCATATTTATGACCGTTGCTGTGTCCTAAGGTCATGTGAACCCCTTTTGCAACCTTCTGACATGCAAAATCAATGGGGAAGCCAGATTCACTTAACAACCGTGTTACTAACTTAACAACTACAGTGATTCACTTAATAATTGTGGCTAGAAAATCCGTAAAATGGGGCAAAACTCCCTTAACACGTGTCTCGCTTAAGAACATAAATTTTGGACTCAATTGTGGGAAGAAGAGGAATCGTGTCGACTTTTTTGATCCTGAGGTAGTGTTTCAGAATATTGCTTGGGACAGACCAGTGTTTTTCAGCCTTGCTAACTTTAAGATGTATGGACTTCAGCTCCCCAAATTCCTCAGGCAGCATGGCTGTGGGGAATTCTGGGAGCTGAGGTCCACATGCATGGCTGGCTGGGGAATTCTGGGAGCTGAAGTCCACAAGCATAGCTGCCTGGGGAATTCTGGGGGCTGAAGTCCACATATCTTACAGTTGTTAAGATTGGGAAACACTGGCGCAGATTGTTATTGTAGCAGGCCTCAGGTATTTGGATATTCTTCATAGCTCCAATCCTTCAGAGATCCTTCAGCAGAAAGAGAAGGAACGGCAATACAGATCTTTTGAATGGTGGCCAATGCTTCTGTTGTGTTTCAGGAATCCGAGAAGTTACTAGCTCAGCTAGATGGAGCCAGATACCCTCTGTCTGAGAAGGTGAAGGAGTACATGTTGGCAAGCAACAAGATCCAGAAGGTGGAGTTGGCAGAAGAACATGCAAAGCTTCTAGATGAACTGGCACGAAATCTCTCCAGGTAACAATTGCTTCAAATCTGCTTTGTTTGTTCTCATTTCCTAACCAGCTGTTGAAAATGCAAATGAAGCTTCTACCCTGAGTCATAAAAATACTTCCTTGTACAGGTGAAACTTGAAAAATTAGAATATCGTGCAAAAGTTCATTTATTTCAGTAATGCAACTTAAAAGGTGAAACTAATATATGAGGAATCACAATCATTGAAAAGACTGCTGAACTGACAATTGTGCAGAAAACCATCATTGACACTCTCCATAAGGAGGGAAAGCCTCAAAAGGTAATTGCAAAAGAAGTTGGATGTTCCCAAAGTGCTGTATCAAAGCACATTAATAGAAAGTTATGTGGAAGGGAAAAGTGTGGAAGAAAAAGGTGCACAAGCAGCAGGGATGACAACAGCCTGGAGAGGATTGTCAGGAAAAGGCCATTCAAAAGTGTTGGGGACTTTCACAAGGAGTGGACCGAGGCTGGAGTCAGTGCATCAAGAGCCACCACACACAGACGGATCCTGGACATGGGCTTCAAATGTCGTATTCCTCTTGTCAAGTCGCTCCTGAACAACAAACAAGGTCAGAAGCGTCTTACCTGGGCTAAAGACAAAAAGAACTGGTCTGTTGCTCAGTGGTCCAAAGTCCTCTTTTCTGATGAGAGCAACTTTTGCATCTCATTTGGAAACCAAGGACCCAGAGTCTGGAGGACAAATGGAGAGGCACACACTGCAATATGTTTGAAATCCAGTGTCAAGTTTCCACAGTCTGTGTTGATTTGGGGAGCCATGTCATCTGCTGGTGTTGGTCCACTGTGCTTCATTAAGTCCAGGGTCAACGCAGCCATCTACCAGGAGATTTTGGAGCACTTCATGCTTCCTTCCGCAGACGAGCTTTATGGGGATGCTGACTTCATTTTCCAGCAGGACTTGGCACCTCCCCACACTGCCAAAAGTACCAAAACTTGGTTCAATGACCATGGGATTACTGTGCTTGATTGGCCAGCAAACTCGCCTGACCTGAACTCCATAGAGAATCTATGGGGCATTGCCAAGAGAAAGATGAGAGACATGAGACGGAACAATGCCCAGAAGAGCTGAAGGCTGCTATTGAAGCATCCTGGTCTTCCATAACACCTCAGCAGTGCCACAGGCTGATAGCATCCATGCCAAACCGCATTGAGGCAGTAATTGATGCAAAAGGGGCCCAAACCAACTACTGAGTACATATGCATGCTTATACTTTTCAGAGGTCCGATATTATTCTATGTACAATCCTTGTTTTATTGATTTCATGTAATATTCTAATTTTCTGAGATTGTGAATTTGGGGTTTTCATGAGCTGTAAGCCATAATCATCAAAATTATGACAAATCAAGGCTTGAACTATCTTGCTTTGCATGTAATGAGTCTCTCTCATATATTAGTTTTACCTTTTAAGTTGCATGACTGAAATAAATGAACTTTTGCACGATATTCTAATTTTTCGAGTTTCACCTGTAGATTATAAGTAGTCCTTGACTTGCAACAGTTAATTTAGTGCCCATTTAAAGTTACTACAGCACTGGAAAATGAGACTTTTTATTATTTATTTTCTTATTTTAATTGATTTATTAAATTTAAATGCAGACCATCTCACTATCAAGCGGCTCTGGGTGTCTTACAGTACCATAAGCAACAAGATAGACAATGAAAAAATTAACAATATTATTATAGGTAGTCCTTGATGTACAACCATTCATTGAGTGACCGCTCCCTCCCTCGTGGAAATTCAGACTACATTCCATCGCACATGGACACAAATCATCACCACCAAAGAGTTGAATATTTTTAATACATCATCCATTACTAGGTTTTACTTTTGAAACTACAGTATTTTGTCATCCTTGATTAAGTCATAATCTAACCTATTTCAAAACCGGTTAGATTCCTGTATATTTATAGACCAGGTTTCTTCTTTCTGATGGTATTATTGCAGATGCAAGGAAGAGAAATTTCAGGTCTTTCCACATCCTTTCCTAGTCCTGGTTGGGTAGTCCTTCAAAGGCATGGAGGTGAGAAGAGATGATGAAACTTAGTAAACTGTAACAGAGTTGGAAGGGACCTTGGAGGTCATCTAGTCCAACCCCCTGCTCACGCAGGAGACCTGTACTAGAGATTCGAGCTGCCGAACTGCTGACTTTTCTGATCAGCCACTGTCTTAGCCACTGAGCCATCCTTGAAACTGGGTTTCTAGCCTCCGTAAATTGACCAGCTCTTCTGCAAGCTACCTTTTACAGGTAGTCCTCAATTTATGACCACAACTGAGCCCTGATTTTCTGTTGCTAAGTGAGACATTGCTTAAGTGAATTTTGCCTCATTTTATGACCTTTCGTGCCACAGTTGTTAAGCAGTTCACTGTACTTGCTAAGTGAATCGCATCATCATTACGCGAATAAAGGTTCCCTCGATGAGTTTGATTGTCGGAACTCATCTGGACAGGTCACAGACGGTGATCCCATTACCTCGGGATGCTGCAACCGTCATAAATATGAGTCAGTTGCCGAGCATCTGAATTTATATCATGTGACCATGGGAGTGCTGCAAACCTCGTGTGTGTGTGTGAAAAATGGTCATAAGTCACTTTTTTCAATGCCGTTGTAACTTCGAATGGTCACTAAACATATGGTTGTAAGTTGAGGACTACCTGTACTGAGATTGTAGAGGAATAAAATTAACAGCACTATTGAAACTTCAGGTCTTCTGCTGGCAGCAGGAACCCAGTTGGGACTTCTGAGGATAGGGATAGAATAGAATAGAATAGAATAGAATAGAATAGAATAGAATAGAATAGAATAGAATAGAATAGAATAGAATAGAATAGAATAGAATAGAATAGAATAGAATAGAATTCTTTATTGGCCACGTGTGATTGGACACACAAGGAATTTGTCTTTGGTGCATACGCTCTCAGTGTACATAAACAGACAAGATACATTCGTCAAGAATCATAATTCTTGATTAAGAGCCTGGTGGCCAAAAAATAGAACACCGCTTGGGGGGGGGGCAAAAAGCCGTACTAAGCAGATATATACAAAAGTATGAAGGCTATTGCTTAAAAGCATTGTAAGCCGCCCTGAGTCTCCGGAGAAGGGCGGCATATAAATCAAACTAATAAATAATAAATAAAGTAATAAATAATCATAATAAACAGGTCTGTCTGTCTTTCTTTCTTTCTTTTTCTTTTTTTTTTGTTCTCCAAAACAGCATTATCCATGGCACAAACCAGGATGGCTTTATTCAAAGAGCCATCAATGCTTCCAATGCCTATGCCAGCATCATTGAGGCGGTGAAGAATGCGGAAGAGGCAGCCAGCAAAGCCATCCATGCTTCTGATGAAACTTTGAAGGTAGGGAATGTTTGTCGTGCAGTCTCTATTGGAAAGGGGGCTATCACCAGCTCACCTGCCAAGACCTGGCAGTCAACCTCCCTCTATTATCCAGGTGTAATAATTTTATTGTTCTAGTGCAGGGGTCAGCAACCTGCAGCTCTGGAGCCCCATGTGGCTCCTTCATCCCTCTGCTGCGGTTCCCTGTCACTCAAAATATGTGTCACAACCGCCAGTGTGCGACACCCGCCGGCACACAATTGATTGAGCTTTTCGACCCCCAGTAGGCCAATCATGGATAAATAAGTTTTTTTATACATAACATGAAGGTAGAAAAAACGATACATGCAGTGTTATCTTCATTTTAGATTTCAAAAGGTTTTTGTGGCTCCCGGTGTTTTTTTTTTTTTTTCTGTGGGAAACGGGTCCAAAGGACCCAGTTTGTGGGGGCAATAAGCTGACTTTGCATAAAATATACAAAAGAATGAAGGCTATTGCTTAACGCATTGTAAGCCGCCCTGAGTCTCCGGAGAAGGACGGCATATAAATCAAATTAAAAAAAAAATAAAAAAAAAAATAAAAAAAAATGGCTCTTTGAGTGTTTAAGATTGCCGACCCCTGTTCTAGTGAGACAGCTGAGGCTTTCATGGAAGATTGTTTTCTCCTCAGATGACTTACAGATACTTGGCAGATAAATGGTTAGAGTCGCACAGCTTATTCAAAGAAAACCAACCTGACAAAGAAGAATTGACAGTTTTTGCTTGAGGACCTGGGAGAGGTTGCCAGTCAACCTGTCCATGTACCTGCTATCTCCCTCGTCCAGTTAACTGCACACCTGTCTTCCAATTGTACCAATTTAATTTCATAAATCGCTTAAAAATAATTCAGTTCAGCATTAGCGAAATTGGGAACAGTATTTGGAAGAAAGGCGTCTTGTCAAGGATGGAGACTCGGCTCTTGTTGAAAAATGGGGTGAAATGTAAAATGTGTTACTACCGATTCTGTGGTCGTGGCTTGGTGGGGGGGGGGGTAATGTGACTGGGTGGGCGTGGCCTACTTTTTTTTAAAAAAAAACTTCAAAGCATTTTTTTCTAATGCTTTGAAAAGCCTCTGGCGATCAGGCAACTCAGTTGGGATCATCAGAGACTTTTCAAAGCATTTATTTTACCACCTCTTCGGCCAAGAGGTTGCAGGAAAAAATGCTTTGAAAAGCCTCTGACGATCCCAGCTGAGCCGCGTGATCATCAGAGGCTTTTTTTTTTTTACTTTTAAAAGCATTTTTTCGTCGGAAGAGGTTGTAGAAAAAATGCTTTTAAAACTTAAAAAAAAAAAGCCTCTGATGATCCTGCAGCTCAGCTGAGCATGGGGGGGGGCGCGCAGGGATTTTTGCTACCGGTTCTCCGAACCACCCGCCGCCATCGCTACCAGATCGGGCGATCCGGTCCTAACCGGGAGCATTTCACCCCTGTCATTAGGTGAGTCAACACATGACTGTGCCCAATTTTATGAACTTTTTTTTTGCCACGCTCGTTAAACAAATCATCATGGTCATTAAGCGAATCCAGCTTCCCTCCTTGACTTTGCCTATCAGAAGGTCAGCTGGGAAGGTCACAAATGGTGATAAAGTGACTCCAGAGTGCTATGATGATGATGTAGGTGTGTGAACTGGTCATAAGTCACATTTTTTTCTGTTGTAACTTTGAATGGTTGCTAAATGAATGGTCATAAGGCGAGGACTTGCCTGCAATCCATTTAATGTGCAATTAACGTGTTTGTTTAATGATCTTTTGAATTTACAACATCTTTGAATTTACTGAAAAAAGTGATTTATGACTTTTTTTCCAAATTCGGATGCTTGGCAACTGGCATGTATTTATGACGTTTGCAATGTCCAGGGGTCATGTGATGACCTTTGTTGACCTGTCAACCCAAGTCAGTAGGGAAACCAGATTCGCTTAACAACCGTGTTACTATCTTAACAACCGCAGCGAATCGCTTAAAGCAACAGTGGCAAGAAAAGTAAAATGAGAGCAAAACTCACCTGACAACTGTCTTTCTTAACAACAATAAATTTTGGGCTCAATTGTGGTCGTAAGTTGAGTCCCTGTGTTCTAGGGAGTCAGGGAACAGTAGAGATTAGAGGGGGAAAGTGTGCACCCAAGAGTAGACAATTGTTGTAGCCCACCAGCGGCCAGCGGATCTGACAGCAGATTCGGACAGTGAGGAGGTTGGGGAGGAACATGGGCCAGTCCTGGAGTCTGGGGAAGGCTCTGATGAGGGCTCTGCGTCGGAGGCAGAGATGGGGCCAGTTATCAGCTGCCTTCGGAGTCAGATATCAGTGAGGCAGACGAACAGCTGGAGCCTGTTCCCAGTGTGCGCATGCGCAGAGTTGCCAGACGAAGGGAACAGCTAAAGAACAAGGGTCGACTTGGGAGTAAGGCCACAGGTGGACAATGAATGGCCCCTCCCAGAGGGAATAAAAGAGGAGCGAAAAGGGGAGTGGAGTTTGCAGGAGACAATTAATTTGCTTAATTGGTTTGTGACTCTCAGAGACTCCTTGCCAAGTTTTGAAGATATCGGCTTGGCAGCTCTCCAAGCCAGATAAGGTCTGTGACTGTAAATTCTCCCTTGAAAGACTTTGCTGGATATGAATGAGAAGAATTCACAGTAACTTAATAAAAAGGGGTTTTTGGTCGGGACAAGGAGTCTGCTTCATGCTCTTGGGAAGCCTAGATCAGAACAATAACCAATGGAGGCTAGAACTCTTGTATAAGACGTGGGTTCGGAATGTTCTGTGTGAATTCGGATGCAATGAGGTGGGACGAGTTATCTTCTATATTTGCAGAACGTCCTCAAACATAAGCTTGGAGACAGAGCGAAAGAGATGAAGAAAGACAGCAGTGCTTTAGAAGAAGCTGTGAAGGAAGAGCAAAGGAAGCTCAGAGGAGGTGAGCAAGAAACCAGCAGCACCTTCTCCATCCAATCTGGTCCATTAGACCCTCCTTCTCATCTGGGTCTTTCCCCTTAGCCCCATTCACCACGCTGCATATCACACGTGGCATTATCATCTGATGCCTTGGTCTTCTTAATGGCTCTTTATTGACCTTAATGGATCCATGGAGATTGAAGAGTTTGGTTCGGTCTGATTACAGTCTGCCCAGAACTGATTCAACCAAACACCTGAGCCATTGAGTGTGTGTTTGTTGTGTCATTTTGGGTGCACCTCTGTTAGTTAGGTATTTGGGATAGTTTTATAGGAAGTTGAAAAGCAGGATATAGCAATAGCAATGGCACTTCAGACATTTTCTGAATAGTTTTTATCCCAGAGCTATAATTGCACTCAACAATGAACTAAAGGGCCACCATCAGTGAGCTGTTGGACAGCATTACTTGATCTGTTGTGTGGATGTTTGGGTGGTTTAGGGGTGGGGAATTTGTGGTGGGTGGGAGTGTTTGGGGATTGTTATGTGTGTTGGACCTGGTCTTTGGGTGTTAAGTGAATTTCGTTGTATGAGTATATTGTGTATATACATACAATGACAATAAAGTTGTTGTTGTTGTTGTTGTTGTTGTTGTTATTATTATTATTATTATTATTATTATTATTATTATTATATACCGCTTCACAGTGCTTTACAGCCCTCTCTAAGCAGTTTACAGCCCTCTCTAAGCGGAGCCTTAGTGACACAGTGGTTAGAGTGCAGTACTGCAGGCTACTTCTGCTGACTGCCGGCTGACTGCAAATTTGGCAGTTCGAATCTCACCAGGCTCAAAGTTGACTCAGCCTTCCATCCTTCTGAGGTTGGTAAAATGAGGACCCAGATTGTTGGGGGCAATATGCTGACTCAGTAAACCGCTTAAAGAGGGCTTTGAAGCACTGTAAAGCGGTATATATGTGTAAATGCTATTGCTAAAATAGTGAATCCTTTATAAAATAGCACAGCTCTGTTTCGGAGGCTTTCAGAGTCAGAAAAAAAAGTTCCAGGGGCAGAAAAAAAAGCAAGGCACAGAGCTCACAACCAGTGAACCTGTTGCTAAAATTCACCTCTGGAAACAGCTGATTGGGAGTATTCCGGGAGGCTGATCCACCCACCAATCAGCTTTTTTCTTATTTTCCTCCCCAAAACCTAAGGTGTGTCTTATACTCTGGTGCGTCTTATACTCTGAAAAATACGGTAAATAGAATTGTTAAGTTGTCCCGTGGCAAGTTGGCCCAATTCTCAGGTTGGAGAACACAGGTCTGGAATGTCTTGGTACATGACCTCCACCTTCACAGTCCCCAGGCCATATTCTCAATGTTGCTAATTGAAATGTTACTTCCCGAAATCCTGATTTGAACTTCGATAACACTGTACTTCTTTTATTTTAATCCAAGTCAAGGGAGCATTGGAGGCAGCCAAAAACAAATTGGCTGGCACCCAAACCAAGAAGGAGCAACTTCTGAACCAGCTGAACTCAGCGAAGAACAAGTTGGACATGGTCCATGGTAAGCCTGTAATGTTTATAATAACTTCATAGATTTCCCAAAAATTCATACTGGTAGTCCTCGACTTACAACCATTCACTTACTGATCCTTCAAAGTTATAATGGCGCTGAAAACATTGACTTACGAGCAGTTTTCACACTTAATGATCGTTGTGGCAAGTGGTGGTATTCAGCCGGTTTAGGCCAATTCAGGCGAACTGGTAGCGGTGACCGTGGGTGGGCCCACTCCCCCACCCTCCCACCCCGGCGTAACACTGTCCTATTTAGCCACATTTTCAAGGCCGGGTGCATGCGAGGAAGGCGCGCGCATGAGCAAAGTGCATGCACAGAAGGCCGGGTGCATGCGAGGAAGGTGCACGCGTGCAAAACGAGTGTGCACACGTGGGGCAAACTGATGGTAAGAATATGTGAAACCCACCTCTGGTTGTGGCATCCCCATGATCGCGGGATGAAAATTTGGACACTTGGCAACTGGCATGTGTTTACAAAAGGTCACAGGATCCCAGGATCACGTGATCACCATTTGCAACCTTCTCAACCGGTTTTTGAGAGACATTTGTTAAGTGAATTTTGCCTCCTTTTACGACCTTCCTGGCCGCTGTTGTTAAGTGAATCACTGCAGTTGTTTGACATTGACTTTGCTTGTCAGAAGGTTTCAAAAGGGGATCGCATGACCCCGGGACACTGCTTCCGTCATAAATATGAGTCAGTTGCCAAGCGTCTGAATTTTGATCACCTGACCATGGGGATAACGCAACGTTCGTAAGTGTGAAAAACAGTCATATTGGGTTTTTTTCAGGACCGTTGTAACTTTGAACGGTCACTAAATGAATGGTTGTACACCAAGGACGACCTGTAATAATATTTTTAACATTTTCATTGTCTATCTTGTTATTTATGGTACTGGAAGCCACCCAGGGTCGCTTGTTAGTGAGATGGACTGCATTTAAATTTAATAAATACATTAAAATAAGTAAATAAATAATAGATTTGTCCCATCACTTTGCCGGTGATCTGATCATACAACGTTAATGCATGAAATGCAATAAATTTCACTCCTGGCTAATGATTTTCTCTGAACCGCAGAGAACAGTTTTTATGCTAGTTTGATTTTGGTATTTGTTCTTCCTGAGTTTAAATGAATCTGAACTGTTGCAGGTTTTGGGCCACTCTTGACTCTGCACATTTCTTTCATCTAAATTCTGGGAGCTTTTTTTTTTTTTTTTTTTTTAATTTTGCACCCTGTCTCTTTTTGTTTGCAAGACGATGCATCGGAGAAAATCCAGAAGGCCAAAGACGCAGCCTTAAAAGCCAACGAGACAGTGGCTGCAATGGAAGGAAAATTGAGGGACATGAAAAAAAACGTGGACGAGTGGAAAAAACAGTATGGAGATCTAAGAAGTGAAGATTTGAATCAAGCTACCCGTGATGTCAAGAATACTGGTGCGTAATTCCCATTCCTTCAATCTTTCTGTTTCTTTGGATAAAGAGGGATTCTGCCTGTTAGCAGGATTCATTTGTGGGTATAGATACTCTTTTCTATTGACTGTGAATTCTAGTCCCACTTTAGACATGAAAGCTGGCTGAGTGACTTTGGGACAATCTCTAGGAGATTTGAATTCTAGTCCCACTTAGACATGAAAGTCAGCTGGGTGACTTTGGGCCAATCACCAGGAGATCATGAGTTCTAGTCCCGCCTTAGGCATGAAAACTGTTGTTAAGAAAAAGTATTACCGTATTTTTTGCACTATAAGATGCACTTCCCCAAGAAAAGTGGGTGGAAATGTCTGTGCGTCTTATAAAGTGAATATTGCAGCGGGGAGGAAGGGGGATTGGTTCCCCGCCACCAGGGAACTCTGGAGCCTTCACTGCTGAGCAGCTGATTGGTGGTTGGATCGGCCTCCTGGAATACCACTGATCAGCTGTTCTAGGTGGTGGCAAATCGTGGCAGTGGCAAATGGTGGTGGCAATCGATGGTGGCAATTGGCGGTGGCGGCAGAACCGGCCGCCTAGAACAGCTGATTGGCTGTATTCCGGGAGGCCAATCCCACTGCCAATCAACTGCTCGGTAGCGAACGCTCCAGCGTTCCTCAACGGTGGCAGCAGCTCAGCTCAGTTGACTGGTGGTGGGTACAACGAAGCAGAGCCCTGACGAGCCACGTGCTGGGGCTACGATAACGTGCTGAAGCTGACCAGGCTGTTTGCTGCAAGGACTCTAACCAGATGAATACCGGATGGATGCTGGAAGGCAGAGGCAGATTTTTTTTTCTTGTTTTCCTCCTCTAAAGCTAATGTGCGTTTTATAGTCCGGAGCATCTTATAGTGCGAAAAATACAGTAGCTATGTTCAGTGCCTTGAGTTAGTAATAAAAATAATAAAGGCAGGATATAAATAATGTTAGATACAAAACATCAGTTAGATCCTTTTTTTCTTCTGGTTTCCCTTTTATGCATTTTCTTCCATTTTTCTTCCAGTGTGTCAAGGTCATTGCATTATTTTTTGAGACAGAATGCTGAAAGAAAAAAGATGCAAATTCTTCTATCTTTTTTTACTCTCTGGTTTTCTTCAGTTTTATTTTTTTTAAAAAAACGACCAAACCCAGCAGATTCTGTGTAATTCTGTCCCCTCTTCTCTATTTGCTTTCTTCTGTCTTTCCCTGAAATGTCATCTGAAATAAAACAACGAAATTATCAGAGCTCGTAATTACATTGAAGGCAATTTTGAAATAGAAGATTCGAAACTTCTTTTTGGACGACTGAGTTGTAATCTATCATGCATAACATGCTTCCTCTGTGACTTGTTTATGTTCCCATTGGGCTGGTGTCTGGGTTTCCTCTCAAAAAAATTCGGCTGTCCAGTCTCAAGTCTTGAAAGCACCCTCCCAGTCCTCCTGGGAAAGCTGACCAGCCTGGAAAACAGAAGAAGCCACAACGCGACTGTTTTGGACAATATCCTGCGGGTGCGCCAACTGATCTCATTGGCCCGGAATGCTGTCAGTAAGGTAAGGAGGCTTAAAGTCACTCAGTGTCTGATGATCCCGCTCTCTGCCATTGTGGGACTCCAAAACAAAGTTATATGCCGGAGTTTAGGTCTTCAAGAGAAGGCACTCTTGACTTAGAATTTGTGTACAATCTGGTCAGTCAAGGGCAGGATTGGTAATTACAGGTAGTCCCTGTTTAATGATAAAAAAAGATGTTGAGATTCTAGAAAGAGTGCAGAAAAGAGCAACAAAGATGATTAGGGGACTGAAGGCTAAAACATATAAAGAACGATTGCTGGAATTGGGTATGTCTAGTTTAAAGAAATAAGGGATGTGGTGGCTCAGTGGCTAAGACGCCGAGCTTGTCAATCAAAAGGTTGGCAGTTCAGCGGTTGGAATCCCTAGTGCCGCATAACGGGGTGAGCTCCTTTTACTTGTCCTAGCTTCTGCCAACCTAGCAATTTGAAAGCATGTAAAAAATGCAAGTAGAAAAATAGGGACCACCTTTGTTGGGAAGGTAACAGCATTCCGTGCGCTTTTGGCATTTAGTCATGCCGGCCACATGACCACGGAGACGTCTTCTTCGGCTTTGAAACGGAGATGAGCACCATCCTCTAGAGTCGGCAATGACTAGCACATATGTGCAAGGGGAACCTTTACCTTTAGTTTAATGAAAAGAAGAACTAGGGGAGACATGATAGCAGTGTTCCAGTATCTCAGGGGCTGCCACAAAGAAGAGGGAGTCAAGCTATTCTCCAAAGCACCTGAAGGCAGGAGAGAAGCAACCTAGAACTAAGGAGAAATTTCCTGACAGTTAGAACAATTAATCAGTGGAACGACTTGCCTCTAGAAGTTGTGGGTTCTCCAACACTGGAGGTTTTTAGGAAGAGATTGGAATTTGCCTGAAATGGTCTCCTGCCTGAGCAGGGAGTTGGACTAGAAGACCTCCAAGATCCCTTCCAACTCTTTTATTCTGTCACTAAGTGATCCAGTTTCAAACCATTACATCATGTGAGCTTGTCAACTTAACGACAGCAATTGAGGCAGTCCCAGGTGCTGTTGTTCAGTCAATCCCACACAATCACAGTATGCCATGGTTGCGTGACAGGGAACAGCAGTTTCCCTGTTCCCTTTGGCTGGAAGACAACAAGAAAAGTTGCAAAAGGAGATCGCATGGGCACATGATGCTATGACTCTCATAATCTCAAGCCAATTGCCAAGTGCCTAAATCCCAATTGTGTGACTCTGGGGATGTTGTGAGTTGTAATGCCCCCTCAGTCAACACTATTGCAGCTTTGGTTGGTGAATGAGTGGTCGTTCAATGAAGTTTACCTGTATATTATTTTTGCCTGTCAATCCTTAAAAACAATCAAATAGAAAGAAACATAATCCATGAAGCCAATTAAGGATTTGGCTGACAGAAACAAATGCACGCTCCTCAGGATATCATTAAGAACAATTTTTTTTTTAAAAAAAATTGATTTATATGCCGCCCTTCTCCGGAGACTCAGGGCGGCTTACAATACTTTAAGCAATAGCCTTCATACTTTTGTATATTTATACAAAGTCAGCTTATTGCCCCCACAAACTGGGTCCTCAAGTGACGATTTTTAAAGGGAGGTGGGACAAATTAGCATCAAAATGAGCCACAGTGGCGCAGTCGTTAGAGTGCAGTACTGCAGGCTACTTCTGCTGACTGCCGGCTGCCTGCAATTTGGCAATTCAAATCTCACCAGGCTCAAGGTTGACTCAGCCTTCCATTCTTCCAAAGTGGGTAAAATGAGGACCCAAATTGTTGGGGGCAATATGCTCTATAAACCGCTTAGAGAAGGCTATAAAGCACTATAAAGCGGTATATAAGTCTAAGTGCTATTGCTAAAATAGCGAATCCTTCTGGGACCACAGTATTTTTTAATGCCAGGCCTAGTATCAAATGTTTGTTCGTTTGATCTTTTGGCTCCTAGATTAAAGTTCCGGTGAAGTTTAATGGCACTTCCGGTGTGCAAATCCGGACTCCTAGCAATCTGCAGGATTTGGCTGCCTACACATCCCTCAAATTCTACATTCAGAACCCAGACTCCAAAAAGAGAGACCAACCACAGGATGAGTCTACACGCTTCGTGTTGTACCTGGGACAAAAGGATGTAAGTTCTCAAGAAAGAAATCAAGAACCTGGAAAAATCAACCCAGTGGATTTGGGGTAGAAAGTATAAGGATAATTTGTTTTTCATGTGTGTTTCAGAATGTTGGCATTACTATGCAGTTGTTATTCAATACGACTGATATTCACTGTTGGTGTAATATAGATTTAGCTCTGTTTTGGTTCCTCTTCTTTGCCCCAATATCTTTGATTATTGTTTCTTCCTCAGATTTTGCACTTTGCAAAACGTTACTTAAAGTTTAGTTTAACCAGAGCAATGTTAAAATACAAGCGTGGTTTGCTTCTGCTGTTTTCTTGCTTTTGAAGACTCGTTTCTTGGCTTTATTGTTAGTTAGTTAATTATTTTGGCTACTGTATGTGTTTATTTTCTGGATGTTTTTACCATTATTTTATTGTTTTAATAGTTTTATGTTTTTGAATTGTCAGCCATCCAGAATCCCTTGGTTGAGTTTGACGCCTATAGAAATTGAATGAAAGAATAAATAATTAAATCTTTTTGTTGTTGGTAGTTGCGAAGTTGTGTCCAACTCATTGCGACCCCATGGGCCTTCCTGTCCTCTACCATCCTCTGGAGTCCATTTAAGCTCACGCCTACTGCTTCAGTGACTCCATCCAGCCACCTCATTCTCTGCCGTTCCCTTCTTCTTTTGCCCTCAATCTTTCCCAGCATTAGGCCCTTCTCCAGTGAGTCCTTCCTTCTCATTAGGTGAATTAAACCTAAGATAGCATAAACAACAGATAGGAAGAGTTGCAACATCTCACAATCAATAAAACAACAACAACCCCAAAAAAACCAGGCTCATTCACACTATCTGGGCCCCAGGTTGGATGGCCAAACCAAGTTCACTCTTGTTCTTTGTATTTTCCAGGCCACTGGGGACTACATGGGCCTCATCCTTAAAGACCACAAAGTGGAATGGATCTACAAACTAGGAGACGATGAACCGGCACATTTGACGGTCGATGAAGAAATTGGAGAACAGTTTGCTGCTGTCAGCATCAACAGGTATGGAGGAACGAAGCAGTGGGGGGAAAAAACAGGCTTCAAAAATCAGTGTTCCGTAGTGGATCCATGGATGAGAGTTTCTGAGGTAAAATTGCTCTCTACAGTCACTGCAGGTAGTTCGCAACCTATGACCACAATTGAGCCTCAAATTGGCTGTTGCTAAGCGAGACAATTGTTCAGTGAGTTTTGCCTTTACAACCTTGTCACTGTTGTTAAGTGATTCATTGCAGTTGTTCAGTTAGTAACACGGTTAACTGAATCTAACCATCTACCATGACTTTGCTGGTCAGAAGGTCGCAAAAGGGGATCTCGTGACCCGGGGACACTGCAATCGTCGTAAATGTGAGGATAGTTGCCAAGTGTTGCCAAATTTTAATCACATGACCATGGGGATGCTGCAATGGTTGTAAGTGTGAAAAACGGTCCTAAGTCGTTTTTTTCAGCTCCGTTGTAACTTCAAACAGTCACTAAACGAACTGTTGCAATTCAAGGACTTACCTGTACTACTTGGTAGAAGAGAGAAAATAGCTTTGAAGGTTGAAGTCATCTTCTCCCTTGCTCTTAAAATGCTTTCTGCTCAGGCCTTGTCAAAGGAAGTTCTCTTTGGGCTGGGTTTTGTCTTTTTTAGGGACACGGTGGCTCAGTGGCTAAGACACTGAGCTTATCGATCGAAAGGTCAGCAGTTCAGCAGTTCGAATCCCTAGTGCCGCGTAATAGGGTGAGCTCCCATTACGTGTCTCAGCTTCTGCCAACCTAGCACTTCAAGAGCACATAAAAAATGCAAGTAGAAAAATAGGAGCCACCTTGGTGGGAAGGTAACAGCGTTCCATGCGCCTTTAGCGTTTAGTCATGCTGGTCACATGACCACGGAGACGTCTTCGGACACCGCTGGCTCTTCGGCTTTGAAACGGAGATGAGCACCGCCCCCTAGAGTCGGGAACGACTAGCACATATGTGTGAGGGGATCCTTTACCTTTACCTTGTCTTCTTTTCCTTGCGCCATGGGCTTTGTCGACTTTCTGCTGCATTTCTGTTTATGTTTTTATTTGGTTCCGATTATATATTTTTTTATTTTCATGGGCGTTCTTGAATGCCGTTTCCTGGCAGAGGGATAGGAGAGACAGCCTAGAAATTAGCAAAATGTCTTCCTGGTTTGTAGGATCTTGCAGTACGGATACATGTCTGTGACAGTGGAGAAGCAAACCTTGCATGAGACCAAGGGGGACAGCGTTGCCAAAGGAGAACATGGACTCTTCAACTTCAAGCCCCATAACACCGTTTTGTACGTGGGTGGCTACCCTTCCAGCTTCACGGTGAGTTCGGCTGAGTAGACTGCTTGTGTTGGACAAGGGGGATTTTGGGGGCTTTTTAGAATCATTGCTTAACGCATTGTAAGCCGCCCTGAGTCTCTGGAGAAGGGCGGCATATAAATCAAATTAAAAAAAAAAAAAAAAATCAGGTTGCATAAACTTGTAGTAGAAAGTGGTGACTTAATGGTTAGTCACTCACTCAGCTTTCATGCCTCAGGCAGGTCTCAAACTCACAGTCTCCTGGTGATTGGCCCCAAAATCACCCAGCTGGTTTTCATTCCTAAGGCGGGACTAGAACTCAAAGACTCCTGACAATTGGCTCAAAGTCACCCAGATGGCTTTCATTCCTAAGGCGGGACTAGAACTCAAAGACTCCTTGTGATTGGCCCCAAAGTCACCCACCTGACTTCCATTCCTAAGGCGGGACTAGAATTCAGAGACTCCTGGCGATTGGCTCAAAGTCACCCATATGGCTTTCATTCCTAAGGCAAGACTAGAACTCAAAGACTCCTGGTGATTGGCCCCAAAGTCACCCACCTGACTTCCATTCCTAAGGCGGGACTAGAATTCAGAGACTCTCTGGCAATTGGCTCAAAGTCACCCAGATGGCTTTCATTCCTAAGGTGGGACTAGAACTCAAAGGCTACTGGTGATTGGCACCAAAGTCACCCATCAGATTTTCATTCCTAAATTGGGACTAGAACTCAAAGGCACCTGGTGATTGGCCCCATCCGACTTTCATTACTAAGACGGGACTAGAACTCAGAGACTCTTGGTGATTGGCTCAAAGTCACCCAGATGGCTTTCATGCCTAAGGTGAGACTTGAATTCAAGGTCTCCTGATTTCTAGCCTGGTGCTTTAACCACTAGATCAAACTGGCTTTATGTTCTCTATACAAAACTTATAACTATTTTAAGTAAACTGAGGGCAGGGGTGAAATCCAGCAGGTTCTAACAGGTTCTGGAGAACCGGTAGCGGAAATTTTGAGTAGTTCAGAGAACTGGCAAATACCACCTCTGGCTGGCCCCAGAGTGGGGTGGGAATGGAGATTTTGCAATATCCTTCCCTCAGGAGGGGAGGGAATGGAGATTTTGCAGTATCCTTCCCCTGGAGTGGGGTGGGAATGGAGATTTTGTAGTATCCTTCCCCTGCCACGCCCACCAAGCCATGCCCACACAACCGGTAGGGAAAAATTTTGGATTTCACCCCTGGCTTAAGAGTTTTACAAGGAACATCAACTGGCAATTAATTATATGCCTAAAGTCACTTTTCCCTGGAAAATCCACATTCAAGGAGGTTGGTAAGCGGAGACAGTCTTCTGTTACTATCAAGCAAGGTTGTCAGACTTGCTCCAACTTGGTTCTCTAGGCAAGAAAGACCTTCGATTCCATTTGGATCAAAAGGTATACTTTACTAAAAACCAAGTGGAAGACAGTATAGAAAAGCCGGAACTGAAGTTCGCACGCCCAAGTTTCCCGTTTAACTTCCTCCCTTTATATCCTCCCCTCTGCTGGTCCCTTATTGTCCAATTATATTTGAATAAATAGTTTTGGGAACAGTCTCTTCAACAGCGGGCTGGTTGGTAAGCCATTGCATTCCATTCCCAGTCCTTTTGACCTTGAGATGACGCCCGGCTCCTTCCACTCATAGTTCGTGGCAGACTGGCAGCTAGCGAATACGAAGCTCAAGCATATGATGGCAGTTCTGACAAAGGTTGGGATTTCAAAGGCAGGACAGTTAGGTAACTGAAGCAGGAAGCAAGAAGCTATAGACGGAACCAACTTGCAACCAGATGGGAGTGTTTATTTCTGCTGAGAAAATGAAACACAAGATTCAGCAAATGGATTATTTTTTCCCCCAACAGCCTCCTCTACCTCTGCGCTATCCTAATTACCGAGGCTGTATAGAGATGGATTCTCTGAATGAAGAGGTGATAAGCTTGTACAATTTCCAGCGCACCTTCCATCTCGACACCACTGCGGAGAGGCCTTGCACAAGGTAAGCTTGGTGATGATACATTCAAGAACCTTCCTCCCTGGGAGAAAATGGGCACGGTGGTACAGGTAGTCCTCGACTTAACGACCACAGTTCGGACAAAATATTTCCCGTTGCTAAGCAAGGAAGTTGTTAGGTGAGTCGCACACAATTTTAGAACCTTTTGAGGAGCAAATCACTGCCGTCATGAAGTGAATCTGACTTTGCTTGTCGGAAGCTGGCTGAGAAAGTCACACATGGCGATCAAATGACCCAGAATATCACAACCATCGTAAACACATGCCAGTTGCCAAGTGCCCAATTTTTGATCAGGTGACCATAAGGATGCTGCAATGATTTTTAAGGGTGAGAACCAGTTGCAGATCATTTTTTCTCCCAGTGCCATTGTAACTTCAAGCAGTCACTAAATGCATGGTTGTAAGTGGAGGAGTACTTGTATGTAATTTGATTTGCTGATGTCCTGCCTAGAGACAGGAAGATTCCATCAAGCTAAGCTATCAACAATGTTCCTTCCTCAAAATACAACTAATCTATCTATCTATCTATCTATCTATCTATCTATCTATCTATCTATCTATCTATCTATCTATATTTAAATCTCCAAATTTTTAATTTCTAGACTACAGCTGTGTAGATTGGGCATATCACTCATCCACTCTTTCCTTCTTCTCAAAGATCTAAATCAACGGGCGATCCCTGGCTGACCGATGGCTCCTATTTTGACGGGACTGGATACGCGGAAATCACTTTTGAGAGCCAGCAGGGATCGATCAAACGCTTTGAGCAGGAGATGCGGTTGGTGTCCTACCACGGGATCATTTTCTTCTTGAAACATCAGGCAGGTGTCCCTTGGATTGGTCATACTTGATAACCTGGCAAGGATCCGGGTTGCTTGGTCCAAGTCCGTTCTTGGTACGTTAGTGGCGTTAGAAAAAAGACATATCACAAAGACATCTCGAGTGAATCGGAGGAAGCAAATGTAGGACAATATGTCCTCGTTTTCCCAGGCTTTTTCCCAGATTAAAGCAGCGCTATATACCGTAGATGGGTGCGATAGCTCAGCAGTTAAAGATGCTGAGCTTGTCAGCTGAAAAGCTGAAAGCCCAGGTTCGAGACCCGAGCTCTACAGAACTGGGTGAGCTCCCGTTCCTTGCTCCAGCTCCTCCCCACCTAGCAGTTCGAAAGCATGCAAACGGGAGTAGATAAATAGGTACCACTTTGGTGGGAAGGTAACAGCATTCCGTGCGCCTTTGAGGTATAGCCATGCTGGCCACATGACCACAGCAATTGTTTTTGGACATTGCTGGCTCCCTCGGCCAAGAAACGGACATGAGCACCATGTCCTAGAGTTCAGGAATAGAGACTGACAGGGAAACCTTTACTTTTTATATAGAGTAGAGTGTTGACTTTTAGACCCCAAAACCTGAAAGTGATTTTGTCCTTTTTCCTCCTACAGAATCAGCTGCTGTGTTTGGCTGTTCGAGACGGAAAGCTGGTGCTGTATTACGACTTCGGTGGAGGCCTGAACATGGCGCCCCCTTCAAGGGATCAGGCCACCCTGATAGTCAGCAACAACGCAAACAAAGCGGTAATAACGGAACTGTCTTTTTCAATTTTGCATCCTGAGGCAGAAGTACGTTCTTTTATTCTTTCCATGCATTAGGGCAGCAGTCACCAACTGGTCCAGGAGAAAATTTTGGTGGTCCACAGAAAAATTGTTTGCATTTTTTATATTTATATTATATTTATATTTTATATTGCACTAAATCAGGGGTCCTCAAACTACGGCCCCTGGGCCAGATACGTGCAATGAATGTTTGTGTTGCTGCAGAGTCTCCCCCTTTGGGGGTTTTTTGTAGGGGTCGGGGGGGGGGAGAAATTCCGACTTTGGGTCTGCTTCAACCTCCTGGTGCGGGGCTTTGGGTGAAGGCTGGAGGGAAGTGCCGCTGGTGGCGAAGAGCTGGAGGGCCCTGTTCCAGAGGGACTGCCTCATGGCCTGGAACTGATTGACTATCTCAGCCTGCTGAGCCTCCAGGCACCAGTACCTGGCCTTGCACTCCCACAGGTCTTCCCTCTGCTGAGTCTCCTTCTCCGTCAGATCCAATTTGAACTGATCCAGCTGTTTTGTCAACTCTTTCTTATGGTGGCTGCTTAGCTCTAACAATTGTTTCCTGTAGGGAGCCTAAGGAGCCCGGGCGGGGAGGCGAGGAGTGGCTGGGAGGGGAGGGGCGAGGAGAGGAGATGAGAGGTCGGCAAGGCGCCCCTCAATGTGAGTGACATCGAATGACATGCCCACCCATTCACATGCCCACCTAGCCACACCCACCCACCCAGTCATTAAGCAGATCACATTAGTGGTCCGCAGGATTTAAAATTATGAATTTAGTGGTTCCTGAGGTCCGAAAGGTTGGTGACCCCTGCATTAGGGGGTTTCAGATTTCAATGGCCACAGAATGGCTGTGACTGTCTTCAAATTAAAGGTAGTCCTCGACTTACAAAAATTTGCTTAGGGACCATTCGAAGTTAAAATGTGACTTATGACCAGTCCTTTCACTTAACAACCGCTGCAACATTCCCAGGTTCACGCGATCAAAATTAAGTCACTTGGCAAACGGCATATACAGGTAATCCTCTAGTTACGACAGTTCAGTTAGTGACCATTTGATGTTACGCAATAACTCCCCCCCACCCCCCAAGTGTTTACGATAAAGTCCCGAAGTTACAAAAGATGCAGCAGCACTGCCACACTTGCCCTTATTGGCCTATAGTTAATGGGGGAAGTTGGATTTGCTTAAGGATTACATGATTCACTTAGCAACTGTAGTGATTCACTTAACATCCGTGGCCAAAAAAAAAAGAAGCCGTAAAATTGGGTGCGGCTCAATTGGCAACCACCTTTCTTAGCAATGGAAATTTGGTTTTAATTGAGGTCGTAAGTCGAGGACTTCCTGTATCCAGGACCAACCCACTGAATCGAGCTTTGGAGAATAGGTTGACCCACCTCTTCTTTGTGTCAGCCCCTTAGATATTGGAAGACTGCTATCATGTCACCCCCAGTTCTTATTTTCATCAAACTAGACATCCCCAGCAACTGTTCTTTATATGTTTTACCCCCCAGTTCCCTAATTATCATAAAAGAGGACCTTACCTGGGGCGTCCACATTGCAGCACTGGTCAAAAGGGCCCAGCAGAGATTATACTACCTGAGACTTTTCAGGAAACAACAACTGAATGAAAAACTGCTGGTGACCTTCTACCGTTGCACTATAGAGAGTATCTTAATTTACTGCACCTGTGTATGGTTTGCCGGTTGCACAGTGGCAGACAGGACAGCACTCCAGAGGGTTAACATCATTGCCCAGAGGATCATTGATTACCCTCTCCCCTCTTTGGAAGAGCTTTAGAGCTCCCGCTGCCTTAAGAAAGTTCAAAACGTTCTTAAAGATCCATCTCATCCTGGATCTCACCCTTTATTTGAACTATTACCATCTGGCAGACGGTACAGGACAATAAAAACAAGGACAAATAGGCTGAAAAACAGCTTCTATCCCAGAGCAGTAACTATGTTGAATTCTACTGTATAGTGCAATCTTAATGCAGTATCAGGGGTTTTCAGGTCAATTGTGTAGAATGTGAAGGGTGTGTGTTTTCGTTTTATTTTTTTTAATAGAGTTTTCTCATGTATGACGTACATTGAAGATGGCATTCGATTTCGTTGTACGAGGTGCAATGACAATAAACTAAACTTAAACTTATCTTGGTTGCTCTTCTCCGCACTCTCCTCTAGAGTGCGGTGGTCTCCTTAGTTTAGATAGGAGACACTTTGAGAAGAATGCCCGAATCTTGGGTGAAACCGCCTCTTTTGTGAGCGAGCAGTTCAATGGACATTTCTGCTCGGTCTAATTCCAGATCCAGCTGTTTCTCCTGAAAATGGGTTCCAAGGATCGCGTTTTGGTCCGTCTGGAGCAATCGACTGTCTTCATGATTGAACAAGAAAACGTGTTGCATGGGGCCACCTCTTATTATTTAGGGGGGGTGCCCACTGTCGTCTTGCCCGAAAAGTAAGATTTTCTTGTATTCATGATTGCAGGTGGAACTTCGGCTGGGATTTATGGAAAAGGAACATTTGTGGGTAGTTTGGTTCCTTCTGCTCCTTAATCTACCCATTTGCCCAAATCCTCTCTACCTACGTGCTTTCTGATTCCTCTCCCAAGTTCTAAAGATGTTGAGTCTTTTAAAAACACATATCCTTTGCTCAACCTCACATGTTTTTCAGACTGAAGAAAATATTCCCCAAAGGAGGCTCCATCAGAGGTTGCATGAAAGGACTGAAAGCTCTGGGCAAATACGTGGACTTAAAACGCATGAACACCACCGGAGTGAGTTACGGCTGCACCTTGGACCTCCTGGTAAGAAGATGTATTTATGGACCTCTTTATTGTAGCTGTTGTGGCCCGCCGGCAGCCAGCAGAGCTGGGCAGCAGAGCTGGACAATGAGGAGGTTGGGGAGGAACATAGGCCAGTCCTGGGGGCTTGAGAAAGCTCGGACGAGGGCTCTGCATTGGAGGCAAAGAGGGAAGTAGACAGCAGTGAGGCAGAGGAACAGCTGGAGCCCAGTCCCAGTGTGCGCATGCGCAGAGCTGCCAGAAGACAAGAACAACTCAGAAAGCAGGGTCGACTTGGCAGTAAAGCCACACCTTGGAGATCATTGGCCCCTCCCATAGGAAACAAAAGAGGAGCGAACGGGGAGGGGGCTTTTGCAGGAAACAATGCGTTCTGTGACTCTGTGCCAAGTTTTGCCTTGTACTGCATTTGGAAACAAGTTAAGTAAGCTTGCCAAGCGAGATAAGGTCTGTGTTGATAACTATTCCTTTGAAAAACTGTTTGGACAAGCCTTGCTGACTGTGAATGAAAGAAATTCACAGATGAGTAAATAAAAGATGTTTTGCTGGGACCAAGACTCTGCTTCCTGCTTTTTAAGGGAGCCTAGGTCAGAACAGTAGCGCACAGCTTTGGGAAAAGCCAGCTTTGTTAGGACAGGTAGACCTCTACTTCCGACCGTAATGGAGCCTGCCCATCACAGTTATCAGTTGGTAAGGTCGTTCGGCGAGGCTCCCACGTGATCGCCTCACTGAACGACCACTCTCCTGGCCATCCGAGGTGCAGTCTCTAAACAAACAGAGCAAAAGAGCTGCCTGCTGAAAGAGGACAGGCAGCTGTGTTCTGTCATAGGACTGGCACGCTGGGTCGGAGAAAGAAAGCACAGATTTGAATGATCTGAGCTTCATTTCAAGCTTGAATTTCTCCACTACAGTGCACTGGATCCCCTGTCGTTTATATGCTAGAAAGTTATACTTTCTTTTTTTTTTAATGTAAATTTATTGTTTTATCTTAGAAAATAAAGTATAAAATAGTCAAACAAACAAAATGAAACAAAAGAAAAACATACGTTCAACCCTAACAACAACAAAAGTGTATAAAAAAGGAGGAAAAAATGGTCAATTAAACATTTAACATGTAGGATCCACCCTGGCTGGATGTTGAAAGAAAAAAGGAGTAAATTCTGCTTATAGATAGATGATAGATGGATGGATGGATGGATGGATGGATGGATGGATGGATATTTATTTATTTATTTATTTATTTATTTATTTATTTATTTATTTATTTATTTATTTATTTGATTTTTTTTATACCGCCCTTCTCCAACAGGACTCAGGGCAGTGAACAGCCGAGATAAAACATAACATATAAAATTTAAAAAACAGTTTAAAAGACATTAAATAATTTCGGCCCACAATTTAAAACAACCCAGTTAAAACCAATTTCAAATTAAAACCGAAAGGATGGGATCAAGCCAGCCCAGCTAGATGAAATAAATGAGTTTTCAGGGCCCGACGAAAAGTCCGGAGGTCTGGTATCGTGCGTATCTCTGGGGGTAGGTCGTTCCAGAGGGCAGGTGCCGCCACAGAGAAGGCTCTCCCCCTGGGGATCGCCAGCCGACATTGTCTGGCCAACAGCACCCTGAGGAGGCCTTTTCTGTGCGAGCGTACTGGCCGGTGGGAGGCTATTGGCAGCAGAAGGCGGTCTCGTAAATACCCCGGCCCTAAGCCATGGAGCGCTTCAAGGTGATCACCAACACCTTGAAGTGTACCCGGAAGACCACCGGAAGCCAGTGCAGCTCGCGCAGGAGAGGTGTCACATGGGAGCGCTCCATCGCTCCCATAATCCCCCACGCAGCCGCATTCTGGACCAACTGGAGCCTCCGAGTGCACCCCAAGGGGAGCCCCATGTAGAGAGCATTGCAGTAGTCCAGGCAGGAAGTGACGGGTGCCTGAGTGACCGTGCGTAGGAAGTCCCGATCCAGAAAGGGACGCAACTGGCATATCAGGGGAAGATAGATAGATAGATAGATAGATAGATAGATAGATAGATAGATAGATAGATAGATAGATATGAAGAAAGAAGAAAAAGCAGTCAACAGGTTAAACTAATCATTACACTCATCTTCAAATCCCTCTATTAACCATCTGTTATTGTATTTAGCGGGTAGAAAGTCCACAAACGGTTTCCAGTCTCTTATAAAGCTGTCTAGTCCATTATCTCTAATCAAAGCAGTTAATTTCGCCATCTCTGCTCATTCAGTCAGTTTCAAAAAAACGGATACTTTCTAACCAGTGGAGGGCAGGGGAATGTGCGTTCTGTGCCAGAGGATTGGAAGCAATTTGGGATCTTCCCTCTGGATTTTTTGAGAAAGCTGGCAGGGAAGATTGCAAACGGTGACCACACGATCGCGGGGGAAATTGCCCGCCCCAGTGTAAGTGCGAACGGGTTGCCAGGAACCCAGATCAAAATCACGTGACTGTGGGAAACCCATGTAACTTTGAACACCAGTTGTAAGTCCCATCATTCAGTTCCATCATAGTTTTGAATGCTCTCTGAACAAATGGTCATGTGTCAAGGATTACTATCTGTATTCAGTATTTAAGCACTGACAGTTTTTTCTCTGGAGGTAAAGCAGTAATCTGACTCCCTACTCCAATTGAAGCTTCTCCTGTAACAATAAAAACTTGAGATAGAACATAAGAATAATAGGGTTGGAAGCGACCTTAGAGGTCTTTTAGCTCAACCCCTGCTCAAGCAGGAGATCCTATACCAGTGATGGCTAACCTTTTTGCCATCATGTGCCAAAAGCAGGGGGAGTGCAGGGGGGTCGCACACGCACGTGCCCACACCCATAATTCTATGCGCCTCACCCCTGTGCATGTGTGTGCGACTCCTCCGCGCTTCCCCCGCTTTTTGCACGTGATGGCACGGTGGGCCCAGTAGGCCCGTTTTTCACCCTCTCCAGGCTCTAGAGCCTTTCTAGGAGCCTGGGGAGGGCAAAAACGGCCTTCCCCACTCCCCCGGAGGCCCTCTGGAGGCCAGAAACAGCCTGTTTGCTGACTTCCAGTGGGCCCAGAAGGCCCGAAAATCAGCTGGAGCTGAGCTCGCGTGCCCATCAATATGGTTCCGTGTGCCACCTGTGGCACACGTGCCATAGGTTCGCCATCACGGTCCTATACCATACCAAACAAATGGTTGTCAGTCTCTTCTACTACCAGCATCCAGATACTATCTGTGCTTGGCCTATTGCAGGGGTCTGCAACCTTAAACACTCAAAGAGCCATTTGGAACCGTTTCCCACAGAAAAAAAAAACACCGGGAGCCACAAAACCCTTCCCATGCCTGACTATTTCTTGAGCGGCCATAAAACTAACATATGTAGTTGAATTAAACGTTCTGTTTTCTTCTGAAACTTTTCTTTTCTTGGATTTATCCATGGTTGGCCTACCGGGGGTTGAAAAGCTCAATAAATTGCGTGCCGGTGGGTGTCGCACATTGGCGGTTGTGACGCATATTTTGAGTGACAGGGAGCCGCAGCAGGGGAGTGAAAGAGCCACATGCGACTCCAGACGTCAGCAGGTTGCTGACGCCTGGCCTATTACCACCAAGACACTTTTGACTGTTCATAACAATCACTCAGACACCTTCCTTAATGTGTGTAGTTTCATCCACCTCTTAAACTCTACAGTTGTTGCTAATCTTATTTGATGTTGTGGTTCTCCATCCCCACCAGGGTCATGGCATCATTCTGTTCTTTTTGGTAGCCCTGGATTTGTTTGTTTGTTTTTTGTTCGATCTAAGGTTAACCCACTTCAATGGGTGTTGTGCCTGTCCTTTTCCAGGTGGCTCGTTCAGTGAAACTTCATGGCTCCGGCTACTTGACTCTCTCGCTGAGGAACGTCCCTCCGTTGCAAGACTTCTACACTGGTTTTAGCTTCCGTACCAGTCAGAGTCGTGGCTTGCTCTATCACCATGATACCAAGGTAGGCTGTTTGGGCCTTGAAGGTATTGCGTCCTAAAATAATAAGTCTCCTGAATCTCGTATTGACCGAACGGTGAGAAATAACTCCTCTAACTCATTGGCATCAGAACCGTAGGAAAAAACAATGTGAAATGCTAGTGCCAATATCTGGGTAACTGGAAAGACTGTCAGGATGTTTTACATTCTTAAGAAGAGAGACAGATGGGGGTTTTTAACTGACAGCTGTCTCTCAAGGAGGGAAAGTATACCTTTCCCTTATATTTGTCCAACCTGAGACTCTCTTTACAAGACTCATCAATTTCACTCTTCTTATATTGGTATCTGTCTGTATCTTCCTATCTCTCTATCTCTCTCTATCTATGTATTATCTATCAATATCATCTGTATCTTTCTATCCCCATCATATATCTCTCTCTCTTCTATCTACCTACCTACCTACCTACCTACCTACCTACCTACCTATCTATCTATCTATCTATCTATCTATCTATCTATCTATCTATTATCTATCATCTCTCTCTTCTATCTACAGTATCTATCATCTACCATCCATGTATCATTATCTCTCTATCTCTATCATCTTATCTCTGTTATCTACGTATAGCTTATATTGTCAGCTTTGGAAGCCATATTAGGCCGGAAGCTTCCATGCTGCCACCTTCTCATGTGTGGGAAAGTAGGAGAGGGGATTTAGTAGAGCGGTTGTCTGTAGACATAATAGCATTCTTCCTGTCGGTCAAGGTCAGGGCGATCCTGCATCTGGAGAAGGAGTGGTCGGAGTGATGTCTCGAGATGGGACGGATGGTGATTGGAGCATGTGATCGTCTGAGGAGTGAGGGGATGGTTTTGGGGAGTTTGATTTACTGAGGGAAAACCGGGACCTCTCAGATTCAGATTCTATCTATCTATCATTTATCTATCTATCTATCTACCTATCTATCTATCTATCATCTCTATCTATCTATCTATCTATCTATCTATCTATCTATCATCTATCTATCTATCTATCTATCTATCTATCTATCTATCTATCTATCTATCTATCTCTATCATCTATCTGTCTGTCTGTCTGTCTAGCTATCTAGCTATCTAGCTATCGCATCAATCCATCCTTCTATCACCTAAGTGAGATATTCTAAACTGGAAAGATGGTGGCTTTTTTTGCCTTTCCTGGGTGTCTATGAGGGATGTCAATGACATCCTGATCACTTTGAACCACCCTTTAGGCATCTTTGAAGAATCACATATTTTTTTAAAAAAAAGTTTTTATTTTTATTTCTCATAAACATATTTACATATACAATCATTTATCCACCATTTTTCATTCATCTTATCTTTTAACTTTCATTATTAATTTTTACTTATTTGGGGCTGCTCTTTTACCATTCACCCTTCTTTATTTTGCCACAACCGTTCTTCTTCTCCTCCTCCCCTTCTCTTCCTTTCTCTTTCTCCTCTTACTTGCTTCGTTCTTCCTCTCCTTCTCTTTCCTCTTTCCCCTTCCCTTCCCCCACTCCTCTCTTCTTCCCCTCTTCTAACCTTCTCTCCTACTCCTCTTTCCCCTCCCTTTTCTTCCTCTCCTTTTCCCTTTCTTCCCTCTCTCCTTCTCCTCTCCTCTCTTCCCCCTTCTTCTCTCTCTCTACTCCTTCCCCCTCTCTCTTCTTCTTTCCCTTTTCAGTTCAATCTAGAATGGTATTCGAGCAGCCCCGATTTTCTATTTATCTCTATTCTCATTTCAATTTCTTATTTGATTAATATTTGTATCTATTTCATCATTTGTGTACATTTTTATAATAATCTCACTTTTTCCCTATTTTAACTTTTTTACACTTTTCCACGTATTTTAATGCCCAGTGAACTGCTTTCAAAGAGTCAAGGTCCTCCAGCAGCAATATGTTTTCCTTTCTCTCTCTCTCTCTCTCTAGGAAGGGAGCTGCCAGGTTTCCTTGCAAGATGGCCGCGTGGCTGTCCATGTCCTGTCCACGCAGCTTACCACCAAGAATGCCTACGCTGACGATACCAGCCACTACGTGGCTATCTACAGCGATTCTGCAGGGTATACCACGCTTCGGCATTGCATTTTTGTCTTATCCACTCCCCCATCTTGATCTCCCCATCTTGAAATACACAACATTTTTATTGTAGAGTCCGGATGTATGTAGATGATCAACTTCAGGGATCCACGGCAGGGCTGAATCGGGAGAGGAGGCAAAAGCGTGAAGCTGAGTTGGGCGTTTTTCACCTGGGCGGTTTGCCCGACCGCAGCGACATCGGCAACCTTTCAGGCTGCATTAGCAATGTCTTCATCCAGAGGTGAGCCGGTGCTTCAGTCGTGTCCCTTTCGTACCTGTTCTGACCTAGACTTCCCCAGCAGCACAAAGCCGAGTCCTCATCCCGACAAACCCCTTTTATTTAATTTACAGTGAATTCCTCTCCAGCAAAGTCTTCCTTCTCCCACAGTCTTTCAAGATAGTTCATCATCACCGACCTTTATCAGGCTTGGAGAGTGGCCAGGCCGATATCTTTCAGACGTCGCAATACTTGGCAAGAATGCAGGAATGAACTAATTGTCTCCTGCAAACTCCACTCCCCTTTCGCTCCTCTTTTATTCCCTCTGGGAGGGGCCCTTCATCATCCACCTGTGGCCTTACTCCCAAGTCGACCCTTATTCTTTAGCTGTTCCCTCCGTCTGGCAACTCTGCACATGCACACATTGGGAACAGACTCCAGCTGTTCACCTGCCTCACTGATATCTGACTCCAAAGGCAGCTGATACCTTGCATACGGCCCTGGCCCAATCTCTGCCTCCGACACAGAGCCCTCATCAGAGCCTTCCCCAGACTCCAGGACTGGCCTATGTTCCTCCCCAACCTCCTCACTGTCTGAATCTGCTGCCAGATCTGCTGGCGGGCCACAACAATACCTTCCTCCAGCTTCCTTTCCTTCTTCACACATTTAACTATTGGGCTCATTGAGATGGTTTTGAATTATTGCCGATATTTTTGTACTAGTCAAAAGTCATCTGCTGTGGTTCCCCCCCACCCACCCACTCGCCTGGACAACTGTTAATCTTCTTTTCATTTCTGAACTAGGAGATTGGAAGCTCAGGCAGTTGTGGATCTGCAGCAGAGCACCGAGAGTTTCAATGTGACCTGGAACTGCCCCAGAGATCGCCAACCCCAGCAGATGAGAGCTCCAGAAAAGAAGAGCAGGTGGAAACTGAAGGTGATGGAAATACAAGAGAAGAGAGATTGAACTCTTGGTGGAGCCCTTGGTGGCCCTCTGAGCTTGGTTGTTTCTCTAGAGACATTTCATTGCCCGAACTAGGTAACATCATCAATACTTGAAGCAAAGCAAATCCCATTCTCTTCTAGCACTGATGATGCTACCTATTTGGGTAATGAAATGTCTGCAGGAAAACGGCTAAGCTCAGAGAGCACCAAGGACCCTGGACTGAGATAGAAAACTTTAAAATCCAAGTTTCATTGTCCTAAAAGCATTTGGCTTGATTTCAGGAATGGAATAATCCACATACCCATTGTGGAAGCTATTATGGAAGATCAAGTTGTACCTTTATCTTCTGCTTTATTTATATTGAACCCAGGACCCCAGGAAATGTCTAGAACAGCAATTTACTTATGCCTGCTGGTGTCTGTCATCATTACATGTTGTCCAAATAACAAATAATGTACTGAGCTCCCTTATTATTTCAGTTGTACCAAAGCAGACAGGTAGTGGTCCTCTATTTATGACCACAATTGAGCCCAAGATTTCTGTTGTTAAGCAAGGCAGTTGTTCATTGAATTTTGCCCCATTATATTGCCCCAGATGTTAAGTGAATCACCACAGTTGTTAAGTTAGTAGCCCGCTTGTTAAGTGAATCTGGTTTCCCCATTAACTTTGCTTGTCAGAAGGTCGCAAAACGGGATCTCACGTGACCCCAAGATAAACACATGCCACTTGCCAAGCACCCAAATTTTGATCACATGATCATGGGACTGCTGCAATGTTAATGTGTTGTGAAAACAGTCATAAGTCATATTTTTCACTGTCAGCGTAACTTTGAAGTCACTAAACGAACTGTCGTGACTCACGGATGACCTGCATTTATTCTACCCAATAGTAATAAATCTCTGTGGTTCTTTTTTAATAGCAAGCATATTTAAACATAAAGCAGGCATAGCATTTAGGTATTAGGAGCCCTTGCTCTGATCTACTGTTGGATGTTACCAAGGTGTGAAGTGATTAACAGATTTAATATCTATGGACCCAAAATGTAAAAGTTTAAATCCAAGTCATGTTTCAATGGGAAATCAATCACAATCTTTCCTATTACCTATCTCCTTATGACTATAACTTGTATCTTATGATTTATATTGTTTTATTTAGAACCCTAGTATGGTTTAAATTGATTGCTTATTAGTATCCTATGTCTGTCATTAAGTGTTGTATCTTATGATGTATGATGAATGTATTTTTTTCGATGACTATGATCATGATTTATCACTTGTTGCTTGTATGTACACTGAGAGCTTATGCACTGGAGACAAATTCCTTGTGTGTCCAATCTCACTTGGCCAATAAAGAATTCTGTTCTGTTCTGTTCTGTTCTATATTCTGTTCTGTTCAGAGGTGGGATTCACGTATTGTAGAAACCGGTTTTCCCAGCACCAGAAATGTGAGCATCCACACATGTGACATCAAACAACACTACAATTCGTGCGCACGGCATCAAAACTACAGAGATATAGGACGGATTGCCCACCCACAGGTCGCCACTACCAGTTCTCCTGAACTGGTCTGAACCGGCTGAATACCACCTCTGGTTCTATTCTATTCTATTCTATTCTATTCTATTCTATTCTATTCTATTCTATTCTATTCTATTCTATTCTATTCACTCTACTCTACTCTACTCTACTCTATTCCTATTGCTATTCCATTTCCATTTCTAATTCCATTTCCATTTCTATTCTATTACCAAATTCTAGACTGTGAATTACAAATTATGTCTTTGCAGGTACCAAGCAAGACAATGCTGAAAGACACAAATTGCCACCTGCTTAAAGAGCCCAAAGCTATTAAAGATGCCTTCCAGTTTGGTGGATCCCCTGTCAGCCGCTTAGAGTTCAATAAAATACCAGGAATTTTACAAGAAAGGTAAACATTGAAAAGCGAAATGTATTTTTTCTTCTTGCTTGGAAAGTCTTTCTGACACTGTACTTCAGACTAAAAAAATAAATTTAAAAAATAGGCGAAAAAGCCTAAGGTCCCCGACTTAACAACCACAACTGAACCCAAAAATGTTTTGTTGCTAAGTGTCATGCCCCCCTCGGAGCCTGAATCTCCGGGGGAGCTGGAACTTGAGCCAACAGAGATTGAGGGGGCAGCTTTGGAGGAAAATGGGGAAGGCCAGGACCTTTCAGGATTAGAACAGTTTGTAGACAGGAAGGAACAGGGGCAGGATAAACATGAGAGACAGAGCTCAGGCAAGGAGCAAGGACCACCCCCTCCTGATCCGAGAGCACAGACAGTGGAGAGAAGGCAAGAACAGCCCAGACTGAGCAGGCTACTTGGGAGAAAGGTGCCCTGCCCATCTTCACAAGGCACACGTGGGGAATGAGACTTAAGGAGACACTTTGGGGAGGGGCATTTGTCGGGAACAAATACTGAGTTCCTGAAGTGTTGAGTGCTGATGTTTGAACTTTCCAAGAGTCCTTGCATTTTTCTGGCTTTCTGGACTAATTAACTGGATTCTTTGCTTCCTGAACTCTTTGATTTGCCCTGCTGGATTTATTGCTGTGCAGCCTTGGGGTACCCAGTACTGGGCTGGACTATTTGCAGCCAGAGGCTGCTTGAGGTCTGTGTGTGGGTTTGTCATCACTTTGCTCTGGGACTTGCCAGAAACGTGGGGAAATTTGGAGCAATAAAGGGGTGGTTTGAACTGCCAGCTACTTGTGTGATCTCTGTGCCATGCCCCGGGTCATCACACTAAGCCAGGCAGATGTTAAATGAGTTGTGCTTCTTTTTATGACCTTTTTTGCCACAATTGTTAAGCGAATCACTGCAGTTGTTAAGTGAACGGTGTGGTTGTTAAGCAAATCTGGCTTCCTCCATTGGCTTTGCTTGTGGGAAGCCAGCAGCTGAGCCAGAGCAATGCAACAAGCATAAATGCATGCCTGAATTTTGATCATGTGAAAAATAGTTATGCCATTTTTTTTCCAGTACCGTCATAACTTTGAACAGTCATTAAACGAATGGTAATAAGTCAAGGACAACCTATCCTCTATTCGCTGACCTTCTGAACTCCAATCCAGACTTAGGAAAGCTTGAATGACAATCGATGCTTCTTCAACAGGTTTCATTTCTCCATGGAGTTGAGATTGAACTCCTCCAGTGGCCTGCTTTTCTACATGGCTAATGAATCCCTGGGCTCCTTCTTCTCCCTTTTTGTCTCTAATGGATGCTTGGTGCTTTTGGCTGATACCAACGGACATAAACTGAGACTCCGGACCAAAGAAAAGTACCACGACGGCCGATGGCACACGGTAAGGAAAGGGAAAATAGGCACATTTTGTTAATCTCTTCTGTGTCAAATGCCTTAGTTTTCCCCTGGATTAACACTGAGCCAAGAGTGATTTTCCTGAATTAGCATCAGAGAGGATATGTCATCGACTCCTTGGCTAGATGGTTGAATGTGGTATAAACTTTCTATTCTATTCTATTCTATTCTATTCTATTCTATTCTATTCTATTCTATTCTATTCTATTCTATTCTATTTTCTATTCTATTCTATTCTATTTTCTATTCTATTCTATTGCATTCTATTCTATTCTAATTTCTGTTCTATTCTAATTTCTATTCTTTTCTATTCTATTCTATTTTCTATTCTATTCTATTCTATTCTATTCTAATTATTCTATTCTGTTCTATTCTATTTTCTATTCTATTCTATTTTCTATTCTATTCTATTGCATTCTATTCTATTCTAATTTCTATTCTATTCTAATTTCTATTCTTTTCTATTCTATTCTATTCTATTCTATTTTCTATTCTATTCTATTCTATTCTAATTTCTATTCTTTTCTATTCTATTCTATTTTCTATTCTATTCTATTCTATTCTAATTATTCTATTCTATTTTCTATTCTATTCTATTCTATTTTCTATTCTATTCTATTCCATTCCATTCCATTCCTTATTTCTATTCTATTCTATTCTATTCTATTCTTTTCTATTCTATTCTATTTTCTATTCTATTCTATACTATTTATTCTATTCTGTTCTATTCTATTCTATTCTATTTTCTATTCTATTCTATTGCATTCTATTCTATTCTAATTTCTATTCTATTCTAATTTCTATTCTTTTCTATTCTATTCTATTTTCTATTCTATTCTATTCTAATTATTCTATTCTATTTTCTATTCTATTCTATTGCCTTCTATTCTATTCTAATTTCAATTCTATTCTAATTTCCATTCTTTTCTATTCTATTTTCTATTCTATTCTATTCCATTCTATTGAAAAATTGCATGCATCTCTTATCAATTTCAGGTCTTCTTCAGCAGAGATAGGAACAGAGTTCAGCTGGTCATGGATGGACTGAGATCCCTGGAGAAATTGCTGCCAGCCACTGTCAACTTTGGGATCTCTGGCCCCTTTTATGTGGGGGGAGCACCACTGGCCAAAGCCAAGGCTCATATACCAGTAAGGAACCTAATAATCTACCTTGGAACCTGCTTGTTCATAAAACTAGACTCATCCGTGGGAATAAGAGGGAGACAATTTTACGAATTTGCGCCCATTCCTGGACCAGGAAACCTAAATAAGTCACTCGTGCCTTGTCACTTCCCTGTTGGACTACTGCAGTGTACTCTGTATGGAGTTGCCCTTGAAAACTATCCAAATGCAGCTGTTTGCATGCTTCTGGATTCTTTATAATTTTCCCTTGTTACCCTATTGTTACAGGAGGTACACTGGCTCCCACTTATTTTTTAGTTGCAATTTAAGATTCAGGTTATTTTTTTTTTAAACCCTACAACAGGGGTGTCAAACTCAAGGCCTGGGTTGCTGGATATGGCCCGCGGGGCAGAGGTGAAATGCTCCCAGTTCGGACCAGATTGCCCAATCCGGTAGCAATGGAGGCAGATGGTTCAGAAAACCGGTAGCAAAAATCCCTGCCCCCCCCCCAGCCGAGCTGCCTGATCATCAGAGGCTTTTTAAAATTATTTTTAAAAACATTTTTTCTACAACCACTTTGGCCGAAAAAATGCTTTTAAAAATAAAACAAAAAGCCTCTGATGATCGCATGGCTCAGCTGGGATCATCAGAGGCTTTTAAAAGGCTCTGACGATCCCAGCTGAGTTACCTAATCGTCAAGAGGCTTTTAAAAGCATTTTTTTTACAACCTCTTTGGCTGAAGAGGTTGTTTAAAAAATGGTTTTAAAAGTAAAAAAAAAAAAGTTGGCCATGCCCACCCAGTCACATTTCCCCCCCCACCAAGCCACGCCCACAGAACCAGTAGTAACAAATTTTAGATTTCACCACTGCCGCGGGGTACTTAGATATAGCCCACAGGGCTGCCCTGGAAACAGCGAAGGCCCAGCCTGCGGTGCTTCTGCCAGCGAAAACGGGCTCCCGAGCTCCGTTTACAGCTGCCATGGCCTCTTGCAACCCTCTGCCAGCGAAAGCGAAGCTCAGGAGGGCCGCATGTGGAGGTCAAACACAACTCTGATGCGGCCCTCAATGAAATCGAGTTTGACACCCCTGCCCTACAAGGACCAGGGGCACCTTCTGTGCCTCATACTAGATCAGGTGTGGTGGAGGTGCTCCAAGTCCCTTGCTTTAAACATTGTCCTCTGATGGGACCTTGAAGGGGCATCTTTACTGTAGTTGCCTTGGTCCTTTGGAATGTATTTATTTATTTGTCCAATTTTAAAGCTGCTCATCTAGAATCCCAATCCTTTTTAGCAGGCCACAAAGCCCTGTCTGTTCCTCAGTCCTTGGGATGGGATGAGGTTGAATCATAGTCAACAAGTCTATGGAGATTTCTCAGTCATCCAGGTCATGGGTGTCCCAAAGGTGCTTTTTCAAAAGGCAGCTGGACTTCCTTTGTTTTTTTTTCCTCTTGAAGACTTTTCACTTCTCAACCGAGAGGCTTATTCAGCTCAGGCTGAAGGGTGGAGTCAGAACTGAAGAAGCTTCTTGAATGGGAAGCGAAGATGTCTTCAAGGGAAAAACAAAGTCCAGTTTGCCTTTTGAAAAAAGCGTCTTTGGATCGGAGCCAACAGTTGGGTGGTCTTGGTGCCTGATGGGAAGGATTTGAATTGTTTTTATATTGTTTTTATTAGCATTCATGAGCCCATCCTGGGGATCTCCATGGGAGATGGGCAGCCATGTAAGTCCTTTAAATAAGCCAATCTAAAAGAAAGCATGAAATTGCGAGTTTGGGGGAAGCGTGTAGGCAGTGGAAATGTCCAGATGTCGTTATCTAATTCAGAAGACCTTCTTCTTTTCTGCAGGACGCTTCTGCCAGTAGCTTTAAGGGTTGCCTCAGGCACCTAAAACTGGACAAAAAGCCTCTAAATTCACCCTCCCGTGTGTTCGCTGTGACCCCTTGTTACGTGGGCCCTTTGGAAACAGGCGTTTTTTTCTCCGTTGAAGGAGGACACATCACACTAGGTACTTTTAAGTGTTGTCTGTCCTTTCACACTTGGTCATTCTTGGCACTTCCTTTCAGGAGGTGATAAAAAAAATTATGGATTGAGCAGAAATGAATAGATTGACTTTGATGATTGAAGATAGGGAAGAGAGAGAGTATTATAGGATATGGAACCGTTTTTATCATTGGTTGGAAAAGAGATATAAAAGATAAAAGTTTTATGATTATATTTAAAAATTTGATAGGCAGAATTTTGTCTTAGTAAGGAGATGTTAAAATGGTTTATATGAAGAAGGGCCTGGTGGCTCAGCAGACTGATAGCATTGTGATTAACACCAGCTGTCTGCAATTATTGTAAGTTCGAATCTCACCAGGCTCAAGGTTGACTCAGCCTTCCATCCTTTCTAAGGTAGGTAAATTGAGGACCCAGTTTGTGGGGGCAATAAGCTGACTTTGTATAAATATGCAAAAGTATGAAGGCTATTGCTTAACACATTGTAAGCCGCCCTGAGTCTCCGGAGAAGGGCGGCATATAAATTAAATTAAAAAAAAAAAAAAAGATCAAGATAGAAGAAATTTCCTTTTTTGGAAGAAGAAGAAGAAGAATGGCCGAAGATAACACCGAGATGTCACAGGGAGGGGGCGACAGATGTACTAAATGTTTGTTTGCTTTTATAAAAAATAATAAAAAGTTATATTTAAAAAAAAGGATTGTTTTAGTTTTAACTTTTGGTTCCTGCCCACAAACCTTTTCTGAAAGATTTGCTCTTCTCCTCTCAGATAGGTCAGTAGTCATCAGTCAAGATTTTGAGATGACGTTGGAGATACGACCACGGAGTTCATCTGGCTTGATATTTCACATAGGAAGACAAACAAACTATCTCAGGCTATCTACTGACAGCCAAAAGGTAAATTGATTTAACTTATTCATCCTTCATTGATTGAGTAACGAGCTTCTAAGAATTTTTTAAAGTAATAGAGACGCATATCTCGAACATCCTTTGAGGTAAACCAGAACAATTGTCATATATGATCCTGGGCATGTACAGTAGAAAAATGTACCATGCGTTGTCAAGGAAGAGCATGTTTCTAAATGTTGGCAGCTTTAAGATCTGGGGAGTTCAACTCCCAGAATTCCCCAGCCAGTCATGCCAAGAGTTCAGACTGGAAGATCTCTAGAAGTACTTGTTCCAAAGTGAATCTGCCCTTCCGGTAAGACCTGGAGGAGAAGACCTGTTGAGTTATGCGGTTTATGAAGGAATTGTGTCAATGAGGCCTTCTTCTGTGGTACAACTTGCCTCCACATTTAAAAATGATTTTCTCTTTACTCGGTTTCTGAAGAGAGGTGAAAAATTGACTGTGGAAGATGCTTTGAGGAGGCACTCAGCTTTCTTTTATGATCCACTGTCCAAAGCAGGGTGATAGAGAAATATCAGTAGTAAAAATGTAAAAAATAAATGAAGAGGCCACATTGTATTAATATCCGTGAGGAGAGATTGTGGATCAGATGGAAGGCTGAGTTTTACACTTGTTTGTTTATATTCCATTATTATTTTTACAAATAACTCAAGGCAGTGAACTTATCCAAACACATTCCCTCCTCCTGTTTTTCCTACAACAACCTTGTGAAATGAATTGGGCTGAGAGAGAACGACTGGCCCAAGGTCATCCAGCTGCTTTCATGGCTAAGGTTGGACTTCAACTCATGGTTGTTCTTGCTTTCTGACCTGGTGCCTTAACCACAAGACCAGACTGGTTCTCGATTATAGATTTCATCTAGCGGAAATTGGAAATAATAGTAATGGGGTAGATCTGTAACGATCTTTCTTTCTGAGAACTCCCTCGCTAGCATTGTTCTTCTCGTTGAAGAACCAACCCTCTGATAGAATAAACCAGATTTTTCCAGGGGCATCTTCCTACTGCCATCTAAATGAAGTTCTCCAAATCAAAGAAAAACAAAATGCACAGGTACCGTATACGTGGTACCTTGCTCAATAGTAGTAACTGTGAGAATGATCTTGGAGTCCTAGTGGACAACCATTTAGATATTAGCCAGCAGTCTGCGGCAGCTGCCAAAAAAGCCAACACAGTTCTGGGCTGCATAAACAGGGATAGAATCAAGATCACGTGAAGTGTTAATACCACTTTATAATGCCTTGGTAAGGCCACACGTGGAATATTGCATCCAGTTTTGGTCACCACGATGTAAAAAAGATGTAGAGACTCTAGAAAGAGTGCAGAGAAGAGCAACAAGGATGATGAGGGGACTGGAGGCTAAAACAGATGAAGATGGTTGCAGGAACTGGGTACCTCTAGTTTAATGAAAAGAAGGACTAGGGGAGACATGATAGCAGTGTTCCAATATCTCAGGGGCTGCCACAAAGAAGAGGGAGTCAAGCTATTCTCCAAAGCACCTGAGGGCAGGACAAGAAGCAACAGGTGGAAACTAATCAAGGAGAGAAGCAACTTAGAACTAAGGAGAAATTTCCTGACAGTTAGAACAATTGGAACAACAAGTGGAACAACTTGCCTGCAGAAGTTGTGAATGCTCCAACACTGGAAATTTTTAAGAAGATGTTGGATAACCATTTGTCTGAAGCGTTGTAGGGTTTCCTGCCTGGGCAGGGGGTTGGACTAGAAAACCTCCAAGGTCCCTTCCAACTCTGTTATTCTATTCTATTTCTCTGTATTAGGTTACAGTGACCGCAAATACAGGAACCGGAGAGTTCTCCACTTCTGTGTCCCAGCCTTCCCTCTGTGATGGCCAATGGCATACAATCACAGGTGAGCCAATTTCCAACCCAAGGGATCTCCTCTTTCTTTTTCCTGCTGTCTCTTTTGGAAGGAATCGACTGCATCACAGAAGGTCCCCAAACTCTGTATTCTATAAAATTCTCCTTCCCCCACTCCTCATCTTATGCTTATATTTATTGACCATCATGGTACATGACATTACGCTGCGGAGCCTAATCACAATATAGTATCTTCGTAGAACATTGTTGATCAGTTCAGTTGAAGAGCTAGTTCCGTGATGGTGAACCTATGGCACGCGTGCCAGAGGGGGCACGCAGCACCCTCTCTGATGGCACGTGAGCCGTCGCCCCAGTTCAGCTCTGCTGCGCATGCGCGCGAGCCTCCTGCCAGCCAGCTGGTCTTCGAGTCTCTGCCATGCATGCGTGGGGAGCGGGGCGCATGCAGCGGGGCGTGTGTGCATGCGTGGAGCCCACACATGCATTGCATTTTGAGGGTTCGGCCATGCGCATGCGCGCACGCGTGTGTGTGCTTTGGGCACTCGGTCAGTGGTGAAATCCAATTTTTTTTACTACCTGTTCTGTGGGTGTGGCTTGGTGGGCGTGGTGTAGCTTGGTGGGCATGGCAGGAGAAGAATACTGCAAAATCTCCATTCCCACCCCACTCCAGGGGAAGGATACTGCAAAATCCCCAATCCCTCCCCATTCCTGTGGGAAGGATATTGCAAAATCTCCATTCCCACTCCACTCTGGGACCAGCCAGAGGTGGTTTTTACCGGTTCTCCGAACTCCCCAAAATTTCCGCTACCGGTTCTCCAGAACCTGTCAGAACCTGCTGGATTTCACCCCTGCACTCGGTCCAGAAAAGGTTAGCCATCACTGATCCAGTTGATGTGTTGAGTCAACTTATTGTCTGAAGTGTATTGTAAAAGCATAAAACAAGGTTAATTTCATTAGATTTAATGTCGGCAAATCAGTGGTGCAGTCTGGATTTCATGAAACCTTTCCCCCTCATCAAATGGTTGTTGATGGGAGGCTAAAATTGGACCGCCACACTTCTTTGGAGACCTTGGAGTCAATTCAGATCCCATAGAGATGTCGGATACTAATTAAAAAATTATAACATTCGCAAATCATGCCTGTCCATCTGTCCCCATCTTTAAATAAAGACTCGTTCTTTGTTGCCGGTCCAGCTCAGTGTGCTTTGTTAATAGCGGGGTCTCTTGTTGGTGATTAAGAGGGGCTGCAATCCAATTGTTATTGGGCAGTGGGTTGGAAAGAGCTGTATCAGTAGCACTAGACTGGTTTTATTTTCTTCTTGCATATTCCTCTGGCATGAGGGAGCAAGTGGGACCGCATGAATTATGAAATGGATCCATGCTACTTTGTTTTTCTTTCCTAGTCATCAAAGGAAGCAACATGATCCAACTGGATGTGGATACCAAAGCGAATTACACAGTGGGTCCAAACGAGGTCCGTGGTACAGCGGACAAAGAAAGCATTTATCTTGGTGGAACGCCAGGTGAGTGGGTTAAGGAACGGGAGCATTCAGGGGAGTCCATTAAATGGACATATCCAGATTATTAGTTTTTAAACCTTCTAGACCAGCGGTCACCAACAGGTGGTCCGTGGACCACTGGTGGTCCCTGAGAAAATTTTGGTGGTCCGCAGAAAAATTATTTGCATTTTTTATGTTGCACTAAATCAGGAGTCCTCAAACTACGGCCCCTGGGACAGATACATGCAATGAATGTTTGTGTTGCCGCAGAGAGTCTCCCCCTTCGGGGTCTTTGTGTGCAGGTCGGAGGGGGAGGGAGAAATTCCAACTTGGGGAATTCTGCTTCAACTTCCTGGTGCAGAGCTTTGGGCGAAGGCTTGGAGGAAAGTGCCACTGGTGGCCAAGAGCCGGAGGACCTTGTTCCAGTGGGACTGCCTCATGGCCTGGAACTGGCTGACCATCTCAGCCCACTGAGCTTCCAGGCACCTGTACCTGGCCTTGCACTCTCACAGGTCTTCCCTCTGCTTGGAAAGCCTATGCTCGTAGTCCTCAGTGAGGTGCTTCTACTGAGCCTCCTTCTTGGCCAGATCCACTTTGAACTGAGCTGTTTTGCCAACTCTTTTCTCGTGGTGGCTGCTTAGCTACAACAACTGCTTCCTGTTGGGGCCCTAAGGATCCCGGGCGGGGAGGCGAGGAGTGGCTGGGAGGGGAGGGGTGAGTAGAGGCTGGCGAGGTGCCCCTTGAAGTGAGTGACATCGAGTTGGCCACACCCACCCAGTCACATGACCACCGAGCCATGCCCACTCACCCAGCCGGTCATTAGGCAGATCATATTAGTGGTCCGTGGGATTTAAAATTATGAATTTAATGGTCCCTGAGGTCCGAAAGGTTGGTGACCCATTCTAGACCTACAGAACCTACAGACAAGAAAGATGGGGTTGGTGTCTAAAATGTATGAGGAGCAATTGCTGGAATTGGATGCGTCTGCTCTAATAGAAATAAGGTCTAGGGGTGACATAACAGTGTTCCGATATCTGAGGGGCTGCCACAAAGAGGAGGGTGTCAGCTTATTTACCGAAGCACCAGAAGGCAGGACAAGAAGCAATGGATGGAAAATAAGCAAGGAGAGAACCTATCTAGAATTAAGGAGGAATGTCCTGCCAGTTAGAACAATTAATTGGTGGAAAGGCTTGCCTTCAGAAATTGTGGGTGTTCCATCCTTGGAGCCTGCAAAAAGAGATTGGATAACCATTTGTCTGAAATGGTATAGGGCCGTGATGGCGAACCTATGGCACATGTGCTGGAAGTGGCACACACAGCCATCTCTCCGGGCATACCAGCCGTCGCCCCTTGTTCTTCCGGGTTCCGGTGTGCACATGCGCTGCGGCCAGCTGGTCTTCTCATGTGCGGGAGTGCCGGAAACCGGAAGAGCAGCTCCCCGGCGTGCATGCACACGCTGGGAAGCTGAGCTTCTGGTTTCTGGCGCGTGCATGCGTGCCACCCAGCTGGTCTTCGCCTGTGCATGCGTGCCAGAAACCGGAAGACCAGGTGACCAGCACACATGCCGGAAACCGGAAGCTCAGCTTTCCAGCACGTGCTTGCATACTGGCAAACTGCTCTTCCGGTTTCTGACGCTCCAGTGTGCGTGCTCCCGTTTCGGCCCTCGGTGCTGAAAAGGTTCGCCAACATTTGTATAGGGTTTCTTGCCGAAGCAGGGGGTTGGACAAGACCTCCAAGGACCCTTCCAACTCGTTATTCTGTTAAATAAGAGAGGAGGGGGAAGGAAGGAAAAAGATAAGGAAGGGGAAGGGAAGGAAGGAAAGAAGGGAGGGAGGGAGGGAAAGAAGGAAGGAAGGAAGGAAGGTTATCTTGTGGGCAAGGCCAAAGGATCGCAGAGGGGATGGGGCCAAGCTAGCTTTTTCTGGACAAGCCACCTACTTGGACAATTTGGACCCGGTTCAAAAAAAAAAGATGGGTAATTCTGAATGTAATGAGCAGCACAGATAAGGCTCCACTGGCTTGATGCTCCTTGATGCAAGTGACCGTAGTTAAGATTTTCTCTGTATCAAGTAATGCTGGTTTCTGTGCATAAAAATATTTTTGTTTTCCTTTTCCAGAACTCGCTTCGCTATCCCATACGCGTCATCCTCCGTTTGTGGGTTGCATGAAGAATATGGTGATCAACCGAAACCCAATTGACATCAGGCAAGCTGGCTCAACCAGGGGCTCCGTAGGGCTCAGTGGGTGCCCGACCGGGTAACTGAAGCTTCCTGGCATGTGTCAAATCAGAGCCGCAGATGGGTTCGTCACCCACCCAGAAGGCGGGCGGAACGTCTTCGTGATGCATCCCCTTGCCAACGAAAACACAGGGTTCCACAAAAAGAGTGTATATAGAGCAAGAGGAAGAGCTGCGGTGGGGTTCTCGGCTGTGCTCGTTAATTTGTAATATATTTGCACATTTCTTCCAGTATATTGGCAGTAGGGTATTTCAAACAAGGCCACATGGTGTGCGCTTTATAAAAATATTTATAACGGGTGTTAGGAGGCCAAGGTGCTCCCTTGCACGAGGGCGGCAAGTCACAGTGATGCCTTAAGCAACAATTTCGTCAAAATAATACAGAAGGTGTTTCAGCCTATCTGTATATTGTGGAGTTCTTGGTGCTTTCTTAAGCTTGGTTCTTTGCTTGGAGATGTTCCATTAAAGCAGTGTTGTCCAACCATGGCAACTTTAAGACTTGTGGACTTCAACTCCCAGAGTTCCTCAGCCAGCAAAGCTGGCTGAGGAACTCTGGGAGTTAAAGTCCACAAGTCTTAAAGTTGCCATGGTTGGACAACACTGCATTAAAGTAACAAAATTTCTGAAAGCAAAGCAACTTTGGAGAGCACCAAGGACTCCAGTTCAACCCTGAATTGCACACACTCTCTTCTATTGGTATCTGCGTATAGGTTTAACCGCTGCAGTTCTAATTAATTTTCCAGAGACGGTTGTCTGAATTTTTTTTAACGGAGGTGATGACAAAATGGCTGCAATAGTGCAAAATAATGCCCAATAATGTAAAAGGCCCACACGGTCCCCTTTTCCCGCAGATACAAATTACGTTTGAAATTTTGTCTTCGCCAACTTCCCGAAATTGACCGAGGAATGGGTTGGACCTTGCTCAATTAGGTTTGTACATCAAGTGTGATAGAATTAACATGGATCTGGGGTATTTTGCGGTTCAGTGGTGTGAGAACCTAGCCAGTCCGTGATGATCAGCTATACTGTGGTTTGCTTAATAGCACGAGAGTCTAGATCTAGGATTTAAGCAGATTTTGTGACTCCAGGCAAAAACAAGGGGGGGCTTCCCTTCATATATTAGGTGCTGTCGCTGCAGTCTGCATTTCAGTGACATTAAAGGAAAACACAATGTCCTCTGCTCCTTTCAGAAAAAAAACACACACCCCAATCTTTCACTCTTACTATTGTGTTATGTCTTCTTCAGTTTTAGTATCACAACTTCCCCGTCCATCAGCTAACTTCCCGTACTCCTCAATATCAAATCAGGTTCACTTGTGCACTTGGAAACATCCTTGTATGTTTGTGACCCCATCACATTGGGTAAGACAGCTCTAAAAAGAATTTTATTACTCATCAGTATATTGGTTATTTTAATGCTGGGGTACATATTGCAAAAGTGGATTTTAACTCACCCTGACTTTTATTTCAGCAACTTATTTTGGGGGCTGAATAATGAAAGCAATATTTCTGTACATCATTGCTACATACTTCCAATAAATTTTTCTGATTGTTCTTTTCTTGTAATATTTGTACACAAAGTGGCCTCAATGCAGGAGAATATGTTTGAGTGAATGCGTTCACAGGATACCACGAAAGGGGATACTGATCTTCCCGCTTTATACAATGTGAATTACAACCAATTGTAATTGGTTGAATTGCTTGCAAGGGTTCAATTCTATAACCTCCCCCAGATATCAATATTTTTTGCCAGTTATTTATCAATCTCGAGGCCATAGCCATTCTTTTATCACCTTGTGTTATATGCCCAGCCCACCCTTGGAGAAGCCTCTTTGCAAATGGAGCTTAAGTCAGTTAGAAATATCTGGATTTGTGGTTTCTGTGAAAATATTCTGCTCAAACAATTCCTCAGGCCCCACATTATCCAACACAGAGGGAGGGGAGGGGATCAGACTCTCAGGAGCCCCTCAAATCTTTAATGAAGGCAAGAAGTCAAATATTCCACCAAATATACACACCCAGGTACAATTGGCTAAATATAAAAAATATATATAAACTAACAGATGTAGGCTAACCCTTCAAACGTAAAAGCTACAGTTTTACTGGATGCAAGATTTCCTTTAGTCCAATCAAATCTTTCCTAGGGACAAGTGGTGTCTTAAGGCTAAACAGCTGCCTGGGCTGTAGCAAGAAATGGGGGAAAAAAGTTATTTCCAGAAAGAATTTTGGGAGTGAGATCCTTTACTTATAGATTCGATACACGGAGTCAGCTAGGGATTCTACTTAAAGTTAATATCTAGGAGTATTATTCAGACACAATTAAGAAATCTAATCTAAACTCATGTCTTCCTCTTCGTCCTTCTTCTCCTTTGCTTCTCCTTCCTTTTGGTCGGATTTGACATTGTTCTGCATGGCTTTTGCAAACGCCTCTACATCTAGAAACAAGACACATTAAATGGGTAATTCAGCAAGAGAAAAAGTATGAAAGACAGCAGGCTGCCTTGTGCACATTTGAAGTGTGTAGTCGCAACACACAACCTGCAACATCATGGAAGGTTTGCAACAGGACAGCTGCAATTTGCAAAGTCCATTTTTAAACGTTAATCCAAATGATAAATCCTTTGCATAAATACGTAAATAAATAAAAATTATTTCCCTTCAGTTTCCAAGAAGCTGGATATCACACTTTCCATTTCACTATGTTTTAATAGTACCGTGTTTCCCCGAAAATAAGACCCTATCTTATATTTTTTTGAACCCTGAAATAAACGCTTGGCCTTATTGCCATGTGCTCAAAAGCCCGATTGGGTTTATTATCAGGGGATGTCTTATTTTGGGGAAAACATGGTAGAGATTTTATTTATAATTTAGATCTGTAAGTGCTTCTCCACTCGGCCTGCATTCTTGACAGCATGCAATTAAAACTTTAAAACTAATATTAAACAAAAGAGAAGGGAAAATGATATGCAGCAGCCAGTTTTTACCTGTCTATTTCAGACCTTGGGAGAACAATCAAGTTTTTAAAGAACATCTAAAAATTTGTAGCATCAGGATGACCCGAAACACTTTGGGTTTTCAAGATGGAGCAGCTCTGTAGTAGCATTCTTGGTTAAAGCTCTCCTTAACTATTCAATAGTAAGGATTCAACTAATTCTCTACAGCCATTTATAGCACAGATAAGAACGCCCAGACATAGGAAGACATAAAGGTGCCAGGCTTTGAACCACCACATGAGGAATGGACAATCCTGAATAGGATTCGTGTGGACTTCAACTCCCAGAGTTCCATATACCAGCATGCTAGCTGGGTAATTCTGGGAGTTGAAGTCCACACTTTATAAAGTTGCCCATGGCTGAGAAACACTGGATGAGAGTGATCCAAAAAGCCTTCTAGGAAACACAGAATTCAAACCTCACAACTTATTACTTCCGTTCATGATTCAGCAGCTCCCAATTAGCTACACAAATGAACTTACCGCCTTTATTTGCTGCGTCTATGGCCTCCGCGGGTAAGCCAAATTGGCTCATCAGGGGTCCCAGCTGCCCAGAAGCCAAGGCAGCACTGAACATGCTCAACGCCTGCAAAATGAAAAAAAGACCAGCTCATCCTAGGCTATCAAAGATTCTCAGATTCTGAGAAAATCAAGCTGCTTCTATCTTCCCAGAGGCAGACTACAGACGATCTTTGTTCCAAGAAGATTTAGTGATAGGAGAAATCAAAAATCCAGCTCCCACTGGGCTACATGACCACAAAGGTCGATGAGGGAATCCTTCTCATGTACCTGTGATACAATCCAAACAAGGTCAGGTTTCATTCATCACATTTTCTCTCTATCCTAGAATATTATTGCTCTAATTTCAAACCTCTGCCTTATAATTTCTTGATATTTCAATCAGAGCTAAAAAAAAAAAAATTATTTGAATATATGTGCTAGTCATTCCCAACTCTAGGGGGCGGTGCTCATCTCCGTTTCAAAGCCGAAGAGCCAGCGTTGTCCAAAGACGTCTCCGTGGTCATGTGGCCGGCATGATTAAACGCCAAAGGTGCACGGAACGCTGTTGCCTACCCACCAAAGGTGGTCCCTATTTTTCAACTTGCATTTTTTACATGCTTTTGAACTGCTAGGTTGGCAGAAGATGGGACAAGTAATGGGAGCTCACCCCGTTAGGCGGCACTAGGGATTCGAACCGCTGAACTGCCAACCTTTTGATCGACAAGCTCAGCGTCTTAGCCACTCAGCCACTGCATCCCTGTCAGTATTTGCTATCACCACCACCAAAAAAAAAGGTTGAAAAATAGAGTCCAGATATGTGATGCCTTGCCTTACAACTGCAAAAACTTACAGCTTTAACTCTGGACTCAATTACGGTTGAGGAGTGCCTGTACAAGCTAACTTCTTATTCAACTTGGGACCAAGCTCTGCTCTATCTTCCACTGACATTAACACGGTTACCTGATGGAACTGCGGAGAGGTGAGCGTGTTCTGAATCTCCTCTGCCGTTTGCGGCAGTGATTCCCCTGAAGGAAGGTAAGGCAGCAAGCGCTCTTGAACTTCTGTGTTGGCCAGAATAGGTGCCATTATTTCTGGAGTAAGCACACTGGACAGGTCAACTGTGGAAGAACACAAGTAGGGTGGTCTCTTGAGGTACGTGGAATTAGCAAAGATGCTACAGGTGATCACAAATTCCAAGAGTAACCTGGGAATCCCCCCCAATATCTCTAAAAATCATGACTACCACATCCTAAACATGCTAGTTCAGGGGTGTCAAACTCGGGTTGTCACATGACATTGTGACTTTTCCCCCCCTTTGCTAAAGCTGGAGTAGCCAGCGCATGACGCATCTAGCCCACAAGCTGTGAGTTTGACACCCCTGTGCTAGTTGATTCTAACCAACCTGTTGTGGCCTGCCAGCTCTGCTGACAGCAGACTCAGACGGTGAGGGGGTTGGGGAGGAACTTGGGCCAGTTCTGGAGCCTGGGAAAGGCTCTGATGGATGCTCTGCGTCGGACGCAAAGATAGAGCCAGGCCCACCCGGCACTTCCCAGCCAGGGAGGCAGCTGCCTTTGGAGTCAAAAGATGAGTGAGGAGGAGGAACAGCTGGGGCCTGTTCCAGATGCATGTATGCGCAGAGCAGATAGCAGAAGTGAACAACGGAGCCGGCTTGGGAAGCAAAACAATTGTTGACGCTGATCGGCCCCTCCCTGGCTGGGGAATAAATAGGAGGAAAGGGGAGTGGTTTGGTTGTCGCAGACAAGCATTCGCATTTCTGGAAAGTTTGCTCCTTGTGTGTTTTGTGTGACAAAGACTGCCTTGCCAGAACTGAGGTTTGTCTACTTCTCTGTTTGAACTGACTTAATTTGCAGCCTCCCAGCTGGTGGCCTTACATTTATCACAACAAACTATGATAAGGACTGTTTCAGTTACCATATTTTTCGGTGTATAAGACACTCCAGACTATAAGACGTACCAATCTTTTTTGCTGAGGACAACAAGAAAAAGAAATCTGCCTCTGCCTCCCAGCAATTTTGTCTCGCTGCAGCAAACAGCAAAAAGCCTGCTTTATTTTCATGTTCGTTTTCAGCATAGCTTGATTAGCAGAAGAAAAAAAAATCTGCTCCAACAATTTACCTCCTTGCAGCAAGCAGCAGAGGCCTACTCAAAACAGCTGAGAGCAAAACAGCAGAGTCAGGAGGCCAATGGACAGTCAACTTGTGCTAATTAGGCTGTGCTGAAGCTGAAGCGAGCTGTTTCTTCTTGCTGCTTGCTGCAAGGAGGTAAACTGCTGGGAGGCAGAGGCCAAAGGGTGGGGGCCAGTGGGTGGGCGGGGCTACATTCGGTGTATAAGACGCACCTAAATTTTCACTCCCTTTTAGGAAGGAAAAAGGTGCGTCTTATACTCCGAGAAATATGGCAACTCCTTGCAGAACTCTTGCCTGAACTCTCTGTTGGTGAATGCAGTTAATTCCCAATGTGTAAATAAAGAGGGGGGTTTTCTTTGTGGGGAGTCGGTTTCTTGCTTCTGTGAAGTCCGGGCCAGAACAGTACCAACCAACAGCTGCCTAACACTGGTTCACACTGTTGCATCTGCAGTCCAGAACTTTTAAGTAACTCCAGGCCAGAGTAATAAAGACTGTGAGATGTTAGGATGGAAGTTTGAGGAAAGATGCACGTTTCGAGAGACATACTAAACGTGCAACCCTCTTTTTACCTTGCTGTCCTCCTGTTCCGGCTGGTACATTCATAGTAGCTAAGATGGTCTGAAGATCACTCAGCTGGATGGGTTGCGTAGGGCTTGTTGCTGTGCTGGTCCCGTTTCCTGAGCTCGGAGCAGGACTAGGACTAGTGGCCGTGGCCGTGGCAGCTGCAGGAGCAGCAGGAGCCGGCGTTACCCGTGTGGAGGAGGTACTGGAGGATGGTGTCACAGCTGTTGACTGGCTGCGAGAACTGAAAAGATTTCGGAAAAAAATTCTGCAGCTGTTATTTCTCAGCTAAAGAAGAGGGTTAAAGAAGTGAAAAACCCAAAGACCTCCTCATTTAGGTCACCATCTATTCTTCGTTTGACAACTCCTTAGGATTCTTCTTTTCGGTTTCAAACTCCAACTTTTTTTTTTTTCATCACAAGCACAAAATCCAGAAGTGAAATGTTTCATCACTTCGGTTTTGCTGATTATCATATTTTTTGGAGTATAAAACACACCTTAGTTTTTGGGGAGAAAAAAGCTGATTGGCAGGTGGATCGGCCTCCCGGAATACTTCCAATCAGCTGTTCCCAGAGGTGAATTTTAGCAACAGGTTCCTTAGTTGTGAGCTCTGTGCCTTGCTTTTTTTTTTTTTTTTTTTTTTTTGCTTTTTTTTCTGCCTCTGAAAGCCTCCAAAACTGAGCTTCAGAAAAAAAGCCTCTGAAGCTCTGTTTGGGGGCTTCTTTTCTGAAGCTTCGTTTCTGATGTTTTTTTCAGCCTCTGAAACCTCCGTTTGAGAAGCTGGGCGGGGCTACATTCGGAGTATTTTTATTTATTTTATTTATTTATAATTAAATTTATATACCGCCCTACTCACGAAGGACTCTGGGCGGTGAACAGCCAGAAAGTAAAATATACATGATACAAACGTTAACAACCATTTAAAATACATTAAATACTTTGGCCAGATTTAAAACACCCCAATTATAAAACCAATTTAAAAACAATTAAAAAGGGAAGTTAGGCCAGACCAGCCTGCTGGAATAAGAGTGTTTTGAGGGCGTGGCGGAAAGTGCGCAGATCCGGGATCCTCCGTATCTCCGGGGGGAGCTTGTTCCAGATGGCAGGTGCCCCCACAGAGAAGGCCCTCCCCCTGGGGGCCGCCAGTCGACATTGTTTGACCGATGGCACTCTGAGAAGACCCTCTCTATGGGCGCGTACTGGTCGGTGAGAGGCTATTGGTGGCAGAAGGCAGTCTCGTAGGTACCCCGGTCCTAAGCCATGGAGCGCTCTAAAGGTGGTAAGACCACCTTTAGAGACCACCGGGAGCCAGTGCAGCTCACGCAGGAGGGGAGTCACATGGGAGCGCCACATCGCTCCCGTAACCACCCGCGCGGCCCGAGTATAAGACGCACCCAGATTTTCACCCTCTTTTTTGGGGAAAAATGGTGTGTCTTATACTCTGAAAAATACAGTAGATAGATTTGTTGTTATAGAAATGGCTAGTATATACCAATGTGTAAAAGTAAAAAGTTGAGGCTGTAATTGTCATCTTCTACTGTGCTGAAAATAGAAGTTGTTGTTTTCTTTTCCCCCATATTTTCTCCCCCCCCCCCCCCGTTTTTCCTTCCCCTAATTTCCTGTTTCTATTTTCCTTTACATTTTATACTTGGATAAAAGAGAAGTCATAAAGAATGTAAAAAGAATGATAAAAAAGTCTTTTACATAAAGAATTGTAAAAAAAAAATACAAACTCTTAATTTATAAAAGGCAACAGATGATTTCATTTTACAGCCATGATTTCAGAAGTACAATTTTGGAGAAACGTGACACAAATTTTGGTTGCTATAGGTGAGACCCATCATTTTAAGTTACATTTTAAAAATGCTAGAAGTAGAGAAGTAGCCTTCCTTTAAGTTGCAAAAAACATCCTGCTAAACAAAGCATTCCACGCCCAAACCCAGGTTCAACTTGCAAAGAAGTCCTGATTGGTCCATAGAAAAGAGGACATTTCCTTTCCCTGGAAAATGTTAAATCACTTTCACGACTGCATCTCTAATGCCCCATCGGCAATAAAAGAATAATGCTGGTCTATTTATCTATGGAGATTCTCTGTCATCCAGGTCATGGTTGTCCCAAAGGTACTTTTTCAAGAGGCAATAGGACTTCGTTTTTTCTTTGAAGAGATTTCTCTTCTCATCTAAGAAGTTTCTTCAGCTCTGATTGGAGAATTCCCCACAATCCAGAGTTGAAGAAGCTTCTTGGATGAGAAGCGCAATGTCTTCAAAGAAAAACCAGAAAGTCCAGTTGCCTCCTGAAAAAGGCAACTTTGGGATGCCTGGTCTACATAGTTAACACAAGAATTGTTGAAATAAGATATTTTTTTCCAAATAAAGGCAGTCCTCGACTTATGACCAGCCACTTAGAAACTGTTTGAAATTACGACCCCCAAAGAGGTACTTACAACCCAGTTCCGAAGTTTCCCCAGTCACACCGCACGTGGCAACCAGGCTGTATTTATGGTTGTTTGCAGCATCTCTAACAGTCACATGACTACAAATGTTGATGTTTTTGCTAAAAACTGGTGTTCCGGTTTTCAGCAAAAACACGCCATAGCAAACAATGAGTTCATTTAACGATCATGGTGTTTGCTGAATAACTGCCTCAAAAAAAGGTCATAAAATTGGATCAGTCATGTGAGGACCTGCTTTGCAACCCTAATGGGAAGCTTCCATTGCAATTGTAAATCAAGAACTACCTATACAAGCATAATTCTTTTTTTAATAGTATTTTTTATTATAGAATTTTCTTTGTTATGTATATATATATATATATATATATATATATATATATATATATATATATATATATATATATATATATATATATATATATTTCCATATCCACAATGGCAGTGTACTGACTGGGTATAATCTTTTTTAAATACAAGTAGTAAATCTTATACACACAATAACTATAACTATTATTCTCAAAATCTATTCACCATATTCTTCACATATCCTTATTAAACATTTTCCGTTATTTAATTAGTTTGGTTTTGTCTATAATTAGTTAATATCAAGCATTATAAACATCACATAACCATCACATTTGTAACCATTATCATCCAAATCTATTAATCATCTTTACTTATCCTCTTTATTCAATGTTCATTATTTAATTACACATTTACTTCATTTTTATTTACATATCCTCCTTGATTCTAAATTTCTAACTTCTGCTTCTATTTTCTAACCATTTGATAAAATAATTCCCAAGTTAAATAGTATTGTTTCCTCCTTAGCCTTAATTTTCAATGTTAATCTAGCATATTCTAGTATTTTCTTCATTACATTTTCCTCTATAGGTATGTTTTCATTTTTCCAGTTTTGTGCATACACAATTCTCGCTGCTGTTACATGTAAAATTAAATATGTATTACTTTTATTATATTTCTCTGGTAGGATACCCAACAAGAACATCTCTAGTTTTAGATCTATTTGTTGTTTTATCATGCACGCGCACATCTGCGAACTGGTAGCGAAGGAAAGTGAATCTGAACCTCTTGGACCTCTGTTCTCATTTCTGGCGACATCTATATCATATCTATTCTAGACTATGATTGGTGTCTGTTCGAATAGAATGTATATTAGTTTTTCTTTGGAGTTAACTCTCTCCATATATCCTGTATGCCTATTTCTTGTGTCATTTTGAAAAAAAAATTTGGGAGTGTCCTTATTTTTTTACTTTTTTTGCTGCATCTATAGTCTAGTTTGACATCCACAATTGCATTGAAGTCTCCTATCATACATATGTTTCCATAGTCCATTTCAATTATCTTCTTATGGAGTTTTTTTGTAGAATTCTTGTTTGTTATTTGGTGCATATATTGCAATCAAAAGAATCTGTTTCTGATTTATTACAACCTCAACCATCAATATTCTCCCTTTTTCATCTGAATATACTTGTTTGACTGTTAACATTTCTTTAACACATAACGGCACCCCTCTTTTATTTTCTTTTGTTGTGCTAATGCCAAATATAATTTCCTTTTTGGGGTATTCCAGTAAGTTGCCATGTTGTTTTTTAATATGCACTTCTTGAAGACAAATTAGGTCCAATTTTAATTTTTGTAGTTTCATAAACATTTGTTCCCTTTTCATAGGGGAGTTCAATCCCTTTATGTTAATTGATAACATCTTTATTTCTTCTTCCATCACTTCATTTATATATAGGTTTTACTTTCCTAGTTGTTCTTGCTCTTGCACCTTCTCGTTCTGCTCGTTCTCTTTTTTCATTTTCGCCCTCTTCTTGTTGCGAAGTCTTTTCTTCTGCTTGTATTTCTTCTTGCCTTTTACTTTCTATCTCTTCCCTGCTTTCCTGTTCTTCACTTGCAGTAAAATGATGATCAAAAAATTTGTGTGCTTTATCTAGTGAATCCAGTCTAAATCTTTTATTTTGCCAAATAACCAGGATTCCCTCTGGTATCAGCCATCTGAAAATCACATTATACTTGATCAGTTGTGTTGTCAGAAATTGATATTGTCTCCTTTGATCTCTTACTCTCCTAGGGACCTGTTTCAAAGTCAAATTTTGTTTTCCTTTATATTTCAAAGGCTTCTCTCTTGATCTTTTAAGTATTTCATCTCTGAATGTCTTTTTAGTAAATCTCACATGTACCTCTCTTGGGAGTTTATGTCTTCTTGCGTAGTTTGAATGAATTCTAAATATGTCACTTATTTCCCGTTGGACCTCTCGTTTAGTTTTCTGTAGAGCTCCAGCCAACAACTCTGTCATCACGTCCATCAGGTCTTCCCCTTTCTCTTCTTCAATATTCTGGAATCTCAGGAAGTAAGCTGCCTTTTCCATCTCCAGGACAATTACTGTCTTCTCCAGGCCTTTATTAATTTGTGCTATTTCCTCCACTTTTTTCTCTGTTTGTTCTGCTTTTTCCTCCATTTTCTGTATCCTCTGTTCATTTTTACCTATCATTTGCTGAAAATTTCCCATTTTTTCATTCAACTTATGTATCTCCCCCCTCAACTCCCTTATTTCATTTTTGATCTCCTCATGATTTTTTGCCATAGTTTCTTGGGTTTTGACCAAGGCCTCTTGAATTGATTGAAGCATCTCTTGTATATTCTGAAGAGAGTTTGATTTCTCCAAACCCAACATACTTTCTATAGATCTTTGACTGGATGGGCTGGATACTGCTGAAGAAGCTTCTTGGATGAGAAATGAAACGTCTTCAACGAAAAACCAGAAAGTCCAGTTGCCTCTTGAAAAAGGCACCTTTGGGACGGCTGGTCTATATAGTTAACACAAGAATTATTGAAATAAGTAAGAAGCACTGATATTTTTTCCAAATAAAGGCAGTACTTGACTTAGGACCAGTCGCTTAGCAACTGTTTGAAATTACGACACACACACCCCTCCCAAAGAAGTACTTACAACCCAGTTCCAAAGTTTCCCCCGTCACACCGCATTTCAGGCACTTGGCAACCAGGCTGCATTTATGGTTGTTTGCAGCATCTCTTGAGTCACATGACTACAATTTTTGATGTTTTTGCTAAAAACTGGTGTTCCGGTTTTCAGCAAAAACACCCCATAGTGGATACTGGGTTCATTTAACGATCATGGTGTTTGCTTAATGACTGCCTCAAAAAAAGGTCATAAAATTGGATCAGTCATGTGAGGACCTGCTTTGCAACCCTAATAGGCAGGCTCCACTGCAATCGTAAATCAAGGACTACCTGTACAAGCATAATTCTTTATGGGGGGCTAATATAATGAGCTATAAAAGTGCCACAGAATGCTGACAGCTCTCTGAATTGTTACAATCCTCCTTGGACCGCCATTGATGAACTGACAATGTCCCTTCCCAGCTCACACCTGTAGGTGCAAAACTGGCACTGAGAAAGCTACTACTTACCCAGAGTGTCCTATAACTGTGGTAACTTTAAGATGCCAGCATGGCTCAGTTGGTTCAGCTAAAGGAGATCTGATTTTGTGGCATAAAACTGTTCTACTGTGAGGCTGAGAGGTCTCAAAACATTAAAGGTAAAGGTCCCCAACTCCTGGTCCGTAGTCTGCGGCATGCTAGAAACCAGGCCATGCAAACAAGTGAAGCCCCATCCGTGAGATGCAGGTAGCATGTGAATCTCCCCAGGGGTGAAATGCTCCCGGTTCGGACAGGAAAGGCTGAAGAGGTTGTAGAAAAAATGTTTTTAAAAGAAAAAAAAGCCTCTGCCGATTAGGTAACTCAGTTGGGATCGTCAGAAGCTTTTAAAAGCATTTTTTTTTACAACCTCTTCAGCCAAAGAGGTTGTAGAAAAAATGCTTTTAAAAGTTAAAAAAAAAAAGTTGGCCACGCCCACCCAGTTACATTACCCCACCACCACCAAGCCACGCCCACAGAACTGGTAGTAACAAATTTTACATTTCACCACTGAATCTCCCCCCCCCCCCCACCTCCGGTCCACTGAAAACCCTTTCTCCACAGGACCGGTCCCTGGGGGCCGCTGCCCTAACCATTCATGTCCAACTCTAGGGGCAGTATAATGAAATTAACTTCTATCTGTCAACTTGCAAAGCTTTCAAGTTGCCATGAGCAGGAGGGAGGGAGAACTGAATTCCATACATTTTTTCTGACCGCAATCAGGAGGGTGTTAGGTTTCACAGCCAGCCAAAGTGGGTAATTGGAGAATGTGATTTATGACATGGCCAGGGAAGACGGGAGAGACAGGGTCATAGGGGGACGTAAATCTGCGTGGGGTCAGTCCTGACTGCATCCCAGTATTGCCGGAATGTTGCTCCAAATAAATCACTGTATTTCCTTTGAAGTTTGGATCATGGCTCATGAATTAATTAGGACATCTTTCGGAAACTTGACACTATCCCTACCTTAATATGTAAAAGGGCATTTAAATGGTAAGTTAAACTTCTTACCTGGAAGAAGAGCTGCTCGTTGGAGGCCCCCCACTGCCCAACAGACTAGCCAGACCGGGACCTGTTAGAGCACCGAGTCCACCTATCGGCACAATTAACAATAAGAATTTTTTTAAAAAAAGTCATTTCTTAGAAAAAAGTTTATCAAGACATGTATTTGGAAGAGTTTATTCCACACCTAATTTCCTTTGGTCTCTCACAAGAGGCCAAATTGTGCATTCCCACATCATAAAACTGTTATCGGTGAGAGGACCTCTTAATCTTGTTGCACTCTCTCAAAAAGAATCACAGAAATTATACCTGTGGCAGCATGTCTTCCACAAATTTCATGTATCAAACCAATCTTGAATCAAACATGATCAAATGAAAATCCAAAATTCTACACCAGTGATGGCTAACCTTTTTGCCGTCGTGTGCCAAAAGCGGGGGAAGCACAGGGGGGTCGCGGTGCATGTGCCCACATCCATAATTCAGTGCCCCCCACACCCACCCGAAAATCAGCTGGCCGGCACACGCATGCGTGCTGGAGCTGAGCTAGAACAATGCTCACATGCCCACAGATATGGCTCCGCGTGCCATCTGTGGCACACTGCCCTAGGTTTGCCATCACGGTTCTAGACCATACATACTGCAAATGTTGGAGATCAGTTGCAGCAATTTCAGGGCAAAGGTTCACAATTGTTACCATATTTAGAAAACTATGTCCTATTGTGGAACCCTGAATAGCAGTAAGTAAAAAAGGAAGCACATTAGCCATGTGAGCAATTATTCTATTAAAGGAACCTCTCACTTTATTACTTAACACTCTGAGCCCCAAAGTCAAGGCCTCAGCAACTAGCCAACAGTGATTATAACATCAAATTATCTATTCCTTCCTAAAGCATATCTAGGTACACTTCCCCCAAAGTATCACACTATCCAAACATGCTTACTGAGGATCTCATGGCACACTGAGACAAGTGAATGAATGAAAGGGAAGGGGAGAAAAGGAAAGCGGGAAGGGAATGAAAGGAAAGAGCAAAGGAAAAGGAAAGAGAAAAGGAAAAGGAGGAGAAGGAGAAGAAGAAGGAAAGGGGGAAAGAAAAGGAAGGGAAGGGAAGGGAAAGGAAGGTTAGTTTTGCTTAACATGGAAATATTTGGAAGCACAATTCTTAGGTCTTTCATATACCAGAAAGCAACAGAACAATTCTACCTGCATTCATGCAATAAGAGGAGTTTGGCATCAATTCAGTGGCTGGCAAAAAGTCTTGCTGGTTGACCAACCACTGAAGAAAACAAAACTGTTTAAACCAGGCCTGTCAAACTGGCAGCCCATGGGCCGGATGCGTCACGCGCAGGCCACGCCCACCTCAGCTCCGCAAAGGCAAAAAATGTGGCAATATATCATGATATGTCACATGACGCGATCGAGTTTGAAACCTGTGGTTTAAACTAATGCTCCTGCATCCCATACTAATATTCACAAATCAGGGCACTTTGGTTTAAGTACAGTCTCATCAGCGGCAAGATAGCAGTTTTCTTAAACTAAAAGCAAAGACAAGATTTAAATAAATATCATTCTCACATAAATATCATGAAAGCACTTTACCAAGTCCCCCTAAGCCCGTTGGTCCAATCAACTGCATCAGCTGGTTATGACTCATGTTTCCCAGAAGACTTTGCAAGCCACCCTCACCTAAAAAGAAAAATAAGACAAAATGTTTATAACTATGTAACTAAATGCCACCCAATGCAAACTGCTTTAATAGAGTAATAGCTTTGGTGCTACATTTAACAGACAGACACAAAAATGCATTTTCACACCTTCCTTTCAGAACATTTTCCCACAATCCATACGAAAAATGGTTGCAGGAACTGGGTATGGCTAGTCTAGAGAAAAGGAGGACTAGGGGTGACATGGTAGCAGACTTCCAGCATTTGAGGGGTTTCCACAAAAAAGAGGGGGTCAACCTATTTTCCAAAGCACCAGAAGGCAAGACAAGAAGCAACGGATGGAAACTAATCAAGGAGAGAAGCAACTTGGAATTAAGGAGAAACTTCCTAGCAGTGAGGACAATTAACCAGTGGAACAGAAGTTGCCTTCAGAAGCTGTGGGTGCTTCATCACTGGAGGTTTTCAGGAGATTGGACAGCCATTTGTCTAGAATGGGAAAGGGTCTCCTGCTTGAGCAGGGGGTTGGCCTAGAAGACCTCCAAGGTCCCTTCCAGCTCTATTCTGACTGATTGCACATACTAGGCTGCCTAAACTAAAAGTATATATGCTACTATCAAAGCATGTTTTTTTACTATTTTATATGCGATTTTGATGTTTAGCTTTTATAACTGGATTTAAAAGAAATCCTTAAAGAACCAGATCTAAATGACTAATCCTGAGCAGAAAGAGCTTCTTGGAAAAGGCACCTACCTCCAAGGGCAGAAAGTTCATGGCCTCCACTTCCACTGCCTCCTAGAGCTCCAGGCATGGGTGGATTGTTGAGGTACTCATTCACCTTACGACAGTGCTCTTCGTCTTTCTCCGTCTTAGGTTCCTGGGAAGAAAGAAAAAAAAAAAACAACCCCATTTTTTCAGGACAGATGAGTAATTCTTAACATCTTAGCTTTCTCAATAGAAGAGGTCCTCAATTTATGGCCAATTAGAGAGCATTCGAGGTTACAATGGACACTTCCCCAAAGTTACATACCGTGTTTCCCCAAAAATAAGACCCTGTCCTATGTTTTTTGTCACCCAAAAAAGGCATCAGGTCTTATTGGGGGGGGGGAGAGGGAGAGGATGTCGTCCACTGACTCACCTCACTTGCGCGCGTCACCCCCAGCCTCTTTTTGCTGAGGCCTTCAGGAATTTCGGCTGGCAAGGCTGGCAAGGTTTTCCTGAAGGCTTCTGCAGCCAATAACAGAGCAATCCAGCACTCTGTTATCGGCTACAGAGGCCTTCAGGAAAGCCTTGCCGGCTGCAGAAGATATGAGCCAAGTTGTGCAAGGCCTGGCTGCAACTGTCTGAAGGTTAGTAGTAGGGCAGCTCCACACACACCCCATCCCCCACCCTAGGTTTGGAGTGGGCAGGGTCTTAGGGCTTATTTTGCGGGTAGGGCTTATATTGGGCGCACGTGTAAAAATCAAGCTAGGACTTACTTTCTGAGTAGGTCATATTTTTGGGAAAACACGGCATAACCTCGATCCAAAGTTATTGTGGCTGACTCTTCCCTATCAATTTCATGATTGTTCTCACTCAAAATCTTGGCATTGTACTGTACAGCATCAAACTAAAATTCCCGGAGAAGCGCAGGACAGAGAGACTGAGGAACTCACAAACCTGCATCCAGAAGAAAAGTCTCTTGGATCCAGCCTTGAACTTCAGCACAAAGACACGGCCAGTAGTACATTGAGACACCCTTTTAAATTCACAGTCATCAGGAAATATAATCAGGTCCTAAAAAACAAAGGCAGTATCTAAATACTTACAATATCAATCAATGCTGATCAATAACTAACTTCTCAATCTACAATAAGGGAAAAGGAAAACTTCATGTTTGATTGCTCCCTTGGAAGGTACCATTCCAATTATCTGCGGGAAATCAAATCTTCTAGATCAAATGTTCTCTCATTCCCATCTATTGCCCAGCCCAGAATTTGGGGATTAAAAGATGCCTGAAAAACCACAAACCAATTCCCTTTCTTGAAGGTTCCTTTTCAAAGAGGAAAAAAATTATCACTGGATAGTTGACTCAGTATGCTTCATGAGAAAAAAACAGGATGTTCCAGGGAAAAGCAGAAAACATAATTTGTACACAGTTTGAATTATACATTTATCGGCATGGTTTTCAAGGAGGAGCTGCGAAAGCTAGATGCAAAATAAAAGTAAATAAATACTTGCCTCTATGCAGAAAGAGGTAATTCTACATAGATTCATATATTCTATATTTATTCTGTTTCTTGCTAAAATAGGAGTACGAGAGAAAAGGGAGCTAAACTATGTTACCCCAAAGCATGTAACTTTATTTCTTATTATAAATGAGACCCAATTTGCTCTAGTGGTTAAGGTAATGGCCTAGAAACCAGGAGCCTGTGAGCTCTAGTCTCACCTTAGGCATGAAAAGCTATCTAGTTGATTTTGGGCTAGTCACTTTCTCTCCATCCGACCCATTTTACAGGGATGTTATGGTGGGGAAAATAGAAAAAAGGAAGGAGTGTTATGCATCTTGGTTGCCTTGAGTTACTGAGAGGTGGAGTAAAAATCTAATAAATAAACAAGCTTAAAAAAAGTAAAGGTAAAGGTTACCCTCGCACCTATGTGCTAGTCGTTCATACAAATGTTCTATTTTAGCTATCAATGGGCAAACATGCTTTAAATCTATGTAAGCACAATCCAATGGCTGGAGTGTTCCACTTACATCCTCGACGTTCCCAGATGTCCTGTCTTTCCAACAGAAGTGAATGAGGGAATCATCCGTTTGCTGTATGTAGACAAGGCCCTTCCTCTTATCAGGGGTGACCGTGCTGCCTTTCAAAGACATCTTTCCTGCACGGAACTCAACCAGGTATTTGCTTGATGAGCCCCGAGAGCCGGGCACCAAGGTTGGGAATAAAGCACCAGAAGACATCCTGGAAAGAGATAAGATTCATCATGAACGCTTCTCTTACAGTCATGACAATCACGTTTCCCGAGAAGTAATGTAGATAAATATAATTTTGGCAGCTGCACGGCACCAAATCTGACCCCCTAATTCAATCCTCCCTACAATGCCCGTGACGTCTTCAAAGAAAACCAAGAAAGTCCAATTGCCTCTTGAAAAAGCACCTTTGGGACAACCATGACCATAGTCATTTAGCTATGCACTTTGAGATGAACACCCTTCAAATGGTGCACAAGTATGAACGGATTTCCAGAAAAAAAAAAAGCAGACTACAGGAACCATTTGCGCTTCAGTCTGAGATGCAGACAACATAGACTCCTCCCCACAGCCTATGCCTGTGTTCAACATTAAAGGGACACAGGGAGGAAACATACTGCAGAAAGCACAGCTCCACAACACAATCCTTTCAGCAGTTCCAAGACGGCTCCAAACCTATTCAGGTGACCCTGAAGACAGACAAACCTCCAAGTAGCCTCTAGGACTCTCTAAAAGAATGCAAATGACCAGCTATCTGCAAGGAATATAAATCCTTCCATTCCCCTCCATCCAGTCAGAGCTGAAGCAGCTTCTCAGATGAGAAGCAAAACGTCATCAAAGAAAAAACAAGGAAGTACAGTTGCCTCTTGAAAAAGCATATTTGGGACAACCATGATCTGGATGACTGAGAATCTCCATACACATTTTCTTATGATGTTACTGTTCTTAAGCAATTTCCCACTTGGGTTGCACCAATTACAGTATTAAATGTGAATGTGGTGTACTCTCTTGCACAAATATGGATAATGAGGAACACAGATCCAAGTGCTGAAGCAGCTACAATATCGTAATTTTCATTAATTCTTGCACACCCAAGAAATAGGTTTTTTCCCCTTCTTTATAACTAGTAACCTGCCTCTTCACATTCAACTCCAGTACCAATTCTTTAATGCAGAAAAACAATCCAAGAGAACAGTGCTTATTTTATAAGAGTATTGAAACCACTGAAAGAAAGCTATCTTTCCTTATCAGATAATCACACACCTAAGTGGGCAAAAATGAAAAACTGATCAACATAAAAAGTGATGCCAACCTTAGAAAAAACTCAAAAGTATTTATTATTTTAAAAAGTAAGTGAATTGCTTCTAGAGTTAAAACATTTTTTCAAAAAAAAAACAAAAACGTATTTCCACAAAATATTGGCGATAATTTAGTAACTGTATAGGGTCCAATCCAGCAAAATAAAAATATTATTGCCAATTGCACATTTCTTCAAAGAAGCTCAAATCAAACTGAATTTGTCTTGAGGGAAGCAACCTAGAACTAAGGAGAAATGTGCTGAGAGAACAATTAATCAGTGGAACGGCCTCCAGAAGTTGTGGGTACTTCAATTCTGGAGGTTTTTAAGAAGAGGTTGGACAGCCATTTGCCTGACATGGTATAGGGTTGGAGCAGGGGTTGGACTAGAGGACCTCCAAAATCTCTTCCAACTCTGTTATTCTGTTAATGAATGGACATATTCATTTAGATTTCTTGGCAGCCTGTGATTTGCCATTCCTTTTTTCCTGGAAAGATTTTTGCCCAGTCTAGCCTGAAGAATTTTATCCAAGTATGAACGTTGTTTGGCTTTTAACTCCAGAAAATATCAGTCAGGTACTTAAATAAAGAAGAATGAAACTGCAGAGAAGTTTCATGTAAAACTGAATATCTAAGGTAGATCTATCCACATTCCAAATATAAAAGCTTTTTGCACAACTGCAAGTAGAATAATAACCAAAAAAGTCCCCACTTTTCTTCAGTCCATGAAAAGATGGGCCTTTTTCTCCTTGTTGGATCCCTGATCATATTTATAAACAGCTGTTCTGAAGATCTTCAAAACAAAGGAAAGGTAAGCAAAGGGTTCTGAAGGAACCAATCAGTGTTCCTCCCATACAACTGGCACATGCTCCCTGCTTTCATGCCTTAGTTTTTAAGCCTTCATCCTATTGCTACATTCAGCTCTCAGATGATATCTACTCATGCTCATCTACTCTTCCAACTACATTCTTCCTTTAAAAGCCAAGAAAGTCAATTGGGAGCCTTAGGCCATGACATAAGCGCTTTTTACAACAACAGCACTTTGGTGTATATATCAAATTATTTTTGGGTAAGATTATCAGAGACTTGCGGTAGATGACTTAGCAGAATAAAACTTGTCAAACAAATATTAGTTTTCCAATTGCTCTTCTTTAAGCTTTGTATTCACTTATCCAAGGTTTATTTAAATTATACATCCAGTCTACTCCTAATAACAGAGTGCTACAAATTTGCTTTGTTCAATGTCTGCAATTTTGAAGAGATAAAATAAGAATATTCATTTTTGTTCCTTCAAAATACACAAAATGCGCACTCCTCTATTACTCACATTAGGTGGAATGTAATAATTTTAGTAAGGTCTCTTCCAAATAACAACCTACCTAGTAAAGGAAAGCTAGAAAATAAGTTTAAAAGAATTCAAATGCAATAGGCTACAAGGCCATCTATGCCATACGGCTCTGACTTTATCCGAACAGTGTTGGGGAAAACTTAGCGTTAGGACTAAAATACAAATATTACAAATCCTGAGAGGCTGCAGTACCAGTTGCATCAAAATGCATAAATGTTTGCATAAAAATATTCTGGTTTTGGTCCCAGTTGATGATGCATCATAGTCATGTAAATGAGTCTATTGATGTATATATGTTTTTCCAACACTGAGCTCAAATATCACCTTTGCCATAGGTATTTATTTATATCCCTTTATTACTTTTGCAAATAACTCAAGGCTGGCAAACATACCTAATGCTCCTTTCTCCTATTTTTCCCACAAGAACAACCCTGGGCGGAGAGGTGACTGTCCTAAGGTAACCCAGCTGGCTTTCATGACGAATGCATGATTTGAACGGAGTCTCCCAGTTTCTAGCCTGGTACCTTAACCACTAGACCAAACTGGCTTTCTGTATACAAGTCTACCCCATCTACAATTTGGGGGAAATTGTAGTAAACCAATTAAACAAATTACTCCATGAACTTTATTAGCTGGCCTAGAAGCCAGGAGACTTTTGAGTTCCAGTCCTGCCTTAGTCATGAAAGCCAAGAGAGTCAGCCTCTCAGCTCAACTCTCTTACTGGGTTGCTGTTGTTGGGAAAATAAGAGACAAGAGAATTAGGTATGTTTGCCACTTTGAATTGAACATATACCGTATTTTTCGGAGTATAAGACGCACTTCCCCCCAAAAAAGAGGGTGTGTCTTATACGCTGAATGTAGCCCCACCCACCCTTTGGCCCCCACCCTTTGGCCCCTACTTCCCAATTTACCTCTTTGCAGCAAGTAGCAAACAGCCAGCTTCAGCACAGCCTGATTAACAGAAGCAGTTGATTGTGGGTTGGATTGGTCTCCCGACCCTCAGCTGTTTCAGGCTGCAGGGATTGCCATTGCCTATTGCCCTGCAGGTCTCAGCTGCTTGCTGCAAGGAGGCAAATTGCTGGGATGCAGATTTTTTTTCTTGTACTAATTAGGCTGTGCTGAAAACGAAAATGAAACTGAAGCAGGCTGTTTGCTGTAATGAGGCAAATTGCTGGGAGGCAGAGGCAATTTTTTTTTCTTGTTTTCCGCCCCAAAAAAGGTAGGTGCATCTTATAGTCCAGAGCATCTTATACTCCAAAAAATATGGTAACGCTATATTATACATACACATAGGCTGGATAATAAACTAATAGTAACTACCATTCTATATTTTAAATATTTCAAGAACACAATATAAATATATTACACAATAATAGTCTTATCACCTTGACAGACTTAACTGAATGAAAAAGTTCCAGCATGTACAGGCAGTCCTCGGCTTACAATTTATTTAATGACTGAAGTTACAAAAGTTCTAAAAAAAGTGACTTATGATCATTTTTCTTATTTATGACTGCTGCAGCATCCCTATAGCCATGATAAAAATTCGGATACTTGGCAACTGACTCCTATTTATGACAGTTGCAGTGCCCCAGAGCCACGTGATCACCTTTTGAGACCTTCTGAGAAGCAAAGTCGATGGGGAAGCCAGATTCACTTACCGGTAACCATGTTACTAATTTAATGACTGCAGTGATTCATTTAACAAATGTGGCAACAAAGGTCCTAAAATCACTAAGCTCACTTAACAAGTCATGCTTAGCACGAGAAATTTTGGGCTCAATTGTGATCGTAAATCAAGTAGTAGTGGACTTTACGAAACAGAAGCAATTAAAATAAACTCGAAGAGCCTTGGTAGTACAGTGGTCTAAGGCACCCTGTTATTAAGCTGGTTATTAAGACCAGCTGCCTGCAATTACTGCAGGTTCGAATCTCGCCAAGGTTCAAGGTTGACTCAGCCTTCCATCCTTTCTAAGGTAGGTAAATTGAGGACCCAGTTGTGGGGGCAATAAGCTGACTTTGTATAAATATACAAAAGGATGAAGGCTATTGCTGAGCACATTGTAAGCCGCCCTGAGTCTCCGGAGAAGGGCGGCATATAAATCAAATTAAAAAAAAAAATACAACAAGGTGGCAAGAACAATTGTGGTTTTCTCAATGTTTGTGTTCTCTCAAACCACCGACCTCAGCAGGCTTGGGAGACTAAAAGGCTTTGCCAAAACAAACAAGTAAGGACAGGGACAATCCCACGAGGACAAGTCCTGGCATCATTTGGGCCCTGTGGAAAAGGGTAGGTTTGGCCGGCATCCTAAGAAGCATGAATCTCACCACTGCAGGTCCCTCTTTTCTTCAGTTGCACCCAAACAGACAAAACTCCCTGCAAGCAGAAAGTTAGCAAAGCAAGGAAGTATTAACTCCAAGCTCTTCCTGGGTAGGAGGCCATGATGACTCTTCCCCTTTTGCTCCCACCCTTTCCCCAGTCAATCAGAATAGAAATCAAAACCCACAGATTACTTCTTGTTGGCAGGTGGTTGCCAAGGATCAGCCAGAACACATAACTGAGTTTTGAGGCTTGGGGAAATCAGATCCTCTGGAGATGAACAGAACAGAACAAAATAACAAGACCTGGAAGGGACCTTGGCGGTTTACTAGTCCAACATCCTGCTCAGGCAGGAGACTCTAGACCGGGTGTCTGCAACCCGCGGCTCTGGAGCCGCATGCGGCTCTTTGGGCCCTCTGCTGTGGCTCTCAGTCCCATCACTGGCTGGCCCCGCCCCTCCCCCTCCCCTTCCAATCATTTCTCACCTAGCCTGAGAAGGTAAGGGCGCTGGCGGGGGATGGAGAAGCAGCTGGGGCTGATTCTCCAGCACCTCACTCAAGAAGCTGGAGCTTCTTCTGGCCATGTTGGTGCTGAGAGAAGGAGGGAGGGAGGGAGGGGGAGAGAGAGGAAGAGAGAGGGAGGGAAGGAGAGAGGGAAATGGAGAGAGAGAGAGAGGGAGATGGAGAGAGGGAGATGGAGAGAGAGAGAGAGATTTTGTGGTACCTGGTGTGGTGCTTTTAACAACCTGTTCTCTGCCCTAATGACCTGCTGGGTAGGGGTGGCTGGGGGGGGTCATGTGACTGGGTGGGAGTGAGTGACGTGGAGTTGGCCACGCCCACCCAGATTTTGTGGCTCCCAGTGGGTTTTTTTTTCTGTGAGAAACAGGTGCAAATGGCTCTTTGAGTATTTAAGATTGCAGACCCCTGCCCTAGACCATGTCAGACAAGTGGCCGTCCAGTCTCTTCTTAAAAACTTCCAGGGTTGGAGCATTCACAACTTCTGGAGGCAGGTCGTTCCACTGGTTAATTGTTCTGTCAGGAAATTTCTCCTCAGTTCTAGGTTGTTTCTCTCCTTGGTTGTTTTTCCACCCATTGATTCTTATTCCTGCCCTCAGGTGCTTTGGAGATTAGGTTGAAACCGCCGCCCCCCCCCAACTTCTTTATGGAAGCCCCCTCAAGTACTGGAATACTTCTTCAGCCCAACCTTTCTAAAACCGCCCCTCTGAGCCTCACCTGGGCGTATTCCACCCGCTCACGTTCCCAACCTGCCATCCCTCCGGAGGGGTAGGGTGGGGGTTGAACTACAATTCCCATCGTCCCCAACTCCCCGTCCGGATTTGAAGGGTGCGTTTGAGTGGTTTGAGAAAGGCTACCCTCACCCACAATCTTTCCGGCCGCTCCCGCCGACGGTTACCTGTCGCCTCAATTGGGCCTCCCGCCGGTCGCTTCTCTTCCCCTCAAAAAGCTTCGACGGTCTCTTCCGGCTCCCCTCAGCTCTCCTTCCAGTCACAGCGGAAGCCCGCCTTTCCTTCTTGCCTTCTCCTCTCCTTAATTGGCTGGCGGTTTCCCCGCCCCTGCACTTCTCCTTGGTCAGAAGCCATGCCACTCAATCTACGTAGGCTCAGGCTCTCATTCTCCCCCTGTCGCGAGCCTACACGGACCAGCATGCACCGCGCTAAGAGTCGCTTTTTCCGCCTGCCTTCGGCTATTGTGCTGTGTCACGTCGGCCGGGCAGAAAGGAAAGGGGGGGGGGGGGGGAAGGGCGGGGCTTCGGAGCTACGGAAACGTTGGAGAATCGCGTCCTACGATGGAAGCGTAGGGTAGCCTGGAAGTTTGCAGTGTTGGATGTTGCGTTGACGCAGATCTTTTTCTCTATATTGCATTTAAGCTAAATAACCATGCACGATAATTATCCATTTTTTTTAAAAAAAGATTATTTTAATCCGCTTCCTCTTCAGCCTGTTAGGGCGGCCAGTTCTCCTCTCCCACGAGTTCGAGCCCAGCCAAGTTTCATTTGTCTGCAGGGTACATGAGACACGTGTACTGGGGTTGTTTGAATCAAGGTGGGATTTCTTTCCAAGACTCCTCACTGAGGATCTTTGCAAGCTTGTTTTCGCTCCTAGGGCAGCTAGAGAAGGAAAGTTCCAACAATGCGCCTCCTGATTAAAAGACTCAAAATACCTGAAACTCACCATAGCCTAATGCTAGATACAGGTAGTCCTCAATTTACAACAGTTCGTTTAGTGACAGTTCAGTTACAACAGCACTGAAAAATGTGACTTAGAACCGCTTTTCATAGTTACGATCTTTGCAGCATTCCTCATGATCATGTGATCAAAATTCAGATGCTTGGCAACTGGCTCATATTTATGACGGTCGCAGTGTCCTGAGGGAAGCCAGATTCACTTAACAACCGGGTTATGAGCTTATCAACTGTAGTGATTCACTTAACCACTATGGCCAGAAAAGTCGTAAAATGGGGCAAAACTCACTTAACAAATGTCTCCACTTAGCAAGAGAAATTTTGGGCTCAATTGGTGTCATAAGTCAAGGACTATGTACAAAAATCAGAGCTTGCTATTATGACAGATAATACAAAAATAAAAACGCCGCATCTTCAAGGTTGACCGTTACACAACCGGATCTTTCAGGGAGCTGCTGGAAAAGCGGACAATGCAGTACAGGTAGTCCTCGACTTGCAGCCACAACTGAGCCCAAAATTTTTCTTGCTAAGTGAGACGGTTGTTAAGTGGATTTTGGCCATTTACAACCTTTCTTGCCAGTTTTGAAATGAATCACTGCAGTTTTTCAGTTAGTTACACAGTTGTTAAGTGAATCTGGCTTCCCCGTTGATTTTTGTCAGGTCACAAAATCCCTTTTGACACTGGAACACGGCAACTGTCATAAATGAGACAATTGCCAAGCATCTGAATTTTGATCACATGACCATGGGGATGCTGCAAGGATCATAAGTGTGAAAAACGGTCATAAGTCCCCTTTTTCAGTGCTGTTGTAACTTCGGTCACTAAACGAATTGTTAAGTCAAGGACTACCTGTAGACCTGCATTCACACAAATGCTTAAATCCAGGCTGAAGAAAACTCCATCTTTAACTGTAAATACAACCTACGAGGAATGCATGCTGTGAAACATCTTTATTTGGCTGCCTGAGTTGCCTTCTGAGGTAAAACTCTCAACTTTCGAGGGTTTGAGTTTCTCCAGGAAACAGGACAGAATGAAAGTGGGTATAATAAACCCACTGGGTCAGGGAATTCGAGGATGACCCTCTAAAAGAGACGCTGATCCACCCATTTGCTGCAAAGGGACAAAACAAGGACCAGAAACTCGGTGTCTTCTCCAAAACAGCCTTTATTTGCATTGACACTTTTTTTTTTAACATTTATGTCCACAAACCTGTACAGACTTCTCTAAAAAGGTAAATACGAATTTGTAATAGTTAATATAGTTGGGTATTGACAGTTGTTAAATATTATAAAAATAAATCCATTTCGCTAAAGCCTTTTTTTTTTATTTTTAATATCCTCCAACAGGTTCATGTAACATGGATAAGGCAAAAAAAAACCCCCCACAGCCGGCATATTTCTGCCAGGAAGCGCTCTTTGGGACAAGCCCCATGGGAACTTACATAAAAATGCAGAAGGGCATCACGGGATGCTTCTCCCCAAGTCCACGGATCCCAAATGAGGCTTGATCCAAGAAATTCTAGGTGGATTGTGCCATGTACTTTTCTTCTCATAATTATTATTAAGAGGGATTATTAATGGCAAAATAAAAAACACAAAACAAGACAGCAGTAGCAGCAACAGCAGCGGAGAATGAATGGGGAAATTAAGAGCTGGTAACTGGTGCGTGTGCTTTTTATTTAAATTTTTTTCCCCACATGCTATAAACATCATAAAAATCATTTTTGTTAGAACCATTTGCTTTATAGGCATTTAAATATTGCTTTACAATTAAACCCAAACCACTTAAGGATTTTAAAGAGGCGACGACGTTACAGTAGATTATCAAATGAAGAATTAAAAACACGACATGGAAAGAACAGCCACAGAAATACACAGAATACAACAAACATAGAAAAACTGAAGAGTTACACAGGCACCTGAACTGTTGGGACTATTATTACAACAATGTCTTTTTCAGGATTACAGGCTACCTGAGTATCAACAGTTAGTAATGTGAAGCTACGGTTTGGGTAAGAACTCTTGAGAATCAACGTAAAACTTTCAGAAACTAATTCTAGATGGTACTGATTCACGTATTTGTATATTAATTTACTAAAATAGATCTAATCTTATGCTTTAAAACTTATACTTATGAAGGTTTTAGTCTAATAGCCTACTTTTGAGGACCAAGGGTTTTTAAAGATGCCTAAGAGAAAACACCCATGTATTGATCTACCCCAAACTGGATGCAAGGCGCAGTAGTAAGAAACTTAAATTATGTTTATCAAACTCATCAAAAAGGTGCCATTTCTACCCTTTTCTCTTTACATATAAAGGCTAACAATGTAAATCAAATCATTACCAAGCAGGAATTTCTATCATTCATTCTATTTTTTTTTTAAAAAAACTATACTTTCCAGTTAATGTTTACTTGTCAAGAGAATTTAATGAATTAGTAGTGTTCCATCCATCAAGCATCTTGTTGAAGTGATGTCATGTCAAAATAATCGCTCATCTGTAGGTTGCTTTGGGGGAAAGAGAGCGAAGGCTAGCAAAGGTTTGTGGACATGTTACGTTTTCCTGTGGGATTTATTTCGGAATGGGGAAGTCCCGTCTTCGTTTCATAGCCTGCTGCTGTCATGCTATTCTAGAAATGGTCTAGTAGTGTTAATCTTTGTGGTTATTTCTTGCTACGATAAAGGCTGCATTTATTGTGAAGTCAACCTAATGGCACAGCAAGAAAAGCTATTCATCCACAGAGTTTTATTGATTCCGGTGTTGCGATATAGCATGAGGCATCATGTGGGTATGGAATTCTTCCCAATGGTGAAGGGTGAGTGGAACACCACTATCTGCAAATATAAAAGTTTTGGGTGTCAACCCATTGGCCTGGAGTCAAGCTAACGTATGCATGGGCCTTAATTCAAAACAAAGGTACCAAGGTAAACACAATGGAAGTAAGCAGCCAAGAAAATAACTACTTTTTTTTCACATAAAAAAATATCTGCTTTTAAGTTAATACCTATCTTAATATTTAACATGATTTTTTTTTTAATTTTAAAAGTGCTTTTTTTCCCCCATTGAAGTGTCAAATGTAAGGCAGTGCTTAAGTTGTGAAGGTGGTGCTTATAATAAGTGCAGGTAAAAATGTAAACAATCTAAATGACTATCTTTTTCATAAGGAAAAAAAAAACCCAATATAATTAAAGCTTTTAAGTCATCAAACTTTAGTGTGCGTTTTAATTCTAATCTGTTCTGAAGCATTATATTTAGTATAATACCCTGCCGTTGGTTAGAAATGAGATATACATATGTGGGAGAACGGACTTGCAGCTTAGGAATTATTTTCCAGTACAATTAATCATTTGCAGAGAAACAAATCAGCTATGTTAATAGCCTCCCACTATTTCTACTGGACAACAGATTTTCTGCAGTCTCAATTTCACATCGTTTTTGAAACGTAAGGCTCAGCCAGCCACCAAATCATGAACATATAGTACAGTATATGCCTCAGTTGGTATAGAAGATGAGTCATGAAGACCTAATATAAATCTATTTTCAGTAGAGAATAATTATACAAAAGGTGAATGAAAAATATTCACTCTTCCTTTAAAATCAATTTTAATTTCAATTTAAAAGATCGCATTTTCCTCCTACAGCAAATTGGAATTTAGAAACATCCCTTGCCACTTCTAAAAAAAAAAAAAGGTCCAACCGGTTAAAAAAAAATTAATGTGATTCCTTCAAAATATTAATGAAACCCACCTGCATTTGTCTGCATGTATACAGATCACCTGGCTTAACCCTTTCCAAAACTTTTACTAATAAAAGGAGATAGTAACTTAATCAAGGGAGAAAAAGTGAGTTTCTATTGTCCCCTATTTTCACGTTTCTGGAGTTAGAGCTTGAAATACTGTTATCATAACAGCTGGTCTTTGTATAGCCTTATTGTTCAGATACTGAAACCAGTGGATTACGAGAGCAATATAAACAGCCAATTCTGTAGTGGGCCTAAAGCACAAAATTACTGCTGGAACCAATATTCACTGTTCCTACCAAAAAACAGAAGGGCCCAAGAGTTTCTGGACTGGGATACATAATAGATAAATTAATCTATTAACAATAAAATGCACACTGATTCATGGGTAACATTATGAAAGAAAAGGCAATAAATTGAAATACAGTGAGACTACTGTGATACAAGTGATTTCAAGAGAGAGACTACTGAAGCATTCTGAAGCCCTAATACAATAAATGAATTTGAAGCTGCAATATTTAGCAACAACATACAATTTAGAGTTAACTAGTGCCTGTCCAATTCTCTTAAAAGTATACTTTATTGCCTTAAGTATTTTTTCATGGTAACTTTTTTTTTTGCTTGAAATGTAATGAAAAACACTCAAATATTCCTATATCGTAGACAAATGTTCATGGGACTATAATCCCATCTCTTAATCTTTTCACTGTCCCTTTTAAATTATTATGCTCTTGCTGGTTTACCATTTAACAGCAAGGTAAATTATCTCCAATTTGGTAAATAATAATAAAGTAAATATTAACTTATTTGTAAAGCCACACACATTGTCATTAGTGTGTGTTAGAAATAAAAGAAAAACACTCTTTTTCTCTCAATCCAAACGGCTCCAGAATGATATAGTTTTGACGTGTTTAAAACTGCAAACCTACACTTATTCTCGAGGAATTCTAACAAGTGGAGATGCATTAAAAGCTTCCACTGTGTCATTCAGCATTCAACAAACTAAGAAACTGCTGTTCAAAAAAACCTGTTATTAATTGTGATGCAAGCAAGTGATTTGGAAAAAAACAAGCCCAAAATAAATATGAACTTTTGCAGAATGTATCCGAGGCAAATTGAAAGGAAGAAGGATGCCCATATTATGAAATGAATGGGAAAATCAGTCTCCCAAAGCAGAACTGCAAATGAACATTTCTGAACAAAGCAAGGAGTATGATTTCTTACATGATATTTACATGACATCCAAGTTCCTATAAATATCTCCAAAAGTGGGTTTTAAGACAAAACATTTTGCAACTTCAAACACACAAGAGTTTGCTGTTATCTACACACTTACAAACCAGCCCAACATTCAATGGAGTAGTTCCTTTTTTAAAAATAAAATCACAGATACTTCATTGAATGAATAATTCACAGTGCCCAGAGGCTGAGGCAAAATGGAGAAATTGCTCCTGAAAATTAAGTCTATCTGTATTGTATGCTGTCAAACTTTTAAAAGGAGTGTTCAAAGACTTGTGTGAATTTTGAGTCACTCTGGATTCTTGCTAGAAACTTTCCAGTAGGACCAGCAGCATATCTGTTAGTCTAAGGTGTCCCTGTGGCCTCCAAGTTTTGAATACTTCAAAGATATATTTTATTGTTCAATTTTATTTTATTTTTAAAAAGTACTTATCTTCTCTTTTTAAGAAAGGAGCTATTTTCCCACCGGTTATAGCGAGTTAATTCTGGCCAAAAAAAATAAAAATAAAACAAAAACATGAAATGATAAATTGAAGGAAGCTAACAAAAACATGCAAGCATCTTTCCCCATTACATAATTTCATGTTGCAGCTTCAGGAAAATGAGTTAACAGCACTTCAGTATTTTGGCAAATGTACATGACAAAACCTTGATCAGTGATGGATGATTTTCATTGCTTTAGGAAAAATATATTATTTTCTTGTCATGACATAGCCCAATAGCCGCTGGACTCATTTAAGTCTACCAATTCTGGGCAAAAGAGCAACTGCATTCAAGGTTTTCAATAGATATCCGGACAGTCAAAGAAATTTCTATCAAAATATCCTCCCGAGTATAACCAGTCAGCAGTCCCAATATATGGATTAGTGCCTTGGTAAAACCATCTGTAAGGAAATTAAAAAAAAAACAAAAACAAAGATAGAAGAAAAGTAGTTAAATTCAGCAAAATCCAAATAGTCCTTGATTTATGCGCACAACTGACCCCAAAATGTCTGTTGCTAAGCATGTTTTGCCTTATTTTATATCCTTTTTTGCCACAGCTGTTAAAACAAATCATTGTCATTGTTAAGTGAATCATGTAGTCATTAAACGAATCTGGCTTTCCTCATTGACATTGCTTGTCAGAAGTCAGCTGGGAAGGTTACAAAGGGTGATCATATCCAACATACCTTCCTCCTCCAATTTTCTTAACAACACCCCTGTGAGGCGGACTGGGCTGAGAGTGTGTGACTCACCCATTGTCACCCAGCCTAAGGCGGGATTAGAACTCACAGTGTGTTTGTGATTGGGCCAAAGTCACCCAACCAGCTTTCCTGCCTAAAGTGGGATTAGAACTCACAGTCTCCTGGCGATTGGCCCACAGTCACCCAGCTGGCTTTCAGGGCTTAGATAGGACTTGAACTTGAATGGTCTTTAACCTTTATTTACTTTAAACTTTTCTGCATTATCTTTAATAACTCCCTGAAAAATGGTCAAAATACCAGAGGAGAATAACCATAATCCTCGACAGGAAAACAAGATCCAGGGAACTATAGACTGTCAGATTGATGTCAATATTAAGGAAGATTCTAAAACAAAAGATCATAAAACACTCAATCTGGATTCAGTCTTTCACCTTTTTTTATTATTCTCTCTGAGGAAGGTGTGAAGAGAACCCTTTCCAAATTTGCATCTGAGATAAAATTGGGTAGGACAGCAAATAACTTGAGAGACAGAAATCCAAAGTGATCTTGAAAGGTTAAGAAATTGGGCTGAAAATATAGAATTATATTTAGCAGCGCAAATGTATAAATTTCGCTGGGAGAAGAAATTAAATGCAGGACACCGGAGACTTTAGCTTGGTAACGGTACTGGCAAAAAGCTTATCTTGGTAATTGATTGCAAAACGAGTTCAGGCTAGGCATGCGATGTGACTGCAAAAAGACAAATTGTAAGGCGATTTCCATCAAAGATAGTTTACAAATTATGGGAAGTAACTATAAAACAGTAACTGTTCTGTTTTACACTTTATTGATCACATCTCAACTCAACTACTGTGTTCCGCTCCAAGGCTTTTGGAAAAAATCCAGATAGGAGGATTTAAGAAGGGCAGTGAGGATTATCAAGGGACTAGAAACTTAACTCTACAAAAAGAAGACTGGGCTGAGTGAGGAGAGAAATGATAGCTTTTTTTCAAGTATTTAAAAAGTGTCATAGAAAAGAAATGAGCAGAGGGACAGGCCAGAAGAAGGAATAATGATTGGAATAATTAATAATAAAAGAAGGAATAAGCAGTCTGTGTTGCCTATTTGCCTCTTTAATCTTTAGAAGGGAAGATTTGTAGTTTAGGATTAGGGTTACTGCTCCTGGTGGTCTCTGAGCTTGGTTGTTTTTTTTTTGTAGAATTTCATTACCCAACTAGTATATAAACGGAAAGCAAACTCCACTCCCTTCTAGCACTGATAATGTTATCTAGTTGGGTAAAGAAATGTCTGCAGAAAACAGCCAAGCTTAAGAGAGCACTAAGGACCCCATTCTTTAATCTTAATTTTGCACATTCTTCCTGTTATAAAACAAAAATTGAGGGAGGGAGTGGGAGAGGGAGAGGGAGAGGGAGAGAGAGATGCAAAACAACTGAGGAAGTTTTTACTTTAAACAGCAATTCATTCCTGACTGTGCTCACAAAAAGACTGCTTGTCTCTTAATGGAAAAGTGTGAACTTTAAAACTGAAAACATCATTTAAAAAACACTCATGTAAGGTGAGAAAGAAGATTGCTATGTGGTGAGACGCTACATAGTTCCTGGATTCAATCTGTCAGCAGGGCATCCTTCCCTGTTTCCAGAACTATGAATTACCTTGTCCTCCAGTCAATTTCCTCTTTTGCACGATCCTTGCGAGCAGCTCTTTGCTTTTCTTCTAGCCTCTCCTTTTCTTTGCTTGCCATATCTAACAGATATTTCAAGAGATTTTTTTTTAATGAAAAAGGCAAAAACGGTAGATTGAAAAACAGATCAAATTAAGACCAATTTTAATACTTCTTTGTGAATCTGAACAATTTATTCAGATTTGTACTTGCTCCAGTGCATTTTTTCCCTATTTGAGATTCTAAGAGTATGTTGGACCAAAAATTCCATCCCCTCTAATCAGCAGAATCAAAGTTTCACTGGGAAGGAGGACAAAATTTATCATTCAACGCCTCTAAAAGATTTTAGGTCAAGAAAAACTATTTCCACCTAAATAATTGCACTGGGATATTAGAAAACAAATGGAAACAAAGCAAACCACAACAATGGAACACTAAGTACCAGTATTTGTATACTCTTTCGATCATTATCCTGAACTCTCATCTGTCCACAACTTGAGTTCTGACAAAACATTTGTCAGCCCTAGAGGCCATCTTTTTCTTTGGATCTTCAGGGCTGCCACACTTAGTGCTGTGGGAAACTGGGAGGAGGGATTGCATAGAGCGGTGGAGGTATTTAGCCATAATAACATTCCTTTCTCTGAGAGTCAAGGACATCTGGCCCTGCACCTGGAGTGGCGTGACTGGGAGGCATCTCCAGTTGGGACGGTGCCATGATTGGGCCATGTGATGGACATGTGGGTGCAAGGGAAGGGACTTGGGCTTTCTTTTGGGTGGGAAAAACCTGGAAGCTTTCAGATTTGGGTTTTCCAGATGTGCCAATATGACATCTCTAATAAAATGGAACTTTGAGGAACATCTAGCCTCGGAGTCTTCTTTTGTTGGGGGTGTTATTTGGAACCCTGACAATATCCAGAGAGATAAAATCTGCAATTATATAAATGATCTTCTTTCTTCTTTCTTTATCTTTATTTGATTTGTATACCGCCCTACTCCCGAAGGACTCAGGGCGGTGAACAGCCAAACAGTAAAATACATAAATATAAAATTTAAAAACAGGATAAAATCGAATTAAACAATTTGGCCCAGACAAATTAAAACACCCCCAATCAGAGAAAAAACAGATTAAAATTTGTATATTAAAAAGAAAAGAGGGAAAAGATTAGGCCAGGCCCGCCTGGTGGAATAAAAAGGTAAATTTTTATATATAAAAATTATATATAAAGAATGGTTTCTGGAATTGGATCTGTCTAGTTTAATGAAAAGAAGGACTAGGGGTGACATGATAGCAGTCTTCAAATAGCTAAGAGGTTGCTACAAAGAAGAGTCAACCTATTCTACAAAGCACCTGAAGGCAGGACAAGAAGCAATGGATAGAAACATATCAAGGAGAGAAACAACCGAAAACTAAGGAGAATTTTCCTAACAGTGAAAACAATTAATCAGTGGAGTGATTAGTTGTGGATGCTGCATTTGTCTGAAATGGTTTAGGGCTTCCTGTTTGAGCAAAGGTTGGACTAGAAGACCTCCAAGGTCCTTTCTAACTCTGTTATTCTGTTATTGTGTATGTGCAAAAGATCCATTTAACTTGAGATATCTGAGGAGCTGCCTTTTCCCAATGGGATTAGTCCACCCCATGGAAGAAGCTTGCTATCCATCCCATTTGCTAAGGAATTCCAGTGGGCGGGTCCAAGGAGACGAGTCTTTTTGCTGTGGCTCCATCCCTGTGGAACACTCTACCACTGCAAGTTTTGTGATCTGTTGGCCACCGGCCCCTCAGGGCGGCTCACAGAAATTAAAACGATGAAAACAATAAAAAAATAGCTACTAAAATAATCAATTAAAATCTCCCAATTAAAAATCACCCATCAGATCAGCAAATTTGTTGGAAAAGCCATGTCTTCAGGTCACAGTGGAAAGAGCGGATGTCGGGGGCCGTCCGGAGCCCTGTGGGTAACCCATTCCAGAGGGTCGGTGCGCGTGCATAATATGAAACCAAGATTGGAAGATTGCTTCTATTAACTGGGTTTCATTGCTGACTAAAAAGCAGCAAAAAAGCAACTAAACTCGCTTCTGACTAAAAAGTTTCTTTAGTCAGCTCCATAGATGTTCAACTGAGTTAAGGTCTGGGATATTCCAGGCCATTCCAGCAATGGAATAGGATTATCTTGAAAGTCGCCCCCAAAAAAGTGGTGTTATTAGCCATCAAACCTCAAAAATACACTTTTCCCAAAAGGTTTCCACAATTTTGGCCACTACTGTACATTCAATGCAATTAGGCTCAAGAACAGTTAGTAGGAGTCTTCTCCGTTCATGAATGCAATAATTTTCCTCATCTGTCACAAAATTGCAACTTCATAACAAGGTTTATAAGGATACTCAACACTTTGGAGGTATTATGATGGATCCTTCAAAGGATCAAACCATCCTCGGAACAGAGAGAAGAGGATAAAATACATGGGCATAAGATCTGTAAGAAAAACATAGCTTTTCTTAATGATTCTAATCTTTGAGAATCGTGGCCATCTCCATACACGTACCTATCTCTCCATTTTCCATATGCCTTATGTCTGGTCTTAACCGACAGTCAGTAGGAGCCAATATATCTTCCATGCCCTTCTCCAATTCATTGAGAGTGACAGTAAAACTGGTGAAATTGTACATCTGAAGCAGAAACAGGAATGTAAACACACAGACATAGTACAAATCACCTTCCTCTAAGGGGTGGCACTGATATTAGCCCACATGTTACAAACCAAAATAAATCAGTTTCCCTCAAAAAGCTATTAATTTTTTATACTTAATTCCCAAAATCTTATACTAAAAATCAACATTCCAAATTTAAATACAGGTAGTCCTCAGTTTACAACCACAATTGAGCCCAAAATTTATGTTGTTAAGTGAGACATTTCTTACGTGAATTTTGTCCCATTTTACCATCTTTCTTGTCACAGTTGGTAAGTGAATCACTACGGTTGTTAAATTAGTAACGAAGTTGTTAAGTGAATCTGGATTTCCTATTGAATGTGATTATCAGAAGGTCTCAAAATGGGATTACATGACCTTAGGATACAGCAACAGTCATAAATATAAAGTAGTTGCCAAACATCTTAAATTTTGATCACATGACCATGGAGATGCTGCATGCAGTAAGTGTAAAAAACGGTCATAAGTCACTTTTTCAGTGCTAACTTCACTAACGGTCACTAAATGTAACTTCACTAACGGTCACTAAATGAACTGTTGTAAATTGAGGAATACCTGTACTCCCTTAATGCATTTATAACTTTCTTCGATCAAACTCTTTCGCTGTTTTTTTTCAAATTCTTCAAGTTCCTAAACTTGCCATTAATTTTTATTTTTTCAGAGCTGAAGCGAAACTCACCTGGCAACTTTTTAAACGTCTTGTTCCAAAAGTTTTAAAAAGGAACAAATTTCCCCTTTTATCTCAATATCACTTTCCTAACCAAGTTCCCCAAACTGCAAATAGTTCCTTTGACAGCAGAAGAGTGGGAGAAGCAAAGATAACTTCCATGGCAAGTGTCAAGTCAAATCTTAAGTTAACAGAACAAGGAAAAGGCGGTTTCCTGCATCAAAACCCTTCACTTAAACTGTTTTTCACTTCGGTCTGAAAGAAAAGGGACTTGCTTATTTCCACATAATCATAAATGAACAGGTAGAAGGAATTTTCTGGACAATGAAAACAATAATAGCAATAGCACTTAGACTTGTATACTACTCCATAGTGTTTTACAGTTCTCTCTAAGCCAGGGGTGTCAAACTCAAGGCCCGGGGCTGCAGGGTGCTTAGATCCGGCCCGCGGGGCCACCCTGGAAAGAGCGAAGGATCGGCCTATGGTGCCTCTGCCAGAGAAAACCGTCTCCCGAGCTCCATTTTCAGCTGGGACAGCCTCCTACAACCCTGAAAACGGAGCTCAGGAGCCCATTTTCTCTGGCAGAAGCACCACGGGCTGCCACAGGTGCCCCTGACACAAGTTATGTCAAGCTGCCCCCCCCGGCCACGCCCCCCCGACCCCCTTGAGGTCAAACACAACCCTGATGCAGCCCTCAATAAAATTGAGTTTGACACCCCTGCTCTAAGTGGTTTACAAAGTCAGCCTACTGACCCCAACAATTTGGGTCCTCATTTTACCAATCTCGGAAGGTTGGAGGGCTGAGTCAACCTTAAGCCGGTCAGGATCGAACTCCTAGCAGTCAACAAAGTTAGCCTGCAATGCTGCATTCTAACCACGGCCCATAATACTTAATGGGTGATTATCTTTTTTTTTTAAATGTCTATTACACACTTCTGAATAAATATGACACACTTTTTTTTTTTTTTTGCTTTAATTTATATGCCACCCTTCTCCGGAGACTCAGGGCGGCTTACAGTGCGTTAAGCAATAGCCTTAATACTTTTGTATATTTATACAAAGTCAGCTTATTGCCCTCACAATCTGGGTCCTCATTTTACCTACCTTTGAAAGGATGGAAGGCTGAGTCAACCTTGAGCCTGGTGGGATTTGAACTTGCAGTAATTGCAAGCAGCAGATGTTAATAACAGTACATTAGTCCACTGTGCTACCAAGGCTCTTATTCCAAAAACAAATCTGTCCCCTGAAAATGTCTGCTTTTATTAAAAAGCTAAGATGCCTGGTAAAAGTATAGATTCTATAGCCTTATATAAGCAAATATATATATATATATATATATATATATATATATATATATATATATATATATATATATATATATATATATATATATATATTTTTCAATGGTCATATTGCATTGGAAAATATTTTTTAAAAAAATAGAAAATAAATTATCATAATCGCTCTACAGAGATAGTGTAGAAATGGAGAAAGTCCTCAGACCAATTGGATATCCCACTAAATGGTAGAATATTTTTATAGTCCTACTGGCACTTATATAACATCTATAAACAATCATTTAATCTTTCTATGAGGTTTATATTACACCAATGTTAAAATCTGAGAACATTCTTACAACACAGGCATGCTATAGAGGCCATAGATCAGTATTTTGATTAATTTGATTGAGCATATTAAAATATTTGCAGCAACATTAACTGGAGGCTAAAGGAACTAATAATACCAGCTATACTTTACCAGTGCCAATCTGAATTTATAAAAAATAAACAAGCATTTGACAATATCTACCAATGACTGATATCATGAGTCGTAGAGCTGCAAATAAACTAGAACCAGATGTTTTAATTTAGTTGGATGCTGAAAAAGCCCTGGATATTGGGGTTTTATTTCTGTAAGCTACCTGGAGTCACCTTGAGTGAGTTGGATGGCCAGATAAATTTACATAATAAATAAAAATAAAAATATTGTGCTAACTGAATTTATGAAGTGTATTCTAAGTAGATCTGGGATTGCAGCATCTTTTGTTTACTGCATTACAATCTGGTATCTCTACTAAATGGCTAGAGTTATTACAAATACATGAATTTCTCAACCTATCAACCTAACCTATCAACCTACTGCAACATGGCATTTAATAAAGACAGTCCCTTGTCTCTCTCAATTTTTAATTGGGTTTACTCTGCTTCACCATCTTTAAATTAATAAAGATGTTGTGGCACTCAACACTGCATATAAATTGTTTTAATATGCCAATGTTATTACGGCTGCCCTTGATAACAATGTTATTATATGTTCAAATTATACATTACCCTGAAGGACCATATTAGAGACAGATTGTCATGGAGAACACGTATCTCGGTGACCCTGACTTGATGGCACAAAATCAAAATTCCATAGACTACTATGGAAGAGGTTGAACTTAATATCAATTCCATCCAAGTTTTAAAAAAACTCATGACTAATAAGCAATTTTACAGCATCAGAATTAACACTATTTCAAGTATTTCACCACTTGTGATCTTTGATTAATCAAACTCTTTTAATATTCTAAAAGGAAATATATAAAGGCTTTTTCCTAATCTACTGCTGTGCTTTCGGTCAAGTACATAATATGTAAATCCACTTCCAATGTTCAGAGCTGCTCACCTGTGATGAATTTGATGGCCTTGAGCTTATCCTCCAAAGTAACTTACTGCCAGGTATAACTTGCACAGTTTCTTGAACCTCTGGCATATCATCGGCTTCATCATTTTCAGGTTCATCTCTCTTAAAATGAAATAATACCGCATATTCAATCAAAAGAGCACCAAGGAGCTTCAGAACTACTTTCAAGCCATACATGGCTTTCCATTTAGGCACAACACTTCCTGGTTCCTTATACCAAACGTTCTGGAGACCTTAAACAGCAAGCTATGATTTAAGGCAGAGAGTTTCCAAACTTAGCAATTTTAAGACTTGTGGACTTCAACTCCCAGAATTCCTCAGTCAGCCATGCTGGCTGGGAAATTCTGGGAATTGAAGTCTACAAGTTGCTAAATTTGGAGACCTCTGATTTAAGACAGAGCACCCAAGTTCATTTATGGGGCAATGAACTCTGATCTGTTGAAGCAACAATATTAAGGTTCAATGTCCCTCTCATTCATTATTGCAACACAGAAACTTTATTACATCCATACATACTCCTTACGTTATTCTTCCCAGGCTAAGCTATGTTATTCAAAAAAGGGGGAAAATAGTAATTAATATTAATGAAAAGAGAGGAAGATAAAAAGAAGCAAAGGATAGCTGGTTCACATCATCCCTGTTTATTTTTCTATCCTTAAAATCCAACTTTGCTTCAGCCATGCCATTGACCAAGTCATACAATGCTTTTTATTCATTAAAATCACCTCTTTCCTCTGTGCCAATGTTTGCTCCTACCTTATTCTCACTTTTATACTAGTTGTTACATTCCCCGACACTCTCACAAGGACCAAAAATCTCTCTTCTTTCAATTTCACCCCTTTGCCTACTCATTTTGTCAACAGGTACTCTAGAAATCCGCCATTACAATGAATAGCAGAGGGAAAGGAGAGCAATGGAAAGAGATGTACAATGCCTCTCGCCTTTAGGAAAGATGGGTAGCCTATACATTTAATAAATAAATTAAAAAAATTATATACAAGTAATCCTTGACTTACAACGGGCCACTTAGCAACCATTCAAAGTTAAAACAGATCTCCCCAGCGCTAATTATAATGCCGATTTTAAGTTGCAAGGCCACCCCCCTCGCCCTGCCATCACATTTTGGGTGCTCAGCAACTGCCCACACTTATGGCCATTTGCAGTGTCCCATGGTCACATGACCACCATTTATGACTTTTTGGGCAGAAATCGGTGTTTATTTCCAATTTCTGGCAAAAAGCACCTATTGCAGACAAAGGGTTTGCTTAATAAACACAACATTCACTTAGCTTTGCGACGGCTGCAAAAACAGATGTAAAATCGGTACAATCACTGGTGACCTCAGCACACCACAACCATTAATTCTGGGTTCAATTACGGTCATAAATCAAGGACTAACTGTAATCCCTGACTACACTGGATAAAACCTTGGATAATCCCAGAATTTAACAAGGTAAATGATGGTACCCTTATCATAACTTAAACCACAATCATCCCATTTGCACTGTATCCTATTTAGAGAACAATTTTCTTAAAAAGATGTGCAAGCTCCCATTTTCACAAAACTTACCGGCTTTGGTTTCTTCTGATCGCCACCTTTCCTCTCGTTCTTCTTATAGTTTTCATAAGAATAAGGGTCAACGCACCACAAACATTCTGTCCATTTCCCATAGATCACTGAGAGTTTCTTCTTACTGTTTTTAAAAGACATTTTAGTTTACTTAGATTCTGTGTTTCTCCAGCCTAGTTAAAATCTGATAGCATCTAATTCAGCCCTAACAGCACAAATGAAATATGGTATGATTCTTAACACGGGCTGATAATGGACAATTATGAGATTAATCTTTATAATATGGAGGATTTCTCACTAACTCCATAATATTATTTTTCATCAGATGATCTGGAATAGGAGCGGCCAAAAAAAACAACAACAACAACCCAAGGTGACATGAAAAGCTATCATTATCTGCATTTGCTGAAAAGAATAAAACCTCAAAATGTAGAAACACAACTTCTAGCAGCTTTCAACATACTCTCACCTTAGGTTTAATTTAATTTAATTTAATTTAATTTCGAATTTATATACCGCCCTTCTCCCTGAGGACTCAGGGCGGTGTACAGCCAAGATAAAAAACATAGAATACAAATATTAAAACATTTAAAAATATATATAAAATTTGGCCCAAAAAATTAAAATCGCAGACTAATTAAAAGGATTTAAAAATTTTAAAAATTTCTTCTTAAGCCAACCCGGCTTGCTGAAAAAGATAGGTTTTCAGGGAACGACGGAAGGCATTGAGGTCCTGGATTCTTCTTATCTCCGTGGGCAACTGATTCCAGAGGGTGGGAGCCCCCACAGAGAAAGCCCTCCCCCTGGGGGCCACCAGCCTACATTGTTTGGCTGATGGCACCCTGAGGAGGCCCTCTCTGTGGGAGCGCACGGGTCGATGGGAGGTCATCGGTAGCAGCAGGCGGTCTCGGAGATAGCTAGGCCCTATGCCATGGAGCGCTTTAAAGGTGATAACCAACACCTTGAAGCGCACCCGGAAGACCACCGGGAGCCAGTGCAGCTCGCGCAGGAGTGGTGTTACATGGGAGCGCCATGTTGCTCCCATCACTACCCGCGCTGCTGCATTCTGGACCAGCTGGAGCCTCCGGGTGCTCTTCAAGGGGAGCCCCATGTAGAGAGCGTTACAGTAGTCAAGGCGAGAGGTGACGAGGGCGTGAGTGACTGTGCACAGGGAATCCCGATCAAGAAAGGGCCGCAACTGGCGAATCAGGCGAACCTGATAAAAGGTCCCCCTGGTAACAGCCGTCAGATGTTCCTCCAAAGACAGCTGCCTATCCAGGAGGACTCCCAGATTGCGAGCCCTTTCAGTGGGGGCCAAAGACTCGCCCCCAATAGTCAGTGATGGAGTCAACTGACTATATCGGGATGCCGGGAGCCACAGCCACTCAGTCTTGGAAGGGTTGAGCCTGAGCCTGTTCCTCCCCATCCAGATCCGCACAGCCTCCAGGCACTGGGACATCACTTCAAGGGCATCGTTGGGGTGGCCTGGGGTGGAGATGTACAGCTGGGTGTCATCAGCGTACTGGTGGTATCTCACCCCAAAGCCACGGATGATCTCGCCCAGTGGCTTCACATAAATGTTGAACAGAAGGGGCGAGAGGACCGATCCCTGCGGCACTCCACAAATGAGAGGCCTCGAGGTCGACCTCTGCCCCCCTGCCAACACAAACTGCGACCGGTCGGAGAGAAAGGAGGAGAACCACCGTAACACGGTGCCTCCCACCCCCAACTCTTCCAGCCGGTGCAGCATGATACCATGGTCGATGGTATCAAAAGCCGCTGAGAGATCTAATAGGACCAGAACAGAGGAATAACCCCTGTCCCGAGCCCTCCAGAGATCATCGACCAACGCGACCAATGCCGTTTCCGTGCTGTGCCCAGACCTGAAACCTGACTGGAACGGATCCAGATAGGATGTTTCCTCCAGGAATTGTGGAAACTGTTGCGCGACCACACTCTCAACAACCTTCGCAATGAAGCGAAGGTTGGAGACAGGACGATAGTTAGCCAATATTGCTGGATCCAGGGACGGCTTCTTGAGGAGAGGCCTCACCACCGCCTCTTTCAGGGCAGCGGGGAAGTGACCCTCACTCAAGGAAGCATTAATAACGCCCTGGAGCCAGCCTCGTGTAACCTCCCGGGAAGCCAGTACCAACCAGGAGGGACACGGGTCCAGTAAACATGTGGCCGCACTAAGTCTCCCCAAAATCCTGTCCACATCATCGGGGGTCACAGCATCAAACTCCTCCCAGATAACATTCTCAAGACTGTTCCTCGTCACCCTGCCCTGATCTACCCAGTCAGAGTCCAAATCCCCCCGGATCTGAGCGATTTTGTCATACAGGTATTGTCCGAAATCCTCCGCCCTGCCTTCTAAGGGATCCTCCCGCACTCCCAGATGGAGCAGGGCGCGGGTCACCCTAAACAGGGCGGCCGGACGATTCCCTGATGACGCAATAGAGGCGGAAAAGTAGTTAGACTTTGCCGTCTTTATCGCCACTAGGTAGGCCTTAATATGCGACCTTACCAGTGTTCGATCAGATTCAGCGAGACTGGCCCTCCAACCGCTCTCCAGGCGTCTTTTCCGGCGCTTCATTTCCCTCAGCTCCTCAGTAAACCAAGGAGCCACCCGGGATCGGCATCGGGTCAGAGGCCACAAAGGCACAACTCGGTCCAAGGCCCCACCAGCCGCCCGATCCCAGGCGGCTACCAGGTCCTCGGCCGAGTCATGTGCTAGATCCTCAGGAAATGGCCCAAGCTCCGTCTGGAACCTATCAGGATCCATCAGGCGCCTGGGGCGGATCCATCTAATTGGGTCCGCCTCCCTGCGGCGAGGGGTCGCGGTTCGAAGATCTAGGCGAAGGAGTGAGTGGTCAGTCCATGACAAGGGTTCCATGTCTATATCCCCTATAACAAGACCACTCAACCACTGGCCAGAGACAAAAATCAGATCCAGAGTGTGACCTCCCCTGTGAGTAGGGCCATGAACTAACTGGGTCAGGTCCATGGCCGTCATGGAAGCCATGAACTCCCGAGCCACCTCAGACGTTTCACCGACAGATGGCAAGTTGAAATCACCCATGACTAAAAGCCTGGGTGTATCTACTGCCACCATGGCTATCACGTCGAGTAGCTCAGGAAGGGCTGTTGCCACGCGGCAGGGAGCCAGGTACGTAAGCAACAAGCCCATCTGAACCCCACGGCCCCACCTCACAAGGAGGGACTCACATCCGGCTATCTGAGGCACAGTGGTCTCCCTCGGATCCAGATCCTCGTTAATAATAACCGCCACCCCCCCCGCCCCTCGGCTGATGGAATGCTCTGAAGCCTGGTGGGCACATTTCAACCAGAGGGACGCCACCCTCCGGGCCCAACCAGGTCTCCGTAATACCCGCCAGGTCCGCTCCTCCCTCTTGTATAAGATCGTGAATGAGGGGGGCCTTATTAACCACGGACCTGGCATTGCATAACATCAGCCGAAGGCCCAGATCCTGAGTATCTAAGCCACCTAGTCTCCAAGAGGAGCCATGGGGACCGGGGCAAGCAATTGCTCTCAAACAGCGAGTGCGAGCCCCCAACACATGATATGGTCCCCTGCTCCCGCCATATCTGCCCCTCCCATCTACCGTGCTGATGGTACAAACCTCATAGGTATCGTCCCCCATCCCTTTCCCAGTCCCTCGACCAACACCTCCCAAATCGTTACCCTGTGCCGGGCTCGGCTCTGACCCTGGTGGATTTCCCCCCCCATCCCCCAGAGTCTTCTTCCCAATTTCTCTAGAAAGATCATTACAAACCCCCCTCCCAGAACCCCTTAAAATCTTAAAAAATTTCCCTAAAAAACCCCACAAATTCTTCCTTGCTCCATGCCATCTCTCTGGACTCCAAAGTCCGTCATCGAGATAGGCCCTCGATAATGTGGAGGGCCAAACCTGCGAGTGGGGAGAATCTCGCAGGGCGAGGAGTTCCGACACCGAATACATTTGTTACTGGGAGTAGTTATGGCTTATAACCAGGGGATCAACCATGATGATTTAAGAGTCCAACGGAAAAGTATATAAGTCTTAGGTAGTATACATTGGAAAACGCCACTGCCTTCATGGCAGTGGGAGGAGTCCAAGAATAGTCCAGAAACGATGGAAATAATAGCCGAGGCTGACTCCCTCAATACTCATACCTAAGGTAAACTTCTCCTTTCAGTTAGGGAGGACAGATAGAGCAATGCCAATCCATAGGTCCAGAAGTATAAGTCGGTTTACAGAGTTAGTGCAGTGGGCATATCAGGAGATGATCCAATGGAGAGTAGATGGAAAATGATGGTGGTATCCAGCTGAGACTGAAAATGGCCTGGATAGCGTGGGACCATCATACGGGCTAAACCCGGCAGAAAAGGGGGGGGGGAGCAATACAAAGCGTTTAGGGGGGGGAACACCCCCATAGTCCTCTTCCGGTCCTCCACATCGCCCCCTAGGTCTTTCCCGGTCACAACGCTCACCCAGTTCAGCCTCCATCAGTTCACTGTGGGGCCTCTGGGCGTCAGTGAGCTGGTCACAAACGGCCACACACCTCACAGCCGCCCAGGTCAGTCCAAGATGGTCACGCCGGAATTAGTTCCTGCCATCTCCCTCGCAGCCTTCAGGCTGCCGCCGCCGCCTCCACCGCCAGCCAGCAGCCGCCATCACAGCCTCCTCCCTGGCTGACGCCACAACAGCTGCCAGCCTCTCCGCCATCCTCCTCGTCTTCCCCAAGCCCCGCCAACACCTCCTGGGCACCCAGGACTCCGACGAGGCTCCGACGAGGGGTCCGCCGGGAGCGCTGCGCTGCCGCCGTCTCCCCGCTGCTCAGGCGACCGCCAGCTGATCGCAAAGGCCGCCGCCACAGCCATCCGGGCCGACAACGCCCCCAAACGCCTCCTCTGCAACACCCGACTCCCTCTGGCCAGGAAGCACTCCGGAGAGCTAAAAAGCTCCCAAAAGGTTGGCAATAGCCTCCGCTAGCCTGGTAGGGGCCATAGTTGTTTCGTCTGGCCCCCAAAGACCCCCTGTAGTCCAAATAACACCCCCTCGGTGGTAGCGGACTCAGCAGGGAGCCGCCATCTTGAGCATGCGCAAAGGAAGAGCCTCCTTACACCTTCTACATTTTAGATCTTTTGCAAAATTACAGTTAGTTATAAATGTTCTAAGAGAAAAAGTAGTTAATTTGTTTCCAAGACAATAGAAACCTAGAAATTAAATTAGATGAGGAAAAATTAGTTACAGGGGCACCTTGGTTAGTCAACTGCCTTGAAACTCATTGAATTTGGTAATCAACACATTTTGAGGTAAAAAATTTTGTCCTGGTACTCATTGTTTGTTGGTACTCAACACACAAGCTAGAATTTGTCGGTGTTGGCTGCTTTGTGACTCAGTACATAATTCCTTATGGGAAAAATGTGTTTGGTACTCATTGTTTTTGGTATTCGTTGTGCCACCTGGAACCAATTAACGATAAGTACTGAGGTACCACTGTATAGGAAAATGGGAATGAAATGGTTGGGATGACAAATTATAAAATAATCTTATATTTACTTCATATTCCAGACTGCAAGAACTGATAATAAAATTCACTGTCAAGATTCTGATTTTTCTTATTATTATAAGTACAAATAGTCCTCAACATACGACCACAATGGAACCCCAAAAATTTTCATTGCTAAGCCAGACAGTTTTGCGACTGAAGCATTCCCTTAACAACCATGATGGCCATCCCAAGAAAGGCCGTAATTTCACATCAGTCAGATGACTAACCTGTTTTACTACCCATCATGACTTATAACATTATCGGGCAGGCTTCTTTACAGTCGTATGTCAAGGACTACCTGTAATGAAACTCTGTTAATGGAGAAATATGAAAGACTTTGTACAACATCCATCCTGGCCCTACTGTTTCCTCACAAATTGGTACAGACTTCTGTATGTTTCTTTTCTCTAGAGGAAATTTGAAAGTTTTTCCATATGGGAAGACGGTGTGTAACCACTTAGGTCCATTCACACCTGCCTTGGGAGGGGGTCAGACTAGATGTTCTCCAAAGTCCCTTCCAGCCCTACAATTCTATGATTCTGATAATTACTTACTTTTTGTCTTGAATGTAGCCCTCTATTCTGTGAAGCTCTTTACCGAACAGTCCACAGGGTTTAAAGTTAAGAATACATTTATCTCCAGTACTATAAAAAAAAAGAAGAAAAGAAAACAGCTTACACAGGGCTAAGATCTCATGGCAAAATAAAAGCTTCTCCCCAATCAGCATCTGCATCATATTAACTAATTAATTTATTTTTATTTGTATCCCGCCTTTATTATTTTTACAAATAAACTCCAGGCAGCAAACATAACGAACCCAGTTCCCTTCTCTTATTTTTCCCACAACAACAACCCTGTGAGACAGATTGGGGCTGAGAGAGAACATCTGGCCCAAAATCACCTAGCTGGCTTTCATGGCTAAAGCAGGACTAGAATTCCCAGGCTCCTATTCCCTAGCCTGGTGCCTCAACTATTAGACGAAACTGGCTCTTTCTGTTGTATGTCTGGCTCTCTCATAATGTTACTACCCTGTTTCCCCGAAAATAAGACATCCCCCGATAATAAGCCCAATCAGGGTTTTGAGCGCATGCGCTAAAATAACCCCCCCAAAAAATAAGCCCTCCCTGAAAATAAGCCCTCCCCTAAAATATTTAAATGCATGTGCAGCCGGTCCCCGCCATTTCCTCTGGTTAGGGTTAGGGAGACAGAGCTGGAAATCAGGTAAGACGGCAAGAGGAGCCCCGTCTTGCTCCACACGCCCCAAAATAATAAGACCTCCCCGAAAATAAGGCCCAGCGCTTATTTCGGGGTTCAAAAAAATATAAGACAGTGTCTTATTTTCAGGGAAACACGGTATAACACTGTGCTTTTAACTACTTTTAAGACTGACTAGGTGGCTCAGTGGCTAAGACACTGAGCTTCTTGATCAGAAAGGTCGGCAGTTTGGCAGTTTGAATCCCTAGTACAAGTCTCCTGAGTGAGCAGGGAGTTGGACTAGATGACCTCCAAGGTCCCTTCCAACTCTGTTACTGTTAAATTAAATTTACCATAATCACTCATGGGCAATTTTATTGTTGTTTGCGAGAGAGGGCCAGTTCTTCCAGGGAATGGGGGGGGGGGCAGGAGAGACAATAATAGGCCAGCAGCTATGTACAAGGTCATCCTCACACCTAGATGGATGCCCCAACACTGTGGTCACTTCATAATGACAAAGGATAGCAGAATTTAAATTGTCTATGGAGATTCTCAGTCATCCAGGTCATGGTTGTCCCAAAGGTGCTTTTTCAAGAGGCAACTGGGCTTTCTGGTTTTTCTTTGAAGACGTTTCGCTTCTCATCCAAGAAGCTTCTTCTGTGTGAAACGTCTTCAAGGAAAAACAAAGAAAGTCCAGTCGCCTCTTGAAAAAGCACCTTTGGGACAGAACTTAAATTGGTTTCTTTAAACAGATATTTCAACCCCACTGAATTTTAAAAAACAATGTGGCAGCCTGCACTAGAAGCACTTTTTATTGTATTATTGTTTGCACCCAACTCCTGAACAATGTATTGAAGTTGAGAAGCTTTAGAATTTCTACAGGAGAAACCTCTTCAGAAGGAAGGTTTCAGAAAAACTCCAGCAGTAGCAGAGATTTCTCACATATTCTGCCCAGGGTTAGAAAGAAATGTAACGTTTCTTTAAGGCAGGCTCATCTCTTCTCACACAAACAGAAGAGATATTACAAATCCACACAGACAAATCCTTATTCCGAACTGCTTCTGCCAATAGGCAGAACAAGACAGACACACTAATGGCTACACCTTCAAGTGGCATACATTACTTTTGGCAGGTTTTAGAACGCGCAGTGTGAAGTAAATGAAAATTTACCTGTGATTTATAATTTCTACTGTTCCATACTGTTCTATCCATAGCTTGCCAATAATTACATTATGTACACAACAGGTAGGGTTAGTCCAAGTGTAAGCTTCGCGATGTCTGTAAGTGAAGAAGAAAAGGTTGATCAGAGGCTTGGCAAATAAAATGAAAGAGGGGGGAAAAAGTATTTGAAACAACTATAATCTATGGCAGAAAGGGTCGTAAAGTGGAGCAGAACTCACTTAATAACTGTCTCACTTAGCAACCGAAATATTGGGCTCAATTGTGATCATAAACTGAGGATAGCCTGTACTATCCCAGACCTTGAAGAAACATTATGATAAACTATAAGATTCATTTATAGGCAAGAATCATCTTTTGTTGAGATGAGTGACTACAGAAATTGATCAAATAAATATATAAGATTTGATTTTGTTTGGTGTTTTGCTTTGCAAATTTCTATGGGGCTTTTTTACTTTATTAATCATGATTTTACTGATGTAAAGCGCCTAGACTAACTAGACTTTCCCTAAATTTATATAAATAACTATCACATTTATTAAATACAACTGAAAGCAAACTAGTTTTAAAATCAAAACATAAACAGCAACAATGAACAAGATGAAAATAATAAGTATCACTTTAAAATATTATTTTGTAGTTGATTGGAAGGAAGGGTACCATATCAATTTTTTAAAATTACTTAATAATTTGAAAAGATTGTTGGGATTTTTAACAGCTTCACACTGTAGGCAGGTTGGGCTAAAGCAGTAGATACAAACATGAGATTTTACTGGAGCTTCTAAACCAAACTCTTACATTCCTAACAGCACCAACACCCTGGACATTTTTGAAACTTTTGAAAGATATGATTTCAGCAAACATAGAATCCTAGAACTGACAACATCCACTTAATGTTTAGCAAAATATTTCCTTGTTCTACCAAAGAGAGAACATCAGCCACATCAAACAAAGCCTAAATTACATATTAAAAATGTTTCATTTTTTCCTTGCCCTCCTTTTATATCCCAGATAAACCCTCAATCACAAATGTTCCTACACTGGAGTAAAAAACATACAAACAAATTAACAAAAAAAATGTCACTTTAAGAGGACATCACTTTTTTTAAAAAAAAAGCCAGTCAAATATTTCTTTATCATTATGAATTGGGCCAATTCACTGAAATGTGGAATTTTTGGGAGATCCTTGGTGCTCTCTGAACTTGGTTATTTTCTTGAAGATGTTTCATTACCCAAACTAGGTAACTTCATCGGTGCTAGTAAGAAGTGGAGTTTGGCCTCAGCATCTCCCCACCAGCCATCAGCATCCAGATGAGCATAAATAAACTCCAAGATTACCATCAGACCAACAATAAAGAAATAAACAATACCCCAATCAAGAAACTGCCAAAGAAGCCAACAGTAGACAGCCTAACCAAAGAACCTCTACGACTACCCCAGGGAAAGCAACTAGAATATAAACTGAGAGGAAAACCCACTCTTTACTAGCACTGATGATGTTACCTAGTTTGGGCAATGAAACATCTGCGAGAAAACAACCAGAGCACCAAGGACCCATCATTTTAACCCTGAGTTACAAATATTCTCATTTATTATGGTATTTTTGTCTGTCCCTCTTCATTGTGCAATTGTGGACTATACTATTATTTTCCAAATTCACAACTGATGAACAAACAGTGGATGGCTTAGAATCTCTCTGTATTTATTCATTCATTCATTCATTCATTCATTCATTCATTCATTCAGTTTGTCAAACATGTACAAGATAGCAGGTATAAGTATGAACATGGACATGAATGAAGGTAATGAAAAGTCACCTAAGCCACCAGGCTTAGAGAGCACTAAAGAACCCACAGCTTAACCCTCAGCTGCAAATATTCTTTTCTGTCAATATTGGTATTTTTGCACTATAATTTATATTAAATGTGCTTAATACCATATTTGGGATATCTGAGTTATAGAAACTTTGAGTTATAGAAACCTAAGACCTCATATCCAAACAAAATCCAGAAAAAGATCAACAAATGAAAATTCCTTGGTAGGGATAGCTATTAAAATGAAATACCCAGACAATAAAGAAGAGATATACTTACTTTATCAGTTCCAATGTTATGGTTCCCCGGGGTTCTGCTTCTACGCTCTTCCCCCAAAACTTCAATTTAGGATAAATTGAGCCATGAAAAATGAAGTCCTGGTTTAAGCCTTCAGAGTAAAATGCGCTGACAGGTGGATGATGACTGACCTGTTCAGAAATTAACCTAAAACCTAAATCCTCCCTAGAAATAAGAAAAAGTGATCATCAGTATAAATCAGTGATTGAAAAAAAAAAAAAAAAGCTTCAAATTATTGCTGTGGTCAAACATTTGTCTATCAATTGTAACAGTTTCTGTATCTTATTTATTTCCTATATTGCCAATATCAATTATAATTACTGGTTTTGCTGTGCTGATGATGTTACCTAGTTTGGTAATGAAATATCTGCAAGAAAACAACCAAGAGCATAAAGGACCCCACAGTTCAATCTTGAGCTACAAATATTGTAATAGTAGAAATATTAGGGCACTAATTTGCACTAGGCAACTTCAATGCTCAAAAACAGAACTTCGAAGCTCTTGGCTTTACGAAAGGCCTCTTGTTACCAGTCAAAACTCGGAGGTAAGCTACTCAATTGGGGATCACCCTAGGGATCACCTTCCAGATCTCCTTGGTTTTCTCCCTTTGTAGGTCATTTCCCTTTTGCTTCTTCAGGTTCAAAACTGGTCTGCCATAGAAGCAGCAGACTGAAATTTACACAATATTTACCTGCTAGAATATGGCTATTCCAGCTAGAAATTCTACAAGGGACGATCTCAAAAGATCTGGAAAGCATTATGTTGCCATTTAGAAACAGGCAGGCACCTGGCTAATATCTTAAATATTTATATTCACAAAATCCAAACTGGAAGCATTGTTTTGGGCCAGGAGCAGAGGACGTATGTGGCACATTGCAAAAGTGAAATTAAGACTGTAGCCTCACCTGATTAATTCATATGTTTCTCCAAGGAGAGGGTTAAATGGTTTGCCTGTTCTCTCCCATTGAGAGGCGACAGCGGACACCGCAAAAGCAGCAACAATCTGCAAGATGCATTATGGGTAAGAATTTTTCCCACAGAACAGAAAATAACACAAATCGCATTCTTAATTACCCTGTTTCCCCAAAAAATATAACCTACCCTGAAAGTAAGTCCTAGTTTGATTTTTACACAGGCGCCCAATATAAGCCCTATCTCACCAAAATAAGCCCTAAATAAGTTCCTGAAGGCCTCTGACAGCGAAAAGGAGGCCAAAAGTGACGCGCACAAGTGAGGTTAATCAGTGGATGACATCCCCCCAAAATAAGACCTGGTGCCTTTTTTTGGTAGCAAAAAAAAATATAAGACAGGGTCTTATTTTCAGGGAAACATGGTAGTAATGTAACAACATAATTAAACATTATTGTTCATTTTCAAATGCTCCTATCCAGTTTCCCCCAAGTATTGGGAGTGACCGGCACCCTGAAAATATTAATAACACCATGGGCACACTTAGTGCTACGTGAGACCACTCACAAAATGGTGACTGGGGGAAGAGCTCCTCTATTCATAAAAAGGCTGATTTAGGCAGATTCCTATTGCCACTTCCTCTAGAATAGCTCCTCCCTGAATGTCCTCCATTATTCCAATTTATATTTGATCTTTTTCAGAGCATATGAACACACTTCCAAAAAATAGGCCTAAACTATTTTTACTATGTTTTTTTCTTCCTATTATACAGGATCGAACCTCACAGCCAACCAGTCTCTTGGCCTTACTTTATCAATTTTGACAGTCTGCCATTCAAATCAGATGCTTTTTTTTCCCTAATGAGAAACAAGCCCTGATTATAGATAGTCCTCGACTTACGACCACAGTTGAGCCCAAACTTTAGTTGCTAAGCGATACATTTGTTAAGTGAACATTTTGCCCCATTTTACGACCTTTCTTGCCACAGTTGCTAAGTGAAGCACTACAGTTGTTAGTAACATGGCTGTTAAGTGAATCTGGCTTCCCCATTAACTTTGCTTGCCAGAAGATTGCAAAAGGAGATCATAAGACCCTGGACACTGCCACAGTTGTAAATATTAGTCAGTTGCCAAGTGTCTGAATTTTGGCCATGTGACTATGGGGATGCTGCAATAGTCATAAGTGTAAAGAACCTGTCTCACTTAGCAACAGAAATTTTGGGCTCAATTGTGGTTCTAACTCAAGGACTACTTGTACAAGTGAAAGAATTCCCATCCAGGACAGATACTTAAGCTACCTATTCTTGAATGGGAAGATCTCTCCCTTCCCTTCTCTGAAGGGGTGTGATAACCCTCTTCCTCTGATCTAAACTGTCTTGACAAAATGGATCCAGTTTCTCCACTGTAAACAGGGTGACCAGGCCTGAGTGGTTTTGGAATATGTGATGCCAGTAGAAATCCAACACTGCACTAACATAACAGGTTAGGGGTAGGGAGATGGAGATGGGGATGGGGATGGAATGGAATGGAACGGAACGGAACAAAAAGGAATAGGAATAGGAATAGGAATAGGAATAGGAATAGGAATAGGAATAGGAATAGGAATAGGAATAGGAATAGGAATAGGAATAGGAATAGGAATAGAAGAGCTGGAAGGCACCTTGGAGGTCTTCTAGTCCAACCCCTGCTCAGGCAGGAAACCCTATACCATATCAGACAAATGGTTGTCCAATCTCTTTTTAAAAACTTCCAGTGTTGGAGCATTCACAATTTCTGGAGGCAAGCTGTTCCACTGATTAATTGTTCTAACTGTCAGGAAATTTCTTCTTAGTTCTAAGTTGCAGTACATGGTTTGTATTTTCATACATATGACAGTGTGGCTACATGAGAATTAAGTTAATAGAAGTAAGATATAGAGACTCGTATCTATGCCCAAGAGATATATGTAATTAATCGAGTCTCATAGGAACAGCAAATGTAACTTCGGGTAACTGAGCAAAACCGCATGGAAAACAAACAAACAAACAATGGACACTTTCTGCTTCATTCCACATGGCCTATTGCACTTATCACTTTTTATCTTTTAACATTTTATTGATTGCATTGCAATTTCTTGGTTTGATTGTTGGGAGTTGCCCAGAGATATTGAGAGTCAGATGGCATGCAGGTTTCAACAAACAACAAAGACAATAGCAATTTTGCCAGGCAAGTTCAGACTATTAGTTTCTGTGCTCTCTGAGTGCTGGGTCAGAGGATTTTAGTATCAGGCCAGCCAGGAAATCTCTCCTATAGTCTTTGGTATTCTGAGGACCTGCGGCCAAGTGCTGTCTGCAGAAAAGGAGGCTTCTAACTGCCTCTCTTGGCCGGAACTGAACCCCTGCTTTTACACTCGAAGAGGCTTTATAGAGCTACAAAATAGCTAGAGTCACCAGCTAGTCTTCAGTCTTGGTTGTGAGCTTTCCATGACCTAGGTCAGTGATGGCTAACCTTTTTCTCGTTGTGTGCCAAAAGAATGCACATGCGCACGCGACAGTGTGTGCATGTGCTGGCACCCCTAATGAAATGCATGCCCCCCACACATGCATGCACGACCCCCCCTATGCTCCCTCCACCCTGTGCATGCACACGCGACCCCCCACGCTCCCCCTATCCCCCGCGCATGCACATGTGAGCCCCATCCCCCATTTTGGTCCTAGCAGGCCTCCCTGCAGCCTCCTGGGTCCAAAAATGGGCCAGGAGGGGTTTCACACCGCACCCCCCGTGCTCCGCCCCGGCGCATGCGCGCATGAGTCCCCCTGCACATCCTGAAAATAAGGTGGCCGGTGGGAGGCACGCGCGCATGCGCGGTGGAGCTGAGCTGGGTGACAGGTCGCATACCTGCAGAGAGGGCTGCGTGTGCCAGCTGTGGCACGGGTGCCATAGGTTTGCCATCACAGACCTAGCTACTCTGAAAACTTATTATAAGTGCTCTCTATCTTAAAGCAAACATGATTACTGGTAGTCTCTCTCTCTCCCTTCCTCCCTCCCTTTCTCTCACACAAACCCCTACTTTTACAAGATTCTTATTACATAATATTAAGTATGCAGTGTGAAGGGGAAGAAAGCCATAACGCAGCCATAAAAATATGAAAAATCTTACCTGCATTCTTTCTAGAGGGTTAGAATGACAGTTTGCTTTATTAATGAGGTATGTGTGCTCCATATATTCTGTTATTCGTTGAAGGAAGCTCAGGGGTTCATTGAAGGCAATGGGCATGGTAATTTTTGACAGCTCCTAAGTAGTGAGAAGGGGGAAAAAAATACAAAACTGTGATTCCACAAGCAAATTTTAAACAACTGTCAATTAATAGACATCTGCCCCAGATATCTGCCTTACAGCTTGCTGCTACTTAAACATCAGACAAACAAAGCATAATGCGAAGGGATGTTATTTCAGCTGCCACAACACATTATGCTGACTATTTTTTTCAACGTAAGTTGTCTTTGAACAGTTAGTTATACTGTTTCATTATTTTTACTTCTTAATCTATCCATTCTGCTCAACGTGTGCACCTATCCAATTTACATACATTATATTTCAAATATATTGTAGCCTGTTCCTCAAGCTCAGCTACTTTAAGATGGACTTCAACTCCCAGAATTCCCCAGCCAGCCATGCCACTCTACAAGCTAAAGTCCAGCCATCTTAGCAATAGCAATAGCACTTAAGTCTTACATACCACTTCACAGTGCTTTACATCCCTCTCTAAGGGGTTTACAGAATCAGCATATTGTCCCCAACAATCTGGCTCCTTATTTCACTGACCTCAGAAGGATGGAAGGCCGAGTTAACCTTGAGCTGCTGAACTCCTGACAGTTGGCAGAATTAGCCTGCAATACTACATTCTAACCACTGTGCTACAGCTCCTAAAGTTGCTGAGGCTGAGAAGCACTGTAATAGATCTTCAGCCAGCCATTAAGAAACAAGGCAGCCTTATTTGTCTTCTGTATGTATTCACCAGTATTTACATTACTCCGTCCATCTGATTTATTGCCATCCATCTGATTTATTTCCACACTACATTTATCAAACATGCCAAGCAAACCATACTAGTATACCATAGTAACTTACCAAACCAATGCATTTTTTTAAGATACTCCAGACACTGAAATCACTCCTAGTAAACATTGCAGCAGGTAAAGATGTTCTGCCGGAAGAATAAATCAATATATTAGTACTAGGGTCCCCCACCTTTCCATAAAATATTATTCTGCAATGGTCACTACACAAAGCTGTTTTCTGGATTTCTTCAATGGTACAGGTAAACAGTTTTAAAGTGACAGGTAGAAACATAAAACTACCTGTTGGGATATTTTCAGTAATTCTTCCAAGATTCTTCCAACACTTTTGGCTTGATCTTTGCAATATTATGAATGTATATGAGCATTATCCTGCCTTGAAGAATATGGCATGTGCAAACCCATGTGCGCTTTTAAACACAACGATAGCAATTTCTAAAATTTGGGAATGTAAGTATTATTTAGTACAAACTCTATTGAGAACAATGAGATTCGCCTCCAAGAAAAAGGTAAGTTTTTGTTACACAAAGCAAACCTTAAACAATAAGGTAAAATCACCTAAAGAACTGAATTAGATTTGTATTAGTTAACTTTTTTAATGAAAACTAAATGGGAGAAAATCTAACATGACTCTTCTAACAAAGTGCAAATAGAGCTTCAGCTTTAAAATTAAACATCCTTTTAGATCAATGTTTTTCAACCTTGGCTGGGCAACTTTAAGATGGCTGGACTCCAACTCCCAGAATCCCCCAGCCAACATGGCTGGCTGGAGAATTCTGGGAGTTGGAGTCAATCATCTTACAGTTGCCAAAGTTGACAAAGTTTTAGATAATTCTGGAATGAAAAAAAAACTCTCACACAACTAAGTAATTAAAATCAATACTTTTATTCCAACTAAAAATGAAGGACTTACAGTTTACCTCAGCGCTCGATTGCTTCAAAACTTGTCAAATTCGGTATTCAACATGTTTTGAAGCAGGAATCTTCTCCTGGCACTCATCTTTTTCCTGGTAGTTGACATGTAAGGAAGAATTTGCTGATGTCGGCTGCCTTGTGACTCGCTATTTCTTGACCAAAATAGTGGGTCACGCAGTTTAGTCTCGTGATTTTCTAGGTACTGATCGGTTGTAGAATTTGTCACGTCTTCTGGAACGAATTACCGATGGGTACTGAGGTACCACTGCATTTTTCAGTTTGTTGTATGCTGTTGGAAAACCCTCCTAAACTGCCCTCTGTTCCACTCATTGTAGTTTATATATCAATCTAATAATTTTTAAGTATTAAGAGAATTAAAAAGCAAAAGGAATAGTTCTTCATACACAGGTATGAAGTCTACACACTGGTCTCCTTAGTAAAAATTCCCAACCAAAGCAATTATTTTACTAATGTGAGGCCCTGCTTGGTCAGTTCCAGAGATAGTACCTGTGTTTCTTGATTCCGTTCTCTTGTACTGGCCCATCGCCATTGTGCTTTCCAGTCCTGTTACTCTGGTGATCATCCACATCAACTTTGTGAACTGCTTCTGAAAATTCTCCTGAAGAATTATCGGAATCAAAGCCTGTGTAAAGAAAGTGAACCATATTGAAACATATCACAGGACTCTGGTGGTGGTCCTGTAAATAATAACAGTAATGGAAAGCAGCAAGCACAAAGTACTTCTACGCAGATGAACTGCACGTGTAAATGTCATAAACTGAAGTTTTTGTGCTACTCCAATATGAAGAACCATTCATTCCATTCTTTTGGGTTTGATTAGGCTTACTCCTTTATGCGACTGCTTACGTAGACCATCTAAAATAGGTACGTTAGGTTCCTAGAGTCAGTAGGAGAGTTTATATCAGGGTTTTCCAAACCTGACAACTTTTAAGATGTGTGGATTTGAACTCTTGGAATTCCTCAGCCTGCACACTTGTGCTGTTCTCCAAATAAGTATGCACCATTCCCCAAATAGCATGCAGTTCTTCGCAATGCTTTGGCAGGCTTTTCAGGCCTTTTAAAACGTCACAAGAAGGCCATGCCAAGGCAAGGCAATTTGGAGAACAGTGCGTGCTATTTGAACAGTGCAAGAGCCTCGGGAAGATGTGGTGTGGCCAGCAAGAGATAGCAAAGGGGCAGGGCAGATGGCCAGCAAGCAGAGGGAGGCAGGCTGGCTGAGCAGGGTGGCAAGGGCCGCAGGTTGGGCAGAGCACAGGACAGCAGAGCGACTAGAGTCTAGGGAGGTGGGGTTGACTGGAGTCTTGCACTGGTATCCTGGGGAACTGGCCATGGTACGGAGCTAGAAGCAACTTCTGTGGTGATGGTGAAACCATAGCTAAAGCAGAAGCCCGGGGACAGTGATGGCCAGCTGAGATTGCTGAAGGCCTCTATTTTGGCCCCAGAGTTGTCACGAAGGAGTGCAACTGTGCAGTGCAGCGAAAAGGCAGAGATAGGGTTGAAGCTCTCCTGCAGTTGTTAAAACGCTCAAATCTTCATCACATGATTGCGGGGGCACTGCAACAACTATTAACTTTAGGGACCGAGTATTAAGTACCATTCGTAACTTCAAACGGTTGCTTAATGAATGGTCATAACTTGAGGACTAACTGAACAGAATTATGGAAAAGGAGAAGTGTTCAGGTAAAAAAATGGCACGGCCACAGTGTAGTTGTATACGCATGGTTTTTTCCTTTAACATTGGATTTTTATCCCTCCTTTGTTATATATAACCAAAGGCGGCAAACTGTTTCCCCAGAATAACCACCCTCTGAGGTGGGATGGTCTGAAAGAGGGACTGGTCCAAAGTCACCCAATCAGCTTTCATGTATAAGACAGGACTAGAACTCATAGACTGCTGGCGATTTGGTCCAAAGTCACCCACCTGGCTTTCATTCCTAAGGAAGGTCTAGAACTCAGAGTCTGCTGATTTCTAGGTCAGCACCTTAAGTACGACACCAAGCTGCTTCCTTTACATAAATTGTTTTCTAGGCCGAAAAGCTATGGTCCGGGCAGATGTCCAATTAGATCGCTTTTTTTTTTCCTCACAAGCAAGTATTTCTTGCCACAAGAAACAATATGCATCAGAACACAGGATGCTTGAATCACAGTAATGACAACTGTCATTATTTTTCAAAGAGAATTCTGAGCTCCTGTTCTGACCCAGCTCCCCAAACACGACAAACCCTCTGAAGTGAACTCAAAGGTTCCTTTAATTAGGACTGCTGGCAGCACAGCAAAAGTTTCTCTCTCACCACAGACTAACAAGTCCAGCCGGCCAGCTGGGAGATGAATAGTTGTCTGCCACATCTATTCATCTCCACTCCTTGCCTTTTATCTCCAGAGCTAGGGTGGGGCTTCGCTAGCAGCGGTGGCTCTTCCTTCCCAAGGATCAGCCCACGGATTTCCACTGCTCTCCTCTCCTCTGCCTTCTGTGCATCTGCGCATCAGGCACTGGACCCAGCTATTCCTCCTCTTCCTCATCAGCCACCTCCAGACCTGGGAGCTTTTGACTCTCCATCTGAGGGCCAGGCTCCATCTCTGTCTCTCTCTCTGTCTCTCTCTCTCTCTGCCAGCTCCATTCCCTCTTCCCCCCTTGGAGTTCTCAGGTTGCCTTGCTGCTGACCCTGGCTCCCACGCCGCCGCCTCCTCTGATTCAGCTACTGGAGGGGCCAGCAGCCGACAGGCCACAACAGCTACGAAGTCAGTGTGAGCCTCAGTGTCCCTTCTGTGAAGGATCAGATCTGTGACTTCAAAGCATTCTAGTTTTGAAGTGGCTGCTAGTTGAGCAGGTGGAAGTGATGGCTAAGAGATCTTTTGCCCACACGCTCATTATCACTCACCTAGACTACTGCAATGTGCTCTGTATGTGACTGCCTCTGAAGACTACCTGAAAGCTACAGTTGATTCAGCACGTAGCAGCCCATGTGCTGCACTTTGCACTGACAGCACATTCCCCTTGGGCTTTGAGTCCAGCATGGAATCCCAACAGACATGTAGATGCAATTCAGGTATTGTTTTGACTACAAAGCTGTACATGACTTGATGCGTGATTACCTGCAAAACCGGCTTCTCTTGTCACAACCAACCATCACAATTGTCCTGGGGTAAAAAATGTAGCAACTTTTTCAGGCAGTCACCAACTGACTTGAAGGCAGCACACAATCAATAAATATACCGCTGTAAATAAGTCGGTACAGGCCTTACTATTGTTTTTGGCAACATACCCACATTCCTCTTACTTTAGATTACAAGCTATCTAGCAGAAATGTCAATTTCATTTTCTAAAACCCGAAAGGCAAACAAATATGTAAATGAAGTGGCTAGTGGTTCAATTATTTCTGCCACGTGGGCAATATCAGTTGAGAAGGAAGGGGAGAAGTAAACAAAGTCATAGGCAATTTGTCTCAGGTTAACAGCTTATGAATTATATAATGACGCTTACAGAGTTTAAGAAAGCAAAGAGAATATTAGAAGCTGCCATATTTTAATAAGCTATAGCAAGAAAGTACAAGGAAAAAGAATATTAAATGTTCATTTAATATTCATTTTGCGTACGGGACTGAGGTATGGCTATCTAACAAGGGCATGGAAGGACAGACAGTCACCAACTTAAAACAGTCTTTTCAACTCTGGACAGGATGTAATGAGATTTTAGCCAGCGCAGAAACTACCGGTATGTCTAGTTGTAATCGTAATATATCTCTAGAGTAATCTTTCTACCTGTCAGGCCCAGCCCAAAGATGACGTAGAACAATGCAGCCAAAGTTCAGTGCTTTATCTGCTTATACCATATCAACAGAATCTTATCAAATCAAACCTATATAGACAACAGATCAGTGATGGCGAACCTATGGCACAGCTGCCGGAAGTGGCACGCAGAGCTATCTCTCCGGGCATGCCAGCCGTCACCCATTGCTCTTCCGGGTTCCAGAATGCGCTGGTCTTTGCGTGTGTGGGAGCACCAGAAACTGGAAGAGCAGCTCCCTGGCACGCATGCACGTGCCGGGAAGCTGAGGTTCTGGTTTCCGGCTCACCAGCTGGTCTTTGCGCGCTAGAAACCAGACCAGGTGACTGCCAGAAACCGGAAGTTCAGCTTCCTGCTGCGCACAAGAATGCCGGGGACCTGCACTTCTGGTTTCCGGCGCTTCCGCACACTCGCACTCCCATTTTGGCATTCAGTGCCAAAAAGGTTCGCCAACACTGCTATAGATTATTTTACTGCTCTATAGATTACTTCTTGTAGATTACAGGTAATCCTCGATTTACAACAATTCATTCAGTAACTGTTCAAAGTTACAGCCGCACTGAAAAAAGTGACTTAGGACCGTTTTTCACAGTAATAACCTCTGCAGCATCCCATGGTCATGTGATCAAAATTCAGATGCCTGACAACTGGTTTGTATTTATGACGGTTGCAGTATCCCGGGGTCATGTGATCACCTTTTGCGATCTTCTGACAAGCAAAGTCACTGGGGAAGCCAGATTCACTTAATGATCAGGTTACTAACTTAACAACTATGGCGATTCACTTAAACAATTGTGTCAAAGAAATGCCTTGAAATCGGGCAAAACTCACTTAACAAATGTCTCGCTTAACAACAGAAATTGTTAGGCTCAATTGTGGTCATAAGTTGTGGACTACCTGTATTCTATAAACCTATGGAGTAATACATACAGTAGTACCTTAACAAATATATCCTGGGGAAAACTATCCTAACTCTCTTCCTATATCTCCAATCCAGCTCTGGCCTGTGTTGTCTCTTTTCTCACAATCCTCCATAGAGTGTGCTACCTCTTTCCTGGGAAACTGACTCTTCACTATCATACCACCTTTCCCTGTTCAGAGGCACAATCCATCACACTACCCTTGAGAAACCCACAAAATCATGTTCAGGGACTCACAGACCCCCTGGCATAAAAATTATAAAAAAAAAATAAGAATATGTCACAATACTAATATCCTTGTTTTGCAACATTTATCACAACAGCAACACAGCAGTTTGGCAGCTGAGTTGCTGCTCGTAAGAAGTCCCACCACTGCAAGCACTACTGTTAGGTGGTGTGTGAAGTTTAAAACATGATGTGTTATGAGTTCTTTTCCCCATCACAATCTCTTATGTAAACCCTAGTGACCCCACATGGGACCCCAATTGAGAAGGGCCGATCTGCAGAGTATGTGATAAGGAACAGCTGTTCTGAATCATGCTTTCAAACTCAGCAAAAACACATTAAATGACTTTTGTGTTATGGAAGACTTTCACATTCTTCTCTATCTGGCAGAAGAGGTTCAGAGTATTCTAGGGCATATGAGTAAGTATATATAGTCAGTTGGCACTGTGTAATGTATTTATCAGAACATTCTTGTGGACAAAAGTGCACTACAATGCAGTGAGATGTGCAGATCTGTACACTGGAGAAATAAAACAACCCCTTCACAAACACATGGCACAACATAGGAGAACAAGCCCATCTGGACAAGATTCAGCGGTCCATCTGCACTTCAAAGACAAATAGCATTCTTTTGAAGATAGCAAAGCCCACATTCTGAACAGAGAGGACTGCTGGTTTGAAAGACGGGTGAAAAAGGCCATCTACATCAAGAGTAAACAGCCCGCTCTCAGCAGAGAGTGAGGGATATGACATCACTTAGCTCAACACAGTCCTTTCAGCAGTTCCAAGAAGGTTCCATATTCATTTGCACTGTTCAGATGGCCCTGAGGGCACAGATAAAACTCCAAATGGCCTCAATGAGTCTCTAGGGGGAGAAGGGCGGTATATAAATTCAAATATAAATAAATAAATAAATAAAATGATTCTCACAGGGAGTGCTGATGACCAGATGATGACAAGGAATATAAATCCTTCCATCCTCTACCATTCAGTCAAAGCAGAGGTACCTTTTTGAATGAGAAGCGAAACATCTTCAAAGAAAAGCAAAGGAAGTCCAGTTACCTCTTGAAAAAGCATCTTTGGGACAACCATGACCTGGATGACTGAGAATCTCCATAGACACTTATGGACAAAAGTACATTCCAAGACATAACCAGCAGACTGCTAAGACTTAATGCAACAGGCAATGAGCCTTGGTAGTACAGTGGTTTAATGCACCCTGTTATTAACACAGCTGCCTGCAATTTCTGCAGGTTCGAATCTTACCAGGCTCAAGGTTGACTCAGCCTTCCATCCTTTCTAAGGTAGGTTAAATGAGGACCCAGTTTGTGGGGGCAATAAGCTGACTTTGTATAAATATACAAAAGTATGAAGGCTATTGCTTAACGCATTGTAAGCCGCCCTGAGTCTCCGGAGAAGGGCGGCATATAAATCAAATTAAAAAAAAAATGATCTTAAAGAAATAAATAAAATTCTATTTTATGGAAAACATCCCATTGTTTCAAATCTGTTCATGGTAGATTCTCGCATTCCAACCATGTCCCTATGTCCCACTTAGTTCTGATTCATGACTAAATATGAATATTGCACGTTTATCACATATATAGACTTCCTGACACAGTCTATGCACAAAACCAGTGGGTATCTTGGTTTAAAGAATTTCTGATGCAATACAATTAGCACATACTGTACAATATCTGGAATTAATAAGGACATGATCAGCTCCTGCTATACTGTAGAAATATCACAACTGGTGTTCTTGAGATGTATGACCAGACACATTTTTGTTCTCTAATATGCTCAAACAAGTACATTAGTTTCCCCTTCAAACTGCTGATTTTTCAATAGTGAATAATGTCAGTTTTTCACAACTTGAAGTCCTCGAGATTTATTGAATTATACCATGCAATGTAAATCAGATGGAGGCACGTACAAATTCCGACTATTTTAACTAGTGACCAATACATGTACATCACGTATTTGACAAGTTTAAATACTTCGAATGTTAAAAAACAAAGCAGGCTATAATACAATACCAGTAGCACTCTGTTATTCAACTCCATGAGGCTTTATACAGCCTTCTGACACCTCATTTTACTGACCTTGGAACGATGTAATGCTGAGTCAACCTTGAGCCTGTCAGGGTCGAACTCCAGACTGTGGGCAGAATTACTTGCAATACTTTATTCTAACCACTGTGCCAGCACAGCCAGAACAAACTGCTAGAAATATCTGAACTAGAAGCTTTTGGTCTAATGTCTCTTACAGACTCACTATCTATATTTGTGAGACAGAACAAGCAAGAAACAGAGCTATCATCTGTTGAAACACAATATGAACAAATTTCCTGGTGCAATCCAATTACATTATGGTAAGTCCAGCATGTTTTCCTCATACCTGACGTCTACTGATCAACGATCAACTGATCCATCAATTAATCAGACTGTGAGAGGTAAAGGATTAGGGTTTCTTTAACTGAAGCATCAGCTCTGAAAAAAGAGTTACAGGTGGCGAAATCCTGTTTTACTATTATTCCCCTTGGCAGTGTAAAGGATGATGTCACACATTAATTTGTGCCACCACATCAGAACATTCAGGAGAAGCAACTGTAATTATCTAATGATAATCAGATCCCAAGGTATCACAATACCTAATTTTAGTATTGTAATAATAATAATAATAGCATTCATGGGAGCCTGCATGGGTGTTAAAAAAGCTGCTTCTAACGTACGTGTGAAATACATTTACACAAATGGGTACACAAATTGAACATAACGTTATTCAAACAAAATTTAAGAATTATAAAAATAACGTAAGTCTCTGGGGGTATGTAAACACAAACTGGTGCTGTACTGATATGTAGCAAAAACATCTCTCCAGCACATTGATAAGAGGAGAATGTTTGTAGCTCAGGGTTGAACTACGGAGTCCTTGGTGCTCTCTGAGCTTGGTGATTTTCTCACATTATGTTTCATTACCAATGAAATGTCTGCATTAAAACCACCCTGCTCAGAGACTACCAAAAATGCTACAGCACATTCTATATGACAGGTATGGAGTCACATACCCGGTACCAGGAAAGGATCTGAAGACTTTCTAATAAGCTTCAGAAAGTTACATATCGTGGACTGACTAAAGGTGTATGGCCAGAGGTGAGTTTCAGCAGGTTCTGACCAGTTCTGGAGAACTGGTAGCGGAAATTTTGAGTAGTTCGGAGAACCGGTAGTAAAAATTCTGGCTGGCCCCAGCCCCATCTATTCTCTGCCTCCCAAGTCCCAGTTGATCAGGAGGAAATGGAGATTTTGCAGTAAACTTCCCCTGGATTGGGGAGGGAATGGACATTTTTCAGTATCCTTCCCCTGGAGTGGGGAGGGAATGGAGATTTTACAGTATCCGTCCCTTGCCATGCCCACCAGGTCGCGCCCACCAAGCCATGCCACACCCACCAAGCCACACCCACAGAACTGGTAGTAAAAAAATTTGGAACCCACCACTGTGTATGACCCTATTTTCAGCAACTGTTTTCAATAAAAGAACTGAATGGGTATCCACATCAGTCCTCTGCAAGTCTTGTTCAAACTTGAAAACTAAATAAGTGATGTCACTTCATTACCTATCTAATTATCATTATTTATATAACACAGACTTTGGGGTGGGCAATTTCTCAATGTCCTCAAGCCAAGGGATACAAGGAGTAGGGCACCATGCAAACTAGACAGGGCTGGGATTTTCCAGGTATGTGGGAGGATGTTTTTAGAATTATGGGGTAGATGTTTTTAGAATTGTGTCTATAGTACGGCTTGCAATATATCACTTCTGTATTTCTCTCCTCAAAACTGTAGGAAACTATAGCACCAATTTTCAGCAAACATATTAAAATTCAGAAGGAGGGTTGGAAGAGCCCTCAAAAGCACTCAAAAAGGAGTTATATCCTTTTCTTCATATCATATATTTAGACCAAGTGTGTGTGGACTTTAAAACATAAGTACTTTGGCAAGTGGTTTTTTTTTAATGTTTAACTTTATTAGCCTCTCTTTTAAACAACGCAAACTTAAGTTACCCCAAAACTTCCATATATCCAACAATAATATTAATTTGTTCAATTAATAGCCACAGAGATAAATTTTCAAAGGTTAATTTGCACATAAAATTACTAAATCTAATTATCCATGTTCTGGATATTTGTATTCCTAAAGTTAATTACAGAGCTTAACAAGAAACCAAATTAAAGTTCACAAATAAACAAAACACACTGTTCCCGCAAAAAAACCCAACCAACTTCTTCTCACTCACATATGTCCCTTGCGCATACAAAACAGACATAATGCTGGAGAATCCATGATAGATGCTCTATCTAGTTTTTTTTTTTATCATTTTAAAAGTAAAAACAACTGATGACATCTCAAGGACCTGACTCAAAAGAATACAGTATTGCTGTTCTCTGTTTACACAGCTCAAATGTCAAACAACAAGAGAAAACCTAAAGCAAAGTTTGCAGAAGAGAAGAGGAAATCTAACCGTAAACAAAAAAAAATGAAAAATCAAGGTTGGGTTTGGCTTTCATGGCCACTGAAGGATGGAGTGGCCACACACAAGAACTCATACGATTTCTTAAGACGTTTATCATCCATAGCAACAATAGCATTCCTTTTAACTCCTTAAACAGCAAACACTTCAAAGCATAATCCACTCAGAATTGAGTTGAATGTGCTTCAGTAGGTTGTAAGAACAGTGTTTTTGGTATTAAAAACAACATGAGAAATGGTGACTTACGAGCAAGCTTGTTTTTAGAAGTCTTCTTCTTCCTCCACATCCTGAAAAGTAACAGCAGTCCTCATTTGACTAAGCTCCACCTCCAGGTGATTCAGGAAGGTGAGCCAGCCTGAGTCATCGTAGTACATTATAAAAGGAATGAGACTACCCTTTGAAATGCAGCAACTTATATTTAAATGCACATAAAAGCCAAAAGGCAAGGTGATGTATTTTTTTTTTTAAAAATCACAAATCTTTTAGAGTAAGGTAACTAAGAAGGGAACTACACAGAACTAGGGGAAGAAACATCTGTTTCTCTACAGGCTATGCATGTCACAAATCATAAAATATATGTACTTATATAACAATAAACGGTTAAAGATAATGTTAATCATAAACCAAACAAATAGTCCATGCTCTCCTGATATCGAAGAAAGTACAAGACACACGAGAACAGACTCCAAAAGATTTATAGTTCAGTATCTGTAACCTTAAAAAGTAATCAAAAATCATTGTATTTGCAGATAAGGTCTTTAATTTAAATGACGTCAGAATCCAAAGTCTTTTTAAGTTTGTCAAAATCCTTCTGGAAACTTGACCCTTATAACTGAACATACTTAAGGCAAAAAATATATACCTTACCCACACACAATACATTACTACTACCAACTTGCAATTACATATACTTTTAGTAATTTTTACGGTAGTTCAAAGCCAAATAAATAAACACATGAATATATTTCTTACAATTTAATATGCTCAGCGGAATGTAAGCCACCAAGCCCTATCAACTGCAACCCCAAAAAAACAGGGCCAGTTCCTTGACCTAATCATTAGTTGCCATATTTTATACACAAACATGTTTTTCACAAGCACTTGAGAAGATAAGAGCCCCACTAGTCTACCACGCTATGGGTGGACAGAAACATTCAGGAAGGTCACAAGTATTGGTAGAAGGCTGATGACTTTCTTCCATTTATTCACTCAACGCTTGATATTTAAGAATCATGTTCTCTAATGTTTTCGAGCCACGGTCATCTAAACTAACAGCATTCGTGAATTTCTCAAGCCGAGTTGTTGGCCCACCTCCACATCTAGTGGTTCTGAATTCCATAGTGTAGCTATGCTTTCTATAAGACATTTTATATAAATGCCATTTTATTACTAAACAGGGTGGATTTGATTTAAATCGAGTCGATTTAAATCAACTCGATTTAAATCATATTTTTAAAGAGCAACTGTCATCTCTGCTACTCCTTTGACCCGCTGTTGACTCACCGATAGTCCCAGTGTTGCAGAATATACAGCCTTGTGCTACATAACTAAGCTCCATTTCATGCTGAATAAACTAAATTATTTATGTATCTTAAATAGAAAACTATCTTACGATAGATTTTTACCCCGAAAGTTTTTTATTAAAATAAATTCAATAAAAATCAAAAAAATCTGATTTAAATAAAAAAATCCGATTTAAATCAAAAAAATCCGATTTTTTTGATTTTTTAAAAAAAATCATTGATTTTTATCCACCCTGTTACTAAGCAACAACCCAGAACGAAATATGGAATTCAGGAATAAGAAAAATGCCACGTTAAGAGTCTTTTGCATGCAACTTTTATTAAAGAAGTTGGGGACCATTATAATGTTAAACCACTAGCCAAACTTTAGGTACTCAGACTATTTAGGAAGAGAAGAAAATATCAGTTCATATTGGATTCTCATAGCGCTGTTATATTATTAGAAACTGAAATCCATAAACGTTAAAAGGAATGTTGATAAAATGATCAAATAGAGCAGAGCAAGAATCACTTCAAAGAACCACTTCTACACCTGGAACTGCATCTCCACTAATTATCATAAAAATTGTACATTATATATATAACAAAGGTGTATATGTATATGTATGTGTGTGTATATATATATGTATGTATGTAAATGTATATGTGTATATACACACATACATACATACAAATATATATATATGTATACACACAGAGTCCAGAACTTACAACAGTCCATTTAGTGACCATTCGAAGTTACAATGGCACTGAAAAAAGTGACTTATGACCATTTTTCACACAAATGTTGCAGCAACCCGTCACATGATCAAAAAATCAGACACTTGGCACCTGATTGAGATTTCTGACAGTTGCAGCGTCCTGGGGTCATGTGATCTCCTTTTGCAACCTTCTGACAAGTAAAGTCAAAGGGGGAAGCCAGATTCACTTAACAGACATGTTGCTAATTTAAGAACTGCAGCGATTCACCTAACAACTGTGACCAGAAAAAGTCATAAAATGGGGCAAAAAATCACTTAACAAATGTTTCACTTAGCAACAGACGTTTCGGGCTCAGTTCTGGTCATAAATCGAGGACAACCTATACGTACACACAAACACACACAGGAGGAGATATGTTTTTATGGCTTACAAGGGAAAAACACCACCACCAACCCTGCAAATAGAAAATAAAGCCACTCTCTTGCTCTCTCGCAAGAGGAAGATTTTCAACCTGAATGTCAATCGTCCGTCAAGAATTCCTGAGCGAAAGGTCCAACCTCTTAGCAAAGCAAAGCTCACAGTTTGAGATCAACAATCTGGGAGGAAGAAAAAAAAAATCTCCACCTAGAAACTCAAAGCACAGGAATTGTTCTCTATGCAAGCAAGCAAGTAACCCTCCCTGCCCTGTTTACACCGCCCAGCCGATTATTAAGAGGTGCAATGCAGCAACGAAGTGTTCTTTCATTAGTGCCTCCGAGTTAAATATGTCATTTTGAAAGCAATCTTGACGCATCATCATCATGAGGAGTTTCCACAAAGAGTCCTTGGCATGGAGGATGTTATGATGCCAACGGAGAGTGTCAAGACTTGGATATCCTGACACATTGTACAGTTTCTTTCAGAGTCAAGAACACGACTTTCGTTTTTTAGATGACGTAAGTCAGTGTTGTTATTATTATGCCCAGCTATTTCAGTAGTACAAATATGTTTTTTATTTTCAGTCAATGCAATCTCTGCAGAAAAGGAGATACAATCGACAACGGCCAGAAGAAATTAAACCAAAGTGCCGCGTCATAAAAAGCCAACTCTTTACCAGTTTATCAGGGTGGCAAAATCTAATCCTGGGTTTTAAACCACTTCAGAAGGCAGATGCCAGTTTCATTCCCTTCATGATCTTCTGTAATTAAAACATGACTGTCTCTATTTATAAAGAAGCTAACTCAACGAGTTTAATTCCAGATTTTTCTGGAATAGGTTGGGGTTTTTTTATAAAAAAATGTGTTGGAACTTAATGGTATTTTCTCCTAGGTCTGTAATAGCGTGGCCTCAATTAGGGCAAAAACATGTTTTGAGAAACAAAGAAAATAAAAATCAGGAGTAACCAGTGTGCTGACTCTCCCAAACTGGTGTTAACCCTTCAGAGGGACGGGGTCAATTTAATGCTTTTTTTTTTTTAAAAAAAGGACACTCAAGGTTATGATTCTAATGGCTGCATAAATAATTTTTACATATTTCATCTATTCGTTTCAGTTTTGTATATAAATAAATATGATATCAGCTTAGGAATGTCTGTTAATTCTTCCAATGGAATTTTAGAAGCATTGGTGGAAGCCAAGCCAAATAAGATAAACTGGTCAGAAATAATCTAATAAAATGCTATGATAATCTTCTACTGCTTCAATGGAACTAAACTTTTGCAAACTAATGCAAGTAGTCCTTGACATACGACCATAATTGAGCCCAGAATTCATGTTGCTCAATGAGAAATTTGTTAAGTGAGTTTTGCCCCATTTTACGACTTTTCTTGCCACATTTGTTAAGCGAATCACTGCAATTGTTCAATTAGTGACACAGTTGTTAAGTGAATCTGGCTTCTTCATTGGCTTTGCTGGTCAGTAGTTCGCAACAGGTGATCACATGTCCCCAGGACATTGCAACTAGTCATAAATGTGAGTCAGTTGTCAACCATCCGAATGTAAATCATGTGACCATGGGGATGTTACAATGCTCATATGTGTGAAAAATGGTCACAAGTCCCTTTTTTCAGTGCCATTGTAACTTTGAAGTCACTAAATGAACTGTCGTACGTCGAGGACTACCAGTATTACGAGAGTTGCAATGTAATCTCAAAAAATGTATAAGTAATTCTTCAGCCACATTACAAGTCTCGCATAGGTAAAATCATCCTACAATTTAAGGATCTCTATATGTAACCTAAAATATTGATGACTGGTTTCACCAAATCACTCAAATAAAGAAGATCTCAATTCTGTCAAGATTTCAGTGGGGTATAAATCTTAAACTGAGCACAAAGAGAAAGCAAATACTTTCCCCAAACATGAAGTTATAATTCCTAGAATGAAAACTTTCTTAGAATGATGGATGATCCTGCCAAAACAAAAACAACAGAAAGAATTGTGGACTCACAAGGTGAAAAAAATATATAATTTACTTTATTTTTTTTTTAAAAAAAAAAAATTACCTAAAGCATACATAGAAAAAATTTGAATAACAGAATAACAGAGTTGGAAGGGAGCTTGTAGATCTTCTGATCAAACAGGAAACCCTGGACCATTCTGGACAAATGGCTGTCCAATCTCTTCTTAAAAACCTCCAGTGTTAGAGTACCCGCAACTTCTGGAGGCAGGCCGTTCCACTGGTTAAATTGTTCTCACTGTCAGGAAATTCCTCTTTAGTTCTAGATTGGATCTTTCCTTGGTAAATTTCCATCCGTTACTTCTTGTCCTGCCCTCAGGTGCTTTGGAGAATAGATGGACCTCCTCTTGTTTGTGACAGCCCCTCAAATATTAGAAAAAAGCTATAATTTCACCCCTAGTCCTTCTCTTCATTAGACTAGACATATCCAGTTTCTGCAACTGCTCATATGTTTTAGCCTCTACCCCCTTAATCATCTTTGCTGCTCTTCTCTTCACTCTTTCTAGAGCCTCAACATCTTTTTTGTATCATAGTGACCAAACTGGACGCAGTATTGTAAGCGTGGTCTTAACAAAGCGGTATAAAGTGGTATTAAGACTTCAAGTGATCTTGATACTATCCCTCTCTTGATGCAGCCTAGGACTGTATGGGCTTGATCAATGGAGAGGCAATAATTCCTATAGATTGCAAGATTTAATCTTTAATGAAACAAACATGAAATCTCTTGAGACTCTCTCACTGAAATAGTCAGAAACACCTCATCAGCTGCAATATCTTCTAATCAGCTATGTAGTTTGAAAGAATTACAAAAACAAGGTTGAACTCTCAGAGACCTGGCTGAATCTGAAAAAGCTTTTAACACAACGTTGAGAACAATTGTGAACACTTATTTTTACTGTTTTTGAAATACAATCCAGAAACTGAATAAATCGATCGTCGAGTCTTTAACTTGTTGCCTTTCGGAATTGTATTAAGTGAATGCAGAACTTGAACAGAACAAATGATATGTAACATCACGTGACCGAACCCAATTTTACAGGTTGTCATTGAGTTACGACCAGTCGACACATCCCAAGAAGGTACTTACTTAATTTAGCGTGCCAATTGCAGCCTAATTTAGAACAGAAGAAAGTGATGATAGTTGGGAAATTCTGAGTGTGTAGGCATCCTAAAGTTGCCAAGTTCAAAAAACATTGATATAATTGCTGAAAATCTTTTTTTTCCCCATCATGGGCGGTAGAAGTCTAATTAAATAAATGATGGCAAATGTTTAAAATTGTTTTGGCATTTATACAGAACTGTTAATGGCTAGAACACATTTTATGTATATACTTTGTTATTCACAGAACTATTTTTACAGAGCTTGGAGAAAAAGCAAAATAGCACTCTTTATTTTGCAGGTAGTAATTCCCAATGTTTCGGGATATATATAATGTAATTATTTGCAATTAGGAGAGAATCCTCTGTTCTGGTATATTTCCAAGGTGATCAATCTGATAATATTTTTTTCCACTGAAGAAAACATTGTTAAACAGCAAGGTTCTTGTTGCTAAACTCTTAGCCTTCCCAGTATTGCGTATTAGTTTTGAAAACAGCAGTCACCTGTTTTTCTAGTTTTTGTTTACACCTCTATCCCTCACAAAGTTCTGAGTCCACTTATCTCAAACCAAAGTATGCCTTTTGCCTTTTCCCCTAACCACCATCACAGCTATTTAACTTCCATTAGAATCTAGTTTTCAATGAAGTAACAAGAAAAGGGCCATCTGGTTATGCCTTCCTGTTTGATGTAAGCTTTAAGAAGCCCAAAGGAGCCAATTAATTCCTTATGTTTGCATGTTGCTTGTCTAAAATAATATGGCAAGTCTCTGGATGACCATCAAATATGCTGGGCTGTGGGTATTACTAAGAATGCATGACCATGTGTTCAAAGAGTGCTAGTTTTTCTCTTTTCTAGTTTATTTTTGTCAGCACAGGAGCACTTACTAACAGGCATATTCATAATCTCATATGCAAAAGATAGAGAGAGAGAGAAAGAGAGATGCACATAATTAACTATATTATAATTGAACCTCATTTACAAAATAATAATTTTATCTGTATAGAAAACTAGTAATGTGTGAACAGCCTGGTAGCGGCAAGTTTATAAAATTAACATATGATTAGAGTTTAGGGTGGTAGTTTAGGTAGAGTTTAAGAGCCTCGGTGGTGCAGCAGACTAAAGTGCTGTTAAGTGCTAGCACTTAGCTGCCAGCTGCCTGCAATTAGTGCAAGTTCAAATCTCACCAGGCTCAAAATTGACTCAGCCTTCCATCCTTTCGAGGTAGGTAAATTGAGGACCGGATTGTGGGGGCAATAAGCCAACTTTGTATAGAACACCACCACTTGGGGGGGGGGGGGGGCGAAAGCCCTAATAAGCAGGTATATACAAAAAAGTATGCAAGCTATTGCTACAATACATTGTAAGCCACCCTGAGTCTACGGAGAAGGGTGGCATATAAATTGGACAAACAAACAAACAAACAAACAAACAAACAAATAAATAAATAAATAGGAGTCTGAGTGGCGCAGCAGACTAATGCTACTGTTAAAAGGTAGTATTTAGCTTCCAGCTGCCTGCAATTACTGCGAGTTCAATTCTCACCAGGTTCAAGGTTGACTCAGCCTTCCATCCTTTAAGCTAAGATAGGTAAAATGAGGACCCAGTTGTGGGGGCAATAAGCTGACTTTGTATAAAATATACAAAAGTATGAAGGTTATTGCTTAACGCATTGTAAGCCGCCCTGAGTCTCCGGAGAAGGGTGGCATATAAATAAATAAAAAAAAAGGGTACTAAATTAAGGTACTTAAGAATGAATGCCCTGAGATTAGGGTTAGGGTTAGGGATTTTGCTTTTATCTCCTTTTATAGCCCAATGGATGGATGGATGGATGGATGGGAGGGAGGGAGGGAGGGAGGAAGGAAGGAAGGAAGGAAGGAAGGAAGGAAGGAAGGAAGGAAGGAAGGAAGGAAGGAAGGATTTCCTAAGCAAAAATAATTGCCTAACAATTTGAGAAACAAACAGAACAACAGTTGGGAGGACCTTGGAGGTCTTCTAGTTCAACCCCCTGCTCAAGCAGGAGACCCTATTCCATTTCAGACAAACATGGGAATAACTGAAGCTCTATAAGAAAAGGAGTGGTAGAACCTGGGGGGCAGAGTTAAAAGAGGAATCAGCTTAGAATTCCTCTATAGCCACAAGTCCCTCTTGAATTCCGTAGACTCTTATCTGACTCTAAGCAGGTACTAACCATCAGTTGAGAAGATTCTGTTGGACCTTCACGTGTGACCCTGCTCTTTTGCGTTTCATAAACTGGTACCCCTTCCCCTGAGAACCTTGTTCATTCTGGGTTCCTTCGCTAGCAGGAAGGAGGACAACAAGAAGAGCAATGGAGAGAGGACAGCAGTCAACTAGGACCTCCAAGGGCTCTTCTTCCACTAAGGCCTGGGGCCATTGATCTCACTTTGCGATCTGACGAGATCCAGCCATGAATGGTGTGAATGGGTTTTAATGTTTTTAATTTTTAAGTGTTTTTATAGTGCTTTTTTGAGTGTATTGTGAGCCGCCCTGGGTCTTCGGAGAGGGGCGGCATATAAATTGAATGAATGAATGAATGAATGAATGAATGAATGAATGAATGAATAAATAAATGGCTACTGCTAAAGCAATGGTTGATTCAAGAGCAGGAGGTATGGTGATGAAACCATAGTGGTTCTGCTCGTCCACTAGGCTCCAAGGCCTTATGTCATGGGTGTCAAACTTGCCACATCACGTTGCTGTCACATGACGTGTGTGTTTTCCCTTCGCGGAGTTAGGGTGGGTGTGGCCTGCGTGTGACTCATCCATCCACCAGGCCGCCAGTTTGATATCTCTGCCTTATGTAATCAGAGAGGCTTGTTTTGTTGAAAGAAAAAAATTGAAGGCATAAGGAATAGGGAAGGAGGGAACCCAGCAGATGTTATGGGCCCTAAGACAGCTGCCTTCCCAGCATTATTATGTGTGTGCCCCACAGGACAGAAACACAGGATCCTGGTTTCTGACAAATGTAGACTTTATACAGGATTAACTTACCTGTGACAGCATCATAAAATTCCTCTTCACTATTCATTCTTTTAGTTGGTTTTTATCTCTCTTCAGTATCTCATTAATGCATAGTTGTTATTGATGCGATCACGTTTTCATAAAAGCAAAATAGTTCCAGATGTCCTGAATAGAGAGGAGGAAGAAAAACAATAATGTTCTTTATTTATCTGGGTTATCTCAAAACACCCAGCCCCTTATTTGTTTCATGCTGTTACCCAACGTAATTAGTACATATTAAATTTCTAAATTACATTGGGCAACTTCATAAAATAAATTAAGCAATTACAGTGTGCAGGCTACTTTGGTTTGCAACATCTCTTGTCAGGTTTTGTCTAAACCAGCCTTCTCAAACTAAGGAATTTAATAAGAAAAAAATTCAGCACAAAATTGAGGAATTAAAACTTAGCAAATTCTGTTCTACCACCTGAGTTATGGAGAGAGAGATGGGTTTTTAGATTACTGCTCTGAGAATTTAATACAGGTAGTCCTCAACTTACAACAGTCCATTTAGTGACCATTTGAAGTTACAATGCCCTTGAATAAAGTGACTTATGACCTTTTTTCACACTTATGACCACTGTAGCACCTCCATGGTCACGTGATTTACATTTGGATGCTTGACCACTGGTTCATATTTATGACGGTTACAGTGTCCCGGGGTCATGTGATCACCTTTTGTGACCTTCTGACAAGCCAAGTCAATGGGAAAGCAGATTCTCTTAACAATGGTGTTACTAATTTAACAAGTGCAGTGATTCACTTAACAAACGTGACAAGAAAAGTCGTAAAATGGGGCAAAACTCACTTAACGAATTTCTCACTTAGCAACATACATTTTGGGCTCATTTGTGACCGTTAAGTCAAGAACTACCGGTAAAGTTAAAACATAAGAAAGTGATGTATTGAAAGGAAAAATACAGCTAGGATATTTTTAAAAATTAACCTTGATCACAATCAGGTTGTAAAAAAAAAATGGACTTGTGATCATAATGTTATTTTAGCCATCAAATCTTACTTTTTGTTAGATTGGAAAAGAAGTGAGATATTTCCAATGATTCTATTTACAGAATAATAGAGTTTATTTACTCTACAGTAAATAACATATAGAACATGCAGTAAAAGGAATGCTTCGGTACATCCATGGGACCCCAGTGCTGTGCAAACTCCAATGCTTGCCAGTTGGCTTTTGGGTGCAATTCAAGATGCACATCATCCCTTATAAAGCTCAACATGGAATAGGCTAGCCAAAATATGAGCCAGCAGTCTGTGGCAGCAGCCAAAAAAGCTAACACAATTCATGTTTGTATAAAAAGAGGCATAGAATCAAAATCACATGAAGTATTAGCACTGCTTTATAAAGCCTTAATAAGGCCACACCTGGAATACAGGTAGACCTCGCCTTACAACAGTTCATTTACTGACCATGCAAAGTTACAACAGCAGTGAAATTCCCTGCGCCGGCACCAGCTCAACCCCAATGAGTTTCACAGGCTACTCAAATGAAGCCAACACTAGTCCTCAAGACAAAGGCAAAGGCAAGTGCAGTCCACTAGGCAAAAGCAACAAAGGCAAAGGCAACAGCTGAAGAGACACAATCCAAAGTTCAAGGCAAGAACACACAGCTAGGAAACAAACACATTGTTCCCAGCATCGCCTCCATCTGTCTGCTGTGTTAAAACAGTGAATTTTTAGTCCAGCCCATCAAGAAAGGTGAGGCTGCCTCCTCATGAGTAATCTGGCTGACCTTCGCTGTTCCAGCCTTTTCTCTGCCCTACTGTTTTGGGATCAGGTGCAGAAGGTAGTTCCTCTTCATCTTCGCTGATCGGCTGCAGCTACATGCTTTCCCCACCTGAAGCCTCTGGGTTGTCCTGTTGCAGCTCTGCTTCAAGCCAAATCACTCTCAGACAGCTACTTGGAGCCATTGACCAACTCCCCTCCTGATGTGCCCAGAACTGGTTCATCTTCCTCCAAGCTGTTATCTGGAGAGGTATCTGGAGAAGCGTGCGGGGGAGTCATCACAGTCCATTGTAACTCTGAATGGTCACTAAGTGACTAGTTGTAAATTGAAGATTATCTGTATGTCTTTTCTGCATTTGCTGCCAGGTATGATATCTTCCCAGTGATCTATATGGCTCACACCTTGATTTTCAGAAAAACTTTGAAAGGCACCAGGCTAGAAAGTAGGAGACCATGAGTTCAAGTCACTTTCTTAGTTGTGAAAGCCAATTGGGAGACTTTGGGCAAATTACTCTCATCCCAACCCACGTCACAGGGTTGTCATTGTAGGAAAATTAGGAGGCGGCAGGTGGGTGTTTGTAAAAAAATAATAATAAAGATGGGATACAAATATATATATATATATGTTTTCTCAGGTTTTCGGGGGGGGTTGTATGCAGGTCTTTGGTTATTCGGGTCTTCTCCCACGCCAAGACACTTCCAATTTTACGTGGGAGAAGACCCGAATAACCAAAGACCTACATATATATATATATATATATTTCTCCCAGGCCCTGGAATAGGGTGGGTTGTCAAACTTCTGTCAGTTTTATTGCTTTCTGTATGGTTCTTCTTCTGAGTGATGATGTTCCTTTATATTTCTTGCTTTTAAAAAGTCTAAGTGGCCCACGAAACAATCAATAAAAGCCTCTACAATGGGCTTTTGCATTCTCATACATGCTAGTTGTTAGTAACTATCCAAAATTCTAATTGCACAATTGGTTCATTAGTAGGAATGTTTCTATTATTTATTTAAAGCATTTATATAGCTGCCATCTTATAACAAACTCTGGGCGGCTCCTAATCAAAACAACATAAAAACGCTGTTAAAAACAAACTCATTAAAAACAAAACCCTGGCACTAAGTCAAGCTTCAGATGTACAGCCATTAATCTTATCCCAAGCACTTGGGGGGGAAGCCATGTCTTCAGGGCTTTATGGAAAACTAGGAGGGTAGACGCCCACCAAACTTTAGGGGGCAGAGTGTTCCATAAGGCAGGGGCAGCCCACAGAAAAGGCACTGTTTCCTAGCTCCCATCAAATGGCAATATTTAAGGAAAGGGTCGGCAACCTTAAACACTCAAAGAGCCACAAAGGTCCTAACCGGAAGCCCCCCATTCAAATCTGGAGCCGACCGGAAGTCCAGTTCCCCCACCATAGAGTCTCCTCCTAGCACAGCATCCTTTTTCCTCTACCTGCCCTAACCGAAAGCCCTATCAATTGTGGAGCCAACCAGCGACAGGGAGCCGCAGCAGAGGGATAAAAGAGCCACATGCGGCTCCAGAGCCGCGGGTTGCTGACTCCTGATTTAGGGGGAGGGACTAGAAGCATGCCAATCCCATCTGACCTGGTAGAAAGTGAAGATGTCCTTAAAGAAAAGCGCTCTGCAGATAAACCGGCCCTGTCTTTTACCAATGATTATTTATTTATTTCATAGGCATTATGGAAATGTTTTGATTTTATTACAGGGAATCCTCAACGTATGACAACAACTGAACCCAACATTTCTGTTGCTGAGTGAGATAGCTGTTAAGTGAGTTTTGCCCCATTTTGCCCCCTCTTTCCTGCCAGAGTTGTTACGTGAATCACTGCATTTGTTAAGTTAGTTAACACGGCTGTTAAGTGAATCTGGCTTCCCCATTGACTTTACTTGTCAGGAGGTCACAAAAGAAGATCACATGACCTCGGGGCACTGCAACCGTCCTAAATAGCACCTGAATTTTGATCACACGATCAGGGGAATGCCACAACGGCTGTAAGTGTGAAAAAGCAGTCCTAAGTCACTTTTTTAAGGGATGTTGTAACTTCGGTCACTAAACGAACTGTTGTTGAGAACTACCTGTAATTTGTATATAGTTAGTATCAAAATAAATACATTGATTGAAATAATTCTTTATTTTTGTTTGTTATAGGTTAGCTGTAGAGCTGGCATTCAACATCTCTTAATGCTAGCCATCTCAATGACAGAAGAATTACAGAACGACAACATTTTCAGAACTCGGGTGCAGCTGGTGGCAAGTCGAAAGATGACCCGTTCATTTGTAATGTCAATAATATAAAAATCCTTCCATTCCCCACTATCTTATCAGAGCTGAAGAAGCATCTTGGATGAGAAGCGAAACGTCTTCAAAAGAAAAAAGAAGGAAATCCAGTTGCCTCCTGAACAAGCACCTTTGGGATAACCATGACCTGGATGACTGAGAATCTCTACAGACTTTTAGCTATACAATTTGGGATGAACACCCTTTGAATGGTGTGGGAGTAGGAATAGATTTCCAGAGAAAAATTGCAGACTACAGGAACCAGGAGCACCACTCAGGTGACCCTGAGGACACGGACAAACCTCCACGTGCTTCAACAACTTGCTAAAAAGATGCAGATTACCAGCTGTCTGCAAGGAATATAAATCCTTCCATTCCCCACTAGCCTGCCAGAGCTGAAGAAGCTTCTTGGATGAGAAGCGAAACATCTTCAAAAGATAAAAGAAGAAAGTCCAATTGCCTCCTGAGAAAGCACCTTTGGGTAGTATCAACTGCAATTTTTAGCGTGATTATCATATAGGGCACACAGGTTAGGTAAGGGTAGAGGTGGACAGATTGTATGGAATGAATCCATGGGGAAATGAAAAGAAGATGGATAATCTTCTTTTCATTTCCCCGTGGATTCATTCCATACAATCTGCCCACCTCTACCCTTACCTAACCCTGTGTGCCCTATAAAATGTTTCAAAATAGGATCATGGTTCTCCTACCCACAAGTACACCCGTATCTTTTTAAAGAAGGCCACAATTAAAGGTTTCATGGAGATTAAATCCTTGCCCAACAATAGATCGTGAGGCAATCAGAGGCCTCGCCCAAAGGATAACTGGCTAAGGTACACAAGTACAGCCAAAAAAGGGATCGACAAAAGATTCAGAGCATGTGCCAAAAGGAGAGGCCAGAAGAACATTTGTTGGGGGCAGGAGGAATATTTAGCCCAGAGGTCTTCAAACTTGGCAGTTTTAAGACTTGTGGACTTCAACTCCCAGAATTCATAGCTGGCTGGAGAATTCTGGGAGGTGAAGTCCACAAGTCTTAAACTGCCAGGTTTGGGGACCCCTGATTTAGCCTGTCATAGAAAAGAAGGGATTGATTGATACTCTAAAGCACCAGAGGGCAGAACAAGAAGTAACGCTAATGCGTGCAAGCTTGTTAAAAGAGAGTTCCAACCTACAAATAAGGAGAATTTTTCTGACAGGGAGAATTTTCTGCAGAGAATAAGGAATCAGTGGAATAGCTTGTCTCCCTGAGTTCTGGGTGCTTCATCACTGGAGGTTTTTTAAAAAAAACAGATTGGACCATTTGATTGATTGTTGGGAAAGGATGGTATAAGGACTCCTGCCTAAATAGGCAGTGGGGTTGGACTAGAAGGCCTCCAAGGTCCCTTCCAGCCTTATGATTCTATATGTATCTTGTCAGCTCTTTGAAGCCAAGTCAGGAAACACTCACCACAAGGACTACTAGAATTCAACTTCCTTGTTGTAGGGAAGTGGTTCTCAACCTGTGGTCTGCGGATGGGGATGGTGAATCTTTTGAGCCTCCGGGTGTCAAAAAATTCAGAAAATGCCTCATTTGACTCCGCTGGGGTATTTAAGTTTTCTCTGGCAGAGGGCTCGCAAAACAAACTAAAAACAAAACGAAAGGAGAAATGTTTCCCCTTTTACATTTGAGCACCCAAGAAAGGACAAGTAAGGAGCAAGGGAAAGAGGAAAGACAAAGAAAAAGAAGGGACAATGGGAAGGAAGAAGAAAGAAGGAAGGAAGGAAGGAAGGAAGGAAGGAAGGAAGGAAGGAAGGAAGGAAGGAAGGAAGGAAGGAAGATTATAATGAGAGGGAGGGAGGGTTGAGGGAAGTCCTGCTTTAGCACTTGGCACTGCAGGTGCCCCCAACACGAGTGATGTCGAGCTGGCCACGCCCAATCTGCCCCCCCACCCGAGGTCAAACACAACTCTGATATGGCCCTCAATGAAATCAAGTTTGATACCCCTGCTCCAGAGGCTGCATGAGAACAGAGTCCTCGCACACATCTTCCAGAGGGTCCTGAGGCCTGGTGTATTACCAAAAATTAGGTTCTCCCTCACTCGCATACCATGAGCACTTTACACATTAGCTTCTCCCACCAGAGTCTCCTATTCATCACTTTAGTAAAAGTAATGGTTTTCTTGAAGTCCAAAATTTACATTTGACATTGCTCCCTTGTAATGTTTCTTAGTATTATACGAATTCCAGCATTACAGGGTCACATTTCCCTAATGTTTCTACTACAGGTAGTCCTTTACTTATGACCACCATTGAGCTCCAAATTTGTTGCTAAGTGAATTTTGCCCCGTTTTACAACCTTTCTTGCCACAGTTGTTAAGTTAGCAACACGGTTAAGTAAATCTGGCTTCCCTGTTGACTTTGCTGGTCAGAAGTTCGCAAAAGGTGATCACATGACCTCGGGAAACTGCAAATATCATAAATATGTGTCACACTGAATTTTGGTCATGTGACCATGGGGATGCTGCAACGGTCATAAGTGTGAAAAACTATCACAAGTCACTTTTTTTCTGTGCCGTTGTAACTTTAAATGGTCACTAAACGAATGGTTGCAAGTCAAGGACTATTTGTAGTTTAAATTAAGGACAAATGATCCTCTTCCAGACACTTAGGTCGTATTCACTTTCAGAAAATGTCAGTATATACTGATTTTTATTTTATTTTTTTATTTATTTTTTTTTAATTTTGATTTATATGCCGCCCTTCTCTGGAGACTCAGAGCAGCTTACAATGCATTAAGCAATAGCCTTCATACTTTTGCATATTTATACAAAGTCAGCTTATTGCCCCCACAAACTGGGTCCTCAATTTACCTACCTTAGAAAGGATGGAAGGCTGAGTCAACCTTGAGCCTGGTGAGATTCGAACTTATCGTAATTGCAGACAGCTGGTGTTAATCACAATGCTTTTAGTCTGCTGAGCCACCAGGCCCTGTATTTGAAACAAATGGATTCTGCAAAGCACATGATACCAGAAAACCTAACCACATGCATTTTTCTTGAAGTCAACTACCACACAGGATTATCTCCTACATGTAACTAATTCAGATCTACAGAACTTTATTTAAAGTCTTCTTTCATCCTGACTTGGTTTATTGCGATTTGAGAAAGCAGACAAATGTTGCTGTGAATATCAGGTTTATACGTGCTTCACTCTTCCTTTTAGGACCGTAAAGAGAAACTAAGAAGTGTCTGCACTGGGTTTAACTACTACGTATGGATGACATAAGATTGGTTCCAATTAATTTAAAATAAGCCACTTCAAGACTTGTTTTGCTGAATTTAGTTTAAGCACAGTTGCAAAATCTTAACGAGTTACGCAATGGTTAACAAAAAAGGAGAAACTCTGGAACAATTCTTCCTGACCATTCAGAATGCTTAGTCTGGTGTGCAAATAACGCCATTGACTTTGCCTGCACATGTAAAACTAAAATTCAGTGTCATGCAAATGATCCCCAAGCAGAGACAAGCCACCAAAATCTTTTGCTCCACTTTTAACTAAGGCATATCATGGGTTTAATTACAGCTTATTGCCATCACTGATTTTTATGACTTGGAAAACGTATTTCTGTAAACCACTGTGGTTTAGTTAGCCAACTACAATTTACATTTTAGATATAAATCTCAACGGTGATAAATGAATAAGACTAAAAGAACTTGATCCAAAGACTGGATGAGATTTATTCATTCAACATTAATTCTGTTTCACTAAAGCAATATGTCAGGCCACTGACAAGGAATCATTATATTTAATATTTTAGACAAGGCTTCTTAACCAAAATTAACCCTTGATTTCTATATTAAAAATAAAAATGCCAAAACATCTTTTATGTGGCAAAATGGTAAAAAAATATTTTTAACAGATCTGCAGATATTATTTCACTGGTTAGTTGTTGTTTTTTTAACCACTTCTGCATCTGAAAGCAACCGAGATTAAAGCAGTGCTAGGGCGTGTCAAATTTTTCAACTTTCAATTTCCAAACATTAGGGCTGCTCAAAAGTTGTGACATGCCTTGAGGAACGGAAAGATATTTTGGTTACTTTAATATAATTAGGATGTGGTTGGGAAGTAGCTACATAAATATCGTAACTTTTTAACATTGTTTGTTTGCACCCAATTGCTAATTGTCATGCAGTTCACATCAAATACATTTTCCTAACTGCCAATTTGTTCTCACTTCATGCATTACAGTACAGGTATTCTAAAAACATAAAAGCTTGAAGGATCAGTTAAAAGGCCACCTAATCCATGTTTTGGTTATTGTGCAATTCCTAATTAGATGCGCCTCCAACGATTTAGTGAATGTCTTCACATGAGCATAATATTTCCCTATATTAAGAGCACCTGATGTTTATTGGTTCTAATTCAGTCCAATTTTCTACCATATTTCCCCAAAAATAAGACCCTGTCTTATATTTTTTTGAACCCTGAAATAAGCGCTTGGCCTTATTGCCATGCACTCAAAAGCCCTATTGCGCTTATTATCAGGGGATGTCTTATTTTGGGGGAAACAGGGTATCAATACACCTAATCCTTAATTTCTAAATCACCATCCATCATCAAAGTGGATTATACTGAATTCAAAAGTTAGATGACTTCAGAAGAATCACCTAATTACAATAATATGCTCTTTCCTCACTCGTAAATTGCTGAGTAATAGAAGTAATTATTCTTACTTATACGCTTTTGCTACTAATTGCAAAAAGTTTTGCTTTCCTGATAGAAAACATTTGCAAAGCAAAAAGCAAATATTATTTCTGGGACAAGATCATACAGGCAAGAGCAAGTAGAAACAAAATATGAATATTTTTATTTTAAATTTGAAAGACTGTGCACTTTAAATTAATAGAGTAATATAATGCATTCATTTTGAAGTAAGCATCAATGGACTCAGATGTTATGTAAATTTACAAAGGTTGCACGTATTGCATCCTAAATTGTGTTGCCAGATACAATATCCACATTCAGCAAAATATTTCAGTAAACCACCCTTCTCAACAATGCACTTTTATCTGTTATCCAACAAGTGAAGAATCAAAGTCAGACCTTCAGTTCTCGGAACTTGCATGCCAAGCCAAGAAAAAAACTGGGGATTCTGATTCACATTTAAGATGTGCACAATGCAACTATTTATCTACTATATTGAAATAAGTTTGTTTTTTGCATTTACATTTGACCAATACTAAATTTTGCAGAAGCAATGGAGTACAAAGGAGCTCCAAAATAGTAGATAATTTTTGGAAAGTAGTTTCCAAACATACAGGGATGATGGAAAGATGAATGCATTGAAAGGAAATAAAGTTTACATTTTTCCAAACTAGTTTCAGTGTAACACAAACCAAGTGGTAATCAATACTGAAAAAACACAAAAGGTTGGGTATTTACTTGTACCCAACCTTAGCACAAGCACACTTTACAACATCGTTTTTTCCTGCTGGGACTCTATAAGGCTGCCTTCAATTTATCGCCAGCCATTATTATAGTGACACAGGCTTAAGGTGTCTTTACCTGTACTCATCTTTTCCCTACTAAATCACAGCACCAATGACAGCTGCAAGGTATCTAAAATCTGATATGTTTCCATCCATTAAGTTAGAGGCAAATTTCATAGATGAGCTCATGGATATGGCGTCTGAGAATCACAATTTAAGGAAACGTAAGTGTTAAGTCTCCCTAGTATCTACGGTGGGCTACGACAATTATACAGGTAGTCCTCGACTTATCAGCACAATTGAGCCCAAAATTTCCACAATACAGTTGTTAAGTGAGTTTTGTCCCATTTTACAACCTTTTTTGCCAGAGTTCTTAAATGAGTTGTTAAGTTGGTCACACAATTGTTTTGTTTGTCAGAAGATTGCAAAAGGGGATCACATGACCCCAGGACATTGCAACTGTCATAAATATGACTCAGTCGTCAAGTATTAGAATTCTGATCCCATGATCGTAAGTCACTTTTTTCAGTGCCATGGTAACTTGTCTGTGTCTGCTGTAGAATGACAGGGCCAACCATCGCACACTGCTCCCTAAACAAAGCATGAAAGAATCTGAAAGTCAGCAGAAAAGAGAAAATCTAAGCAAAAAAATATCTTCTATCAGCTCATAAGCTTATTATGTAGTAATAAGGGGAGCAAATTTGGTACAGTTTCTTTCCAATTCAAGGTCCAGGGAGATATGGTTAGCCATAAATCAATCAGGGAAAAGTGTCATGATACAGGTAGCCCTTGACTGACAAGAGTTTGTTTAGTGGCCATTCCGTTACAATGGAACTGAAAAAAGTGACGTTAACAGTTTTTCACACTTATGACTGTTGCAGCATCCCCATGGTCACGTGATTTACATTCAGATGCTTGGCAACTGGTTCATATTTATGACGGTCACTGTGTCCCAGAGTCATGTGATCATATTTTACGATCTTCTGATAAGCAAAGTCAATGGGGAAGCCAGATTCACAACCATGTTACGAATTTAGCAACTGCAGTGATTCACTTAACAAATGTGGCAAGAAAAGTCGTAAAATGGGGAAAACGACAGGGAACATCCATCCATGCTATTCACATTATGCTACAATTTCCACATCACAAGAAAAAATATCTTGAAATCATGGATCTTTCCATGGTATTATTTTTTTTTAAAAAGTTGCAAATCCAAATACAATTACAGGTAGTCTTCGACTTAACGATAATTTGTTTAGTGACTGTTCAATGTTACAACAGCACTAAAAAAAAATGACCTATGACCGGCTTTCACACTCACAACCATTGCAGTATCCCCATGGTTACATGATCAAAATTTGGATGCTTGGCAACTGGCAGGTACTTATGAGAGTTTTGTAACCTTCCCAGCTGGCTTCCAACATGCAAAGTCAATGGGGGAAGCCAGATTTGCTTAACGACCGCATGATTCACTTAGCAACTGCAGAAATTCGCTCAATAACCGTGGTTAAAAAACATTGTAAAAGGGGGCACAACTTGCTTAACAACTATCTTGCTTAGCAACGGAAACTTTAGGCTCAATTGCGGTTAGAAGTTGAATGCTACTTGTACTCAGCTAGAAAAACAAAACATATTTCTCTAGGAAAGAATAAAATGAATTTCAACTTAGCGCTCTCGTGGTAGCTTTCCAAGAAGAAAATAATGTTGTGCTCCCCTATCTTTACAAGTCTGTTTTACTACCTCTATAAATGTTTTCACAGTAACTTACTGCATGTTTTCAAATCCTCAATTATTCAGAGCCAGCGGTGGAAAAAAAAAATCCAGTGTGATCAAAGTAGTCTAATGCCTGGCTACAATTGACCGCTATGAGGAAAAGGCATGAGATCTTACTAGGGAGGTAGCTAATTTGCAGAATCCTTGCTGTTAGATGAGACAGTCCAGGAGAAAGAATAGCAAATACTGCATTATGAAAGGAATTAAGGGATATACAGATAGTCCTTGATTTACAACAGTTCACTTAGTGACTGAACTTACAATGGCACTGAAAAAAGTGAGTTATGACCATTTTTCACACTTAGGACCGTTTCAACATTCCCATGGCCACGTGATTTACATTCAGATGCTCGACAACTGACTCCCATTTATGACAGTTGCAATGTCCCAAGGTCACGTGATCCCCTTTTGCGACCTTTTGACAAGCAAAGTCAATGGGGAAGCCAGATTCCCTTAACAACCGTGTTACTAATTTAATAAGTGCAGTGATTCCCTTAACAACGGTGGCAAGAAAAGTTGTAAAATGGGGCAAAACTCACTTGACAAGTTTCTCACTTAGCAACATAAATGTTGGGCTCAACTGCGATTATAAGTCGAGGGTCACCTGTACACATGTTTTAAAAGACTAGGCTATGGGGTGAACCCACCTTAAATTGTGACTCGTTCCTTCACCAAAGAGCTTAGTTGTGTTGGGACAGTAGTTCATTAAACTTTGCGTTTTATGTCACATTATAGCCAACATAATACACACAATAAAGAAGTATCCTTTTCAGTTGTTGTTCCTCAACAGTTGTTAATCAACTCACATCAGCTTTGGAAGAGAAAGATGAGGCTATAATTACCGATGGCCCTGGTTCCTTTCAAGGCTTCTAACCTGATGGCCCTCAGCACGTCCCAAGATAGCAAATTCTCCAGGCAAGTCAACCTCAATGTCAACCAAAATAATGACACACAAGGGAACCTCATTTACAAGGAACGGCTGCCATTTTCCTCAACCCAGAATGAACCATCCCATTCTTAAGATAGCTTTATGCCGGTATGACAGTCATATTCTTTGAACTGGGGAGGGTGCATAGACCTTCAGCTAAACCAATCACAGCTTGGGAATCCAAGCACCAGCGATGGTGTCAGAAGGGGAAGGGGACAATTACAATCTATTGTAACTTATTATTTATTACCAAGGATGAATGGCTGCACAATCACGAAAAGCTGTTCCAATTCAGGAACAGAGAATACGACAATGCAGCATTTAAACCAAACCCTAGACATCTATTTTCAAAGATCACCAGTTGGGTTCCCTTTGTCTAGGCTTTAAAAAAAAATATTTGAGTAAAAATGGAAAACAACTTCTATTCCTCTAATACAAAAGAAGAGCAGACAAGGCCCAAAGATACAGGTAGACCACAACTGAGTCCAACATTTCTGTTGTTGAGACATTTGTTAAGTTAGTTTTGCCTCATTTTATCACCTTGCCATAGTGGGTTAAGTGAATCACTGGGGTTCATAAATTAGTAACCCGGCTGTTCAGTGAATCTGGCTTCCCTATTGACTTTGCTCATCAGAAGGTCACAAAAGGGGATCACGCGACCTTGGGACCCAGCAGCGGTCATAAATATGAACCAGTTGCCAAGTGTCTGAATTTTGATCCCATGATTGTGGCGATGCTGCAAAAGGTCGTAACTGTGAAAAACGGTCTCATTTTTCAGTGCCCTTGGAACGTTGAACGGTTGCTAAATTAACCTGCAGAGGACTATCTGTTTCCTCATTATGGTGTAAGGAACTGAGATCGGTGTAAGGAACTGAAATAGTCAGGCTGGAAAGTTAAAACAGAATAAATAATCTTATGATCTAGACAGGCTGAACCGCAGCCATCCTCACGTGAAGCTTGCCAGCCCGCAGCCATCAGCATTCACATTCTCTTGCCGGCCAAGCTGCTCCATCATCTCCTAGAAGCCCAGCAAGGAAGCAGAGAGAGAAAGCCGAGGACTCCACAGGCCTCTTCAGCTTAGAAGCAAGTTGACCCACCCTCAACTTCGGGTCGGTAGCCCCCAGAAGAAAAAGCAACCCGGTACAGGTAAGTCCTCAACGTACGACCACAATCGATCTCCAAAATTTACATTATGCTAAGCCAGGCATCTGTTTATTTATTTATTATTTATTTATTTTTCATATTTGTATACCGCCCTACTCCCGAAGGACTCAGGGCGGTGAACAGCCATAATAAATACAAATACATATAGAAGTTAAAAACTATAAAAAAAACTGTTAAGTGAATTTTGCCCCGTTTTTTGACGTCACTCCTCGGCCCAGTTGTTAAGTGAATCTGGCTTCCCCGTCGAGTTTGCATCTTAAGAAGGTCACAAAAGGGGATCGCATAGGACCCCGCCGCCGTCATAAATAACGAGTCCGTCGCCGAGCATCTGAATTCTGATCAGGTTAACCGCGGGCATACTGCAAGGGTCATGAGCGTGAAAAAAGCGATCACAAGTCACTTTTTTTCCCCCCCGGCGCCGTCGTCACTTTGAACGGTCACTAAACGAACTGTTGTAAGTCGGGGACGTTTGACCGTATTTTAAAGGGAGCAATAGAACCAAGGGGTATGAAGGGGGGGGCAAAGCACTCCTTTTCCCACCTTTAAAATTGCTTTTTAAAAAAAAAAAAAGAACCGTTGTAAATCGAGGACTAGCTGAACTTCTCCCAGAAACCTATTTAAGGGAAGGACCCCGGCTTAACTCCTATAAAAACCTCTGCAGAGGGCCAGCTGCCCAGCCCCGGCATGCTGTCCACCCCCCTCCCCCCAGCAAGAAGAAAACCCACTGAGAAGACAGAGTCACGATCCTCCCCGCTTGGATCGCCGCGGGGTCTCCCGTCCCCATGCCTCGACATTTCCCAAACCGGGGGGGGGGAGGGAACGAGGGCAACTCCCATTTCCCCATCATTTGGGGGGAGGAGGATTCTTCCCCTCAGTCGGGCCTGCACCGCCTCCCTAACCCCACGAGATGATGGTTCGGGCGGCACCCCCCCCCATCCTCCTCAGGCGGCGAGGCCTTCCCTCCTCCGTCCCCTCTCTCCCTCAGCCAGGCCACAGGGACCGTAGAGCTCCCGCTGCCAAGCGGCCGGGCTCGAGCTGCGAAGCCCCGGAGGGTTGGCGAGGGGACGGCCGCTGTTTCCAGCCCCGCCGGCGGTGGGTTTACCTGTCGCCCGGCGCGTCCCCTGTCCTGAGGTGCGGGCGTGCGCACGCGCACACGCCTCTCCGGCCTCGAGCCCCCGGCAAGACCCGTCGACACTCCCCGAGGCGGAAGTACGACCCGCCGCCACCCCCTCCTCTCTCAACGTACCCCTCTCCCCGTCCAACGCTTGACAGACGCGTCAAGCCGTCCAATCATCAGCGACGGAGCGACGTGACGTTCGAAGGACCCCCCCTCCTCCCCCCCTCACTCCGGGCGTGCCCGCCTCGCTCTCCTCCCGCAAGCGGGCCAATGGATCGCGAGGGAAGGGAAAGGGCGGGGATTATGCTAATCAAGAAGCCTGAGGTGCTGGAGTTCCACCCGAGCTTTCGCGCATTGTCTTGCGGACTCGACCTCAAGGCAGCTCTGCTCGGCCAATGGCGTTCTCCAGAAGGGGCGAGGCCATGCAAATGAGATGGGGGTAAAGTAATCCCGTCGAGCAGCTCTGGCGCGTCATAAACGGAATGCGGTCGGACCTCTCGTGATCCCCGAAAGCCTTTGGTGAAGAAAGCAGGCGCTGTGCCCCTTTTGCAGGCGTTTCATTTGATTGTTGATGTCCCATCACCATGACCAGATAGGCATCTTGTGGTTTACAGGAAACCTTCCTTCCACCAGGGATGCTCCAGGTGTGTTGGGACTACAACTCCCAGAATCCCTTGCTGGTATGGCCATCGATTGTGAGAGCTGTAATTCTAATATAGTTTGACTGACAACAGTTCGTTTAGTGACCATTCGAAGTTACAAGGGCACTGAAAAAAGTGATTTACCACAGTTTTTCACACTTACAACCTTGACAGTTGGCTCACATTTATAACGGTTGCAGTGTCCCGGGGTCATGTGATCCCCTTTTGCGACCTCCTGACAAGCAAAGTCAATGGGGAAGCTAGATTCACTTAACAACCGGGTTACTAATTTATCAACTGTGGTGATTCACTTAACCAATGTGACAAGAATCGTAAAATGGGGCCAGACTCAACACATTTCTCACTTAGCAACATAAATTCTGGGCCCAATTGTGGCCGTAGGTTGAGGACCACCTGTGTCACTTTGGCAGAAAGCTGACATAGACTGGGGATTTGTACTTGCGCCTTTGAACTTGGACAAAGAAATATAATTGTAATTGTAATTATAATTATGTGTGTAAACTATGTAATTGTAATTCATTGAACTAGTAAGCTATCCATAATTGTTTAGATTGAGTTACACACATTTTGTAACATTTGATTGCAAGAGCATTCTTAAATATCCATAGAAGAGAATATTTGCAGGTCAGGGTTGAATTGTGGGGTCCTTAGTGGTCTCTGAGCCTGATTGTCTTCTTGCAGACATTTCACTATCCAGCTATGTACATACATAGTCCTCGATTTATAACCACAATTGAGCCCAAAATTTATGTTGCTAAGTGAGACATTTGTTAAGGGAGTTGTGCCCTATTCTATGACTTTTCTTGCCACAATTGTTAAGTGAATCACTGCAATTCTTAGGGACACAGTTGTTAAGTGAATCTAGCTTCCTTCTTGTCAGAAGGTCGCAAAAGGGAATTTATTTATTTATTTATTTTATTAGTCATATTTCTATGCCGCCCACTCTCCAAGGACTCTGGGTGGCTTACACCAAAGACAGTATACTAAATAGCATATTGCACCCAACAATCTGGGTCCTCATTTTACCCACCTCGGAAGGATGGAAGGCTGAGTCAACCTTGAGCCAGTGAGATTTGATCCGCTGATCTGCTGAACTAGCAGTCAGCTGAAGTAGCTGCAGTACTGCACTCTAACCTCTGTGCCACCTCACATGACCACAAACCATTTCAATCATCAGAAATAGGAACTAGTTGCGAAGCATCCACATTTTGATCACGTGACTATGGGGTTACTGTAACATGTGAAAACCAGTCATAAGTCACTTTCTTCTGTGCTGGTGTAACTTTGGTCACTAAACGAATGGTTATAAGTCGAGGGTTATTTGTAACATGGTCAGTGCTTGAAAAGGGAGTAGGGTTTGCTCTCATTTTATATACTGGATATATTGTTGCAGTCCTCAACCCTCAAATGGGACTTTGCATCATGTATAGGCCCAGCCACTCCACTTTATGTTTTAAATGATGATTGGCATACTGCACTGAAAAGCCTAGATGGGATTCCTTCCAGAGCAATTCCAGAGAATTGGTGCCTTTACTTACCATACTTTTCAGAGTATAAGACATGCTTTTTTCCCCACTAAAAGAGGGTGAAAATTTGGGTGCGCCTTATACAGTGAAGGTAGCCCCTCCCACCCGCTGGCCATTTTCGGCCTCCGTGCGTCGCTGTTTTAGACCTGCTCCAGGCTGCAGGGATTACCACAGACCATTGCCAACTCTGTGCCTCAAGTTTTTGACCTCTGTGCCTCGTGTGTTTGGCCTCCGAACCAGGAGTGAAATCCAGCAGGTTCTGACAGGTTCTGGAGAACTGGTAGAGACATTTTGAGTAGTTCGGAGAACCAGTAGCGGAAATTTTGAGTAGTTCAGAGAACCGGCAAATACCACCTCTAGCTGGCCCCAAAGTGGGGTGGGAATGGAGATTTTGCAATATCCTTCCCCTGGAATGGGGTGGAAATGGAGATTTTGCAGTATCCTTCCCCTGCCATGCCCACCAAGCCACGCCCACAGAACTGGTAGTAAAAAAATTTGAATTTCACCACTGCTTTGAACGCTCCATTTTAGACCCGTTCCAGGCTGCGGGGATTGCCACAGCACATCGCCGCCGATCACTGCCTCTGTGTGTCACGTTTTCGGCCTCCACACGCCCCATTTTCAGCCTCCGCACGTCACGTTTTCTGGTGGTTCCATGCAGCGGGTATACTCACCTACTAAACTCAGTCAAATGATAGGAGAAAAACACCAAAGGGAGAATAGGGTCTGATTGTTCGCTTGCAAATATTTCATTACCCAGCTAGGTAACATCAGCTGTGCACTTGTCAGAAGTAGCACTGATAATATTACGTAGTTGGGTAATGAAATGTCTGCAAGCAAACAGCCAAATTCAGAGAGCATTGAGAAAGCCACAATTCAACCCTGAGCTACAGATAATCACTTCTATTGGCAAAGTAATCTTCAAAGAAAATCTATGTAGAGTTTTAAAGGACTGCTATCATAATCTGGAACTAAAATGTGCTATGACTGCACATAGTAGAGAAATACAGAAACTACAGTGATCTAGTGATGGTCAAGAGTTTTGCAGCGCCATTTAAAGGTTGTTATTAGAATTTTTGTCTCACAACAACCAGAACTGTGAACAAATAACAAACTGGGACTCTTATGATGTATCCAACTCAACTCAAAAAGTAGTCTGCAGGTAGCATTTTAGAATAATTAGAATGTCTATCTAGACATATTTCAAGGACTATTTCAAATCTACTATGCTGAATTCAGGTGCCATTCTATTGTTAGAAGAAATATCCTCTGGGTTCAGCTCCAAGCGGGGAAAAAGACACTGGAAACATGGAGACTGCTTGGAAAGATGGTTTAATGGTGGACAGGATCATATGGCTTGAGTTCCTGAACAGAAAAAGGGGCGAGATACAGCGACTCCCCGGGTTTTATGTTTTCTCTGGCTTTGAACTTCCTGGGGCCCCGAAAGAGTATCCTGATTGGTTGTCAGACTCCCAGGGGGTGGGGGTCTTAGCTAGCCTTGCTGGCTGATGTAATCTTCCCAGGTGCCATGTGGTGAGTTTCTGTCCTAGATGTGGACGTCCCATTGTGTTGCAGATGAAGGTCCATTGACAAAGATTGAGTTTCTGCCTCTGGCCCATTAACAAAAGGGTGGGGGCAGGAAGGTGGGAGCTGCTTTGTCTTTAAAACATGTTTCTCCATTTCTCAACCAGGGAAACATAATATTCTGCTTTTTTAATATTTCCTAAAATATTTTATTCTTCTAGGAAAAGGGTGGGTGCTAGCTTCCTACACTATGCTTGCATGAAGAATATATTTGGCTTCTAATCTGCCTAAAAAGATTGCTTGTCTTTTTTTTCTTACATCTTAATTGCTGCCTCCCCCACCCCCCACCCCCGTCATTAGACGTTCTTTGTATCTCGTTTACTTTTTCCTTGCCAGACTTTTTGATATGTTGCCAGTAAGAACGCTTTAACTTCATCTTGAGAATATTAATGGTTCTAGAAATTGGCCCTGGATTTTTGGGAAGCCATTAAAAAAATACAACCCAACCAGAGCAATTGAATTAAAGATGATAGGGGGAGGAATTTGGTTTTTTTTTTATTGAACGGTTTTCTTCATTTTATACCACATTTTCAATCTTTACAGCACTCCAGTACCAGTATCACTCATAAGTACAATTAGTTATTTTCATTGTTCTTCCTTACCATTTAAATACATATCTGTTCTATATATTGTGTCATTATTTGTAACTATATATATTACCGTTTAACCAGTGGTGAAATCCAATTTTTTTTACTACCAGTTCTGTGGGCGTGGCTTGGTGGGTGTGGGCGTGGCTTGGTGGGCGTGGCAGGGGAAGGATACTGCAAAATCTCCATTCTCTTCCCACTCCTGGGGGAAGGATATTGCAAAATCTCCATTCCCACCCCAGTCCAGGGGAAGGATATTACAAAATCTCCATTCCCACCCTACTCTCGGGCCAGCCAGAGATGGCATTTGCTGGTTCTCCAAACTACTCAATATTTCCACTACCGGTTCTCCAGAACCTGTCAGAACCTGCTGGATTTCACCCCTGCTTTTAACTTAAAAATACCTCTTAAATTATCTTTATGTTCTTATTCTTTACTTCTATTCTCTAACCAATTATACCATGTGTCCCAAATCAAATAATATTCCGTTTCTCCTCTTTCTTTTATTTCCATTGTTAGCCTGTCCATCTCCGCACATTCTAGCACCTTTTTTTATCACCATTCCATCTGAAGGAGTGCTCTCCAATTTTGTGCATATGTAATTCTGGCCACAGTTGTTATGTGCAGTATAATATATTGAATTTTCTTACAATAATTTCCTCTTACTATATCTAATAAAAATAATTCCGGTTTTAACTCAATTTGTTAAAAAAATAAAATAAATAAAATAAAGATGATTGTAGTAGCATAACATCACTCATCCATCCAGATTTTTCTCTATGTTTCTGAAGACAGAAATCCAAGGAGGTAGTAGTTAATCCAGCATACAACTCAACAAATCAGTTTGACTGAATGTATTTTAAACAAGAATAAAACAGACTTTATCCTATTAAGATTTCCTGATGGCAAATAACCAATTATGTCATGAGGCAATCAAAGATAATAAATATTCTGTTGAGTTCTACAGAATCTGTGACTGTATGTGTTGTAAACTTCCAATGAAAAGATAATAATTAAAAGTATAAAGAACAAAGGGTAATGTATGAGACAATATATCAACTTGATGGGGTTACTTTATACAAGGGAAAAAATATGAAGAGGCGTAGTCAATGAAATAGATTAGTTTAGGAATGGTTGTTTGGACAGAATGAATAACCATGGAACTTCAACGCAAATATATGAAGGAAAAGAGAATGTGTTTGAGTAAGGGGAAGATTGAGAATGTTATACATGTTATATAGAATGTTATACAGTCCTTGACTTATGACCACAATTGAACCCCAAATTTCTTTTGCTAAGCAAGACAATTGTTACGTGAGTTTTGCCCCATTTTACATTCTTTCGTGCCACAGTCATTAAGTGAACCACTGCAGTTGTTACGTCAGCAAAACGGTTATTAAGTGAATCTGGCTTCCCCATTGACTTTGCTTGTCCGAAGGTCACAAAAAGTGATCACATGACCCCGGGACACTGCAACCGTCACAAATATGAGTCAGTTGACAAGCGTCTGAATTTTGTGGGGATGCTGCAGCGGCCGTAAGTGTGAAAAACGGTCATAAGTCACTTGTTTCAGTGCCGTTGTAACTTTGAAAAGTCGCTAAATGAACTGTTATAAGTCAAGGACTGCCTGCAGTTGGATGGAGCTGATAAAACTTTAAAAATAGGCAAGTGGGAAATTTAAAGAGCAGAAGACAACACATTAAATTGTATATGGACATGACAGGAGCAACCATCCATGGTTAGCAAGCAGAGGAATGTTGGAGAAATACAAAGATTATTTAATATTTAACTGAACAACAGAGTTGGCAGGGACCTTGGAGGTCTTCTAGTCCAACCCACTTCTCAGGCAAGACATGGTTGTCCACTATCTTAAAAAACCCCAGTACTTTATCTCTGGTGAAATTCAAATTTTTTACTACCGATTCTGTGGGCGTGGCTTGGTGGGCGTGGCTTGGTGGGCGTGGTGTGGCTTGGTGGGCGTGGCAGGGGAAAGATACTGCAAAATCTCTATTCCCACCCCACTTCAGGGGAAGGATACTGCAAAATCCCCATTCCCTCCCCACTCCTGGGAGAAGGATATTGCAAAATCTCCATTCCCACCCCACTCTGGGACCAGCCAGACGTGGTATTTGCCAGTTCTCCGAACTGCTCAAAATTCCTGCTACCAGTTCTCCGAACTAATCAAAATTTCCGCTACTGGTTCTCCAGAACCTGTCCGAACCTGCTGGATTTCACCCCTGCTTTATGTTTCTTTCTAGTGTTCCTTTTTTCGTGCCGTATGTTCTTTTGGCTTACAATTTCTCACTCTCTTTTTTTTTTCTTTCTATTTTTGTTTTAAATATTACCCCTTTACAGTTTTGAAAAGAGACTGATAGGCCTCCCAACTTTGGTTAGATTCTTATGTTAGCCTCATTTAATTTCCTCTCCTTTGTTAATCAGTTACGATAAAAGAAATTTGAAGCAAGGAAGGGAGTAAGGACAGGAGAGGAGGCCCTTCATTAATATTCACGGTACCATCTCACAAGGTCAGTCTTAGTTTTGTCTGTGTGAGTTACTTCTCCAACATGGGAGGGGGGAAAAAAAGCTTTGAAACAGCACGATGGTTGTCAGGAGCAAAGGAAAATTTCTAGGAAGAAGCGGGACGTTAGCAGCATTAATTAAGCTGTTAAAAGCCAGGTCAGGTACCATGATAAAAAGAGGGGAAAAAAATTAGCTCATTAATGGGGTTCGGAAAAGGAAACTTGATAGCTAACATATAACATTGGGAAACTCTGGAATTTTCTTTGAATTTGCCCTCTTGGAGTGAAGAGAGAGTCAAATGTGGTTACACTTAATAAAACAGGTTATTATCTTGATTGTAGCCTTCTGTTGATGCAACTTATTAACTTATTATGTTAATGAGTTGCATTAACAGAAGGATACAATCAAAATCAAGTGAGGTACTCATACCACTCTATAAAGCCTTAGTAAGACCAGAGATGGGTTTCAGCAGGTTCTGACCAGTTCTGAAGAACCGGTAGCGGAAATTTTGAGTAGTTCGGAGAACCGGTAGTAAAAATTCTGACTGGCCCCGCCCCCATCTATTCTCTGCCTCCCAAGTCCCAGCTGATCGGGAGGAAATGGGGATTTTGCAGTAACCTTCCCCTGGAGTGGGGTGGGAATGGAGATTTTACAGTATTCTTCCCCGGCCACGCCCACCAAGCCATGCCATGTCCAACAAGCCACACCCACAGAACCAGTAGTAAAAATTTTTGAAACCCATCACTGAGTAAGACCAGTGGTGGGTTCCTCCCGGTTCGGTCCGGTTCGGTCGAGCCGGTAGCGGTGACGATATGACGTCACCGAACCGGTTCTCCCCCCCGCCCTCCCCCCCACCCACGTTATTCTTACCTTTTATTTGGTCCCACCCCCAATCTATTGCTGCCTCCCGAGTCCCAGCTGATGACTAGAGGGAAAAAAAACTGTTTAAACTCTTGCCCTGGGGCTTCAAAGGGCCGTCCTACAGCTGATCAGTGTTAAAAGAAAACAAATGAGTCGGGTCGTAAGTGCGAGGACCTTCCAGAAATGACTCTGACCAGCTAGCCGCGCCCACCTAGTCACATGACCTCCAAGCCACACCCACAAAATAAGCCACGCCCACAGAACCGGTAGTAAAAAAATTTAGAACCCACCCCTGAGTAAGACCATACCTAGAATACTGCATCCAGTTTTGGTCACCACACTATAAAAAAAGATGTTGAGACTCTAGAAAGAGTGCAGAGAAGAGTAACCAAGGTGATTAGGGGACTGGAGGCTAAAACATATGAAGAACGGTTGCAGTGGTGGGTTGCTCCTGGTTCTTTAGTACCGGTAGTAAAAGTGTCAGGAGGCTCCGCCCACTCACCTGGACATCATAATTGACGATCTGCGCATGCGCAAAAGCGTGCATGTGCTCCCATTGCGAACCAGTAGTAAGTAGAACCCACCCCTGCTGGGCATGGCTAGTCTAGTGAAGAGAAGGACCAGGGGAGACATGATAGCAGTCTTCCAATATTTGAGGGGCTGCCACAGAGAGGAAAAGGTCAGGCAATTTTCCAAGGCACCGGAAGGCCAGACAAGGAATAATGGATGGAAATTAATCAAGGAGAGATTCAACCTAGAATTAAGGAGGAACTTTCTGACAGTGAGAGCAATCAACCAATGGAACCAATGGAAGTTGCCTTCGGAGCTTCATCACTGGAGGCTTTCAAGAAGAGATTGGACTGCCATTTGTCAGAAACGGTGTAAGGTTCCCTGCTTGGATGGGGTGGGGGGTTGGACTAGATGACCTACAAGGTCCCTTGTTAATCTGTTCATTAACTGTATTTTTTGAAAGGAATTGGGAGTCCAACTGGTTCTACGGCTGGAAATTTTAGTCTCATTAAAACAAAAAAAAAAACCAAGTCCTGATCAACCAGAGTACAGCAGGATCCTAAAATACATGTGCAAACACCTCTTGTGTAAAATAGTTTGACGGCCTTCAAGTAATACAGGAATTGTTATTTTAAGAATGTTGATTCTGGCCCCTCCTTTCCAAATCACAGTGCAAATAGATGTGATTAGCTCTACAAGGTCAAGGTATGTCTATGAAAATATTTTTTAAAAAAATAGGATTTCAACACTTTTGCTCCAGGGCATGCTGAAATCCTGACAAATTGGATAATGTGCACTAAACCAGAAGTGGCAACTCTTCCATGGTGTAGGAGCTAACATCTAGGTTTGCAACATTCTCAAGATGTAAGGAGGGCCATCACGGTGATATCATTAAAGGGACCGTGAGCTTTATAAATAGTCCTTGACTTATGACCCTGTGGGGAGAAATATCCATCTGGTTCAGTTCCAAGCTGGGAGAAAGACACTGGAAACACGGAGGCTGATTGAAAAAATGGTTTATTGATGAAGCAGAACTACATGGGTTTGTGGTTCTGGGCAGCTGGCAAAATGGTGTTGAGAGGGTTTTTTTTTTTATACCTTCTTTGTCTTTGCACTTGAGCTTCCTGTTCCTGTGCAAGAACATGTATTCTATTGGCTGTTGTCAGATTCCTATGGGGTCATGTAGGGGTTATGTAGGGGTCATAGCTGGCTCTATAGGCAAAAAAGGAAATGCAAATCCTGTGTGTTTGTCTGAGCTCCCAGGTTTGGTTGAAGTTTGGACTGCTCTGGGGTGATGCAATTTGTGTTCTGAAAGGGTGTTGGACAATTCCTATTGTGGCTTAATGGCTTTGTCATGTGTTGGATCTTGAGTGAGGGTTAATCCTATCATTCTGCCTGTTTTCAGGCTTTGCTGCAACGAGTTTCAAAATATCCTGTCTTGAATGGATTACCAAATCTGCATTTCTAAATGCTGCCTCAACAGTTTCTGCTTGGTGGCCTTTAAGAAAAACTGGGTCTGCTTCCTGCCTCTAAAAAAATATGCCTCTTCATTTCTCATTTAGGGAAATATAATATTCTGCCTTTTTTTTTAAATATTCCTCAATATATTTCATTCTTCTAAGAGAGTGGGTGCTGACTTTCTACAACCCCAATTGAGTCCCAGATCTGTCGCTAAGTGTGACAATTGTTAAGAGTTGCTCCATTTTACGACCTTTCTTGCCACAGTTGTTAAGGGAATCACTGCAGTTGTTAAGTTAGTAACATGGTTGTTAAGTAGAATCTGGCTTCCCCAATGACTTTGCTGTCCAAGATTGCAAAAAATGACCCCAGGACATTGCATCCTACAATGGTCGTAAGTTAATAACACGGTTGTTAAGTGACTCTGGCTTCCTCCATTTATTTTGCTTGTCAGAAGATCGCAAAAGATAACTCCAGAACACTGCAATGGTCATAAATATGAGTCAGTTGTTAAGCATCTAAATTTTGATCACGTGACTATGGGGATGCTGCTAAGGTCCTACGTCAGTTTTTTCAGTGCCTTTATAACTTTGAACAGTCGCTAAATTGTTGTCAGTTGAGGACTATCTGTATTGGCATTTGCAAGTATTTTAAAAACAATAAAAACTAAGGGCCGCAATTTGCATTCCTTTTCCCAAGTTTAAAATTGCACTATTTTTTTTTAATGTACAATGTTAGCACCCACCCCTCTCCTAGGAAAATGAAATATTTTATGAAATATTAAAAGGGCAGAATATTTCCCCTAAAAGGAAGGCAGAAACTCAGCCCACACACACCTTTGTCAATGGGCCACTAAAGCCTGGGCCAGTCTATTCTACATAACAAAGATCTACCTCCTTCAGGCAGAGCCATAGTAGGAATTGTCCAAAGCCCTTTCATTACATCATCACCCAGCAAGGCTCAATCAAGCCTGGGACTCAAAAAGGACAACCTACAAAGTTACCCCTGCATGGCCCCATGGGAGTCTGACAACCAATCAGAATACAAGCTCAAATTCAAAAGCCCAGAGAGGGCATAAAACCCAGGCACTCTCAGCATCTCTTCCCTTTTTTTTCTTCTTCACCCAAGATCTTCAAGGCATGTGATTCTGTCCACCATTAAAAATATCTTTCCAAGCAGCCACCGTATTTCCAGTGTCTTTCTCCCCACTTGGAACTGAACCCAGAAGGATATTTCTTCCAACAACAACAAAAAAAAAAAAAAAACAGGCAGGGAAGGTATCATTTTAAAGATTAAGGGTCTTAAATGTATGAATTTAGAGCAGCTTTGCAAGAAATATCCTTCTGGGTTCAGTTCCAAGTGGGGAAAAAGACACTGGAAACATGGAGACTGCTTGGAAAGATGGTTTAATGGTGGACAGAATCACATGGTTTGAGTTCCTGAACAGAAAAGGGTCGAGATGCTTAGCGTGCCTTAGTTTTATGCCCTCTCTGCGCTTTGAACTTCCTGGGGCACAGGAAGAGTATCCTGATTGGTTGTCAGACTCCCAAGGGGTGGGGGTCTTAGCTAGCCTTGCTGGCTGATGTAATCTTCCCAGGTGCCATGTGGTGAGTTTCTGTTGCTAGATGGGTCCTATTGTGTTGCAGATGATGGTCCATTGACAAAGGTGGGGGGAATGAGTGAGCTTGGCTGAGGCCTTAATGGACCATTGACAAAGGTGGGGGGGAGGCAGAAAGCTGCTTTGTCTTTAAAAGATGTTTCTTCATTTCTCATCCAGGGAAGTATAATATTCTGCCTTTTTTAATATTTTCTAAAATATTTCATTCTTCTAGGAGAGGGGTGGGTGCTAACTTCCTACACCTGAACAACACATTAAGTTCAAAACATGGAAAAGCAAAAAAAAAAAGTTTTACACAAATAAATGTGATTTGGGGGGAAATGCCATTATATCAGATTTTTATCATGGTTTTAGAATTAGACTGTAGGTTAAAGACTGACATGGGTCTTTTGGAGTGGTGAGGTTGGTCTGGAAGGATCCTTACTGAACTCAGCAATGTGCCTGGAGTTTTCTTTTTCTTTTTTTTTTATGGTGTAATCCAGAAAACTGGTTCTGCTGCAGTTTTCACATAACTAGATCAATGGGATTAGAGCCTGGGCCATCAATATCTAGCTCTGTAACCCAGTCCCTGGAGCAGGTTTTGTCACTATTCAAAAACAAGTATTTGCATCAACGTCATCACCATGACAATCAAGATTTCAAAAATAAAAAGAATATATAATTTTATTTCAGAGATGGTTAGGAATTGTAAGATAGACAGGCATCTGTTAGAAGGGACTTTGGAAGTCTTCTAGCCCAGGGGTCTTTAAGATTTGTGGACTTCAACTCCCAGAATTCCTCAGCCAGCAAAGCTTTGCCAACCTTGGCAACTTTAAGATTTGTAGACTTCAACTCCAGCTGGCTGAATTCTGGGAGTTTAAGTCCACAAATCTTAAAGTTGCCAAGGTTAGAGACCCCTGTTCAGAGGTGGTATTCAGCCAGTTTGCATCGGTTTGCGCAAACCGTTGGCAGAAATTTTCCAAGGTTGCCGAACTGGTAGCGATGGCCAGCTGGCCACGCCCCCAAACCATTCCCCCAGTCGCCGCTCGCTCGCCCTGCCCGCCATGTTCGTCGTCACCATGTTCTACATGCATGCGCATCCCATTGTCTTGCAAGTCCAATGAGATGCGCATGTGCGAAGAACATGGCAGCGATGGCAGCAGCAGCTTTTTCCGTGACCACCAGTACTTTTCGGCAGCCTGCGGCTGGGAGGCTTCTTTGCCAACCGCTTTCCAGCAGCGGCGGCTGGCTGGGAGCCGCCGAAAACTCCGGTCAGTTTGTCTTCCGGACTCTGGACCAGCCGCCGCAGCCCGAACAAAGGGGCGGTGGTGGGGGAGGAAGCGGGGCTAGGGATGGGGCTGCTAAAGGAGGGGAAATGGGGGCAACTGTTGAAGGGAGGGCGGGGGTAGATAGATGGAAATGCCAAAGATTTTCCTACCTTTTCCTGTGGGCGTGGCTAGGTGGGGGTCATGTGACTGAGTGGGCGTGAGCATGAGTGTCGTCAAGTTGGCCACTCAGTCACATATCCCCTACCTAGCCACGCCCACAAACCGGTAGCGAAAATTTTTGAAACCCACCACTGTCCAATCTCCTGCTCAGACAGAAACCCTATACCGTTTCAGACACATGGTTATCCAATCTCCTCAGTGATGGAGCCTCCACAACTTCTGAAGGCAAAGCTTTCCCCTGGTTTATTGTTCTGTCAAGAAATTTCTCCTTAATTCCAGGCTGAATGAATGAATGAATGAATGAATAAAACTTTATTACAGTCCTCGACCAGCAATAGACATACAATAAATTAAAAATAATACTGACATTAATCATGAATAGTAATATCCCTGTTATGTAAATACATAATCTCAAATCGTTGGGGTCATTCCCTACTTTACATGAGTGGAGAGCCGATCAGTATGTGAGTAAATGCATTTTTCCAATAATTGTTATAGATATCTCCAAAAAAATTGGCACCAGTTGACATCTATAATTCTGTAACCAGTTTTTTTCTTGTGGACATTGCAGCGACACAGAATTTTGCCACTGCTTGCATGGTAGCCGGATTTGAGTCTTGGAGTAGAAAGCCTACATAAAAGTCATCTGTCCTCCCTGGCAATCTCTCTAGTAAGGGGAGAATATATATTGACCTACATACTCTGTATAACTCACAGTACAATAAAACATGTGAAATATCTTCGACTTCTCCTTTTCCACATATGCATACCCATTCTGCTATTGGTGTTCTCTTGTACCTACCCTGGAGAAGTGCTGAGGGGAGAATATTAAATCTGGCTCTGAAGAAAGCTATTCTTTGTTTTGGTCCTTAATTCTCCTTAATTCCAGGCTGCTTCTCTCGTCGATTAGTTTCCATCCGTTTGCTTCTTCTGCTTTCAGGGACTTTGGCAAATAGGTTGATACCACCCCCCTCCTCTCCTTTGTGGCAGCCCCTCAAATATTGGCAGCCCCCGAAATATGTGATGCACACACACACAAACACACACACACGGCTGGCTTTCAAGCTGAAGTTGTTCTATGTAAAAAATATTTATCTCTGCAAAAGATGCTGGGAAGTTGGGCTCACGCTGCGTTGAAGAAGATCCTGTGGGGAAAACTTTATAAATATTGCAAGTATTTTCACCTGGAGTTTTCATTGGCAGTTCTGAAGTCACAAAGTTCTCAGCAGTTGGTGAATATAACAAACTGAGTGGAGACAGGAAATTAAATCCCTACCTGCAAGATGATAACAAAGGTTGAACATCTAACTTGCTAAAACCCCAGTCATTGCCCATTCCTCTATACAACAGATTCTTAGTGATATAGTACAGTTGGTTCTCAATTTACAATAGTTCATTTAGCAACGGTTCAAAGTTACAACGGCACTGAAAAAAGTAACTTATGGCCTTAGCAGCATCCCCATAGTCACGTAATCAAAATTCAGATGCTTAACAACCAGTGGTGGGTTGCCCCCCAGTTCAGACCGGTTCACAAGAACCGGTAGTAAAGCTGATGGGAGGCCTGCCCATTGCCCCGGATGTCGGCATCGGCGATCTGCGCACGCGATCCCGTTGCAAACCGCTAGGAAAGGTAAGTAGAACCCACCCCTGTTAACAACTGACTCATATTTATGACCATTGCCTTGTCCTTGTCTTTTGCGACCTTCTGACAAGCAAAATCAATGGAGGAAGCCAGAGTCACTTAACTAATTTAACAACTGCAGTGATTCACTCAACAACTGTGGCAAGAAAGGTCGTAAGGTGGGACAAAGCTCACTTAAGAAATGTCTCACTTTAATTATTTAATTATACATATGATAACAGCAGCACAAATACTATACGCGCAACACTGGAAGAGTAGTGATATACCAACACCAGATAAAGTAATCAATAAAATTATGGAATGTGCGGAATTAGACTCACAAAGGAATTACAAAATAGGGAAGAACATGACTTTTACTTAGTATGGGAAAAGTGGTATAGTTGGTTGAAAGATAGGAAAGAGATGAAGCAATAGGAAGTAAACAAAATTACCAAATATAGTATGATGGAAACAAAGAACAGACATAGGTCAACAAAGATCAATAGTAGATAGACAAAAGGGAATGACCAAATAAGAAAGAGTCAAAATATAAAGAGAAATGTATATTACAGTTGCGACAAACTGGACATGTATTGAAATGGGTGTTTATATGTTTTTATGTTTTGTACGTTTCATTGTTCTGTTTAGTTTGTACTTATAAATAAAAATTGAAAAAAAAAAGAAAGAAATGTCTCACTTAACCACAGAAACTACGGGCTCACTGTGGTTGTAAATCGAAGACTACCTGTAATTTTTAACTCCAGTTGAACTGTTGATCTAACTTGGATTGATCATATGAGGCCAATTTGCATATTTGCCTAAGCCCAAATGAGTGATTCACTCATCTTTTAAAGCAACACTTTGGGAATTTAGGGTGGAGGATGTAAATAATAAAGTCCCACCTTAGTCATGAAAGCGGGTTGGGTGACTTTGGTCCAATCACCAGGAGTCGGTGAGTTCTAGTGCCGCTGCAGGCATGAAAGCCAGTTGGGTGACTTTGGGCCAGTCCCCTTCTTTCAGCACAGCCCATCTCACAGAGCTATTGCTATGGGGAAAATAGGAAGAGGTATCCCAAAGGTGCTTTTTCAGGAAACAACTGGCCTTTCTTGTTTTTTCTGTGAAGATGTTTGCATAGCACTTGGCGATGAACACACTCAAATGGTGTGGGAGTATGAACGCAGTTCCAGAAAAATTGAAAATTACAGGAACCATTTACACTACTCAAGTGACCCTGAGGACACAGATCAGAGGTGGGATGCTGCTGGTTCGGACCGGTTCACTTGAACCGGTAGTTCTGATTCTGCGCTAGCCCTGCCCCCGCCCATTTTTCAGGCTGTTTTTTACAGCCAAAATCGGCCTGAAAATGGCCCAAAAATGCCCACAAAAGAGGCTGTTTTTCGGACAGTTTTCAGGCTGTTTTTCGGGCAGTTTTCAGGCCTTTTTTCAGGCTGTTTTGAGGCCATTTTTCAGGTTGTTTCAGGCAATTTTTCTGGCCAAATTTGGCTCGAAAAATGGCCTGAAAACAGCCCCAAAAAGGCCCGAAAACAGCCCCAAAATGCCCAAAATTGCCCAAAAAACAGCTTACTCAGCTTCTCTTCTTCTTGCAGCCAGCTTTCCCATAGCTTGACGCAGTCTCTCTCCCTCTCTCCCTCTCTCTCTCTCTCTCTCTCTCTCACACACACACACACACACACACGTTGGATCTTTCTTTCCTTCCGCCCCCCCCACCAGAGACCCTTGAATTCCCTCCCCAACCATGCCTGTCCCATACAGGTACCACCCACACGAGTGACGTAGAGTTGGGCACGCCCACTCAGTCACATGACCCACACAGCCACACCCACCCAGCCAAGAATTGGTTGTTAAAAAATTTGGAACCCACCACTGACACAGATAAACCTCCAAGTGGCCTCAATGACTCTCTAAAAGGATGCAAATAACCAGCTGTCTGCAAGGAATATAAATCCTTCCGTTCCCCACCATCCAGTCAGAGCTGAAGAAGCTTCTTGGATGAGAAGCAAAAAGTCTTCAAAGAAAAAAAAATAAGAAAGTCCAGTTGCCTCCTGAAAAAGCACCTTTGGGACAACCATGACCTGGATGACTGAAAATCTACATAGACCTTGAGTATTAGGTATGTTCACTACCTTGAGCTATTTATAAAAACAAGGTGGGATTTTAAAAAATCAAAAATTGTGAAACAATTGCAAAACAAGTTTTGCCGCCCTTGATGACTTGTCTTACCACGGTTGTTAAGTGAATCATTGCAGTTTATTAGTTGTAACCTGGTTGTTAAGTGAATCTGTCTTCCCCGTTGGCTTTGCTTGTCAGACAGTCACCAAAAGGGGATCATATGACCAATATGAACCAATTGACAAGCATCTGAATTGTGGTCATGGCGATGTTGCAAAGGTTGTAACTATGAAAAACGGTAAAAAGTAACAGTAAGAGAGTTGGAAGGGACCTTGGAGGTCATCTAGTCCAACCCCCTGCTCACGCAGGAGACTTGTACTAGCGATTCGAACAGCCGAACTGCCGACCTTTCTGATCGACAAGCTCAGTATCTTAGCCACTGAGCCCCCTAGTCATGTCACATTTTTCAGTGCCGTTGTAACTTAGGACGGTCACTAAACAAACCGTTGTAAGTCAAGCACTACCTGCATATGAAAGAAAACTTGAAAAGACAGCTGTCTAACTAACTTCTTCTTAGGTAATTTTATCCCAATTCATTTCTTCAATTATTCAGAGGGATACTCTGCGAGTCTGCTCTTGTTAATGCTGCACCGGTTTATTTCCATTTAGCAGAGTCTATTTTTAACCCTCTAAAATACAGCCTTTGAATACTGAGTGCTGCTGCATTATTGGCAGGATAATTTGACTTTAAAATTCGTTTGGGTAACAGCATCCAAGTCTCGACTAGTAAAGGGAGACATCAGTTGCCAAGCTGTGCTTTCAAACTCTCCCACACAGATCCCAGGTTGAAGAAAAATCCAGGCCCTGGGCCTTAATTGCAGGTGGCAGTTGGGGAGAGAGGCAATAAGAAAATGGCAGTTCTTACATGTTCAAAACTCCCTCCTCTGACGTTGAAGAAGAAAAGCAATCGTGTATTAGAATCCAGTTTATGGCATGTGGCTCCAGAATGGACACCCTTCTCCAGAGGAATAAACATCAGATGAAATTAAGTATTGCCTACTTGTCTAAACACCAAGATAGGGAGGGAGGAAGGAGGGAGGGAGGGAGGGAGGGAGGGAGGGAAGGAAGGAAGGAAGGAAGGAAGGAAGGAAGGAAGGAAGGAAGGAAGGAAGGAAGGAAGGAAGGAAGGAAAAGAAAGAGCACGGGGCCCCGTTGCGAACTGGTAATAAAGGTAAGTAGAACCCACCCCTGAGCAAAATGTTTTCAATTGTAAGAAGAAATATCCTTCTGGGTTCAGCTCCAAGTGGGGAAAAAGACACTGGAAACATGGAGACTGCTTGGAAAGATGGTTTAATGGTGGACAGGATCACATGGTTTGAGTTCCTGAACAGAAAAGGGCCGAGATGCTGAGTGTGCCTTGGTTTTATACCCTCTCTGGCTTTGAACTTCCTTTCAAACTTCCTTTGAACTTGGTTGTCAGACTCCCAGGGGGTGGGGGTCTTAGCTAGCCTTGCTGGCTGACGTAATCGTCCCAGGTGCCAAGTGGTGAGTTTCTGTTGCTAGATGGGTCCTATTGTGTTGCAGATGATGGTCCATTGACAAAAGATTGAGTTTCTGCCTCTGGCCCATTGACAAAGGGTGGGGGCAGGAAGATGGGAGCTGCTTCATCTTTAAAACATGCTTCTCCATTTTTCATCCAGGAAAAAATAATATTCTACCTTTTTAATATTTCCTAAAATATTTCATTCTTCTAGGAAAGGGGTGGGTGCTAACTTCCTACACAAGGAAAGAAGAACCAAGCAAATCCAATTGCCTTTTGGAAAAAGCATCTTTGGGGCAACCATGATCTGGATAATTGAGAATCTCAGTAGTCTTTCACTTAGCCAGTCCCCCGGTCTCATCTGCTACTCTGTGTTTGACTGAAAAGTAATCTTGCTTTTGATTTTGCACTGTCATTTTATTCCAGGATTCTAGGACAGAAAGTGGCTGGTATCCCTATCTTTTGTGATAGAACAGAATTCTTTATTGGCCAAGTGTGATTGGACACATAAGGAATTTGTCTTCGGTGCATACGCTCTCAATGTACATAAACATATGTGATAAATCATGATCATAGTCATCATAAATACATTCAGCATGAATCATAAGATACAACCAGTAGTGGTTTTCACTTACCTTCGCTACCAGTTCGGGACTGTGAGCGTGATTGTGCATGCGTTCGCTTCTCTCTCGTGTAGCACTTCTGCGCATGCGCAGAGGATCCGTGATGACGTCTGGGTGGGTTGGCAGAACCTCCCGCCATTGCTACCGGTTTGCCCAAACCAGGACGAACCGGTAGAAACCCACCACTGGATACAACGCTTAGTGGTATTTAGATACTAAATAAGCAATCAAAATCATACTAGGAAACTAAATAAAACAATATAAATCATAAAGATACAAGCAACAAGGTTATAGTCATAAATAGAAAAGGAGATAGGTAATAGTGTTATGGAATGAAAGACTGAAAAACATTCCTGGGTCAGCCAGATACAGTTTATTGCGCAGGTTCAGAGTCAGATTTGTACCTGAAGTTCTGAACAAAGAAGAGCTCAGATACAACTGCTTTTATATGTTTCCAAGACAAAGGGTTTGGTGAGCTCATGCATTTTTCCATATATGGTTAACATACACTTGTTATATGATAACTGACACTTCCTAATTACTAAACCATTATTTTCTAGTTTATAAGATTATCTTTAGCTTAGACAACCTTCCTTGGTTCTGTAATTACTAATATGGGAGACTTATTGCTGTCCTTAGGCAATAAGTAACTCTTTGTAACATACATGTCTTTGTGTCTTTGACAGTGAGGCCCCTCAGATGTTTGCCATATGGCTGTCCTTCCGTGACAGCTAGGCCTCATCAGAAGATATATTACCAATAATGGGATTTAGCTGATTTTTAATATAATCTCCAAACAAGCACATTTCTCCCTTATAATAATGTGAATAGAGAGGGCCCTTTAGTGTTCATGTAATAAATAAAATTATACTTATACTTATGTAACTGACTCTGTATGATTCCTACTTTATTCACATTATTAGAAAGGATGAGAAGAAGAATAGTAATACAGTCTTAGTATTTAATAGTTAGTAAATAATGTTCTCTGAATTATTATTTTTTTCTTTTCTAAAATTGGAGGAAAGTTAGTGGTCAGATTTGCAGATACCCTGACCCTGACCCCATTTTAAGAATTGCAGTAATTTGGGTTCAATTTTCCAGTAATTTTGCCTGCTTTCTGTTAAGGCTGCTGGAGGGATGAAGAATGATGGGGCACAGGAAGATGAACCAGAATTAAAATGCAATTAAAGAAAGAAAAAAAAAAAAGAGCCGGATTTCAAACCAGAAACAATATCAAACATGCCATATACTTTAAAAAAAGATCAAAGGCGAAACAAGATTGATTTGGGGAGAGTAATGCAAAGATAAAGGGAGAGCTTGAGTAATTTTCCAATAAATATAATGTCTATATTTTACTATAACTTCCTCCCATATCAACCTGTAATGATACATGATATTAGCCTGGCTTAATACTCTTCTGAAACTTGATCTAAGGCCTTTGAAAAAATAATAATAATAAAGCTTTTCAAAGGATGCTCTTCATCTTATATCTAATGCATTTATTGGGATACAGGGGAACCAGAAACTTCAAAAGCATAACTGTTTAGAGCAGTTGTTTCACAACCTTGGCAACTTCAAGATGGGTGGACTTCAACTCCCAGAGTTCCCCAGCCAGTTTGCTCAACCAAACTCAAAGAGTACCAAGGACCCCCAACCTCAGCTACAAATACTCTCTTTCTATTGGTTCGTCTGTGATGACACTTTTTCTCGGTTGCTCTATACTGGTACAGGTAGTCCTTGACTTACAACAGTTCATTCAGTGCCACTGAAGTGACAACGGCACTGAAAAAAGCGAGTTATGACCAGGGGTGGAATTCAGAAATTTTAGCAGCCAGTTCTCTGCCCGGTTGCTGGGTGGGCGTGGCCATGGTGGGTGTGGCCTAATTGGCCTCCTGTATTACCGGGGGGGTGCGTTTTCGCCCTCCCCAGACTCCGGAGTCTTTTCTCAAGCCTCTGGGAGGGCAAAAATGGCCTCCCCCGGGCTCCGGAGGCCAGAAACAGGCCCATTTCGGAACTTCCGGTAGGCCCGTTTTTCGCCCATCCAGAGCCTCCGCACAGGCCCTGCACTTACCTGGCATCCAAAACAGGCTGCATGGAGACTCATGGGAGGGGCGAGGCAGGGTTGGCGGGGCCAGCCAGTCCATGCAACAACTGGTTCGGCGAACCAGATTAAAATTAACAGCTGGTTTGCCCAAACCGGTCAGAACCAACTGAATCCCTGGTTATGACTGTTTTTCACACTTACGACCATTGCAGCCGTCCCTATGATCACGTGATCCCCTTTGGCGACCTTCTGACAAGCAAAAAACAATGGGGAAGCCAGATTCAGTTAACGACCATGTTACTAACTTAACCACTTCAGTGATTCCCTTAACAAATGAGGCAAGAGAAGTCACAAAATGGGGAAAAACTCATTAAGACATTTCTTACATAGCAACATAAATTTGGGGATCAGTTGTGGCCGTACATTGAGGACTACCTGTAGTCCTTGACTTACAACCATTTATTTAGTGACCAACATTACAAATTGGGAAAAAAATTGACTTCTGACTGGTTTTTACCCTTATGACCACTGCAGCATCCCCAGGGTCATGTGATCAAAATTTGGGCGCTTGGCAACCGGCATTTATTTATGATGGTTACACTGTCCCGGGGTTCATCTGATCACCATTTGCATCCTTCCCAGACGGCTTCTGACAAGCAAAGTCAATGAGGGAAGCTAGGTTCGCTTAACAACCGCATGATTCGCTTAACCACTGTATCAGAAAAGGTCGTAAAATAGGGCACAACTCACTTAACAACTGTCTTGCTTAGCAACAGAAATATTGGGTGCAATTGTGGTCACAAGTCAAGGACTACCTATATATTTAATGTTGTACTATTTTGTACTTGAATATAGAATACAGAATAACGGAGTTGGAGGGGACCTTGAAGTTCTTCGAGTCCAATCCCTTACTCAAGCAGGAAACCCTATACCTGTATATCTATATCTAACAAATGGTTGTCCAATCTCTTCTTAAAAACTTCCAGTGTTGGAGCATCCACAATTTCTGGAGGCAGGTCGTTCCACTGATTAATGGTTCTAAGTATAGGAAATTTCTCTTACTTCTAGGTTGCTTCTCTCCTTGATTAGTTTCCACCCATTGCTTCTTGTCCTACCATCAGGTGCTCTAGAGAATAGCTTGACTCCCTCTTCTTTGTGGCAAACCCCTGAGATATGGAACACTGCTATCATGTCACCCCTGGTCAGTGGTGGGATTCAAAAATTTTCACTACCGGTTCTGTGGGTGTGGCTTGGTGGGCGTGGCGTAGCTTGGTGGGCGTGGCTTGGTGGGCATGGCAGGGGAAGGATACTGTAAAACAGTGGTCCCCAACCTTTTTATCGCCGCGGCCCGCTGAGCGCGCGCAGGGGTGGGAGCACGGCCCAGGAGCTTTTGCGCACGGCCCATTGCGCACGGCCCAGGAGCCTTTGCGCTGCAGCGTTCATGTCCCCTGGCCGCTGCGCGGCCCGGTGCCAGGTACTCCACGGCCCGGCACCGGTCCGCGGACCGGGGGTTGGGGACCACTGCTGTAAAATCTCCGTTCCCTCCCAATCGGCTGGGACTCGGGAGGCAGAGAATAGATGCGGGCAGGGCCAGTCAGAGGTGGTATTTACCGGTTCTCCAGAACTGGTCAGAACCTGCTGAATGCCACTTTTCTCCCGGTCCTTCTTTTCCTTAAACTAGGCATACCCAATTCCAATAACTGTTCTTTATATGTTTTAACCTCCAGTTCCCTAATTATAGTTGCTGCTCTTCTCTACACTCTTTCTAGAACCTCACTCTAGAACTGCTTTTAATTGTTTCCTGGTTGTTCACTGCCCAGAGTCATTTGTTTGAGATGGACAGCTGTAGAAATTGAATACATAAACAAATAGTTTTGCTTGATTTCTGATGGTTTGAGGGCTGGAAGTCTTGCAGTCTTCCAGATGTCATGCTTCTAATTACTGAAAAAAATGTTTCTGTCGGTTCGGCAGGAGAGGAGGACATCAAATCCGTGGAGGATTTCTGTATCAAGATTTTGCTGCTTCCATGATGATTGCAACTACTTTCAAGTCGCCTGGGAATTCAAGAGTCGGTTGGTGAGACGAGCGTAACTTGGTATTAGGATAATCCATTTCTCCCGAGAGAATCAATCACGTCTGTTGACAATCTTTTATGTCTCTTGTATTTCCAGGAGATGAACTATTCTGTATCGACACACCATCGAGAGACGCTGGGGAAAAAAATAGGTTTGTGTTATGTGTTGCACAGAGCTGTAAAATCCGATTTGCAAGGTCAATAAATTCCTCCAATATGAATCTGACCCAAACTTAATTCATTTTTTGCAGGGTTTTGTTTTTCCCAATGCAAATGAACTTTTGAGATGTCATTAGGTTTAACAATATGTGTATTTAGATACTATTGCTTCAACTTTTATATGCTCATAGATCCGATATATAAGTAGTCCTCTATTTACGACTGTTGGTTTAGTGACTGTCCGGAGTTATAATGGCTCTGAAAAAGTGACCATTTTTCATGGTCACGACTGTTGTAGTCTCTCTGTGATCACATGATCAAAAGTCAGACTATATCCATGTAAAATTATGATTCTTGGCTTGAAAACAATCTCCTGTATGATTATTATCCCATCCAGCCTAAGGTAAGAAGGGAGAGCCCAGGAATTTTAAAGCTACCAGCAACAATAAGCAGCTCTAACAATATCTTCTCTACAGCATAGTGATCAAGACAATTGTTAAAGCAAATTTGTTGACTGACGATTACAGTAAAAAGCCAATAATGTTCAGAAGGTAAGGCAAGGATTATAAGTACATTCAAAGAAAATGAAAGTTTCCAAAACAAAATGCAGGATCAGTCCAAGAGTCAAGAACCAATTTTCCAGAGAGCAGAAAACCAGGACCATAATGAAGATTGAGGTAGGAGACGACCAGGCTGAACCCCCTGTAAGAACCCTAAGACCAGCCATTGACTGACGTCCATTGACTCTTATCTATTCTCACCTATTCTCCTTGACTGTTCGTAGTGCAGATTCTTGTGTATAGGTAGCATGAAAGTTGTAATACTTTTGTTGGAAGAAATGTCTTTCTGGGTTCAGTTCCAAGTGGGGGGGAAAGACACTGGATTCATGGAAATAAGTTGCTTGAAAAGAAGGTTTATTGATGAACAGGATCACATGGCTTGAGATCCTGGGCAGAAAAAGGGACAGAGATGCTGAGAGTGCCTGGGTTTTATGCCCTCTGTTGGGCGTGAGCTTAAATGGACTCCAGAGGATGGTAGAGGACAGAAAGGCCTGGAGGAACATTGTCCATGGGACTTCGCAACTAACAACAAAAGAATAGGATAGGATAGGATAGGATAGGAGAGGAGAGGAGAGGAGAGGAGAGGAGAACAGAACAGAACAGAACAGAACAGAACAGAACAGAACAGAAGAAAGAACAGAACAGAACAGAATAGAATAGAATAGAGCTGGAAGGGATCTTGGAGGTCTTCTAGTCCAGCCCGCTTCCTCAAGCAAGAGAATCCATACCATTTCAGACAAACGGTTGTCCAATCTCTTCTTAAAAACCTCCAGTGATGGAGGGCCCACAATTTCTGGAGGCAAGCTGTTCCACTGGTTAATTGTCCTCACTGGCAGGAAATTTCTCTTTAATTCCAGGTTGCTTCTCTCCTTGATTAGTTTCCACCCATTGTTTCTTGTCTTGCCCTCAGGTGCTTTGGAGAATAATTTGATCCCCCTCTTCTTTGTGGCAGCCTCTCAAATACTGGGATACTGCTATCAAGGCACCCCTAATTCTTCTTTTCTTTAGACTCTTCTGAATTACCTTCGTAGCTCTGGAGTACAGGTCATCCTCGACTTACAATAGTTCATTCAGTGACCATTCAAAGTTACGACGACACTGAAAAAAAGTGACTTATGACCATTTTTCACACTTACGACCGTTGCAGCCATCTCCTTGGTTATGTGATCAAAATTCAGACACAACTGATTCATATTTATGACCGTTGCAATGTCTGGGATCATGTGATCACTTTTTGCAACCTTCTGACAAGCAAAATCAATGAGAAAGCCAGATTCACTTAACCGTGTGTCACTGTAACTAATTGCAGCAAGGAAGGTCACAAAACGGGGCAACATTCACTTAACGTCTGTCTTGCTTAGCAACAGAAATGTTGGGCTCAATTGTGGCCGTAAGTTGAGGACTATCTGTAGAGCTTGCTCAAGGAATCCCTAACTAAATTGTTAGCTAGTATGGAATGTAGTTAGGCTGCTAACATACCATGAGATGTTCAAGGCTGGCTGGAAACTTCCACTTTATTTTTCCACAATGTTCTACCTACTTTTGCTGTCTTTCTCTTTCTTTTTAAGTTGATACAATAAGGATTTGGAGGGACGTGGTGGCTCAGTGGCTAAGACGCTGAGTTTGTCGATCGAAAGGTCGGCAGTTCAGTGGTTCGAATCCTTAGTGCTGCGTAACGGAGTGAGCTCCCGTTACTTGTCCCAGCTTCTGCCAACCTAGCAGTTCGAAAGCACATAAAAAATGCAAGTAGAAAAATAGGGATTACCTTTGGTGGGAAGGTAATAGCGTTCCGTGCGCCTTTGGCGTTGAGTCATGCCGGCCACATGACCATGGAGACAGCGCTGGCTCTTCAGCTTTGAAACGGTGATAAGCACCGCCCCCTAGAGTCAGGAACGACTAGCACATATGTGCGAGGAGAACCTTTACCTTTTTAATAAGGATTTAATTCCTGATTCTGCTGCTTTTTAATTATTTTAATCATGGCTAGATTAACACACACATCCACAGTATTTAGATTTCAGCATATTCATTTTTTTCTCCCCTTTTTGCTAAGCATTGTTGTAGCTATTTGCTGGCTGACAAGATATAAATAATAATACATATAGAAAATAGTTACATAACATCACCAATTGCCTTTTGGGATAGAACATCTGGCGTCTGAGCTTGCTGTAATGGTGTATAAAATACATTGCATATGTCCTTGAAAAAGTAGTTCACATGTGTCCTTGTGATGAAGCAATATTATTTATCCCCAAGAGAAATTTCAGAGGAAAAAGAGATAAATCATTTGCACAAACTGTTCTGAAATATTTGGAGATCACGGATGATAAAGGAAATTTGTTTCCTGCCGTAGGAGGAAATTTCAAGAAATGTTGTTTCTATCAAGCGTCAGGAAGAATGACTGAAATAGGTAGGCTGGATTATTAGCTGTTCAGTAGCAACACACGGTGATGAGAAATAATTTGCTTAGCCCTGTTTGTTGAACAAGCTACTGTGGGTCCAGGGATGGGCTTCAAAAATTTTAGTAAGGGGTTCTCTGCCAGGTTGCTGGATGGGCATGGCCATGGTGGGCGTGACCTAGTCAGCTTCCTGCACCACGGCAAGGGGGGGCATTTTTGCCCTCCCCAGGCTCCAGAGGCTTCTCTCTGTCAGAGGCAATTAGCCCCTTTACCTTCCTGGGGTAATTGCCTGGATCGTGGCATTTTCCTTGTGTATACTTTTGAAAAATAAAACCGGAATACATCTTCTAATTAAACTCATATTTATTGTAAAGAAGAAAATAAAACATCTTACTAATCTAAATAATTAAATTGTTACATTTTGGTAAAGTTCCTACTATATCTCTGCCGCCGGACTTCTCTTGACAAGAGAACAAAGAAAAGTGTGAAGTAGAAAGAAAGGAATGCGGATATACGTAGTTAGCTTACTGATAACAAAATTGGCAAGCTACGGAAAGTCTGACAGTCCAGAAATAATGAGCTCAGCAGGTAACTACAAAAATGCAGTGACACCCTCGAGCCTCCAGGAGGGCGAAAACAGCCTCCCCAGGCTCCAGAGGCTGTCTTCCCAAACTTCCGTTTTGCGCCCTCCCCAAGCCTCCGTGCACTCCCTGCACTAACCTGCATCCAAAATGGGTCACGTGGGGACTCCTGGGAGGGAGTGGGCAGGGCCAGTCAGGAGTGGGATTTGGGGGTTCTCTGAACTGCACAGAATCTTAGCTAGAGGTTCTCCCGAATCCCTGCGAACCCCCAGCAGCAGTGGTGAAATCCAATTTTTTTTACTACTGGTTCTGTGGGTGTGGCTTGGTGGGTGGGTGTGGTGTGGTGTGGCTTGTTGGGCATGGCAGGGGAAGGATCCTGCAAAATCTCCATTCCCACCCCACTCCAGGGGAAGAATACTGCAAAATCCCCATTCCCTCTCCACTTCTGGATGAAGGATATTGCAAAATCTCCATTCCCACCCCACTCTGGGGCCACCCAGAGGTGGTATTTGCTGGTTCTTGAACTACTCACAATTTCCGCTGCTGGTTCTCTGAACTGCTCAAAATTTCCGCTGTCGGTTCTCCAGAACTTGTCAGAACCTGCTGGATTTCATCCCTGCCCAGCAGCCCACCCCTGTGTGGGCCCCAAATCATGCTAAGACACAAATCATGTTTCATAAATCATAATGGTTTGGTTTGCCCAATGCTTCTATCAAACCAAAGAAAGCATGCTATGCTTTAATGCACTCTTACGAACTAGGCTATGTATTAATCCATAATGCTTGTGTTTGGTCTTAATTATCAGTTGGTTGAGCTCTTCCTTCCTATAAGCCAGAGATCTGCAACCTTAAATACTCAAAGAGCCATTTGGACCCATTTCCCACAGAAAAGAAAACACCGGGAGCCACAAAACCTGGGTGGCGTGGCTTCCCCAGTCACATGACCCCCCCAGCCACGCCCACCCAGCCGGTCATTAGGGCAGAGAACCAGTTGTTAAAAAACACCGGGAACCACAAAATCTCTCTCTCCTCTTCCTCCCTCTCTCCCCCCTCCCTCCCTCTCTGTATCTCTCTACGTCTCTCTCTTTCCTCCTCTCTCTGTATCTCTCTGTCTCTGTCCTGGCCGCTTCTCCCATCCCCCATTGTCCTTACTTTCTCAGGCCAGGCAAGGAGTGACTGGGAGGGGAGGGCGAGGGGCGGGCCAGCCAGTGGTGGGATCACCTGACAGGGAGCCACAGCAGAGGGCCCAAAGAGCTGCATGCGGCTCCAGAGCTGCAGGTTGCTGACCCCTGCTATAAACCATGGTTTATTGGATTAATGTACCCACTGAATTTCTTGTGATTTAGTAAAAAAAATAATAATGGCTGTTTAAAAAAATGATCCCAGATATTGATATTGAAATGGGTGGGAATTTAATTCTGATTGGAAATCTGACTTAAAATGCTTAGCCTAATGATACAGGATTAATTGGATTCTTGCTTCCATTTTTTTTCACTTTAAAAGATTGCACGAAATCAAACATTTTTACATACTAAAGCTGGATGTTAGTTCGGTATCAAAGGACTGCAGTGTTATTTTTTTGCTTATATGGAGATGAGATGTGATATCGGACATAATTTACTTTGTCATCAGATGGTGCTCTATGTATCTATGGCTGTCCTATGTAGAAAGATAAAATAAGGTCAGAAAATAGAGGTCCAGCTGAATGACACATTTGCGGTTTCAGTTTGACAAGGCATCTTCTGTGATACAAAATATTAATACTCTGGTTTAAATGCAGACATACAGTAGTGGCCAAAATTGTGAAAATCTTTTGGGAAAAGTGTATTTTTTAGGTTTGATGGCTAATAATACCAGGGTTTTTTTGGAGTGTCAAGATAATCATATTCCACTGCTGGAATGGCCTGGGAATAGCCCAGACATTAACCCAATTGAAAATCTATGGAGCCGACTAAAGAAACTTGTTAGTCAGAAGCGACCCAGCAATAAAACCCAGTTAATAGAAGCCATCATTCCATCTTGGTTTCACATTATAAGAGCTGTCTGGTTCACTCCATGGGAAGACGTTGTAAGGCCGTAATTCATGCTAAAGGTTACCCAACTAAGTATTATCTGACATGGTGATAATTTTTGTATATTTTGTTTTTTCTATGGTGATAATTTTTGTATATGTCATTTTTTCTACGTGCTTCACTTTTCTTTTTTATTTGCACTGCATGCAAGCGTGTAAAGCCCCATCTGTGCACGTGTGGGATCTAGGCAGCATGTGAAACCACACCCCTCCAGTTCACTGAAAAACCGTCCTTCACAGAACCCATCCCTGGGGCGCAAAAAGTTAGGGGCTGCTGTTCTAGTAGATGGACAGCTCTATGTTTAATCCTAATCCTGCTCAATGGGGTTAGACAAGAGAATAAATTTACATTTCTCTTTCTGCCCGGACCAAATAGGAAGAACAGAATGTTTCCATATGAAATTCTTCTCTTTTCTTTAAGTGTTCATCTGTGCCCCATCAACTGCTAACTTTTCTCCTGTTCTTTCTATTCCTTCCCCCACCTTTGATCCAGCATATTGATGCTTCCTTCCCTGTCTCTTCTTCAGACCACCTAGCCCTTGGGTCTTACTTGAAGGGCTTAATTCCCCCCCCCCACCTTTGATGAGAGTCAAACATCAAAAGAGAATCTGAATAAATGAGGAATCAATAAGAGCAATCCAAAGAGAAAAGCCAGAGCTTTTGTGTAGCTAGGGAAGGAGTGGATGAGGCTTTTGCATTAACAGAAATAGCCAGGAACTCATCCCAAGTAATTATGGCCTCCTGCCTGTCTCCTCATTGAATAGACAGATCCAAAGCTGAACATCTTGGTCGTTAGCTGGCAGACAAGTGGCTTCAATTAAAAAATCTGTTAGGGAAATCAGGGTGAGGAATAGCTAAATCCTTGCCTACTGGATATGTTTGCTCTACTCCTCTGCTGCCCCAGCTCTACCTTGAATCAAGGGATTACAGGGTCGTAAAAAGGGAGGGTTTCTTATGGAGAGGTGGTTAGTTAGTTAGTTAGTTAGTTAGTTAGTTAGTTAGTTAGTTAGTTAGTTTATTATATTTGTATACCACCCTTCTCCCGAGGGACTCAGGACGGTGAACAGCCATGGTAAAAACAATGTACAACAAAAATTAAAAGCTTATTAAAATAATTCAATCATTCGGCTAAATTTAAAACATCCAACCAAGATCATTTTAAAACCCCTATCAAAACCCAATTTAAAAAATCTTTATCCTGTCAGTCCAGCTTGCTGGAATAATAGGGTCTTCAGAGCGCGACGGAAGGCACGGAGGTCGGAGATCCTTCGTATGTCCGGGGGCAGTTCATTCCATAGGGCCAGGGCCCCCACAGAGAAGGCTCTCCCCCTGGGGGTCGCCAGCCTACACTGTTTGGCTGATGGCACCCTGAGGAGGCCCTCTCTGTGGGAGCGTATTGGTCGGTGGGAGGCAATTGATGGCAGAATGCGGTCCTGTAGATAACCAGGTCCTAAGCCATGGAGCGCTTTAAAGGTGGTAACCAACACCTTGAAGCGCACCCGGAAGACCACCGGTTCTCAGCGGTTAAAGATGCTGGGCTTGTCAGCTGGAAAATGACAGCCCAGTTTCGAGATCTAAGTGCTAAACAATGGGGTGAGCTCCTGTTACTTCTCCCAGCTTGCTGCCCACCTAGCAGTTCAAAAGCATGCAAATGCAAGTAGATAAATAGGTACCACTTCAGTGGGAAGATAACAGAGTTCTAGGCGCCTTTGGTGTTTAGCCAGACTGGCCACATGACCACAGACAATGTCTTTAGACAGTGCTGGCTCCCTCAGCTAAGAAACAGAGATGAGTACCACACCCTAGAGTCGGACATGACAGGGAAACCTTCACCTAAAAAGATATAGATGGTTGAAGACCAGTGGCGAGATTTCACCTCTGGAAGAAGGACTTGAACATCTCAATCACGTGGGCTTGGGAATGAGGCTGGGTTTCCTAAAATGCAACATCTTTTTCATTTCCCAACTCATCCTGCAACACAATCTGGGACATTAGAGCCCAGAGTACCAGCTTCTTGGAGATACAGTTACTGGAATATTTTATGAAAGGTATTTCTGAGTTCCGATCAAGCAAACAAACAGGCAATGGCATCAATCAAGTTCCTTATTCTGCTTCCAAGAACAATGACAGCAAGCTGTTAGGTGGGTGGCCACAAAGGACCCCTCCGTCCAGAACAGTTTATATACATTACAATCACCCCATGCTATAGAATACTACCCCCTTACTCAGTAACACATTTCATTTCTCACATCATTCCAAATAAAGAACTTTCTTCCTTGCCAGGACTTCTAAGATTTCTGAGAATAATTAAAGAGAACCCTCCAGATGTTCTATCTATCTATCTATCTATCTATCTATCTATCTATCTATCTATCTATCTATCTATCTATCTCTATCTCTATCTCTATCTCTATCTCTCTCTATCTCTCTCTATCTCTCTATCTCTCTATCTATATATATATATAAAAAATGTTTTTCTATCGAAGCACCTGGTCTACCCCAATATGTGGGAGGGAGCATACTGCTTCCCTTTCGCCTTTCAGCTCGAATCTCCAGTCCAGGAGTCCTCAAGCAGTTGCATTCACGACAAACCATTTTATACCAAATTTATATTTCGCTGATAAATAAATAAAGGGAGACTACTATAGATCTATTTCAAGCTATTTAGCTCTCATCAGCTAGTTCGAATCCGAGTAAGGGTATGGTTAGCTGATGAGAGCTAAATAGCTTGAAATAGATCTATACTAGTCTCCCTTTATTTATTTATCAGCGAAATATATATATATATATATATATATATATATATATATATATATATACATACATACATACATACATACATACATACATACATACATACATCCCATTTTTATTGTTTTATAAATGACTCAAGGCAGTGAACATATCTAATACTCTTTTTCCTTCCTAGTTTCCCCACAACAACAACCTTGTGAGGTGGGTTGGGCTGAGAGAGAGGGATTGGCCCACAGTCACCCAGCTGGCTTTCATACTTAAGGCAGGACTAGAACTCACCATCTCCTGATGATTGGCCCAAAGTCACCTGGCTGGATCTCCTGCCTAAGATGGGACTACAACTCACAGTCTCCTGGTGATTGGCCCAAAGTTACCCAGCCAGATTTCTTGCCTGAGGCGGGGCTAGAACTCACAGTCTCCTGGTGATTGTCACCTGGTTGGCTTATTACTACCCTGGGTAAACTACTTTGAAGGTCTGCAAACAGTGATGTTTAAGACAGCCGTCTAACAGTGGTGGGTTCCTCCCAGTTCGGCCCGGTTCTCCCGAGCTGGTAGCAGTGACGATATGACGTCACCGAACCGGTTCTGCCCCCCCATGCTCCCTCCCGTGCCCACCCAACCCCTGTGTTATTCTTACCTTTTATTTGGCCCCACCCCCAATCTATTGCTGCCTCCTGAGTCCCAGCTGACGGCTAGAGGGAAAAAAACTGTTTAAACTCTTGCCGCGGGGCTTCAAAGGGCCGCCCTACAGCTGATCAGTGTTAAAAAAAAACAAATGAGTAGACCAGTGCCTGCAAAAATACATGAGTAGATCAGTGCCTGCAAAAAATAAATGGGTAGTTCAGTACAGCTCTGCAAGCAGGTAAAAGCCTGATAGACCAGTACCTCTGCTAAATCCTAAATAATTGTCACATGACCATCAATCCACGCCCACAAAATAAGCCACGCCCACAGAACCGGTAGTAAAAAAATTTAGAACCCACCCCTGCCGTCTAATATTAAAATATAAAACAAAAGGGAACATCATTCCCAAGCCTTATTAAGTGTAAATACTGAAATAAAATATTCTAATACCACAGTATAAAAAAATACTTTACTGCATTACTTATTGTTCTGCATCTGCACCATGCTTACTGCAAGCAATACGAGTGTAAAAAATGTGTGTTACCCATCGCACTCGCCCTTGTTGTGAAGGCTGAGAGAGAAAAGGATGGAGGAAGAAATGTCAAATAAGAAAAAATATTATTTTTTGTGGGGGCAGAGATTTATTCTCTGTAAACCCACACGCCCTCTGCATTGGAGTCACTATTTAAATCTAATAATTCATCAGCAAAGGCAAAGGGACTTTGATCATCATCATCATCATCCCCTTTGTTTATCATCCTTTTACGCAGATATCTCTATGATTATGTATGCTAATTTATGGAAGCTATGCCTTTGTACAGTTCTGTCAAGGAGCTTGGTTTAAGGACAGATCACCTCCTGCTCATAGCATCACCATCGATCCTGAGACCATTAAAACATGATCTTCTAAGCATGATGAAAGAGGCAGCTGAACTTTCTATATTCCTAAATGCTTCAACAGCTGCTGAAAGGAACGGAGTGACTTTTGCTTTATGCAGAGAGCACAAGCTGAACCTAAGAGAAGATTTCTTTTATACTCAGATGGGGGAAAAAAAATAACACTCTCTTTTTATTATTGAAAATAACTAGATAGGTAGCAGTTTGGATAATGGGAGAGATGGGTTTCACATAATGTTATCACCGGTTCGCTGCACACCAAAAATGTGCGTGCGCGCCTTCCGTGCAGGCGCTTTGCTCGCCTGTGGCTTGCACGCATGCGCGCAGCTTAGAAAACGTGGTTAAATAGGACGGCATGGAGCCTGGACTTAGAAAATGTGGTTAAATAGGACGGTGGCAAGAAAGGTTGTAAAAAGTAGCAAACGTCACTGAACAACTGTCTTGCTTAGCAAGAGAAATGTTGGGCTCAATTGTGGTCATAAGTCAAGGACTACCTGTCCTTGAAGGGCTGTCACAGAGGAGAGCGGTCTACAGATTCACCAAAGCACCTGAGGGCAGAACAAGTGGAAACTCATTAAAGAGAGACCCAATCTAGAACTAAGGAGAAATTTTCTGACGGTGAGAACAATTAAATTAATACAACTGCTTGCCTCCGGAAATTGTGGGTGCTCCATCACTGGAGGTTTTCAAGAAGAGATTGGACAGCCAAAATCTCCTGCTTGAGCAAGGGGTTGGACTAGAACAGGGGTGTCAAACTCGATTTCATTGAGGGCCGCATCAGGGTTATGTTTGATCTCGGAGGGCTGGGGAGGGCGTGGCTGGGGCATGTGGCCAGGGTGGGCGTGGCCAGCTCTCCATCACTCATCAAGACTTTGTTTTTGGCTGCGACAGCCTCCTGCAGCCCTCTGCCAGCGGAAACGGAGGTCAAGGAGGCCACGCATGGGCCACCCGGGCTCTGTTTTCACAGGCAGAGCAGTGGTGGGTTCCTCCCGGTTCGGCCCGGTTCGGCCGAGTGCCTCCAAAAACAAAATGAGTAGATCGGTACAGCTTTGCAAGCAGTTAAAAGCCTGGTAGACCAGTACCTCTGCTAAATCCTAAAGAATTGTCACATGATCATCAAGCCACGCCCACAGAACTGTTAGTGAAAATATTTAGAACCCACCCCTGAGGCAGAGGGCTGCAGGAGGCTGTCGCGGCCAAAAACGGAACCCAAGCGGGCTGCGCATAGCCCTCCTGAGCTCCATTTTCACTGGCAAAGGCACCACGGGCTGGTCCTCCCCTGTTTCCAGGGCAGACTCACGGGCCAGATCTAAGCACCCTGTGGGCCAGATCCGGCCCCCAGGCCTTGAGTTTGACACCCCTGGACTAGAAGGTCTCCAAGTCTCCTGCAACCTATTAGTCTATGTTCTATATACATTGCATTAGCAGAATAGAGATGGAAAGTAGCTAATCCTTCCCCTATTCTGCATTATGAAGAAAACTATTCGGTGGTGTCCATGTTGTGGTCTCCATCAGCAATAAAAACCATATGAAGGATTAACAGAAGTGCGAATCCTGCCAACAAGATATCTGGTAACTATAAATTAAGATTCAATATGAGTTAAGCTTTTGTGAACTGCAGCCTCTAACACATCTCCTTATTGTCACAGTACATCTGGTTTTTTTCTTTCTTTTCTTTTTTGCTATAAAATTGTGGCCAGAGCTGTGTAATGTTTTGCAGCAACAGATTTATCTACAGTAGCCACATCTCGCTGAATTTATTTACAACAGGTTAGATTTGACACTGGTTTCTTTTTGGTGTTTAATTTAGTGAGTTTTCAAACTGGAATATAAAAAGCAAGCCTCAGTTTATCCGGGAAAAAGTGAGGCTTTGATTTTGGGCAGAAAAGCATTAGTCCACTTTCCCATTGACCTTACAACTGGAGCCCAAGACAGTAAAACACCTTCAGCTGATAAGCTCATGCTGCTGACGTGAAGGTAAAATTGGAAATAAGAGAATAACAAGAGTTGGATGGGATCTTGGAGGTCTTCCCGTCCAACCCTCTGCTTAGGCAGGAAACCCTATACCATTTCAGGCAAATGGATGTCCAGTCTCTTCTTAAAAACTTCCAGTGATGGAGCATCCACACCTTCTGGAGGCAAGTCATTCCACTGGTTGATTTTTCTCACTGACAAGAAAGTTCTCCTTAGTTCTCTCCTTGATTAGTTTCCACCCATTACTTCTTGTCCAGCCTTCAGGTGCTTTGGAGAATAGCTTGACTCCTTCTTCTTTGTGGCAGCCCCTTAAATATTGAAAGACTGCTATTATGTCTCCCCTAGTCCTTCTTTTCATTAAACTAGACATACCCAGTTCCTGCAACCGTTCTTCATATATTTTAGCCTCCAGTCCCCTAATCATCTTTATTGCTTTTCTCTGCACCAGGGATGTCAACTCAAGACCCGGGAGCAGGGGTGAAATCCAGCAGGTTCTGACAGGTTCTGAAGAACCGGCAGCGGAAATTTTGAGTAGTTTGGAGAACCGGCAAATACCACCTCTGACTGGCCCTAGAGTGGGGTGGGAATGGAGATTTTGCAATATCCTTCCCCCAGGAGTGGGGAGGGAATGGAGATTTTGCAGTATCCTTCCCCTGCCATGCCTACCAAGCCGTACCACACCATGCCCACCAAGCCATGCCGACAGAACCGGTAATAAAAAAATTTGGATTTCACCATTGCCCGGGGGCCAGATCCAGGCCATGGGGTGCTTAAATCTGGCCCACAGAGCCACCCTGGAAACAGCAAAGCACTGGCCTGCAGTGCCTCTGTTAGCTAAAATGGAGCTCGCAAGGGCCACAGGCAGCCCTCCCGAGCTCCATTTTCATTGGCAGAGGGTTGCAGGAGGCTGTCACAGTCGAAAATGGAGCTCGGGAGCCCATTTTCTCTGGCAGACGCTCATGCCCCCGACATGAGTGATGTCGAGCTGGCCACGCCCCCCCAGCCCCTCTGAGGTCCAACACAACCTTGATGTGACCCTCAATGAAATCAAGTTTGACACCCCAGCTCTGCACTCTTTCTAGAGTCTCAACTTCTTTTTTTACATTGTGGTAACCAAAATTAGATGCAGTTTTCCAAGTGAGGTCTTACCCAGGCATTATACAGTTGTATTAACACTTCACAGGATCTTGATTCAGTGGTGGGTTGCTACTGGTTCGCCCCGGATCGGGCAAACCAGTAGCGGCAGTGGTGGGAGGCTCCGCCCACCCGCCCGGATCTCTCCGCGCATGCACAGAAGCTTCTGCGCATGCGCAAAAGTGTTGCGCTCGTGCATTAGCATGCGCACCCGCGAGCAAACCTGTAGTGACCAAAATTGAAACCACTACTGTCTTGATTCTATCCCTCTGTTAATGCATCTTAGTACTGTGCTTGCCTTTTTGGCAGCTGCAGCACACTGCTGGCTCATATTTAAGCGGTTGTCCACTGGGACTCCAAGATCCCTCTCACAATTACTACTATTGATAGAAGTACCACATACATTTGGTTTTTCTTGCCTAAATGTAGAACCTTGCTTTTTTCAGCATTGAATTTCATTTTGTTAGATAGGGCCCAGTGTTCCCTAGTATTCAACTCTGTCAAGATCCTTCTATATCTTAACACTATCTTCTGGAGTGTTGGCATCCTTCTCCATCAGCCCTAGCAGAGGCTGAATCAGTGTTTCTGAACCTTAGCAACTTTTAAGATATGTAGACTTCAACTCCCAGAGTGCTGGCTGGAGAATTCTGGAAGTTGAAATCCATTTATCTAAAAGTTGCCAAGTTTGAGAAATATTGGTCCAAATAAACCACAGCTGATATTTGGCCAAAAATCCAAACAAACCCCAACGTGGATGACTGCTACTTTCACTCCAGCAAAAAGTAAATTCCTCCTTGGCTATCCAGGAAGCAGGCTGAGCAGCAGGGTTTATGTGGATTTGACCTGCTGTTTTGAGTGACAGCAGGAAATGACTCACCATTCCATTTTTTTTTAATGCAGAAGAGATAACCCGAGATGCCGCACAATCTCATTTGCTTAATTGTTTTCAGGATGTCTTTTAAATATTTCATGGCGGTGGGGATGTGGGTTTGTGCTGGTAAAAGATTCTGGGTGAAATGGAACTCAGGAGAGAAAGAGGCCACTGACCTCAGCATACTTTCTCTTCTTGTTATCATCTGCCGAGCACATAAACTGGATTTAGAAAGTTCAGATTCCTCAGTTCTGGTTTTACAAGTTGGGGGCGAAAGTGAAGAGACAATGAAAACAAAGCTTAAGAGACAGATTTTTGTTTTTTGTTTTTTTAAAAAAGAGGGACGATTTAGATGTATGTTTTTCCTACGTGGGATAACACAGGGTTTAGGTGTCCCACCGATCCCTCAAAGGAAATCCCGCCTGTAATCTAGGAATAGTTCAGCTCACTGCTCCAAATGTTCACAGCTATGCAAAGACTATAGAAAAATAGTCTGCACTTTTAAACAGGGACTAGTTGGATTACTGCAGATCAAAACCACCTAAATAGCCGGGTTGGTCCAATGCAGGGGTGAAATCCAATTTTTTTCCCTACCAGTTCTGTGGGTGTGGCTTGCTGGGCGTGGCAGGGAAAGGATATTGCAAAATCTCCATTCCCACCCCACTCCAGGGAAAGGATACTGCAAAATCTCCATTCCGTCCCCTCCTGGGGGGAAGGATATTGCAAAATTTCCATTCCCACCCCACTCCAGGGAAAGGATACTGCAAAATTTCCATTCCGTCCCCTCCTGGGGGGAAGGATATTGCAAAATCTCCATTCCCACCCCACTCTGGGGCCAGCCAGAGGTGGTATTTGCCAGTTCTCTGAATTACTCAAAATTTCCGTTACCGGTTCTCCAGAACCTGTTAGAACCTGCTGGATTTCACCGCTGGTCCAATGGTTAAGGTGTTGGTCTAGAAACAAAGAGAACACTTTAGGCATGAGAGACGGCTGGCTAACTTTCAGCCAATCACAAAAAGGCTGTAAATTCTAGTCCCACCTCAGCCATGAAAGCCAGCGTGGTGATTTACAGCCAATCAGCAGGAAACTGAATTCTAGACCCGCCTTAGGTATGAAAACCCGTGGGGTGTCTTTGGACCAATCACCAGGAGACTGGGAGTTCTAGTCCCGCCTTAGGCACGAAAACCATCTGGGTGACCTTGGGCCAATCTCTTAGTCCAACCCATCTCACAGGGTTGTTGTGTTGATGAAAATAAGAGGACGTATATTCATACGGACATATTGCCTTGAGTTACTTGTAAAGCAATAAAGGCAGGATAAAAAAAAATCTTTAAAAAATCTAAAAAAGTACTTTTGCTTCACCTTATATTATTTGGAGAGAATATGCAAATATTCACTTTTCTTCCATATTGATTAGGATTTCTAAGCATTGGAAAAAAAACACGTATCCTTGCTAGACATTCTTGAATTGCAGCCAATCAGGGGTGGATTCTACTTACCTCTACTACCGGTTCGCAACGGGATCGCGCACACGCTCGCTTCTCTCTCGCGCGCGCCTTGCTTCTGCACATGCGCAGATCACCAATGATGATATCTGGGGCAGTGGGTGGGGCCTTTCGCTGGTTTTATTACCGGTTCGTGTGAACCGGTCCGAACCGGGGGCAACCCACCACTGCAGCCAATGTATTAGAACAGTATTTCTCAATCTTGGCCATTTTAAGATGCATGGACTTCAACTTCCAGAATTCCCCAGCTAGCCATGCTGGCTGGGGAATTCTGGGAATTGAAGTGCACACATCTTAAAATGATCCATGTTGAGAAATACTGTATTAGAGGATGCAGTATAGAAGAGAGAAGTGGTGAATATATAAAACTCCTGTACTGTTCCAATGACCTTGGTTGACATCTGAAACTAGTCAAGGATATTTGGTTTTCTTGGCTCTGCTGCAATCTAGAAGACCTTGTGAAGGGCAAACAGTTATGATGTTGATCTGTGTCCTTGGTGGATAGTGTCCTTCTTATCTGGATCTCCATATATTTCTTTCTTTTTTGAGAATGACAGATGGTGTGCCTCTTCCCGGAACACAAAAATACAGGGATTTAAATGTCAAGTCTGCCTTCAAATTCAGTAGCTTTTTTTTTTAATCCATTTTTTAAGCAACTCCTTAAGTTAAGGAGTTAAGGAATTTAAGAATTAAGGAAGTTAAGAAAATTCTTTAATTTCATAACACATGGACAAACATAACCATAGTTTCAACTGGGAAACTATGAGCGTCCTAGATCAAGTCAAATCCAAAACACGCAAAAATTTCTGGAAGCCTGATACTCAGATTAATTAGTCATTAACAGACACATACAGATAAACAATATCCACATACTATTCAAAAGAGACAAATCCAAAAGGAAACAGAAAGATCAAAATACCTCTTAAGTTTAACTTTAATGTTAAGTTTCTGCCCCAAAGAACTCAGGTGTTTTTATATCTTCTGTTGGTGTCATGCCCCAGCATATAACTTTTATATACTGTTGTTGCTCTCTAGCCCCATCTAGTGGCCGAAGGGACAAATATGCCCCAACATACGATCTTTATCTACTGTTGTTGCTCTCTAGCCCCATCTAGTGGCCGGAGAGACAAATACCAAGTATATTGTTTGAAGCTGATTCCACCCCTTTATCTATCAGCCTACACTCTCAAAACAAGTGCATGCTGGGAAGCCAGACTCATTTCCTTTAGCATTTGGAGAAGACAGAAGCACAAAGAAACATCCATCTTAATCTGTGGCACATGGTCATCCAAGAACAAACCCACATCCCACACACAGAGTCAAGCTGGTGAGATTTTAATTACTTACATTTATTAATTGTTATGTTCAGCAGTAACTTAATACGGTCTATCTTGTATTTGGTCCTCATTGTATGTATCCCTATTTTCCCCAGTTTCACCATATCCTGTTCTTTCAATAAAGCATTCAGATTTACGCACACAATCTGTTTTATTGGAGGATAGGTGGTTTTAGCTGCATGTCGAGCTGCACACAGACTAACATGTAGTGAGAACAGAACAATCCATTACTCAGTTAAACTGAAATTCTTAATTTTTTCCTGGATCTGCTGATGCTTTACGTGCATTACATGTGTCTTGAACCCTGGACTGGGCTGTCCCTTTGCTTAAAATATTTTATCATGAGTTCCTTTTGTGGTATTGACCTTGGACTATTTGTGAACTTGTCAGGCAGAACAGAGATGGAGGAATCAAAGATGTCATGCCAGCTGGATGTCGATCTCTCTCTCTCAGCCCAACCTACCTCACAGGATTGTTATTACGTAGAGAATAGAAGGAGGATTAAGGAGCATTAAGTATGTTTATCACCTTCAGTTATATATAAAAGATAATGTAAAGATAAAGATATATTCCATATCTATCATCCATCTATCTATCTATCTATCTATCTATCTATCTATCTATCTATCATCTATCTATCTATCTATCTATCTATCATCTTATCTATCTATCTATATCTATCATCTATTTATCATCTATCTATTGGTCTGCCTGCCAATCTCTATATCTGTCTATCTATCGACGACCGACCTACCTACCTACCTATCTATCTATCTCTATCTATGCTCTGCCTGCCTATCCATCATCTATCCATCCATCCATCCACCCATCCATCTCTATCTACTGTATCTCTCTCTCTCTCTCTCTTTCTCTATCTATGCTCTGCCTGCCTATCTATCATCTATCCATCCACCCACCCATCCATCTCTATCTACTGTATCTCTCTCTCTCTCTCTCTCTCTCTCTCTCTCTCTCTGCTCTGCCTGCCTATCTATCATCTATCCACCCATCCACCCATCCATCTCTCTCCCTCTCTCCCTCTCTCTCTCTCTCTCTCTCTCTCTCTCTCTCTCTCTCTCTCTCACTATCTATCTATCTATCTATCTATCTAATATCACCAGTTAATAAATACTATACTTTTCCTCTAGTGTTTGAATTCGCTGTCTGCAAAGAATAACCGTGGAAGTTAAGAGCCGGGGCGTTTTTCAAGTGTTTATGTTCGTCATGTAGTTCGGAAGTGGCAGAAATTATTCTGGTCACACATTCAGTTTGTTTTCATCACCTCAAAGATGATGCTTCAGATAAACCCCACCAACATGGAGAAGATAATCCAAACAATGAAAAACAGCCATGGTTAGATGCACTTGGGGGCTTTCTTCACAAACAAAGTGGCTTACTTGCCTCATACAGATCCAATTTCAGACGTGACTCATTCTTTTGACAAGACAACAAATTGCAGGATGCTGTTTTTTAAAACAAAAAATGCATTGGGGCTTATGTCATCTCTGAGTTAGAATTTACAAAAAACATACTGTAGATGCTTATGTAACAATAAGCATATTGGTAAAATTAGGTATCGTTCTAACCTTGTTCTTAATTCTGGTTTTGTTTTGTTTTTTGGTTAGCCTGTGGTGTGTATGTAGGCCTCCCTGTAGCAACCATTTTGTGACAGTGCCTTCCAAATAATATAAAATATGCCTACCCCAGAGGTGGGTTTCATCAGGTTCTGACCAGTTCTGGGGAACTGGTAGTGGAAATTTTGAGTAGTTAGGAGAACCGGTAAATACCACCTCTGATTGGCCCCGCCCCCAATCTATTCACTGCCTCCCGAGTCCCAGCTGATCGGAAGGAAATGGGGATTTTGTAGTATCCTTCCCCCTGGAGTGGGGAGGGAATGGAGATTTTACAGTATCCTTCCCCTGCCATGCCCACAAAGCCACGCCCACAGAACCGGTAGTAAAAAATTTGAATCCCACCATTGGCCTACCCTATATAAGTTATATATAGTGTGTAGAGACAGCCTTCTTGATGAAAAAGAATGTTTAGATTATAAAGGTAATACAGGATACCTTGCTGATAAACAGGTAAGTCGACCAGAGTGACCTTGTAGGGGAGCGAGCGATTGTAATAGCACTTATATACCGCTTTACAGCCCTCTCTAAGCGGTTTACAGAGTCAGCATACTGCCCCCAACAATCCGGGTCCTCATTTTACTGACCTCAGAAGGATGGAAGGCTGAGTCAACCTTAAGCCTTAAGTTCAAAGTTACAGCGGCACTGAAAAACGTGTCTGTGACCGTTTTTCACACTTATGATTGTTGCAGCATCTTCATGCTCATGCGATCAAAATTCAGATGCTGGGCAACTGGTTCAGATTTATGACCGTTGCTGTGTCCTATGGTCTTGTGATCCACTTTTGCGACCTTCTCACAAGCAAAGTCAATGGGGAAGCCTTAGCAACTCCCTTAACAACAGGATTACTAACTTATACACTGTGGCGAGAAAAGTCGTGAAATGGGGGCAAAACTCATTTAACAAATGTCTCACTTAGCGAAAGAAATGTCGATCTGGTTTGTGGTCGTAAGTTGAGATCTACCTGTACTGCCTTTTAATTCACTGCAACACCAGGGATGGGCGGCGTAAAAATGTAATAAATAAATCAATAAGAGAAAAAGATGTTTTATTTTGATCAAAGGACGGCACAGAGCAAGATACTATAATAATTTCTAATAGAGCTTCTCACGTTTTGATATCTGCTTCCTACGTTTTATTCATCATAACCAATAGTGGGATTCAACCAGTTTTCTCTGAATTGTGCAAACTGGTAGCGGTGACTGCTGGAGGCTCCGCCCACCCACCCGGATGTAATGTGCAACTACTGCGCATGCGCAGAAGGCCATGTGCATGTGCATAGGTTTGCGTGTGTGCTCACATTTGCGAACCGGTAGAGAAGGTAAGTGAATCCCACCTCTGGACATAACCAAGTGTTTTGTAAACTCTTTGCTCTTTTGTTTTTAACCTACCACTATTAATTTACTGTTTTCCCCTCCCTACCCTGGGTTTTAATTTGTCTACAGTCCTGAGCCGCTAGAGATTAGAAGCAGACAGTGACACCCAATGTCCACACGGCAACATAGCTACAAGCCTTTCAGCCTTTTCTAATCTGAAAGGGCCAAGTCGAGTTACTGCTTCTTTACAGACGTATTTGGATCAATAGCCAGCCTTGCCCCGTGCATTTTTTTAAAATAGCGGCACGTCTTTATTTTTGCAAAGGGGAAGGACTTACAAAGCTGTTGGTAGGGACCCCATGTTTTTCATAGCTCATTTTACAGAAGTAAAAGTTACACTTGGCGAGGTTATCTATCTCCTTCCTACGTATCTTTAAGCCTGTCTTCCCCAAAACAGTCCTTTCCAATGTGGCGATATTCGGGTCCTTGGAAATTAAAGTCCAACATATTTAAACCCAGTTTGGAGAAAGTTATTTTAGATTGAATTATCTAAGTTTTTCCTAATCTTTCATCTTCCTCCTCCTCCTCCTCCTCCTCTCCTCGTCCTCCTTCTCTTCCTCATCCTCCTCTTCTTCTTCTTCCTCCTCCTTCTCTTCCTCCTCCTTCCCCTCCTGAGAAGCCATACAATAAGAAACTCGCCCCATTTTTTCAGCCTCTGCAGCATCCTATATCAATGCAGCAAATTCTTTCTTCCTTTCATCGTTCTTTTGGAAAATGAGTTATAAAATAGATGCGTGGAGCTTCTGCTAGGCTTATCATCAATTATTTTTGCTTTAAAAGTCTCATTTTTGTAGGGCGATTTTTAAAATAACGTTGCTACACCTGTTCCTCCTATTTGCCCCTTCTCTCTTCTCTTTTGCCTTCCACTACCCAGCAGAGTTCTTTCACCAGAGTTTTCCCATATACAGCTATACAGGGATTACGGGGTCATTAAAAGACGCACACACAAAAATCTCTCATAGAAAAGAGGCTGCTTTTTGCAGAGAGATTGCAAAACTGATAGCTATTTTTGAAAGTGTCTTAGCCACTGAACCACCGCATCCTTTTTTGTTATTTGTATATCGCTTTTAATTATTAACACATCAGCACTCCCTTTTTTTCGTACATTTGGTGCAGCATCCAGATCAACTGGATTGTTAAACCTAACCCCCAAAGAAGAGATAACAGTGGTGCTACTTTTAGGCAAGGAACGTAGTAAAGAAGAAGAAAAAGAAAAGAAATTAGATTGAGGTGGAGGCTGGCTGGCAAGAGTAGTGGATGAGAAAACGAGAATGCTTAAGAAAGTAGTTGAGCCATCAGTATAATATGGCTCTGCTAAATGAGCTAATTCAGACTGCATTAAGAGACACATAATTTCAAAATCACAAGATGTAATAATTCCTCTCTCTTCGATGTTGGCAAGGCTGCGTTTGAAAGAGAAGGTTTTGTTCCGGGCATCACATTTTCAAAAAACTGCCGACAGTTGAGCTCCTTCGGAAAATAGCTCATTTGAAAGGAGAAATTCTTCCAGCTCGGATGCTATTAGCTTGATTCTGTCCCTTCCCTAAAGAAAGATGATCTTAAAATGTAATAAGTTCTAAGAAAGGAACCCGGCTTTGTACATCATAATGCAGAGCCTTGTTTTTTCAGATGTTCGGGACAAATCAGCATTGTCATCTAAAAAACATGGTTCTGTCGGTGTGTGAGAGTTCATGAATTGGAATAGACATGGTAACAAGTCAGCCAATGGGGACTGTTTGATGACTCAGACGGCTCAGAGCCTGGGCGTGGCTTAGCTTGACTGTTATGTATAAAAGAGTTGGTTGGTCCTTGCATTATCATTCCTCTGTATTATATAGTTTCTGTGTATTATATTTCTGTACTTCTGGATTCTGAGTTCTGGTTCTGGCTTCTGCTGTATGGTGTTGTATATAAAGAAGCTTCTTATATAAATGAATCCTGCTGAATTGTTTACTTGGGTGCTGGTTGGATTGCTGCAAACTCTAACAGTTTCTAACCTAAAAACTAGAAGTTAATGTGAGAAAGACAGTCAAACTGAACATAGCCTGAACTTACAGGTCCAATTCAGAACCATGCATTGGAAGAACAGGAGCCGTATACTGTACAAGCAATCCTCAATTTACATCTATTTGTTTACTGTTCGAAGTTACAAAGGCATGGAAAAAAGCGACTTACACTTACAGCATCCCCACGGTCATGTGATCAGAATTTGGGGGCTTGGCAACTGGCATGTATTTACAACATGTCATGCGATGGACTTAGCGCTCCGTCTCTCTCTCTCTCTCCCTCCCTCCCTCCCACCCCCTCTCTCTCTCTCTGGGCACAATGAGAATATATCTGCTGAACAAAACTCCACATTGGTGACAGGAAGGGCATCCGGCCATTAAACACTCTGCTAGCTCCATTCAGTTGCCCAGAATCCACCCCACAAAGAATTATGGGGTCGGTAAAAGATGATGATGATGATGATGTGATGGAGTTGGCTGAAATGGCAAAATCGACTACTTTGATTAAAGGAAAGAACATAAGTACTTTTGTTTCCACATGGAGACCGCTTCCAAACTTCGTGGTTGATGTGGAAAAGAATGAAAATTTGACTTTGGGTTTTACCGATTAGACTGATAGATCCTTATAGAAATGACTTGTTCATATTATTATGAAAAAGCAAAAAGTTGCGATTTGATGTTAGTGTCTTATTTTACTGTAACAGAGAGAGTCGGAAGTCAGTGCTTCTTTTTCTTCTTTTTCTTATCTTTCCTCACTTCTCCTCTCCTTCATCCCACCCCACCCAATTTTCTATTTATTTTGTATTTTATAATACCTTATAATTCAATTAAAAAATGTTGATTGAACAGTTGTAATGTCTCAGGGTTGTGTGACTGCAGTTTGCAACCTTCCTATTGGTCTTCTGGCAAGCCAAGTCAACGGGGGGGAAGCTAAATTTTCTTAATGACCACTGATTCATTTAACAACTACAATGATTCCCTGAACAACCCTGGCAAAAAGGTAGCACAATTGGGCACAATTCACTTAACTGTTTTGCTTAACAATGGACATTTTGGGCTCAATCTTTTCTTTTATGTACACTGAGAGCATATGCACCAAGACAAATTCCTTGTGTGTCCAATTACACTTGGCCAATAAAAAATTCTATTCTATTCTATTCTATTCTATTCTATTCTATTCTATTCTATTCTATTCTATTCTATTCTATTCTATTCTATTCTATTCTATCCTATCCTATCCTATCCTATCCTATCCTATCCTATCCTACTCTACTCTACTCAATTGCGGTTGTACATTATGGAATTTCCTATGGTGGAATTAGAGTAAGTAATCAGAGCTGCAAAACCAGCAAATTTGTTTTGAGTCTCAAATGGTGGTTGAAATGGTAGTTACCGCTTTCAATCATGTTCATTCGCAGGACAACATCAGTTGATGTCAGTCTGTATTGATCCAAGAACTCTCTAGCTTGGTCTTACCTGAATGACACTAAGATATTACTCACTTTTTTTAAAAAAACATCGCAGATATGAACTTGCTTCAGGGCAACTGTATTGCTTTTTGTGCTCTCTACATTTATTGATCTGACTGCCTCTAGACCCATGACATTTTCTCAAACACCATGAAAAGAAGAAGGAGGAGGCCAAGAAGGTAGAAGGAGAATGCCTTCAAGGAAGCAAAGAGAATGTTAATGCGTTAGTTGAATGGAAGCTCTCAAAAACTACTCCTTGCTGTTGACCATGAGCTGCTGTCCTTGAAACATCTTGGTGTCCTCAAAAATCTCAATGTATTATGATGGCTGTTAGGAATATGACTATTACCTAACTTGTTAGGTTGGCAATATATAAACCATCAATGTATGTTTGCATTATATTGTATTATATTGTATAGCTTTAAGACTGTTATATTGCATCATACTGTGTACTGATTGGTTAGCTCTATTGCCAATGTCCTTATAAGGAAGCTAGAAACATAGCTCTTTGTTGATCTTGCTCTCTGATATCTCTATCTGACTTAGTGTCTTACTGTTTGCAACTCTAGAAGAACTGTTTACTGTGTATGATTAATACGACTGGTATGAAGACTTTGTTTATTGGACTGTGTAAACTATAACACGACTTAGTGTATCTGTGTGGTGACTGTGCTTATTCATAACTACTCTCAACCACTTTCATGTGCACACCCTTGCTACTCAAGGGTTATTCCTTAACAATGGCATACATGATATAATTAATTTTGAAAGACTAGGTTCAGATCCCAGTTGTGGGAGTTGACTAATTTAAACAATACAATAGGATTCCTAGATTATTATTATTATTATTATTATTATTATTATTATTATTATTATTATTTAATCTTTAGTGAGATTCACAGCCTTTGAGGCTGGTTAATAGCTCAGCAGCTTGAGTCCTAACCAAGGACCTAGGAACTGTTAAGGTATTGTCGGAGGATGTAAGCTGTTCCGAGTAAGCTGGTTTTTTGTAGAGTCAAAATGTTCAAGTCTGGCAAATTTAGAATTTCTAAATAGCGGGGTAGCCCTTTGGGTATTGCTCCAAGGGCTCCAATTACAATCGGGACAACACACAATTTCTTTTTCCACAGTCGCTCAACTTCAATTTGCAAATCCCGGTACTTCGTGATTTTTTCTTGCTGCTTATCTTCAATCCGTGCATCACCAGGTATTGCAATGTCAATGAACCATACTTTTTTCTTTTCAACTATTGTTATGTCAGGTGTGTTGTGGACCAAGTGCCTGTCAGTCTGAATCCTAAAGTCCCACAAGATCTTGAGTTTCTCATTCTCTAAAACTTTCTCAACCTGATGTTCCCAGTGGTTTTTGCTGTACTCAAATCCAAACTTCTGGCACAATTTCCAGTGAATGATCTTAGCAACACAGTCATGGCGTTGTAGGTAGTCAGTTTGTGAAATTTTGCTGCACCCACTGATCAGGTGGTCGACTGTCTCATCTTTCTCATTGCAGAGGCGGCATTTGCTGTTGGTGGTAACATGTTGAATTTTTGCCTTCATGCAGTTTGTGGCTAGGGCTTGTTCTTGAGCTGCCAAAATAAAGCTTTCTGTTTCTTTTTTCAGTACTCCTGATCTTAACCAGTTCCAAGTTAGTTTCTGGTCAGCTTTGCCTTCAATACTTTTCAAGTATTGGCCATGCAGAGCTTTGTGTTTCCAATTTTCAGCTCGCTGCTCAATTACTTATTTCTTATATTCTGCTTTTGTTTTAGTTGTCTTTAAAAGGCCTCCTTTATTTACTTCCTTAATCATTGGTTCTTCACTTTTCTGGATGTAATCATTCAAGCTGCATTTTTCTTCTTCCACAGTCTGCTTTACTTGTAGGAGTCCTCGACCACCCTCTGCTCTTGGTAAATATAATCGGTCAACATCACTTTTAGGGTGCAAGGCATGATTCATTGTCATAAGCTTCCTTGTTTTTCTGTCCAAATTGTCTAACTCCATCTGGGTCCAGTCAATTATTCCTGCAGAGTATCTAATCACAGGTATAGCCCAGGTATTTATGGCTTTTATAATGTTTCCTCCACTCAATTTGGACATTAATATCTTACGAATTCGCCGAATGTACTTGGCTGAAGTTAATTCCTTGACTTTATTATGCATTAAGTCAGAGGCTTCTAAAATCCCCAAGTACTTGTAGCCTTCTGATTTTACTGCCTTTATCATTTCTTCATTCTCTAGTTCTATTCCATCCTCTTCTATGATCTTGCCTGCTTTGGTTGCTATTGTTGCACATTTGTCAATTCCAAACTGCATACCAATGTCTTGGCTGAATTCTTTTGTGTTTTCAATTAATAAATTCAGTTCAGCTTTTGTTTTACCAAACAGCTTCAAATCATTCCTAGTTTTTTATTATTATTATTATTATTATTATTATTATTATTTTGCTCATACAATACATAGAAAGATGGTTTATTTTATTTATTTATTTTATTAGTTTGATTTATATATGCCGCCCTTCTCCCGAGACTCAGGGCGGCTTACAATGCATTAAGCAATAGCCTTCATACTTTTTGTATATACCTGCTTAGTAGGGCTTTTTGGCTGGAGATGGATTGAGCTCACCTGATGCACCATGCTAATGATAGGCAGTTATATATCTGTGGTGTTTTGTGCATGGGGTGAGACAAGTTTAGATCAGATGGGTTTGTAAGCTAATTATTTCTACCAAAAGAAGAAAAAAAAGAAAAAAAGGACAAAAACACAAAACAATCAAAATATTAAAAAGGTACATAAAAAATCCCCACACTACATATATACATATTATCCCCTCTAGTTGAATATAGATTACCCTGTTTCCCCCAAAATAAGACATCCCCTGATAATAAGTCCAATCGGGTTTTTGAGTGCATGGCAATAAGGCCAAGCGCTTATTTCAGGATTCAGAAAAATATAAGACAGGGTCTTATTTTGGGGGAAACACGGTAGTACATTACTACAGCATTAGTTTCCACCCCTTGCAAAACAGGCCCTCTTTAAACTACTAAATCTACTTCTGTATGTCTTCTTTATTTTATTTATTTATTTGTTTAAATTTCTATACCACCCTTCTCCAATAGGACTCAGGGCGGTGCACAGCCTAAGTAAAAACAAAGCATACAAAATTTAAAAAACAGTATTAAAATAATTAAATGTTCTGGCCGTAAATTAAAACAACCCAATTTAAAATCAATTTAAAATCAATTTAATGTTATATTAAATTGTATGTATAACTGTATGTTATATTAGTGACAAAGTAGTTAACAGGAAGAAGAAGAATGCCTAAAACAAAACTAAATTAAATAATCCTTCTTTGATCAGGATCCTCCTTTGATTCCCAGCAAAGTAATTCTCCTTCCCTAGTTGGAGATGTCTCAGAAGCTCTGAAGCCATCTCTCCTATTTTAGTAGCTGGTGAAGGTAGCAAGGAGAATGTCACACAATTACATCTTCTGTGCCAGTTGCAGACACTTCTGGAAATAGAAATATTCTCATTCAATCATGCCCTTGTCACCTCAGAACTGGATCACTGCAATTTGCTCTTCATAGGGCAACCCATGAGAACTATTTGCAAGCTTGAGGTGGTGGATGGTATGCCTCGGTAGCTATGAGAGTACTTATGTTCATTCACAGAACATCACGATTAGGAGAGTTGCAATTGGTTGCCAATCAAGTTTTAGAACTCTACATGGTTTAATGCCTTAACTGTCAACACCGAATTGAACCTGGCAGAAGCCATTTTCCTAGTTTATCGTTGCCACACAATGTGGGAGTGGGAAGGAGCTTGAATGTCTTACTAGACACAACATAGATCTTTCTAGTGGGAACCAAGATCATCTCCCAGGGGACAGAGGAAGGAAGAGAAGAGTGCCTGAGCAACCCACCCATTAACCTAGTTTGCCAATGTGACCAGTGACACTTGGGGAAGGGGTTATTACTGGTTTTAATTATGCTGAAACTGCAGGAAAGATTCAGAGTTGGTTTTCCACTAAGTGTGCCAATATGATGCACCCAATAAAGAAGTTTTTTGAGGAAGCAAGTGGCTTCGGAGTTCTGATTTGCTTGGGTTCATTAGTAGGAACCTTGACACAGCCCTTCTAAGGTCTATTAGGAAGGGCTAGTTGAAAGTGGTAAATCTGAACGAATGCCGACTGCAAGGAACTTGTATTTGAGTCTTCTCAGCTTTCATGCTTCAAGCATTACAAGAGTGGGACAGGATATAATAGCTTTTTGGCAGCGGTCTGTTCTTCGAGCTTGCTGTTTAGCTTCTGGACATTTTGTTATCAAACTTGGTAACATCTTCAGCAGGGTTTTGGGTGAAGTGACTGGTTGTGAGGTGCAAAATTCAACTGGTAAGGGAGGTGGTTGGTTCTGTCGCTGATTGGTGATTCAAGTGGTCCATTTCCTTACTGGTTCATATCAGTGGCGGGTTGCTAACGATTTGGGCGAACTGGTAGTAGGGCGGCGGGAGGCTCCACCCACTCACCCGGACATCATCAAATATGCTCTGTGCATGCGCAGAAGTGGTGTGCACACGAGCAAAGTGTGCGCGAGCGATTCGGTAGCAAAGGTAAGTGGAATCCACCACTGGTACATATGCTGGCTCAAAGCCAATGTGTTTGTTGATGGATCCCTTGGTAGAGGGTCAGGAAGATAAATAGCAAGCTCGGGGAACAGACTGCTGCCAAAACTACAACCCGAGTTACAAATATTCTCAACAATTTCTAATGGTATAATAGCATTCTTTAAATCATGGAGTGAATGTCGTACAAGACCATTTCTCCATTTTTCTAGAGTGCAGAGCATCAAAAAATAGATTTCTGGCAGGCCTTGGAGTTTGCAGTGTTTTAAAGGTATTCACCTTGACATTATGTTTAATGTACTTGATGTTTTTGGAGTATGTGTGCATACACCCACACCCATACACACAGTTTTTGTTGTTGTAATTTTTTTTATTTTTAAATGACTTGCTGAATAAATTTATTTTACAGTTTTCTGAGCCTTGATACTGCAATCTACTAGTGGTCTAGATATGGTAGGCTTAATTTTTTAGTCCTAATTTCAGAATACAGTAAATTAGAAAGCAAAAATCCTGTTTATTTTCTCCACCGATGTATAATCTGATACACACTTAATCCTGATTTTACTGAATTCATACAGTTTCTGGCTTTGCAAAACTCATTGAAGTACAAATGGCCCAGGCCCAAAAATACATTAAATATACATATGATAACCATAACCAAACTTAGCATGTTGCAGGAATGAATCTGCTACTTCTTTACCCGATGTAGTTAAACACGCAATGGGCTTTGGATACTATAAGTGCTATATATAAATCAAATGGCTGAGGCTTGATGAGGTTTCAGTAGTGATCACTCATACGTGCATTTCCTGACAGAACAATTAATCAGTGGAACGACTTGCCTCCAGACGTTGTGGCTGCTCCATCATAGAAGGTTTCCAAGAAGAGACCGGACAACCATTTGTCTCAAATGTTTATAGGGTTTCCTGCTTGAGCAGGGGGTTGGATCAGAAGATCTCCAAGGTCCCTTCCAACTCTGTTATTGCTATTTTGCACATATACAACCGCACACAAGCAGGCTGTGTTGATACAAATTACTGATCGAGGTCATGAAAGGTTAATACATTGGAACAATGTATTAAACACGGTTAGCGTGACTTCTTTTAAGTTCCTTTTGGCTATGCATAGCATCAAACCCAGGCCATTAAACTGCTTATGGCTTATTTGATTGTCTGTATGGTTTCATTCAGGGGCTGATATTAACCATTCACAGTACTGAATGAGATTACAAGATCTTATTTCCTCTAATCAGCTTTTTTCCCCATGACTGGGCCTATTGACAATTCATCAACCTTATCCCAAAGCAAACAGACCCGTCCCATTGGTTGACTTGCTCCTAATGCCTGCTTGAAGCTTGCTTGGAGATGCTTGAAAGGCAGAAATAAGGGAGCAGACGGGAAGGGAGAGGAGCAGTGGCTGGCTCTGAAGCTGGCTGAGAGGCCAATGACTGCTCAACCTGACACTGTCCGAAACCAAAGCCTAGCCCCTAGACTCTCAGATTTATTCAGCAATTATTTTTCCAACTTGGCTCCACCCTTTCGGAGAAAACTCTTCGTTTTGGCCAGGAGTCAGTCACTTCCGACGCTGAGCAAAGCAGCTGCTGCAAATAGTATAGTCAGCCCCCACTCACACACCCCTCCGCATCCTTTCCTCCACTCCTGCCGTTCCCTCTCTTTTCCCCCCCGTCAGGAGAAGAAGTGGGAGGAAGGAGAAAGGAAAGGCTGAGTTTCAGGGAAAGGGGGGAAAAAACCCCTATAATCTCACAGGGAGAAAGAACCGGAAAGCGACGGAAAGAAGAAGAAAAAAACACTAGATTTAAAAAAAATAAATTATTACTATTTCACTGAGAACTCGAGAAAGAAAAACTGCCGCTTAGGATCGAGGCTTGCCTTAGCGGCCGATCTGCGGAGATCCAGAAAGGGAGAACCGGCTAAGGGCGCAATGCCGAAGCGGCTATCTCCGACTCCCTCCGTCCGTCAGAGGCAAGTCCCGCCAGGTAGAGCCGCTCACAGTCCATCGAGTTGGCCGGCTATAATACATGTAAATAATATATAACCCGTTCGCAACTGACGATGGCGCCGCGACTTCGCCCGGGCGTTTGAGTCGCGGAGGGCGCATGGTGCTGAAATGGACAGCTCCTCGAGCGCCCGGGCTCTGAACGATTCGGAGAGCTCGGAGAAAGCGCAGGGAGAAGATTTCGCCGGCCAGTTCTCCACGACTTGGACCATCGCCTTGGCGGTGCTGATGGCTTTGCTGATCGTGGCCACCGTGGTGGGCAACGCACTAGTGATGCTGGCCTTCGTGGTGGACTCCAGCTTGAGGACGCAGAACAATTATTTCCTCCTGAACCTGGCCATCTCCGATTTCCTAGTAGGTAAAGTACCTCACCTGGTTTTCCACTTCTCTTCATCCAGAGATCACCATCAGGTTTCAAGCGTTTTTGGACTCTCGGGGGTTTATTGGGTTGGGTGCCCTTCAGTTTTAACATACAACTCCGGGCCTGAGACTGATCATCTGTTCCCCCACCATTCTGAGTTTTGTAATAGGTTTTCAACTCCTCCGGGTTACCAAAGTCGTTGGTCAGGATTTTATTTATTTATTTATTTATTGGTTCGATTTATATGCCGCCCTTCTCCGGAGACTCAGGACGGCTTACAATGCGTTAAGCAATAGCCTTCATACTTTTGTATATACCTGCTTAGTAGGGATTTCCCCGATTCACCTCCCGGTTGGGTCTCCATTCTGATATATCTGGAGTTGACTCCAAAATCCACCCATATTTGTACCGCTGTCCATCTTCAAAGGAGAATATTTGCAGCTCAAGATTTGAAACGAGGGGTCCTTGATGCTCTCTGAGCTTGGTTGTTTTCTTGTTGACCTTTCATTACCCAAACACTAATGATGTTACCTAGTTTGGGCAATGAAACGTCTGAATAACAGAGTTGGAAGGGACCTTGGAGGTCTTCTAGTCCAAACCCCTGCTCAGGCAGGAAACCTTATACCATTTCAGACAAATGGTTGTCTAATCTCTTCTTAAAAACCTCCAGTGCTGGAGCATCCACAACTTCTGGAGGTAAGTGGTTCCACTGGTTGATTGTTCTCACTGTCAGGAAATTTCTCCTTAGTTCCAGGTTGATCGTCTTCTTGATTAGTCTGCAAGAAAACAACCAAGCTCAGAGAGGATTAAGGACTCCTCATTGTTGCTGTTCTGCTATGCTCTTGCGTAAGCATGTGAAATTCCTGAACAATTTCACGAAAGCTTGCCAGCAGGCTGTCATTTAACTATGTTCTGCAGATGATTTCTCTGGACACAAGACACACTCAACAGGAAGAGGAAAGGAAGAAATCTTTCAATGTTTTTTGCACCATAAATATTAATGGGTTATTTGTTAGATTTACAGCAATTCTTTGCTCCTGAAACAAGGCGGTATACATAATACTATCTCCTCCAATTTTTCCCCTTGAGAGAAAGAATGGGCTGAACTAACCCCAAGTGATTTGGATATATTTGATCTTCTAATCCAGTGATCCCTATACCACAGCCGTTGTTAAAATGGCAAGAGGCTGCAGATGTATTTTTTTGCAGCATCTTTAAAAAGTACAGATTCGGGAAGTTGAAAACTTCAGGTTATAATCCATTTAGATGTATGTAATAATGTTTATTTATTTTTATTTATGTATTAAATTCATATGCCGTCCATCTCCCCCAAAAGGCGACTCTGGTCAGCTTAAACAATATGCTTAAATCTTATGAAATAAGCACAGCTGCTCATACATTTCAGAGCTATGAAAATCCTGCCAGCCATGTAAAATATTTTTAAAGCATTGTTAATGATGTTGGAGACTTCCCAAATTCGGGCTATATTAGAAAAACTCGAAAGGTTCTTTCCAACACTGTAATTTGGAAATGTCAATGGGTGGTAAGCTACCGCTTTCATCAGCCCAAATCCAATTTGGCTACTGGCTATGTTGGCTTGGTTTAGGATTTCTACCCAAATACACGTGGATGACATCGAAGTAAGGAGGTCTATGTTGATTTTTTTAAAAAAAGCAATCAAACCACAAAATAACCCCACCCCACCCCACCCAAATAACCTGTGGGCAGAAATTGAACTTATAACTAATTGAAAGTAATTGGACATTTTTCTTTACTATAGAAATAGTGCTATCTAAAAATGTTGCTTTTCAATCACTTCACAGCTGGATTCAACTTAATCATTTCAACTTAAAATAATACATTGCTTCGGGCACAAAATCCTAAATGGATTGATTTAAAAAGAAAGTCCTCACACTTAAAGGACATTAAGTCATTTTCAAACTGTAGCAGACCTATTTAAATCCAGGGTTCTTAAATCTTTTACCCTGCAGGTGGGCACTTCTTGGATATGAAATATGTTTGCATCTATAAAGACATGTTTGATTTATATGGAGATGAAAAATTGGGGGGGATAGGACAAACCCAAAGACAGAGATCAGATGTATGAATTGGAAAAATGCTTGGAAAAAGCAAGGGGAAAGTTGAATCCATATCACAAGATATGCCTATTTGAACTCCAACCTGACTCTATTCTTAACTTTCACTAAGGGGAAGCAGGCAGAATAAAAGCAGAGTGGGAAGGGACCTTGGAAGGTCTTCTAGTCAACCCCCCTGCTCAGGCAGGAACCCCTATACCATTTCAGACAAATGGTTGTCCAATCTCTTCTTAAAAACCTCCAGTGATGGAGCACCCACAGCTTCTGAAGGCAAGCCATTCCATTGAATAATTGTTCTAGTGTTCAGAAATTTCTAGATTGCTTCTCTCCTTGTTTCTTGTTCTGCCTTCAGATATTTTGGCGAAGAGCTTAATTCCCTCTTCTTTATGGCAACCTGTTAGATATTAGAACACTGCTATCATGTCACCCCTAGTCCTCCTTTTCATTAAACAAGACTTTCTTTTTTTCATTGTATTCACTTCCCAGCTGTGGAAGGCTGGAAGTATGCTTTCATTTCACATTCTTTACTGCATTTTATAGAATGATAGCACATAAGGGTTGAAAATAACATTAGAGGCGATCTAACCTCCTACGCACTACAGAAATCCACCATGACAACATTTCTAAGGAATGGCCATCTAGCTTTTATTTAAACTCCTTCAAGAAAGAATGGTCTATTATCTTCTGATAAAGTTCATTCTGTTGTTTTTATTAGGATTTTTCCCCCTTGATATCCAATTAAAATCTATTTTTTTCCTGTAATATAACTTCTATCTCCTAGAACAAATCTAAACAACTCTCATTTTCTACATGATGGCCATTCGAATATTGCAAGACCGCATTATGTCTCTGTCACAGCCTCCTCTTCTGCAGATAAACATATCCAATACCTCCAACTGTTGTTTATAAATTCACCTCTCTGGGCTTCTTATCATCTGGCTGCTTCTCTCCAGGCATTCTCCTCAATGTCCTTCTTCAAATATGGCACCCAGAACTGGGCACAATATGCCAGGTGTGATCTGATTGATGAAAAATAGGGAGGAAGATGATTTCTCTTGATCTTGATATCATGTTTCTGTCAATGTAGCAGAGGACTGCATTTTCTGCATGTCAATCACATTGCTAGCTCATTTTCAATTCACGATCCACCAAAATGTTCAAATCTTTTTTACAAGTAGGCTCTCTCCCCCCGGCCCACATCCTGCTATTCCCAATTCTGTCCTCATTGCATTGATTTTTCCTACGCAATGTACGAATTTTTTTCTCATTCTTTGTTGACATTTATTCCATGCACCATTCTTGGAGCTTGCCAGATTGCTTCACTCTTTCTAAAAATGGTATGTTTTCAAACTACTTATGAAATACTGCTAAATATTGTTTCCCTTAATGGATACCACTCACTTAGATCTGCTTTCCTTAGAAAGTTAGAGTTGTTGTTGTTAGTTGTGAAGTTGTGTCCGACCCATTGCGATCTCATGGATAACTTTCCTACAGGACTTCCTGTCCTCTACCATCCAGCCACTCCATTCTCTGCCATCCCCTTCTTCTTTTGTCCTCAATCATTCCCAGCATTAGGCTGTTCTCCAGTGAGTCCTTCCTTCTCATTAGGTGGCCAAAGTATCTGAGTTTCATCTTCAGGATCTGGCCTTCTAAAGAGCAGACAGGGTTGATCTCCTCTAGGACTGACTTGTTTGTTCACCTTGCAGTCCAAGGAACTCACAGGAGTCTTCTCCAGCACCATAATTCAAAGGCCTCAATTCTTTGATGCTCAGCCTTTCTTATGGTCCAACTTTCACACCCATACATTGCAACTGGGAAAACCAGTTAAAGAAAAAAGAAAAAAGTTAGAGTAGTCAACAATGAACATTTTGGCTATTAATTGGATTTCTTATACTCTGGATTTCTTCTGCTGTGGATAATGCATCGTGCAACTCCTTCCTGGGATGACTTCCAGTCCTTCAAGACACAAATGTTCCATGTTCTTCCTTCTTTCTCTGCCATAATAATTAAAAAAAATTATTCCATTGATGAAACAACCATGTTCTTTGTCGCTTCACCCAAAAATGTCTTCTACTACTTCATGAAGGCTGAAGAGATCATGAGAACGTCCTGTGCTATCAAGCAGAGATCCATTTGGCCGATATCAGATTTATAGTGTAAAATCTCTAGAAAAACCAGAGTGTCTGTTTTGATAGTCTCAGGATGGAAGCAGAGAGGAGGATTAAGCAAAATAGATCTCACTGCAGAGTTATTTTTTAATACTAGACTAGAACAATATTATGCAAGAATATGAATATCAAAAGGGTGTGAAGCTGGCAGGGGGTTGGCCAAATTATTTAGACGCATCAGGAGTCTTCCCAAATTATCTCTCAGGTATAATAAACCTTACAATACAATATTTTAATCACACTGAGATTTAATCACACAATAGAACTATGCTATTTGTAGCAGTAATTTGCCTTTAGTTTGGGTTCATGTAATACTGTGAGAAGTTGATTCCAGAAATTTCAGCACTTGGATTCTTTTCAGCCTGATATGTAGATTTTGGCGTTATATAATATACTTTTCTGTATGATTCCTGCATATATAAAAGAGTATTATCGGTGAAAGAGCTGTTAGATGACTGCCTAAAAGGTATATAATTGGTTTTTGCTGCAAAGCTGGGCACAGGTAGGCTGCATGGATTGGAAATTAAGGAATTGAGATGCTGTAAAATATCCTCTATTTTACATCCAAAAGTTAACAAAATAAGTGCTAGGAACGTATCCTTTAAGATTGTTCCAGAACAGAGCCACAACTGAAACTGCTGTGTTTTTAATTTTCTTTCTTTTGCCTTCAAATATAGTAAGACCACACCTAGAATACTGCATCCACTTTTGATCACCACACAATAAAAAAGATGTTGAGACTCTAGAAAGAGTGCAGAGAAGAGCAACCACAGGGGACTGGAGGCTAAAACATATGATGAATGGTTACAGGAACTGGGAATGGCAAGTCTAGTGAAGAGAAGGACAAGGGGAGACATGATAGCAGTCTTCCAATATTTGAGGGGCTGCCACAGAGAGGACGGGGTTCAAGCTATTTTCTAAGGCACCCGAAGGCCAGACAAGGAATAATGGGTGAAAACTGATCAAGGAGAGATTCAACCTCCAAATAAGGAGAAAATTTCTGACAGTGAGAACCATCAACCAATGGAACAGAAGTTGCCTTCGGAAGTTGTGGGAGCTTCATCACTGGAAGCTTTCAAAAAGAGATTGGACTGCCATTTGTCAAAAATGGTGTAAGTTCTCCTGCTTGGGTGGGGGGTTGGATTAGACGACCTACAAGGTCCCTTCCAACTCTGATAATCTGATTTGATAAGAGCGATCATATTAGAGTTCTGATGAAGAATGGATAAATATGGAGCAACTGATTCTTTTGGCATCCTCATCCCACTAGTGTGACTTATGCCTCAGAAGAGAATAAACAGAATAAAAGGCTATAAAGATATTGTCAGGAGCAAGAAGTCAGGAACTAGGATAGAGTTAAAAAGCATTGCAAGTTTATTTCATGCTACCTATACACAAGAATCTGATCTACTGTAATTTTACTCTCTGTAATTATTCACTGCTTAAACAAGCATTTCAAAGAGTTTCTTTTCCAGGGTTTGTTTTCTTTGGGGTTAAGTTCTAGATAAAAAGAAAATCACCTTACCCAATTCCAATCACTGTTCATCTACACCATTCCAGCATATTTGTTGTTTCTTTGGCTGCCCCGGCTTCACGGCAGCCATAATGAGTCCAGTTGGAGAACTGCCACTCTCTGCGACCTGCAGGGTGCCCTTCCTTTCTTCATCACCCCTCTAGAGTGACTTTAGCCCCTTGGGCGGCCCTCCAACGAGGAAGATTTGGGGCAAGTTTGCAGAGCCCCGCTCCTGCCGTCTGATCTCATCGTGATGTCAAACCAGGAAGGCAAATTGGTGCCAGATAAGAGTCAACAGACTTTAGGGGGTTTGGAGACTTAGGTCTCTTTTGTGGGGGGTGTAGAGACTCCAGACTGATGATGCATTTTACCCTGCCCTTGAGTTCAGTCTGGTCATTTCCTACCTATATTTTCATATTGGATAAAACCAGCTAGTTTTAGTCAAGAATTTGCCAGATGTATTCCAAGATTCTTATCTTTCTGCTGTAGTCTTCAAGAACTCATCCGTGTCTAAAGTTTGAGAGTAAGCAAGTTGAGGCAATTGAAGAATATGAGTAATTATCTCTCAAAACACATCCTATTTCCCCCTTTTTCTGTGAGCCCTTAGTATATATTTGATATTGAAAACATCTTGTCCATTTTAAGCTGTTGAAGGAATGGATTCCAGGATAACCTTTTCCAGCTGGTGGCATCTCAATGGGTTAGTCAATTCCCATTAACACCCAGCCATCTGGAAATTATTTGTGAGCTTAGCCAATTTCAATTGCACCTTTCATTTACAAACTCAAGTAGCCTACATAGCATTCCCTTATTCCATTTTTCCACACACCAACAACCTTGTGGAGATGGTTAGACTAAGAGAGAGGGACTGGTCTGAGCATAGCTAATAGTGAAATACAACTTAGGTTTTCCTGCTGCTAGTCAAACACTTTCACTGCTGCACTCCATTGTTCTTGGGCTGAGAGGGAGTGAGTTTCTGTGTTGGAAAGGGAGACCAGAATGCGAGTCTTCTTACTTCTAGCCCAGCACCTTCACCACTCCAATAGAAGAGAGTATCTGTAGCTCAGGGTTGAGCTGTGGGTTCCCTGATGCTCTCTGAGCTTGGTTGTATGTTTGCAGATGTTTCATTACAACGGTAGGTAACAGCAACAGCAGCATTGATGATGTTACCCTAGTAAGGTAACATCAAGTTACATCAAAATACATCGAAGTAACATCAAGAAGATGGGAGCTTCATCACTGGAAGCTTTCAAGAAGAGATTGGACTGCAATCTGTCAGAAATGGTGTAGGGTCTCCTGTTTGGGTGGGGGGGTTGAATTAGAGCAGGGATCGGCAACCTTAAACACTCAAAGAGCCATTTGGACCCGTTTCCCATAGAAAACACCGGGAGCCACAAAAACCTTTTGAAATCTAAAATGAAGATCATGCTGCATATATCGTTTTTTTACCTTTATGCTATGTATAAAAAAACTATAGCATGTTGCATTTATGTAATCAATGAACTGCTACAGAGAAAACAATTTTTTATTTCTGCATGCCACAAAAACATTTTGAACTCTGAAAAAAAAACAAATGAGTCAAAAAAGCTCAATAAATCACGTGCCAGAGGGTGTCGCACATTGGCGGTTGTGACGCATGTTTTGAGCAACGGGGAGCCGCAGCAGAGGGATGAAAGAGCCACATGCGGCTCCAGAGCCATGGGTTGCTGACCTCTGGACTAGAGGACCTACAAGGTCCCTTCCAACTCTGTTAATCTGTTTTTTAAAAAAGTAAGTGAAGAATAGCAATAGCACTTAGACTTATATACAGCTTTACTATGTCAAGTTTTGAGGTCATCTCAAATAAATTGCATTTCAAACAAAGTCTTTGATGAAAAAAACTCCCATTTATTAAGCACGACATTCTAACCCGACTCCATCGTAGCCAACACTGACTTCCAGACCCAAAACCCTCCCTTTCTGTTCCCCACTCCCCTGCACTAATTGGCCATCTTCCAAGTCACTCTACCCCTAATCTACTGCTCCAGCTCAAAGGAATTTCCCCCCTCCCATCCCATCTCCTAGGGGATATTATCTCCAGGGAAAATAAGTAGGTGAAAAGTCAAACATCCCTTTCTAGACGCCTCCACTTCTCCTTCTTATGTCAGCACTAGAGTAAATGCAGCTTGAAGTGCTGACATCCTACCCTCTCTAAGTGGTTTATAGAGTTTATAAAATAAGGAAAATTTGGGTCCTCATTTTACTCACCTTGGAAAGATGGAAGGCTGAGTCAACCTTGAGCCTAGTGAGATTCAAATTTATTTATTTATTTATTTATTTATTTATTTATTTATTTATTAAATTTATATACCGCCCTATTCCTAAGGGACTCAGGGCGGTGAACAGCGAACGATAAAAATACATGTAATACAAACGTTAATAATAAAAAAAACCAATTAAAATATACTAAACATTCTGGTCCTAGATAATTCAAGACATCCCAGTTTAAAATAAAATCAAAAAGCAATATAAAGGGAAAGTTAGGCCAGGCCGGCCTGCTGAAACAGGAATGTTTTGAGGGCACGGCGGAAAGTGCGCAGATCCGGAATCTTCTGTATCTCTGGGGGGAGCTCGTTCCAGATGGTGGGTGCCCTCACAGAAAAGGCTCTCCCCCTGGGGGCCGCCAGTCGACATTGTTTGGCTGACGGCACCCTGAGAAGCCCCTCTCTATGGGAGCGTACTGGGCGGTGAGAGGCTATTGGTGGCAGAAGGCGGTCTCGTAAGTACCCCGGTCCTAAGCCATGGAGCGCTCTAAAGGTGGTAACTAAGACCTTGAAGCGCACCCGGAAGACCACAGGGAGCCAGTGCAGCTCGCGCAGGAGGGGAGCCACATGGGAGCGCCATGCTGCTCCCATAACTACCCGCGCGGCCGCATTCTGGACCAGCTGGAGCCTCCGGGTGCTCCTCAAGGGGAGCCCCATGTAGAGAGCATTACAGTAGTCCAGGCGTGAAGTGACGAGGGCATGAGTGACCGTTTTTAACGAGTCCCGATCCAGAAAGGGACGCAACTGGCGAATCAGGCGAACCTGATAAAAAGACCTCCCGGCCACAGCCGTCAAGTGTTCTTCTAAAGACAGCCGTGAGTCCAAGAGGACGCCTAAGTTGCGAACCCTCTCCGTGGGGGGCAATGACTCATCCCCAATAGTCAGTGATGGCACCAATTGACTATATCGGGACGTCGGAAACCACAGCCACTCGGTCTTGGATGGGTTGAGCCTGAGTCTGTTCCTCCCCATCCAGATCCGTACAGCCTCCAGGCACTGGGACATCACTTTAAGGGCATCATTGGGGTGGTCCGGGGTGGAGATGTATAGCTGAGTATCATCAGCATACTGATGATACTTCACCCCAAAACCATGGATGATCTCACCCAGCGGCTTCACATAAATGTTGAACAGAAGGGGTGAGAGAAATGCCAAAGTGAGAATTGCCAAATTGCAGGCAGCCGGCAGGCAGCAGAAGTAGCCTGCAGTATTGCACTCTAACCACTGCGCCACCGTGGCTCAAGAAATTAGTGGTTTCATTTCCCGAAACCAGGACACCCATACTAATGGTGTAATCTTATCTACTAATATGTACAAGTGAAAGGATTATTTACAAAACCGGTGTGATGCCATCTCCTTACCTTTGTGTTCCTTCTTTTCACATAATACAATCTTGCTCTTTAATGGATTCAGATGATTGTTGGCCATTGTTTCCCATGTCTTCAAAACATTAAACAGCCTCTTTTCTGAAAGTCTAACAACAACAGCAACAAAATCCTTTTGTTTTCTGGAATTGTCATTTTTTATTCCTTCTTAAATTTTTAAACACTCATGCAGGTTGTTTTTTTATGTCTCATGGCAAAATCGTGTCCAAATTCTTGTTTATGTTGTTTTCAGATCTACTCTGTTGCATATCTTTTTCTGTAACATCTTCTGGGAACAGACAGTTCCCAAGAAGACACATTATTGATTGAAAGTCCTGATGTCAAAAACATCTCTTGAGAGCCATAGCAATAGAAACAGCACTTAAGACTTACAGTATATAGCACTTTACAGTGATTCACAGCCCTCTCTAGCAATTTACAGAGTCAACATATTGCCCCCAACAATCTGGTTCCTTGTTATACTGACCTCGGAAGGATGGAAAAGTGAGTCAACCTTGAGCCGGTCAGGATCGAACTGCTGGCAGTCGGCAGAGTTAGCCTGCAATACTGCCTTCTAACCACTGCGCCCCCACGGCTCTTCTTATAAGTTGCTTGCTTTGTTATGTCTCAGAAATCAAAAATACATTCATTCTTTAAAATTAATTTCAAAATCTTAATGTCCATAGTCCAACATGCATACTGGTTGCATCTAATTTCCAAATTCTGGTGATCCCCCTGCAAACCTTTTCCGTGTAATATGTGGCAGCATAAGGGACAAGATGGAGCCCTATAGAATACAGGTAGTCCTTAAAATCATTTGTTTAGTGACCTTTTGAAGTTACAATGGCACTGAAAAAGGTAACTTTTGAACACCTCAGCATCCCTGTGGTCACATGATTAAAAGTCAGGCACTTGGCAACCATGATGGTCTCAAAGTTAGGGTTCCAAGTAACACCCCCAATGAAAGAAAACTCTGCGGCTTGAAGTTCCTCAAAGTTCCATTTTATTATTTATTTTATTTATTTATTTATTTTTGAATTTGTATACCGCCCTTCTCCCTAAGGACTCAGGGCGGTGTACAGCCACGTAAAAACATAGACTACAAATATTAAAATACCATTAAAAGATATATATAAATTTGGCCCCATAATTAAAAACAGAACAAACCAATTAAAACATTTTAAAAAGTGTTAGGCCAGCCCGGCTTGCTGGAAAAAGAAAGTTTTAAGGGCACGGCGGAAGGCACCGAGGTCTTGGATTCTCCTTATCTCTGGGGGCAGCTGGTTCCAGAGGGTAGGTGCCCCCACAGAGAAGGCCCTTCCCCTGGGGGTCACCAGCCTACATTGTTTGGCTGATGGCACCCCGAGGAGGCCCTCTCTATGGGAGCGCACAGGTCGATGGGAGGCCATCGGTAGCAGCAGGCGGTCTCGAAGATAACTAGATCCTATGCCATGGAGCGCTTTAAAGGTGATAACCAACACCTTGAAGCGCACCCGGAAGACCACTGGGAGACAGTGCAGCTCATGCAGGAGAGTGTTATATGGGAGCGCCAGGTAGCTCCCGTGACTACCTGCGTGGCCGCATTCTGGACCAGTTGGAGTCTCCAGGTGCCCTTCAAGGGGAGCCCCATGTAGAGAGTGTTGCAGTAGTCCAGGCGAGAGGTGATGTATTAGAGATGTCATATCGGCAAATCTGGGAGAACCCGAATCTGAAAGCTTCCAGATTTTCCCCACCAAAAAGAAAGCCCAAGTCCCTTCCCCAGCACCCACATGTCCATCACCAATCAAACATTGTTCCAACTGGAGATGCCTCCCAGTTCTAGCCTCCCAGGTGCAGGGCAAGTTGTCCTTGACTTCATGAGAAAGGAATGTTATTATGACTATATATCACCCATGCTCCATACAATGCCCCCTCCCAATTTCCCACAATAGTAAATGTGGCAGGTCTGAAGGCCTAATACAAAAGATGGTTTCCAGGCCTGACAGGCCGCCCCCCCCCCGTCAGAAAAGTATGTCCTGAAACAAGATTAGCATAGTGGTTAATCATTCAGTATACTATATACAAATCAGAATGACGGGATCATCATTTGCAACCTTTTCAGGCGACTTCTGATAAGTCAAGTCAATAAGAGAAACCAGATTTGCTTAACAACCGTGGGCAAAAAAGGTCATTAAATTCGGCATGATTCACTTATCAGCCACCTTGCTTACCAATGGAAATTCTGGTCCCAATTATTGTCATAAATCAAGGACTACCTATAGTAGGTTTTAAAATATTATTTCCGTATTTTCCAGGTGACTTCTGACATCTTCATTCTGCTTAGAGTTCCTTAAGTAGAGAGCATATAAAATATCCTTATCGGATACATTTTAAATATGCAAATCTCAATATTGCTCAGCAGCAGCATTTAACTGAAATATTAATTATATTTCAACATTTCAAGGACTTATTGGAAACACATAATAAACTGATCTTATTCCCCAAACAAAACATGTTCATTCTGACTAATCAATAAGGAAAGTGGACAGCCTTCTGTACACCAATATCAAATATAAAGCCAGATGTTCAGACTAGATTTGGCAGTTGTCTACCTATCGAGTTAGGTTACCAAGGACCTGTGATAGGCAGATCTGGATGTTTGATGGTGTTACCGATATCATCGCAGGATGGAAGCAGGGGTGAAATGCTCCCGGTTCGGACTGGATCGTCCGATCCGGTAGCGATGGAGGCAGGTGGTTCGGAGAACCGGTAGCAAAAATCCTTGCCCCCACCCCCCATGCCCAGCTGAGCCACACAATCATCAGAGGCTTTTTTTTTTTTACTTTTAAAAGCATTTTTTTCTACAACCTCTTCAGCCAAAAAATGCTTTTAAAAGTAAAAATAAAAAAAGCCTCTGATGATCGTGCAGCTCAGCTGGGATCGTCAAAGGCTTTTAAAAGAAAAAAAACCCTTTTTTTCTTTTAAATACCTCTGACGATCCAAGCTGAGTTGCCTGATTGGCAGAGGTTTTTTAAAAAGCCTCTGCCAATCAGGCAACTCAGCTGGGATCGTCAGAGCCTTTTGAAAGCAGTTTTTACAACTTCTTTGCCAAAGAGGTTGTAGAAAAAATGGTTTTAAAAGTTAAAAAAAAAATTGGCCACACCCACCCAGTCACCTTACCCCCCCCCAAGCCACGCCCACAGAACCGGTAGTAAGAAATTTTAGATTTCACTACTGGCTGGAAGCTTTTCCAAGTAAAGCTGCCTTCTGCAATTGACTGATGGAGAATTTGTCAATGCCATCAATGGTGTTCAAGTGGTGCTCCAGTTATTTTGGGATTGCATACCCAATGCATCTATTACTATTGGTACTACCCTTGCTTGCCTTTGCCACAGTCATTCTATTTTTATTTGTAGGTCTTTGTATTTTGTTATGTTCTCCAAAGATGATGATGATGATGTTTGGATAGGTACATAAAAAGTTTAATCTTAATTGGTAATCAACTCTTTTCATCAAACAGTGAATCAACTGATTTGCAATTTGCATGACTGCCCTTTGGGTGATTACCCCAAAGTGAAGGTGAAGCAAAGGAGGATTAGTTCAAAGGAAATTGGATAGTTGCCAACATTTCCTTGATCAATTCCACAGATAATTCTCAGTTATATCTTTCATATGTTTCAGCCAGGCAAATATCTTTCCATTCCAACTTTCTGATTAAACAAAATCTTTTACTGCATTCATGGCGTCCTTCTGAATCCTAATTCGTTCTCTCGGCTTGTCCCCACACTGGTGATCAGATGTCAGAACCAAATGGCTGATGCTGATGGATTTTTATTTCAAGACTGCTGTCTCTAGTGTTATATATAAACCTTGATATCTGGGATACATCTTTATTAGGGGAAATTTGTTATGTTCCTCACATCTATTTGCTCTTTTCAAATGGCATCAGCCTGGGGATTTGAAAGGCTGATGAAGGCAATCAAAAAGTCGAAATGCTGGCTCCCTTCCCAGTTATGGGGTCCTTGGTGCTGAGTTTTCCTGTTTTCTTGCAGATGGTTCATTACCCAATTTGGTAACCAAGCTCAGAGAGCACCAAAGACCCCACGATTCAACCCTGAGCCATAAATATTCTCCTCTATCAGTATCATTTCCCAGCGGAGAAGTAGCAATGCATCTAGAACCTGACATCTAGAGCGCTGGAGAAGAGCTACAGAGGCCTTGGCCAGACTGGAGAAGGAATATAGCATTGCAATCTAAGATACAACTCTTGCCTTGACCTGGGGAACCTATCCTGAGCTCTGGATACCAGTTAGTTCTTGATTCCAAAGTATCATGCAGTCTTGGGCTTGGTGTTCACCATTTTGGCAGTCTTCCTTCTCTGTTGAATGGAAGCTTGAGTTTACCAGTAGCAGACCCAGATGGAACTACTAAGGAAGGTTCTGGTTGTCTCCTTTAATGTCCTATTTGGCTCTGGACCTTGTACTCTGAGGGACCACCTTCTCTTGTCTTCATCTTCCTGGCCAACCAGATTGAATAAGATCAACTCCTTCCATTTCCCATCCCTACAGCAATGATACCCAACAGGTCCTAAGAAATGGTATGTTCAGTAGCCACCCCAACACATTGGAATTCTTTCCCAGCAGAGATTTGTTCAGCTTTGTCCTTCTAAGAAGGATAATTTACCAGTAACAATAGAAGAAAGAATGAGTAATTCAGGACAATAGAAGAAAGAATTAGTAATTGAACTGGGGATCCTTAGTGCTTCTCTGAACTTAGTTGTTTTCTTGCAGTACTGATGGTGTTACCTAGTTTTTATTTTTTATTTATTTATTTATTTATTTATTTGATTTGATTTATATGCTGCCCTTCTCCAGAGACTCAGGGCGGCTTACAATGCGTTAAGCAATAGCCTTCATACTTTTGTATATTTTTATACAAAGTCAGCTTATTGCCCCCACAAACTGGGTCCTCATTTAACCTACCTTAGAAAAGATGGAAGGCTGAGTCGACCTTGAGCCTGGTAAGATTCGAACCTGCAGTAATTGCAGGCAGCTGTGTTAATAACAGGGTGCTTTAAACCACTGTACTACCAAGGCTCTAGTTGGGTAATGAAATGTCTACAAAAAAACAACCAACCTCAAAGAGCATTAAGGACTCCACAGATAATTTATTAATCCCATGTCACCCAGGAGGCAGTGTTGTAATTGGAGTTCATCTGTACATGGTGTTCATATTCCTGAGGAAGGTTCTTTTTTTCATCTTTTTATTTTTATATGTATTTTGGGTTTGAGGGGGCCATTATATTATATATCAGTTCCTCTTAGCTGTCCAGAGCCTTCAGGGATGATCAATATACAGAGATGATAGAGATGATAGGAGAGAGAGGAGGGAGGGGGGAATGAATAGTGGTCTAGTGGTAAAGACACTTGCCTCCCACTTGGAAGATTGAGAATTCAATCACAGGCAGCAGCAGATATTTCTCTCCTAGTGCACAAAGGAAAAAATATTTCCTGTGAACTCCATGTGGTGTCAGGAAGGGCAGCCAACCAGCAAATGCACAGCTCCATCCAGTCGCCCCGACTCTAGCTCAAATTAAGGGATTACAGGGTCATAAAAAGGAAGGATAGATAGAGGGATAAAGAGATAGAGATGATAGAGATGATAGAGATAAAGAGAGCGAGAGAGAGTTGAGAAAGAGAGAGGGGGAGAGAGAGAGAGATCCATCTCTGGTAATTGTCATTCCATTCAGCTCTGCTCCCATCTAATCTGACATCTTTTTTCCAGCCTCGGCATGCATGCATTTCTATATCGATGACTGTTTTTACTGTTTCTAGTAGCTGTTCATAGCCTTCTAGAAAAAAATAAAGTTTATGATCTTGCTTCAGCCACTCTAGAAAACCTCTACTGATTCCTCTATTCACAAACAGCAGCCTGTCACTCAATACCTAATGTCTCAATGTTATCCTGATTTTCTCCTTACAATTGTTAGAAAGCAACAGACTCTCAACGGATTCAGAATAGAAATTAAAAAAAAGAAACACTTCGCTTTCACCGAGCATTTTAATCTCTCTTTCCATTCATGTCAGCAATGAGATAGAGCCATAAATCTATTATGAAACCACCTCTCTTGCATAAAGAAAGCCTGTGGACTATTTTGTAAAATTTCACCTCTTGCTGTTTGAAAGGAGGCGTTTGTAGCGCTTGTTATTAGGTACCCAAAGAAAGAGACATGATTTCTTGAGACAAGTTTTTTAGCAACTTTGGCCAGATGATTTTCAAACCGCAAATTCCACATTGGGCTTCAAAGGTACTGTCAGACCTGCCCCAGTCTGATCCCTTAGGGAAGAAAAACTCTCGATTCCATTTGGATTGAAGTGAAAAATACTTTTACTAAGATATGCTGGCTGTAGTAAAGTCAGGCGGAATCTAAAATTCCCGTACATCAATACAGAATTAATCCCTCGGTTTCCCCACTCCTCCCACTCATGATTTGTCCGTGTGTAGCCAATCTGACATCATCAAGATGTTTTGGGAAATGCTGGGGTGTTTAGGCTGGTGAAATTCCACTCCAGGGTAAATGGCCTTGAAGATGCCAGGCATGAACTGCATTCCAAAATGCTCTGCTCTTCTTCAGCTGTCAGTCCCAAATTCCAACCCTAAAGGTATACAGATTTATTGCTCATTTGTTCCCCCTCCCTTTACCCGTTCTTTGATGGCAAGATACCAGTGAGGCGTTAAGCCGAAGTTGGTGGCTTGGATAGGTTCAATGAATGGAGATATAGATAGTCCTCAAATTACGACCACAATTGAGCCCAAAACTTTATGTTGTTAAGCGAGACAGTTGTTAAGTGAGTTTTGCCCCATTTTATGAGCTTTCATGCCGCAGTTGTTAAGTGAATCACTGCAGTTATTAAGTTGTTAAGTGACTCTGGCTTCCCCATTGATTTTGCTGGTCAGAAGGTCACAGAAGTTGATTGCATGACCCCAGGACACTGCAACCGTCATAACTATGAATCAGTTGCCAAAGCATCTGAATTTTATCATGTGACCATGGGGATGCTGCGATGGTCATCAATGTGAAAAGCGGTCATTTTTCAGCATTGTCGTAACTTTGAACAGCCATTAAGTGAATTGTTGTAAGTCGGGGGCTACCTGTAATGCAGCATCTTCTTGATTGGCAAATGACAACATTCCAGATGCTTTGTTCATCATGTGAATGAGATGACGGAACTTCACCAGTTAGACCAGGGATCTCCAAACTTGGCACCTTTAAGACTTGTGGACTTCAACTCCCAGAATTCCTCAGCCGGCCATTCCAGACCTGAACTAGACCTTCAAAACAGGTGTTTTTCCAAACACAATGTCAGTAAGAACATGACTGGGAAACTGTATGAATCAATATGACTATTCTGGGGTGATTGTTCCCCAATAAATGCTGAAGTTTTCTTTGAAACTTTCAGCTCAATATCCACCGTTACCTTTTCTTTTCTATTTTGGTGTTCCTTAACAGATTAACAGAGTTGGATGGGACCTTGGAGGTCATCTAGTCCAACCCCCACCCAAGCAGGAGACCCTACACCATTTCTGACAGATGGCAGTCCAGTCTCTTCTTGAAAGCTTCCAGGGATGAAGCTCCCCCAACTTCTGAAGACAAGCTGTTTTGTTGGTTGATTGCTCTCACTGTCAAAAAATTCCTCCTTATTTGTAGGTTGAATCTCTGCTTGATCAGTTTCCATCCATTATTCCTTGTCTGGCCTTTGGGTGCTTTGGAAAATAGCTTGATCCCTTCCTCTCTGTGGCAGCCCCTCAAATATTGGAAGACTGCTATCATGTCTCCCCTGGCCCTTCTCTTCTCTTCACTAGACTAGCCATGCCCAGTTCCTACAACCATTCATCATACGTTTTAGCCTCCAGTCCCCTAATCATCCTGGTTGCTCTTCTCTGCACTCTTTCTAGAGTCTCAACATCTTTTTTATAGTATGGTAGCCAAAACTGGATGCAGTACTCTAGGTGTGGTCTTACTAAGGCTTTATAGAGTGGTATTAGTACCTCACTTGATCTTGATTACATCCCTCTGTTAATGCAATTTAGGATCACATTGGCTTTTTTGGCTGCTGCCACACAGTTAGCTCATAATTAATTGGTTGCCCACTAAGACTCCAAGATCCCTCTCACAGTCACTGCTCTTAAGCCTGCTTTCACCTAGTCTATATGTGTATTGTTGATTCAGTCAGTGTTGATTTTTGGATTGGTTTCTGCAACTTTTTTCCAAGATTTTGAGAACAGTTTTGTTCTTGCCTTCATTTTCCCTGGTTTCAAAAGGATCTACTTGTTCCAATCTTTGTGATATTTTCATGCCTATAACTTCAGTGAACTTTGTTATTGTTAGTTGTAAAGCCGTGTCCGACCGATCGCGACCCCATGGGCAACATTCCTCCTGGCTTTCCTGCCCTCTACCATCCTCCGGAGTCCACTGAAGCTCATGCCGACTGCTTCAGTGACTCCATTCAGCCAACTTGTTCTCTGCCGTCCCCTTCTTCTTTTGCCCTCCATCTTTCCCAGCATTAGGCTCTTCTCCAGTGAGTCCTTCCTTCTCATTAGGTGGCCAAAGCATTTGAGTTTCATCTTCAGGATCTGGCCTTCTAAAGAGCAGTCAGGGTTGATCTCCTCTAGGACTAACCGGTTTGATCGCCTTGCAATCCAAGAGACTCGCAGGAATCTTCTCCAGCACCAGAATTCAAAGGCCTCAATTCTTTGGCGCTCAGCCTTTTTATGGTCCAGCTTTCACAGCCATCCATTGCAACTGGGAAAACCATAGCCTTGACTATACATACTTTTGTTGGCTGGGTGATTTCTCTGCTTTTTAGTAAGCTATCTAGATTTGCCATAGAGTCTTGGTGGCGCAGCAGACTAAAGCACTGTTAAGTAACACCAGCTGCCTGCAATTACTGCAAGTTCAAATCTCACCAGGCTCAAGGTTGACTCAGCCTTCCATCCTTTCGAGGTAGGTAAAATGAGGACCCAGTTTGTGGGGGCAATAAGCTGACTTTGTATAAAAAAAGAACACCGCTTGGGGGTGGGGGGGCGAAAGCCCTACTAAGCAGGTATATACAAAAGTATGAAGGCTATTGCTTAACACATTGTAAGCCGCCCTGAGTCTCCGGAAAAGGGCGGCATATAAATCGAACCAATTCATAAATAAATAAATAAATAGCTTTCCTCTCCAGAAGCAAGCGTCTTTTAATTTCTTGGCTGTAGTCCCCATCTGCCGTGATCTTGGAACCCAGGAAAATAAAATCTGTCACTACTTCTGTTTCTTCCCCATCTATCTGCCAGGATTCAGTGAACTATCAAAATGTAAATTGGTGTGTATGGGGTTTTTTTAGCCAAAACTAATCAGAGGCCAGGCGTAATAAAGTAACTCATTGTTACAAGAAATTTTGGGGCCAAATATTCCAAAGGACACAGAGCAGCTGCTGGAAGCAGAGGTGAAGTTTACTTGATACAACATAAACATGATAAATATAAATTAAAACAGATGAAATGCTATAATCCCAAGAGTACATCTCCCATCAGTAGAATTAAAACAACAATTTTCTTTAAATATATGGTTACAAACAATTTTAAGTACCAAGGCTCACTTCTGAGTAAGCAACTACAGCATTGTTCGTAATAGGGGACATTGGGGGAGGTTTATTATTTGCTGCATTATGTTTAATGGACTCCATAAATAGGATTGGCTGCCTTGCCAATACTAACTCAAATGTGAATTGAAAACCGGTAGAGCACTCGGAATCGCAAAACCATTCACTTAAATTAAAATTATCCTTCATATTGAAACAGCGGAGTTTCTTATAGTTGAGCCATTATCTATCAAATAATGTGAAACTCATAAAACAACTGTCTGAAGCTAAAAGCCAGCAATGAGATGGAAAGATAAAGACACAGCAATAACAGAAGTTTTTTCTGACTTTAGGTTCATTTTAAAGATTGATTCATTTTATCTCCCTATTTCCACAAAAATACGGGACTGTAAGTGGCCAAAGGTATTGTGGGAACCCAACCCCCCCAAAGTGTGAAATATTTTGGGAAATATTAAAAAAGGCAGCATATTATATTTCCCTAAAGGAGAAATGGAGAGACATGTTTTGAGAGGCAGAAAGCAGCCCCCAGTCTTTCTTAACAGACCACAGTAGATGCCAGCACTTAAGGAGATAAAGAGCGTATTGAAAGAGGAAGCCAACTATCTAGATGGCTCTATTCATAAGCAAAGCAAATACTGCAGGCAGAAATCCATTCAAGACAGGATATTTCGAAACTCCTTGCAGCAAACTTTGACAGCTAACAAAAGCAGAATGGTAGGATTAGTACAGCAGCCCCTCACCCAAGATCCAGCACAGAATGAAAGCCATTAGTCATTAGGGGAAGAATTTTGAATTGGGTGGGGGAAACCTGGGGGACTTCAGAGTCGGCTTTTCACCAGCCGTGCCAATATGACATGCCTAATAAATCTATACTTAGAGGAAACCTCTGGCCTTGGAGTTGTGATTTCATTTGGGCTGTTACTTGGAACCCTGACATTACTTTTGAGACAGTCCTAATTCAAGGACTAGCTGTTCTACTGTATCCAAGGTTCTTTCCCTTACAATCCATGGTTTATCTTTCTTGGGTTACTGCAACCCAATAATCTAGTAGGTTTCTCAGCCCTCGTCACCATGTCATCTGATGACACCTCTACCCAACTAAACACTGAAGAACTGTTATGGAATGATGAGACCAAACAACATTCCTGGTCAGCCAGAGACAGTTTATTGCGCAGTTTCAGAATCAGATTTGTATCTGCAATTCTGAACCAAGAAGAGCTCTGATACAATTGCTTTTATACTTTAACATGACAAAGGATTTGATATGAGCACAGCAGCTTTCCATATATGGTTAACATATATTTGTTAGGTGATGATTGATTCTTTCATCAGTTTTCTATATTACTAAATTCCTACATTAATTTCTAGTTACATGAGATCATCTTAGCTAAACATCCTTTATTAATTTTGTGATTGCTGATACGTAGGTTAATGGCTGCTTTGGTTAATAAGTGACTCTTGCTTCATATGGATTTCCTTGCAACCATGACAGCTTGGTCTCTCAGACGTTATGTATGAACAAAAATGGAATTTAGCTGACTTGGTGAAATCTCCAAACAAGCATCTTTCTTTCTTATGATCAGGAGATAAAGAGGGCCCTTCAGTGTTCATGTAGCTGACCCTGTATTATCCCCACATTGGAACGGCCATTGTCACCAAAATAGAGGTGCCTCCCCTTTCCGCCCCCCCCTTTGTCTTTTCCCATCTCCTAGTTTGGGGTTTTATAAATTGGGCCTATTATTTAATAATTTTAATTATTTTTAAATTTTGTCTGTCTTTGTGCTTTTAATTAGGCTGTACACCGCCCTGAGTCCTTCGGGAGAAGGGCGGTATAGAAATAAAATAAAATAAAATAAAATAAATAAATAAATAAATAAATAAATAAATAAATAGTTCAATTTGCTTTTGTTTTTTTAGTTTCGCCACTTTAATTTAAGAGATGATCAACATGCCATGACTGATCTTGCAACAAGATCTCAGCAGTTTCTGGAAGAGCCAAGGCAGTGGGAGATGACAGCTAATAAGCAACAACTAGTACTTACCGTTTCATAGGAGATAAATGCCTTGACTTGTATTCAATCCATGCTCTTTGATGCTGTCAGCAGAAAGAAGGTTTGAAAAGTATGAATCACGCTTTTTCGTTTCAGGTGCCTTTTGTATTCCACTGTACGTACCCTATGTCCTCACGGGAAGGTGGGCCTTTGGAAAAAGCTTTTGCAAACTCTGGCTGGTGATGGATTATCTGTTGTGTACCACGTCAGTCTTCAATATTGTTCTGATCAGTTATGACCGATTCATCTCAGTGACCAGAGCAGTAAGTTCTATTCTAGCTATTCAAAAGGTTGACAAATGATTTTGATCTGATGCTGCATTCATCCTCCTTCTCTGCCTCTTCCTTCTCCTCCTCTTCCTTCTCCTTTTTGTTTTCATTATCCTGCCCTTTCTCTGACTTCTCCTCCTCATCATTGTCTTCTCCTTCCTCCTTCTCTCCTCCTCATCTTCCTCTTCCTCCCTTTCCTTCTCCGTCTTCTTTTCCTTCTCTTCTTCCTCATCCTCCTTCCCTCCCTCTCCTCTTCCTCATCCATCACTTCTTCCTCCTCCTTCCTCTTCCTTCTCTTCCTCTTTTTCCTTCTCCTTTTCATTTTTATTATCCTGCCCTTTCTCTGACTTCTCCTCTTCCTCATTGTCTTCTCCTTCCTCCTTCTCTCCTCTTCATCTTCCTCTTCCTCCCTTTCCTTCTCTGTCTTCTTTTCCTTCTCTTCTTCCTTTTTCCTTCTCCTTTTCATTATCCTGCCCTTTCTCTGGCTTCTTCTCCTCCTCCACATCTTCTCCCTCCTCCTTCCCTTGTCCTCCTCCTCATTTTCCTCTTGCTCCCTTTCCTTCTCCTTCTCCTTCTCTTCTTCCTCCTCCTCCTGTCCCTTCTTCTCCTTCTCCTTCTCCTTTTCTTCCTCCTCCTCCTCCATTGCATCTTGTTCCAAAATCATAAATCAGTTGCTTCTCTGAAACCCAGTATGAAATATTGACACATTTAATTTTTTTCCTGTGAACAAAATCAGATCCAAAAACTAGATGGGGAATTTACTACTGTCCCTTTCTTTTGGGAGCAGGCTGCAAGAAAAGGACAGATCAATCAAAGCTCTTGCAAACAGAGATTGAAATTAGATTGTTGTTTTTTAAAAGCCACATGTAGCCTGAAGGTGACAAACTGTCTATCCCACAGAACTAGAAAGGTTTGTATATTTGTGCCATCAAATAATTCCAGCTGTTTTGGGGCCAGCTGACTAAGGGAAAGAGCTATTACCAAAGAGGTGGGGGAGTGGGAATCAGATAGGAGACCTGCAAGAGATGAAAGAGGAAGAGATTGATGTAGTTCCAAGCCACAGTCAGAGTCAGTAATACAAACTATTTAGAGGAGAATCCAAGCCAGAGCAAAGAAAAAGACTCTGGAAAGGAAGCAGTGAAGCTAGTGCTGAGGTACATACCTTGAAGCTGAAGTTCAAATACTTCAGCCGCCTGATGAGAAGCAAGGACTCGTTGGAAGAGATCTCGATGTTAGGAAAGACTGAAGGCAAAAGGAGAATGATGAACAAACATGAATTTGGGCAAACACCAAGAAACAGTGGAGGGCAGGGAGGCTTGGCATGCTGTGGTCCATGGGATCGCAAAGAGCCAGATACAGCTTAGCAACTGAACAACAAGATAGATGGATATCTATCAGATGGACAGATGATAGATAGATAGATAGATAGATAGATAGATAGATAGATAGATAATAGATAGATAGATAGATAGATAGATAGATAGATGATAAATAGACACAGAGAGATAGATGAGAGAGAGAGAGAGAGAGAGAGAGAGAGAGAGAGAGAGAGAGAGAGAGAGAGAGAGAGAGAGAATAAATAGCTAGATAGACATAGACAGATAGGTGATAGAGATAGATGAGACCGATAGATAGATAGATAGATTTATTTATTTTTATTTAATTTATATACCGCCCTTCTCCCGAAGGACTCAGGGCTGTGAACAGCCATAATAAAAACAATGTATAAAAATAAAATTTAAAAGCAAATTAAAATAATTAAATCATAGGCCGAATTTAAAACTCTCATTTTAAAACCAATTTTAAAACCCCATTAAAACCAAATTAAAATCATTTATCCCATCAGAGCGGCTAGATAGATAGAGATAGACAATAGCTATAGATGATAAATAGACAGAGAGATAGATGATAGACAGAGAGATGGACAGACAGATAGACAAACAATAGAAATAGATGACAGATAGATAGACAGACAGACCGATAGACGATAGATGATAAGTAGGTAGGTAGGTGGGTAAGTAGTTAGGTAAGTAGATAGATAGATAGATAGATAGATAGATAGATAGATAGATAGACGATAGAAATAGATGACAGATAGACAGACAGACCGATAGACGATAGATGATAGATAGGTAGGTAGGTAGATGGGTAGGTAGTTAGGTAAGTAGATAGATAGATAGATAGATAGATAGATAGATAGATAGATAGATAGATAGATAGATAGACAGACAGACAGACAGACAGACAGACAGACAGACAGACAGACAGACAGACAGACAAACGATAGAAACATCTAAATTCTCTCAGTGAAGAAGAACTGATTAGTACAGTATTCTTGGAGAAGGAATAGAATGAAAATATTGATGCAGCCATTTTCAGCTGAAATTCATTCAGCCAGGAACCTGAATATTCCTTGCTGCTATCGGATTTCTCTACCCCACCTCCAACATTTTCTGATGCAGAAAACAATTTCATACAAAACTGTTCTTCTGGGAATATCCAATTGCAAAGACTTATTTTAGAGGAACACACATCTAAAACATATTGCATTCCGGAAAATAATCACTTGCAGAATATGCATGCATATTACTGGCCTTTGATTGTAACAATAAATGTGATTGGATTTGAATATGCATACATTAAAGTAAATAGACTTTTATATCTTTGTGGAAAAGTGGACTAAATTTTATATTGATGTGGAACTACTGCAGTGATAGGACATACTTTATTTAATATTAGATACAGGTAATTCTTGACTTATTGGAACCAGAAGCGCCATTGCTAGGCGATGCGAATGTTAACTGAGTTGCATTTGATTTTATTACCTTTTTGGTGCAGTCATTAAGTGAATTACACAGTCATTGTGGTGGTGCAGTGGTTGGAATATGGTACTGCAGGCTAAGTCACTGCTCACTGCCAGGAGTTCGATCCTGACCGGCTCAAGGTTGACTCAGCCTTCCATCCTTCCGAGGTGGGTAAAATGAGGACCCAGATTATCTGGGGCAATAGGCTGACTCTGTAAACTGCTTAGAGAGGGCTGTAAAACACTGTAAAGCTGTATATAAGTCTAAGTGCTATTGCCATTGCCATTGCCATTGCCATTGCCATTGCTATTCTATTCTATTCTATTCTATTCTATTCTATTCTATTCTATTCTATTCTATTCTATTCTATTCTATTCTATTCTATTCTATTGCAGGTAGTCTTCGATTTATGACCACCATTGAGCCCAAAATTTATGTTGCTAAGTGAAACATTTGTTAAGTGGGTTCCACCTTATTTTATGAGGGCTGTAAAGCACTGTGAAGTGGTATATAAGTCTAAGCGCTATTGCAATTGCTATTAAGCAAATGACATCATCATTAAACGAATCCAGCTTCCCACAATGACTTATTTGTCAGAAGACCCCCTGGGAAGGTTGCAAATGTCAATCACCTGACCCTGGGATGCTGCAAGTGCAGGCTGGCTGACAAATGCCTGAATCACAATCAAGTGACTGAGGGGGTGCTGCGACGGCCATAAGGGCAAGGACCTATATAAATCACTTTTTTCCATGCTGTCATAACTTCAAATGAATGGTCATAAGTTGAGGACTACCTGCCAATAGGAAACTGAATGAAAGCAAAGCAGACACCTAAAGGCCAGTGGTGGGTTTCTACCGGTTCACCCCGGTTCGGGCGAACCAGTAGCAGCAGCAGTGGGAGGCTCCGCCCATCCTCCTGGACGTCATCACGGATGCTCTGCAGAATGCGCAGAAAGTCCGAACCGGTAGTGAAGGTAAGTGAAGCCCACTACTGCTAAAGGCATCCTTCTTTGATAGGCGGCCCTTCTACTTGCAGCTTTAAATGATTCGTCACTAATGGTACCATTGAGAAACAGTTTGGTCTAGTGGTTGAGGCATCAGGCTAGAAGCAGGGAGACTGTGAGATCTAGTTGGCCCTAGGACAGTGATGGCTAACCTTTTTGCCATCGCGTGCCAGGAGATGGGGGGGCGGGGGAGGGTCGTGCGCACACGTGCCCACGTGCATGTGTGTGCAACCCCCTACCCCCTCCCCCCCGCTCCTGGCACATGATGGCCTGGTAGGCCCGTTTTTCTTTCTTACCTGGTTCCAAATCCTCTCTGTGTATCTGGGAATGGCGAAAACAGCCTTTCCCACTCCCTTGGAGGCCCTACGGAGGCTGAAAGGGCCCATTTCCCAACTCCCGGTGGGACAGGAAGTGACATTCTTTGCTGTCCCCAGCCTCCAGAACCTCTCTAGGAGTCTGTAGGAGCCTCTCTAGGAGTCTCTGGAGGCTGGGGACAGGAAAAAAACGTCACTTCCTGTCCCACCGGGAGTGGGGAAATGGGCCCTTTCAGCCTCCGTAGGGCCTCCAAGGGAGTGGGAAAGGCTGTTTTCGCCGTTCCCAGATACACAGAGAGGATCTGGAGCCAGGTAAGAAAGAAAAACGGGCCTTCCCCACCCCCCCAGGCCCTCCAGAGGCAGGAAACAGCCTGTTTCCCTACTTCTGGTGGGCCCAGAAGGCCCGAAAATCAGCTGGCCGGCGCGCGCATGCGCCCCAGAGCTGAGCTGGCGTGCTCACTAATATGGCTCCGTGTGCCACCTGTGGCACGTGTGCCATAGGTTCGCCATCACGGCCCTAGGAAGAAAACCTTCTTAGCCCTAGGAAGATGGCCATGACAAGAACACTGTAGGGTCTGTCCAAGTAGTCACTAGGAATGAATACAGATTCAAAGGCAAAAATAAAAATAGTAATATAATAAAATAAAATAAAATAAAATAAAATAAAATAAAATAAAATAAAATAATAAATTATACCAGTATTAGGACTAGTTTCAGGCATTAGCCAAATTAACAGGCAGATCCATCCAGGAACCCCATTTTTAATTTTTAAATTAATTTTTAAAATTGCAATGGAGGTTTTTTAAAAAAAACTTCAGTGGAGAAAACCTAAAATGGCCTGGCTAAGGTAAGAAGAAAAAAAAAACCACACAGGCACACAGATTATACTGGGGGAAAAATAGACAGTCACAGCTATGGTAGAAAGTTTGACATTGAAGGAATTAAAATAGCAATCTATTTTGAATGTGTTACTATGCATTACTATGTCATTTTCTCAGCAGTTGGATAGAACTATGTTGTTTTTTTTAAAATATGCCATTTTAAACTGGAACGAATTGCATCCTGTTGTCTTTCTAACAGCTGCAGATTCCTTCAGAGTTCACATCTATCAGGAACTCTGAAGTCCAGCTGGCAGAGGGATTAACGCTCTGTAAGAGGAACCACCAGCCCTCGGCATCCTATTCACTTTATGCACCTTGTCATTTATCCAAGCATACACTCAGCAGCCTTAGTCAGTGACCACATGTGAAAACAGAGAACATAGAATAACAGACATGGAAGGGACCTTGGAGATCTTCTAGTCAGGGGTGGGATCCTATTAGTTAAACAACCGGTTCGCTAGAAGATCTCCAAGGTCCCTCCCAACTTTCTCTTCTCTTCTCTTCCCTTCTCTTCCCTTCTCATCTCTTCTCTTCTGTTATTCTGTTCTGTTCTGTTCTGTTCTATTCTATTCTATTCTATTCTATTCTATTCTATTCTATTCTATTCTATTCTATTCTATTCTATTCTATTCTTCTGTTCTGTTCTTTCTATTCTATTCTATTCTATTCTATTCTTCTGTTCTGTTCTTTCTATTCTGTTCTGTTCTATTCTATTCTATTCTATTATTCTATTCTATTCTATTTTCTATTCTATTCTATTCTTCTGTTCTGTTCTGTTCTTTCTATTCTATTCTGTTCTATTCTATTCTATTCTTCTATTCTGTTCTTTCTATTCTGTTCTATTCTATTCTATATTCTATTCTATTCTATTCTATTCTATTCTATTCTATTCTACTCTACTCTACTCTACTCTACTCTACTCTACTCTACTCTACTCTATAAAATAAATACATTATTTGTTAAGGTATCAGACTATTCACTACGTTTGCTATAGGGCAACACCTGTCACCTTCCCAGCAGTGTGCTGTAGCTGCCAAAAAAGCCAACTCAGTCCTAGGCTGCAGAGAGATAGAATCAAGATCACGTGAAGTGTTAGAACTGCTTTATTATGCCTTGGTAAGACCGCTCCTGAAATATTGCATTCAGTTTTGGTTGCCACAATATAAAAAGATGTTAAGACTCTAGGAAAAGTACAGAGAAGAGCAACAAAGTTGATTAGGGGACTGGAGGCTAAAACATATGAAGAACAGTTGCAGGAACTGGGTATGTCTAGTTTAATGAAAAGAAGGACTAGGGGAGACATGATAGCAGTCTTCCAATATCTCAGGGGCTGCTAAGGGAGTCAAGCTATTTTTCAAAGCACCTGAGGGCAGGACAAGAAGCAATGGCTGGAAACTAATCAAGGAGAGAAGCAATCTGGAACTAAGGAGAAATTTCCTGACAATTAGAACAATTATTCAGTTGAACAACTTGCCTCCAGAAGTTGTGAATGCTCCAACACTGGAGGTTTTAAAGAAGAGATTGGACAATCATTTGTCTGAAATGATTCCTGCCTGAGCAGAAGTTTGAACTAGAAAACCTCCAAGGTACCTTCCAACTCTGTCATTCTGTTAATGCTAAGTGGCAAGAAAATATTTGACTGGGATAATCAATTATTTTCCTTTGAACTGAATATCCCTGCAGGGAGACGATGTTCTCTAATAAACATGAACTACTTCGTCTTCGGTCTGACCTAAGTGTAGTACATAAAATTATCTGCTACAACATCCTACCTGTCAATGACTACTTCAGCTTCAACCACAACAATACACGAGCACACAATAGATACAAACTCAAGGTAAACCGCTCCAAACTCGATTGCAGAAAATACGACTTCAGCAACAGAGTGGTCAATGCCTGGAATCAGGGGTGGGTTCTAAATTTTTTTACTACCGGTTCTGTGGGCGTGGCTTATTTTGTGGGTGTGGCTTGGAGGTCATGTGACTAGGTGGGCGTGGCTAGCTGGTCAGTGTCATTTCTGGAAGGTCCTCGCACTTACGACCAGTCCTCGCACTTATCACCCGACTTATTTGTTTGCTTTTAACACTGATCAGCTGTAGGAAGGCCCTTTGAAGCCCCGCGGCAAGAGTTTAAACATTTTTTTTCCCTCTAGTCATCAGCTGGGACTCAGGAGGCAGCAATAGATTGGGGGTGGGACCAAATAAAAGGTAAGAATAACGTGGGGGGATGGGAGGGCGGGGGGGAGAACCAGTTCGGTGACGTCATATCGTTACCCCTACTGGCTCGGCCAAACTGGACCGAACCGGGAGGAACCCACCACTGCCTGGAATGCACTACCTGACTCTGTAGTTTCTTCCCCAAACCCTCAAAACTTTAACCTTAGACTGTCTACTGTAGACCTCACCCCGTTCCTAAGAGGTCCGTAAAGGGGGCGTGCATAAATGCACCAATGTGCCTACTGTCCTTATTTATTCGTATCCATTTCATGTATTCATAATCATGTTCATACTTATATCTCTTACCTTATACACGCTTGACAAAATAAATGAATAAATAAAAATAAATTGTTTTCCCTTTTCAGGTCTCCTACCGAGCCCAGCAAGGAGACATCAAGAGAGCCGTATTCAAGATGGCGATGGTCTGGCTTTTAGCTTTCTTGCTTTACGGACCCGCCATTATCAGCTGGGAATACATATCCGGCCGGAGCACCATTCCCGATGGGGAATGCTATGCGGAATTTTTTTACAACTGGTACTTTCTCATCACGGCCTCCACCCTTGAGTTCTTCACCCCGTTCATCAGCGTGATGTTTTTCAACTTGAGCATCTATCTGAACATACAGAAACGGACCAAAATCCGCCTGGAGGTTCTTCACGACAGCCAAAATTTCGTAGAGGAGACCGAAATGAGCGCGGGGCGCAAGCTTTCCATGAAATGTTGTAAGTGGGAAGAAAAAGATCCAGGAAGTTTGAACTCTCCAAAATGGGACATCCCAGAAGAAGAAGACGATGCGCGAGGAAACATCAATGCAAAGCGATCGCGGGACTCCGAGACGGAACCGAAACCTTCTAGCAAAAAGAATTATAAAGACTGGGCAGCCAATCTTTCTTTAGAGAGAGGATTGAAGGTAGCTTCCCAGAATGTGACGCAGCGATTCAGGTTGAATAGGGACAAGAAAGTAGCGAAATCACTAGCGGTCATTGTGGGCATTTTTGGCCTTTGTTGGGCACCGTACACCCTTCTTATGATCATCCGTGCTGCTTGCCATGGTCACTGTATCCCTGTGTATTGGTACGAAGCTTCTTTCTGGCTCTTGTGGGTCAATTCAGCCATCAACCCTGTCCTTTATCCACTCTGTCACTACAGCTTCAGGAGAGCCTTTGTTAAACTCTTGTGCCCAAAGAAACTGAAGATCCAGCCCCATAATTCTCTCCACAAATGCTGGAAGTAATCTAATTGGGTAGAAGAAGTCATCGCATCAAGATTTCTTTGAAGAGGTATTGACAGTAAGAGTTACAAAGGATGAAGAAGATACCAAGTTAACTAGGTGTTGGGTTTGTAACCTTTGATATGTAGATTGGATGTGGCCCTCCAGTTCTCTTTTTCTATCTCTGGAGCCCTCAAATTGCCCTGCTGAAAGTTGGCAAAAAAAGGTTGAATATCTGTTGGATGAAGAAGAAAAAAAAAGTGTGCCGCAACTCTAGTAGACTTAACACTCCCTGAAGATCTTTAGAACTTGAGTCAAACTTTCTATCTTTTCCAGGGTCATCTTTTCTGTTTAATTCTGTGCAGCCAAAAATGGGTTTCAGACAGGGGTGGGCTGCTGGGGGTTTGGGAGAACCTCTAGCTAAGATTCTGTACAGTTTGGAGAACCCCCCAAATCCCACTCCTAGCTGGCCCCACCCACCCCATCCCTCTCCTCCCAGGAGTCCCCATGCGGCCCGTTTTGGATGCAGATAAGTGCAGGGCGCGCGCAGAGGCTCGGGGAGGGTGAAAAACGGGCCTACTGGAAGTTCAGGAAGGCCGGAAATGGGCCCGTTTCTGGCCTCCAGAGGGCCTCCAGAGCCTGGGGAGGCCGTTTTCACCCTCCTGGAGGCTTGAGGAAAGCCTCCAGAGCCCGGGGAGGGCAAAAAGCCCTCCCACTGCCATAGTGCAGGAGGCCGACTAGGCCACACCCACCATGGCCACGCCAACTCAGCAACCGGGCAGAGAATCCCTTGCTAAAATTTTTGAAGCCCACCCCTGGTTTCAGATCTGGATACATCCAGTTGAGTTTGAGCAAACATGCATTTAAATATACGGTCTTCAAATCCACGTTAAGATTTTCAGATACAAAGAAGGGAAAGAAATGTCCAGCGATGGTCCAACATACAGGTAGCCCTTGATTTACAACTACAACTGAGACTGGAACCTCTGTTGATAAACGATGTGGCCATTAGGTGGGTCTTCCCATGACCGTTACTGATTTTACGTTTTTTTTTTGCTGTGATCATTAAGCAAATCTGGCTTTCCCCATTAACTTTGCTCATGGGAAGCCAGCTGGGAAGGTTGTGAATGGTGATCATGTGACCCTGGGATGCTCCAATTGTCATAAAGACATGCCGGTGGCCAACCACAGTCATGTGGCCACAAGGACACAGTGATGGTCGTAAGTGCAAGGACCACTCATGAGTCACTTTTGTCAGCAGAGTTGTAATTTTGAACAGTCACAACCAAATGAATAGTTGTAAGCTGAGGACTAGAGATGAAAGACATTTCTACATGTCATAGTGGGAAAAATCTGAGCATCGTGGTGACCTAGTGGTGAAGCTAATTGCCTCCCATTTGGAAGGTTGAGAGTTCAATCCTAGGTAGCGGCAGATATTTCTCTCTCCCCAGACATAAAGAAAAAAAAAATCTGCTGTGAACTCCACATGGTGTCAGGAAGGGCATCCGGCCAGTTAACGCTCAGCTCCATCCAGTCACCCCGACTCTACCCCAAATTAGTTATGGTATGAGAGTCATAAAAGGAGAGTTTATAGTGGGGAAAAAATCTAATAGTAGGGCAGTGTTTGCTTCAACTTACAGGGACAACCTGCTAGATTAATGCCATGTATGCTCAAACCAAGACTTTGTTCTCATTTATTCAATATCCTAACCAGCACCAGCAAAGTGTCTGTTGGTACAAGTGCAATTACCAGATCATACATGTTAAATTCATTTTAGAATAGAATAGAATAACAGAGTTGGAAGGGACCTTGGAGGTCTTCTAGTCCAACACCCTGATCAGGCAGGAAACCTTATACCAGTGATGTCTAACCTTTTTGCTGTCAATGCCAAAAGTGGGGAGAGCGCAGGGGGGGTCGCGCGCGTACGTGCCCACACCCATAATTCAATGCGCCTCGTCCCCCCCAAGCATGCACGCGCAACCCCCCACGTTCCTCCTGCTTTTGGCACGTGATGGCCCAGTGGGCCCGGTAGGCCCATTTTTCACCCTCCCCAGGCTCCAGAGGCCTTCTTGGAGCCTGGGGAGAGCGAAAATGGCCTTCCCCCCTCCAGAGGCCTTCCAGAGGCCGAAATTCCCATTTGTGGCCTCCAGAGGGCCTCTGGGGGGATGGGGAAAGCCGTTTTCACCCTCCCTAGAAAGCCTCTGAAGCCTGGGGAGAGTGAAAAATGGGCTTCCCTCCCCCGGAGGCCCTCCGGAGGCTAAAAACAGCCTGTTTCCCGACTTCCTGACTAAAAGTACAATTTTCTCTTTTGAGTGTTTTGCTCTGCCCCTTATCCAGCTGTGGACTATGTTGTCTCTTATCTGTTCCCTAAACTCTCGGTCCTATTTCTCAAGGTGATTCGCACATACTATAGGTCAGTGATGACTAACCTTTTTGCCATCGCGTGCCAAAAGCGGGGGGAGCGCGGGGGGGTCACACGCGTGTGTGCCCACACCCATAATTCAATGCGCCCCACCCTCTGTGTGTGCGACCCCCCTGCGCTCCCACCATTTTTGGCACCTGATGGCACGTGGGCCCAGTAGGCCCGTTTTCTGCTCTTGAAGTGGGGCGGAGAAGACAAAAACGGCCTTCCCCTCTCCCCCGCAGGCCCTCTGGAGGCCAGAAACAGCCCATTTCCTGACTTCCGGTGGGCCCAGAAGACCCAAAAATCAGATGGCCGGTGCGCGCATGCGTGCTGAAGCTGAGCTAGGGCAACACTTGAGTGGCCACCAATATGGCTCCACGTGCCACCTGTGGCACACGTGCCATAGGTTCGCCATCACAGCCCCATACCATTTCAGACAAATGATTGTCCAATCTCATCTTAAAAACTTCCAGTGTTGAAGCACCCACAACTTCTAAAGGCAAGCTGTTCCACTGGTTAATTGTTCTCACTATCGGGAAATTTCTCCTTAGTTCTAAGTTGCTTCTCTCCTTGATTAGTTTCCACCCATGGCTTCTTGTCCTGCCTTCAGGTACTTTGGAGAACTGTCTTTAGCATCTTTGCTAAACCTTTCAGGTTTTTGTTATTATACCCTATAACAGTAGTTAATTGCCAGCCTTCACAGGTCGACTTGAGAGGAACCATAACTAGATTAGCTAATTCTACTCATTCTAAGTTTACAGTAACAGAATCTTGCGAGTCTAAAAGTACAATTTTCTCTTTTGAGTGTTTTGCCTGCCTCTTATCCAGCTGTGGACTATGTTGTCTCTTATCTGACTGTTCCCTAAGATCTGGGTCCAATTTCTCAAGGTCATTCGCACATACTATATATTGAATTGGAGTGGAGAAGGCGAAAACGACCTTCCCCTCTCCCCCGCAGGCCCTCTGGAGGCCAGAAACAGCCCACATCCTGACTTCCGGTGGGCCCGGGAGGCTCCAAAATCAGCTGGCCGGCACGCGCATGCATGCTGGAGCTGAGCTAGGGCAACACTCGCGTGCCCACAGATATGGCTCCACGTGCCACCTGTGGCACGCATGTCATAGGTTCGCCATCACGGCTATAGGTTCCTTGAGTTACAGCCCCAATTGAGCCCAAAATTTCTGTTGTTAAGCTGAGTTTTGCCCCATTTTAAGACTTTTCTTGCTGCAGTTGTTAAGGGAATCGTTGCATTTATTAAGTCAGTAATCTGGTTGTTAAGTGAATCTGGCTTCCCCATTGACTTTTGCTTGTCAGAAGCTGATCACAATAACCCAGGAGACCTGCAGCCGTCATAAATATGAGTCGGTTGCCAAGCATCTGAATTTGGATCAAGTGATCAGGGGGATGCTGCAGTGGTTGTAAGTGTGAAAAATAGTCATAAGTCACTTTTTCAGTGCCGTTGTAACTTTGAACGGTCCCTAAATGATCTGTTGTAAAACAAGGACTATCTGTATTACATTGATGAGGTGTCTCTTTCCTGGCATGGTCTACTTCAAAATGCTGAGGACATTCCATTATCTTGATGACCCAACTCAAACCTCTTCTATTCCATGATGCTTGAGGGTCAGTTCTGTTGCAAGAGCTGGTCCTTTCACTACTCAGAAGAATGGGCAGTCCTACAGGTAGTCCTCAACGTAGGACCACAATTTTTTTTTTTTAATTTGATTTATATGCCGCCCTTCTCCGAAGACTCAGGGCGGCTTACAATGTGCTCAGCAATAGCCTTCATCCTTTTGTATATTTATACAAAGTCAGCTTATTGCCCCCACAAACTGGATCCTCATTTCACCTACCTTAGAAAGGATGGAAGGCTGAGTCAACCTTGAGCCTTGGCGAGATTCGAACCCTGCAGTAATTGCAGGCAGCTGGTCTTAATAAGCTTAATAACAGGGTGACTTAAACCCCTGTACTACCAAGGCTCTCAATTGAGCCCAAAATTTCTGTTGTTAAGTGAGACCCTTGTTAAGTGAGTCTTGCTCCATTTTACGACTTACCACAGTTGTTAAGTGAATCATTGCAGTTGATAAATTAGTAATCTGGTTGTTAATGGAATCTGGCTTCCCTGTTGACTTTGCTTGTAGAAGGTCGCAAAAGGGGATCACAGAACCCTGGGACGCAGCACCCGTCATAAATATGAACCAGCTGCCAAGCATCTGGATTTTGGTCACATGACCATGGGGATGCTTCAAAGATCGGAACTGTGAAAAATGTTCATAACTCACTTTTTTCAGTGCCGCTGTAATGTTGAACAATCACTAAATGAACTGTTGTAAGACGAGGACTACCTATATTCAAACGTATTTCCTGGCCACATCAATGCTGCGGATCATTTTTCATTTTACATCCATTTCAGTGATGTATTTTCCTTCAAAGAAGTCAGGGAAAGTGATGGTCAGAATAGCAGTTCCCACTGTTCTTTCAGGGGAGAAATTGAATATTTGAAATACAGTATTGCTTGCTGTCCAAACTCATTTTGTGCGTGTGTGTGTGTGAGAGAGCGAGAGAGACACAGAGAGACTGAATTTTATTTCTAGAACAAATGGCAATGTTTACCGTACTTTTCGGGGTATAAGATGCACTTACCCTCCCCCAAAAGAGGGTGAGAATTTGGGTGTGTCTTATACACCGAATGTAGCCAAAAACATGAGGCATGGAGGTGGCGATGGTCTGTGGCAATCCCTGCAGCCACACTGAATACCCACTGGGGGTATTCTGGGAGGCCGATCCACCTGCCAATCAGCTGCTCATGCTGAATCAGAGTTTGCAGCAGCAATCACATTCAGAAAGCACACACAAGTAACTGATTCAGCAGGATTCAATAACTTCTTTTTATATATAATATAACACATGAAGTAAATCAGTGGTGTGTTTCAAATTTTTTTACTACCGGCTCTGTGGGTGTGGCTTGGCTTGGTGGGCATGGCAGGGGAAGGTTAGTGCAAAATCCCCATATCCTCCTGATCAACTGGGACTCGGGAGGCAGAGAATAGATGGGGGCGTGGCCAGTCAGAATTTTTACTACCAGTTCTCTGAACTACCCAAACTTTCCGCTACCGGTTCTCCAGAACTGGTCAGAACCTGCTGAAACCCACCTCTGAAGTAAATATACAATACCAAAAGCAGGTTTTCCAACGTGGTAGTAAATACAAGCAAAACACAAGCAGAGGAGAGGAGTTTCAGTTTTAGTTTCAGAGCTCAGCACAGCATGCAGCTTTAGAACAGTTGTTCTAAAGCTGGCATGGCTGTTTAGAACAGCCATGCCAAGGCTCCTTGCTGTCTCCTTCCTTGTTGCTCACACAGCAAATACTGCTTCAATTTCCAAACAGCCCTCAACCCTCTCACACACTGACAGGATGCTAGCCAGATGAATACCGATGGATGCTGGTAGGAAGAGGCAGATTTTTTTTTCTTATTTTCCTCCCCAAAATCTAAGGTGCATCTTATACTCTGGAGCATCTTATACTCCAAAAAATACAGTATTTCTGCCACAAGGACTTCAACCTGCTCTCTCTATTATGGCTGTCATTATGAGCTTCAAGTATAGATTCAACTTACTACCATATTGTTACTTCAAGTTAAGTCAAATATCTTGTCCTGAAAATCTGGAGGACTTTCTTCTGAGCATTATATGTAAAATATATGTGAGGAAAAGCACTGTTATTCTATTATTATTTTTTTAAAATCCAGAAAAAGCTTTATTAGTAATCATAAAGGGTACTGCAATTTTAAATCACTGCTAGAAATTTCAGCACTGTTTGGACTACCCATTTATCCTCTGTAGGTTAGATAAATATGCTTTCAGTGGCAGACCTAACATTTTGTGTCACGTATGCAATATTTGGTATTGAAAATGGACTCGGTCTGGTGAGGAACTGCATATGGAATTTACTGAGTTTTGGGAACAGTATCATCATATGGAGAATTTTTTGTCCTGCAAGTTTGTCCAGCTTTTAATGTATGCTTTTTATCCTGTACGTTGCCAGCAATCTGTAAGAAATATAATAAAAATATTTTCTTAAATCAATATTCATCCAATTCTTAGTAGAGAAACAGAGCACGGTAAAAGCAAGGAATCAATCTGTAGCCTCATGTAGCCTTCCTTTCTCCAGACGAGGATCAGTTCAAAAGAGTTTTAAAAATGTATTTTTAAGTCTAGTTGCTAGGTATGAAAACCACCAGGGAGAAATTAAACTTTGAGTGATAGCTGTCTTTGAAGCAAATTGATCAGGCCCAACTGATGAAGCTATAGTAGCTCAAGTCAATCAAGTCATAATAAATCTGGAGAGATCAAAGCAACTTCGATAATTATTGTTTTGAAAAGAAGTAAACAGGATTAATAGCATGGGAAAGGGACATCAGAGGTAAAAATGCTTCACCTGCTTCAGAAATAAGCACATTTCTTGATATCTCCTAAGTAACCGTTTATGTGACTAAACACCTGCAGTGATTCACTTAACAATTGTAGCAAGGAAGGTCTTAAAAATGGGGCAAAATTCACTTAACAAATGTCTCATTTAACAACAGAAATTTTGGGCTGAATTGTGGTCATAAGTGGTGGACTACCTGTATTAGGCCTTATTTGCTTCTCGGCACAAAAATCTAATAATAATCAAATTATTTTTCTGCCTTTTTGTCTCTTCCCATCTTTTTCCTGGCATTAAATGCTAAAGTAAATTTATCTGCATCACCTGTTTTTCAGCCCACAAATGGCACCAAATCCAACCAATCTTTAGAAGCCTTCATTTTCCTAAATTAAACTCCAATTAACCTCCTGGCTCCAGTTCCGTGCTTTCTCTGCTTGAAAAAATCGTGGGTATTGATGTATATATCCACGTCCATACATATGTATCAATTTGAGGGCTTCTGTATAGTTAGTCATGATTTTTCCCCCGTCAAACTAAATACAGGTAGTTCTTAACTGTTAAGCCACAGAACCTGAAAACAGGCTCCAAGCATAAGCCCTAATTGAGAATCTTTCTCTTGATGGTTTCCCACTGTGTTACTTCCAAATAATGAATGGAAGTTCTATACGGCATTCTGAGCCAGATTGGTCCTGTCCACGTTCGTATCTTCTTCACAGCAGGTGGGGCACTGGCCGAGGTTCAGTCAATCATCAGCCTTGCTCTATGCACAACACATATACACAAACTGAAGTCAGCATAAACCACAGGTATTGGTCCCATTAGACCTGCGGCATGCAGTCACTTAAAAATACCTCTACAGTCATCTTTGCCATACTTGGTAGAGAGTTAACTGGGAAATTTTCCTGTCGCTGCATCAGTTCGGTCCTTAGAGAAGGGCAGCTTTGAATTCCAGAAAATATATGCTTAAACTGTTATAAAATGTGGATTATATATATTTTTAATTTTGTTGCCTATTTCTGAATACAGACATTGCAGATAATCCTTGATTTACAACCACAACTGAGCTCAGAACATCCATCGCTAAGAAAGGAAATATGTTTGCTTCATTTTATAACCTTTTTTTGCCACCGTTGTTAAGTGAATCACTGCAGTTGTTATGTGAATCGTGCAGTCTTTAAGCAAATCTGGCTCCCACCCCACAACTTTGCTTGTTGGAAGCCAGCTGAGGAAGTTACAAATGGTATTCACAGGAACCAGTACAATGCAATTGTCATCAATAATATGTCAGTTGCCAAGTGCTCACCATTTAATCATGTGGCAATGAGGACCTGACAGATGCTGCAACAGTCTTAAATGTGAAAAACTGTCATAAGGAGCTTTATTCAGTGCTGATGTAACTTTGAAGCATCACTGAACAAACGTTTGTAAGTGAAGGACTACCTGTATTAAGATGACCTTAAAGAGAAAGTGAAAAAAAAACCTCAGTTACCTGAAGGAAATTGCAAGATGGAAAGGAAACTGAAGTAAAATCTTAACCATAGTCATGATCACAAGATTTTCAAGTTCTTAGAGGTTTAGAGGCTCTAATAAATTCAATTTCCTGATCCGTTCTTTGACGATCAATACCTCTTTTTGGTCTTCCGAATTTATTCTGATTCTGATCCAAATTCTATACAGGCAGGGGTGGGGTTCAAATAATTTAACAACTGGTTCTCTGCCCTAATGACCGGCTGGGTGGGTGTGGCCATGGTGGGCGTGGCCAGGGGGTATGACAGGCTGCACTCGGCCTCCTGCACCCCCCTGGGAGCAAAAATTGGCCACGGGGGGGGGGGGGGGGGTACGACGACACGCTTCACCCCTCCGCACCCTTTTTTTTTTTTTATTTATATGCCACCCTTCTTTGGAGACTCAGGGCGACTTACAATGCGTTAAGCAATAGCCTTCATACTTTTGTATATTTTTATACAAAGTCAGCTTATTGCCCCCACAATCTGGGTCCTCAATCTGGGTTTTGGATCTAGTAGGCCTCCCTGCAGCCTCCTGGGAGCAAAAACGGGCTGGTGGGGACACGCCATACCCCCCTACCCTGTTTTGAGCCTAGTAGGCCTCCCTGCAGCCTCCTGGGAGCGAAAACGGGCTGTGCTGGAGCATGCCGTACCCTCACCCCGTTTTCGGCCTAGGACGCCTCCCTGCAGCCACCTGGGAGTAAAAACAGGCCGTGGGGGGGCACACTGTACCCCCCCCAATCCATTTTGGGCCTAGTAGGCCTCCCTGCACTTACCTGGGAGCCAAAATGGAGTGCGTGGGGACTCCTGGAAAGGGTGAGGTGGGGCCAGCCAGCAATTTAACTACTGGTTCGCCCGAACCGGCCTGAACCGGCTGAATCCCACCACTGTATACAGGTATGTATACTTCCTGAACGACTGATTGCCCTCAAAGGGCAGCAGCCCCAACAATTCTCTCTCTTTCTTTTTTCTGCAAAAGAAAAATAACAAACGAAACCCCCACATTTTATAGTATTTGAAATACTATCTTTTTTTCTGATTGTGTCACATATACACCTCGAGTAGAAAATAATAAGAAAGGATTATTAGCCCACACATTAGGAGATCTCAGTGTTCCACCTCAGCGTGTCCAGAAAACTATCAAGCTACCTTTTTGTTCTCAGCTGCCTCAAATCACGGTCAAGGAGACATCCTTGCATTTGGATTCTCCCACATCCTTCCCCTTTCAGCATCCTTCTGTCCCTTAGTTTGATCTCTCTCCTGATCTGTGATTACTTGCATTGTTTCATTGTTCTGAGTTCATTATAAGAGACTTCATTAGCTCCAAGTGGGAGGAGAAAGGCCCCTGGCAGAGTGTACTTTTTTCGGAGCTAAATTAAGGAAAGCGTTTTTCCACCCAGGATGGTCTTTGAAATGGAGAAGAGGTGATTATCTTTTCAGCTGCCAGGATCCACATGTCTTCATTGCTTAGGAGATTTCTCCTTGGAAGCTAAATGAGGAGAGAAGTATTGTCAAACTGAGTCTACGTTATTACTGCCAAGTTTCCGATTATTTTCTTTTCTTTCAAATAAATAAATAAATAAATAGCTTTGCTCTCTACAGGTTTAGGTCTTATCTTGCAGTACCCAGAGATCAGCTGGCACATTATTTTCTTGGCTATATAATAGCTTCGGTAAGCTTTTGTGTCAAGCTTCAGGTAGTTATCACTGAATTCATTCATTCATTACACTTAGGTATGATGAAAAAGATATTGGTTTGGGGCATAATAAGAGCTATGAACCAGGGGTGCTATTCAGCATGTTCTGACAGGTTCTGGAGAACCGGTAGCGGAAATTTTGAGTAGTTCGGAGAACTGGCAAACACCACCTCTGGCTGGCCCCAAAATGGGGTGAGAATGGAGATTTTGCAATATCCTTCTCTCAGGAGTGGGGTGGGAATGGGGATTTTGCAGTATCCTTCCCCTGGGATGGGGTAGGAATGAAGGTTTTGCAATATCCTTCTCCCAGGAGTGGGGTGGGAATGGAGATTTTGCAGTATCCTTCCCCCAGGAGTGGGGTGGGAATGGAGGTTTTGCAGTATCCTTCCCCTGGAGTGGGGGTGGGAATGGAGATTTTGCAATATCCTTCCCCCAGGAATGGGGTGGGAATGGAGATTTTGCAATATCCTTCCCCCAGGAGTGGGTGGGAATAGAGGTTTTGCAGTATCCTTCCCCCAGGAGTGGGGTGGGAATGGAGGTTTTGCAATATCCTTCTCCCAGGAGTGGGGTGGGAATGGGGATTTTGCAATATCCTTCCCCCAGGAGTGGGGTGGGAATGGAGGTTTTGCAATATCCTTCTCCCAGGAGTGGGGTTGGAATGGAGATTTTGCAATATCCTTCCCCCAGGAGTGGGGTGGGAATGAAGGTTTTGCAGTATCCTTCCCCTGGAGTGGGGTGGGAATGGGGATTTTGCAGTATCCTTCCCCTGGAGTGGGAAGGGAATGGAGATTTTGCAGTATCCTTTCCCTGCCACGCTCACCAAGCCATGCCCACCAAGCCACACCACACCTACAAAGCCACAGATGGATGGTGACTGGCCCCTCCCATAGGGAATAAAGAGCAGTGAAAGGGGAGTGGTGTTTGCAGGAGACAATTAGTTCATTTAATTAGTGTGAAGATCTGTTCCTGACTCTCAGAGACTCCTTGCCAAGTATTTTCTTGTACAGCATTACGTTTGGAAGATATCGGCCTGGCAGCTCTCCAAGCCTGATAAGGTCTGTGGTTGTAAATTCACCCTGGAAAGACTGTTTGCCGGGACTTTGCTGGATGTGAATGAGAGGAATTCACATTAGCTTCATAAAAAGGAGTTTTGTCGGGACAAGGAGTCTGCTTCGTGCTTTTGTGAAGCCTAGGTCAGAACAGTACCACTTCAGTGGGAAGATGCACCTCGGTCGGCCGGCCCCATCACCATGGAAGCATGTTTAGACTATGATAACTCCCTCGGCTAGGAAATGGAGATGAACACTGTCCTTGAGTTGGACATGACTAGACCAGGGGTCAGCAACCTGCAGCTCCGGAGCCGCATGCGGCTCTTTGGGCCCTCTGCTGTGGCTCCTTGTCAGGTGATCCCACCACTGGCTGGCCCCGCCTCTCGCCCTCCCCTCCCAATCACTCCTCGCCTAGCCTGAGAAGGTAAGGTAAGGTGACCAGACGTCCCACTTTTGGCGGGACAGTCCCGCTTTTGAGCAATTTGTCCCGCGTCCCGCGGCGTTTCAAAAAAGTCCCGATTTTTCTTGAGCCCCAGCTGATGGCTAGAAGAAAAAAAAACTGTTTAAACTCTTGCCCGGGGCTTCAAAGGGCCGCCCTACAGGCAATCAGTGTAAAGCAGTTTTTTTTCCCCTAGCTAAGCTTCAGAAACGAAAACGAAACCAGGGTCTTTGGTGCAGCGTGACAAAATGAGGCAGAGAGAGATTTATTTTTATTTTTATTTTTCCTCCCCAAAAAAGGTAGGTGAAAAACTGCAAACAATGGAAATTTAGGAGGAGAGTTCAAGATTTTAAAACACAAAGGAAAAAAAGCTGTATTTAACTAGGGAATTGTAATAATTGAGATACTATTAATTGTATATTGTGTTGAAAGCAGAAATGGTTAAGTTGTGGTTCGGAGGAATATATGGGAGAAATTATTTGGTTTATTATTATTGGTAAATATAATTAATTGATTTGTAAGAAATTGGATTGCATGGAAATAATTGGAATATTCATGTTCATATTGATTAATATACAAAAAAGATAGTTTTATAACTAATTGATTTATATTAAAATGTTGAATTTGTATTAAACAACTGTATTACATAATTACATAATTAAACAATGTGAGGATGGATATAAAAATAGATGACAATGGGAAGGGGTATAATATAGAATAGAAGGGAAAAATTGAATTTGATTAAGATTAGAGATGAGGATGAAGGGTAATATTGGTTTTTTTAAAAAATAGATGAGGAATAAATATGGCAAAAAGGAAATATAGAAATTGTAAATTTAATTGAAATGACTAAACGCTGTTTAAATTTGTGAACCAGCCAAATATTCTGTTCAAAGAAAATACATTGTATGTTTGTATGTGTGTTTCTAATTATTGCTATTTATTCATATTTGTTCTCTTTTATTCTTTAAAGTTTAACAATTCATTCTTTATCTTAATATCTTTATATTTGCTTGGGGTTGGCTTTCTTCCCTTTCATCTTTTTTATTGTACAGCAATCTTTCTCCTCAAACCTACCACCTCTCTCTTTTCTTTCCTTCTTACTTTCTCTTCCCCCCACCCTCTTTTTCTCCTCCCTACTTCCTCTTTCTTTCTCCTTCTCCTCCTCTCTTCCTCCCTCTCTTACCCTCACTCCTACTCTAATTTCCATTCCTTCATCCCTCTCTATTGCTGTAATCCTTTAATGCATATGGACTACTCAGAGGGCTGAAAAAGTTATTTTTGACTGGTCCTCACACTTTTGACCAGTCCTCGAACTTACGACTGTCCTCACATTTTACATTTTTGCCCTATCTTGTCACCTTGTTGAAGAGAAGCAGTTGTGAAATGAGTGACATGGTTGTTAAGAATGCTGCACGGGCATAAATGTGAGGATGGTCATAAGTGTGAGGACCAGTCAAAAGTGCGAGGACCTGTCAGAAATGACTTTTTTCAGCTCTCTGGTTAGTCCTTTTGTGCATATGGACTACTCAGAGGGCTGAAAAAGTTATTTTTGACTGGTCCTCACACTTTTGACCAGTCCTCGAACTTACGACTGTCCTCACATTTTACATTTTTGCCCTATCTTGTCACCATGTTGAAGAGAAGCAGTTGTGAAATGAGTGACATGGTTGTTAAGAATGCTGCACGGGCATAAATGTGAGGATGGTCATAAGTGTGAGGACCAGTCAAAAGTGTGAGGACCTGTCAGAAATGACTTTTTTCAGCCCTCTGGTTAGTCCTTTTGTGCATATGGACTACTCAGAGGGCTGAAAAAGTTATTTTTGACTGGTCCTCACACTTTTGACCAGTCCTCGAACTTACGACTGTCCTCACATTTTACATTTTTGCCCTATCTTGTCACCTTGTTGAAGAGAAGCAGTTGTGAAATGAGTGACATGGTTGTTAAGAATGCTGCACGGGCATAAATGTGAGGATGGTCATAAGTGTGAGGACCAGTCAAAAGTGTGAGGACCTGTCAGAAATGACTTTTCAGCCCTCTGAGTAGTCCCTATACACATAGCCATGGCCACCCGGTCACATGACCAGGTAGCCACGCCCACCCAGTCACATGGCCTCCAAGCCACGCCCACACAATAAGCCACGCCCACAATGGTGTCCTTACCAATGTTAAAATCTGTTCACCTTACCCTATAGACATAGCCATGGCCACCCGGTCACATGACCATCTAGCCACGCCCACCCAGTCACATGACCAGCTAGCCACGCCCACAAAATAAGCCACGCCCACAATGTCCCTCTTTACCAATGTTAAAATCTGGTCACCTTAAGGTAAGGGTGACGGCGGGGGATGGAGAAGCAGCCAGGGCAGAGACAGAGAGATACAGAGAGGGTGGGGGGAGAGAGAGAGACATCGAGAGATAAAGAGAGAGAGGGAGAGAAAGGGGAGAGAGGGAGGGAGGGGAGAAAGAGATATGTCAAAAGGATTTTGTGGTTCCCTGTGTTTTTTAACAACTGGTTCTCTGCCCTAATGACTGGCTGGGTAGGCGTGGCTAGAGGGGGGTCATGTGACTGGTGGTGGAAGTGAGTGACATCGAGTTGGCCACGCCCACCCAGGTTTTGTGGCTCCCGGTGTTTAATTTTCTGTGGGAAACAGGTCCAAATGGCTCTTTGAGTATTTAAGATTGCAGACCCCTGAATTAGACAGAGGAAAACTTTATCTTTAGTTTGCTATAGATTCTATCTGTAGGTGAGGAACAATAAAGAAAACTGCTTGGAAGAATCACAATGTGTCTTTCTTGTTTTTTTAAGCCTGTCCCCCGATGTGATGAGGCATCAGGCTTGGGTCTGTGTATACACAGGGTGATAGCAGTCGATCTGAACAACTTACAATATGCTATTATTAATTAAACGATCATAGCTATTTGTGAGGTTTTTTTTCTCCCCATGTTATTTAAGTATATTTGAAAGATACTCATATGTGGTACAAAAAAATGAAAGCAAAATGGAAAATAACCGTCATGCATAAAAAAAAAATCAATTTGCAATTGCAATATGTTTTGTCCATCCAGAAATAAGCAGTAACAATTATATGGATTTGGAATATGGGGTTTGGCTAATCATCTCAAGAGTAGGGAGATTTGTGCAATTCAACATGCTATAGGAAATGGGTTTTTAATATCATAATGGATGTGTTTGAAAAACATTACAGATTTTTAGCAACAGCTTACATTGACAAGGGGACATTAATGTTCATTTAGTGAAATGCAAAGCATAGCTAACATTGTTTGCTGAAATGCCAGGCCTTTTATACTGTTTATGAACTCATCTTTTGAGAATTAACTGCGGATTAATTAAATATAATCATAATTGTTCCCAGCACATAATTAGCAGCCTGAAAAGTCAAATGGAAGTTGTGATTTTTTTCCCCAAGCATACAGCCAATATTATTTCACAGATTAAAGAAAAGAGGGAGAAACTCTGCATGTATAAAATTGGACCATGAAATTTAAATCAAACACCTTCCAGAGACATTTCTGCAAGTTTTTGTGCAGGCACTGTATGAGATTCAGGATGTTGTGTTTATGCAGCTTCTTCCATTTAAGAAGGTTAGAGACTTTTACAAGTTCACAATGCCGTGAAAAACAAATTAAATGAAACACAACATGCAGAGAAGCAACAAAATGTACCAATAGTTTCTGACAAGTTTAACCAAGCAAATGAGCAAATTAATAAATTAGAGAAAATCCCAATTAAAATGAAGGAAATCGCACGATATATTATTTTTCTACTTTCAGCCTACTGGTGTATATGAGGCAGGGTCCCATCTCTTACCTGCCGTGGTGGCGCAGTGGTTAGAGTGCAGTACTGCAGGCTGCCTGCAATTTGGCAGTTCAAATCTCACCAGACTCAAAGTTGACTCAGCCTTCCATCCTTCCGAGGCTGGTAAAATGAGGACCCAGATTGTTGAGGGCAATAGGCTGACTCTGTAAACTGCTTAGAGAGGGCTATAAGGCACTAAGTGCTATTGCTGCATTGAAACTACTTTTAGTTGTTCTGTTGTTAAAGTCCTATTTCCCTTCTTCCCTGATACACATCTTCTCATCTGAACAGTCTATGGCATTTTAGTGACAAGACAGGCAATGATGCTGTCATGGAAAAGGATCTGCCCAACTCTTAGCAGCCATTACTGTGAGCTTGACTTCCCACCTGGTCATTGGTCACTGCTTTCATGCCCATTATGTCTTGAACTGTAAGACAGATCAAAAGACTAAATTTGAACCTTGTTATTATTGTTTACCAGGGAAATATCAACTTCCTGGAGCATCGGTGCTTTCTAAAGCAAAAAATGCTAGTCTTCCAGAAGCTTCATATTTTTTCTTTTTATTCCTAGCGTTTTTCCACAATGCAAGGTCCACTATTTTTTGGATCAACCAAATGTTGATCCATTGGTTATGGCAGGAATAGGCCAACTGGCATGTTTCCAAAGTCTGACATTGTGAGTTAAAGAGAGTGACATCTAACTGGTTTTCATGCCTAAAGTGGGACTAGAACTCACAATCTCCTGGTGATTGGCCTAATATCACCCAGCTAGCTTTCTTGCCTAAGGCAGAACTAAAACTCACAATCTCCTGGTGATTGGCCTAATATCACTCAGCTAGCTTTTTTTTTTTTGCTTTAATTTATATGCCACCATTCTCCGGAGACTCAGAGCAGCTTACAATGCGTTAAGCAATAGCCTTCATACTTTTGTATATTTATACAAAGTCAGCTTATTGCCCCCACAATCTGGGTCCTCATTTTACCTACCTTAGAAAGGATGGAAGGCTGAGTCGACCTTGAGCCTGGTGAGATTTGAACTTGCAGTAATTGCAGGCAGCAGATGTAAGTGAATGTTAATAACAATGCTTTAGTCTGCTGACCACCAGAGCTCCTACAATCTTCAATGGCTACATTCAAGCAAAAGCAGCAAACGATGACATGGCTGCTTTCATGGGCGAATCTGTTCAATACCGTCAGCCGTGTCCAAAGCAACATGGCAGCTGCAACCATCTGAAGTTCTACCTCTTCTTGACATACATCATGATACAAATAAAAAGAAGTGGGATTTTGATCGTATGATCTCTTTGGCACCTGCCCTGCAGACACCAAGCTTTGCATTTTATAAACAAATTGCAAGCAGCAGTTGTTAATAACAGTGCTTTAGTCCACTGTACTACAGGCTCTTTCTTGCCTAAGGCAGAACTAGAACTCACAGTTTCCTGGTGATTGGCCTAATATCACCCAGCTAGCTTTCTTGCCTAAGGCAGAACTAGAACTCAGTCTCCTGGCGATTGGCCCAAAGTAATCCAGATAACTTTTATGCCTAAGGCAGAACTAGAACTAGGGTGGGATTGATCATGTGATGGTTTGGTGTGGGTTACAAGTGAACTAAGGGATGCGGTGGCTCAGTGGCTAAGACGCTGAGCTTGTCAATCAAAAGGTTGGCAGTTGAGCGGTTTGAATCCCTAGTGCCGCGTAATGGGCTGAGCTCCCGTTACTTGTCCCAGCTTTTGCCAATTTAGCAGTCCAAAAGCAGGTAAAAAAATGCAAGTAGAAAAATAGGGATCATCTTTGGTGGGAAGGTAACAGCGTTCCGTGCACCTTTGGCATTTAGTCATGCCGGCCACATGACCACAGAGACGTCTTCGGACAGCGCAGGCTCTTCAGCTTTGAAACGGAGATGAGCACCGCCCCCTAGAGTCGGGAATGACTAGCACATATGTGCGAGGGGAACCTTTACCTTTACAGGTGAACTGTTGTGGAAGAGGGCATCCAGATCCTTCCCAAGGAGCAACAAACCTAAACCAACATGCCTCATGCATGCTTGTGACCCATCTGTCTCCAATTCTAGAATGAACGCAACCATAGTTATTCATGGCTCAGCCTTATTCCATTCAATCCAATTCTACTGTTCTCAACTATAGTAACAAGTTCAGTGGGATTGAGGCAGTGGTGAAAACTGAACTGGTTTGCCACCAGTTTGCTGGCCGTGAATGCATGGTGTGCGCCAAACACGTGGAAAAAGGAGGCTTGGGAAGGTAAGTATAACAGTGGTGGGAAGGAACATCTGTGCTGCATGATTTAGATTCACTAGAAATCAGGATTTCCTGCTTTCTAGCTATTTTAAATCGTGTTGGAAATACCAGTTTGGAGGAACCACTAGTTTTTTTTTACTACTGGTTCACCCGAACCGGTAGTTTTTATCACTACAGATTTGCCCGAACCGGTGCGAACCGTTAGGATTTCACCACTGTTATGAGGCCTCTTTCTACATGAATGCATGCATCACATTTGCTGTTTAATCAGCTATAGAAAAATAAATTGTCATATGTTTGAGGGAAGGGGGGGACAACGATGAAAGAAAGAGCATCACAAATTCCAGAAAAATAAGACCTATAAACCTTCCAAGTACTTCTCAGGTATTGCAAACGAAATTGGAGCGATTATTTTACGTACCGTGATTCATTTATGGTTCTGCAAAATATTCTGCCACAGGAAAGTGTTTTAAATTCTAGTGACCCCCCGAGACATCTGCAATGTTTGATTTTAAACTGTATATTTCGGGGCCTTCATCTTAACTTGGTCATGTTTTAGAATATGCCAAATACTTTTCAAAAGCAATCTAGGATATAACATTGAGATCACAGAGCCAGGATTACTGATTTTATGCATGGGAAATATCCTCACTCAAGGTCATGGGAACGAGATATAAAGACAAATAAGTATCTTCACATTAATCTATTCAAAGGAATCAGCGGAGTGTAACCGTTCAAGAAGAAAAATATATATATATTTCCTGGGAATGTGTATAATCAGCAACAAACTCATTACAAGCTTTCTCCAGTTCTACGGATTGATAGCAGAAACATCCCACAGTGGCCATTACTTATAGCAGGTTGCAAATACAGGTTGTCCTTGACTTACAATCAGGGGTGAAATGTAAAATGTGTTACTACCAGTTCTGTGGGCGTGGCTTGGTGGTGGGAGTAATGTGACTGGGTGGGCATGGCCAACTTGTTTTTTTTTTTTTTTAATTTTCAAAGCATTTTTTATAATGCTTTGAAAAGCCTCTGCCGATCAGGCAACTCAGCTGGGATCATCAGAGACTTTTCAAAGCATTTTTTATAATGCTTTGAAAAGCCTCTGCCGATCAGGCAACTCAGCTGGGATCATCAGAGACTTTTCAAAGCATTTTTTCTAATGCTTTGAAAAGCCTCTGCCGATCAGGCAACTCAGCTGGGATCGTCAGAGACTTTTCAAAGCATTTTTTTAAACCACCTCTTTGGCCAAAAGGTTGCAGAAAAAAATGCTGTGAAAAGCCTCTGAGGATCCCAGCTGAGCCGCGCGATCATCAGAGGCTTTTTTTTTTTTTTTAACTTTTAAAAGCATTTTTTCGGCCAAAGAAAAAATGCTTTTAAAAATAATTTTAAAAAGCCTCTGGTGATCGCGCGGCTCAGCTGAGCATGGTGGGGGGGGGGGGCGCAGGGATTTTTGCTACCAGTTCTCCAAACCACCCACTGCCATTGCTACCGGATCGGGTGATCCGGTCCGAACCGGGAGCATTTCACCCCTGCTTACAACCATTCGTTTAGTGACTGTGCGAGGTTACAACCGCACTAAAAAAGTTACTTAGGACCAGTTTTCACACTAACGTCTGCTGCAACATCCCCATCGATTCTGACTAGGTGTTGGGGAGGTGCAAAGGTGGTATTTAGCCGGTTCGCACTAATTCGGGCAAACCGGTAGTGGCAATTGCGGGTGCCCCCCCCCCCTGCCCCAGCTCCAAGTCATGCTATTTAGGCACATTTTTGAGGCTGGGCACATGCGTAGAAGGTGCGCGAGCAAGCAAAGTGCATTCTCAGGAGGCTTGGGGCATGTGCAGACAGTGCATGCACGCAGGGGGTGAACCGGTGGTAAAGGTAAGTGAAACCCACCCCTGGGGACTGGGGAGGTAGTTCCTAATTCTGGAGAGAAGCTACGAGATGAAGGGTCTCTCTGGTGCTCTCCGAGAGTGCTTGTTTTCTTGCAGAAGTTTCATTACCCAAAGTAGGTAACATCATCAGTGCTGTCCCAAAGGTGCTTTTTTTTTAGGGTTGCCAGGTCTGCTTCCAAAAAATAGCAGACAAGCGAGGGGGGGGTTTAAGTAGTAAAAAAATAAAAAATAATAATAATTAAATTATATATTTTCTTACAAACATTTTAACACGTATTAATCACTTCAAAACTTTACTTAAAATTCAAAACATCAAATATAATAATATGTAAAATATTAAATTACATTTTAATTTCATCATAAAGCTTTTGAATAAAAAAAATGTCCACTATTTTGTGAAAAAAAATAGTGAAAATAATGTGAAAAAAGCGGACTGTCCGCTCAAATAGTGGACACCTGGCAACATTATTTTTTTTAAAGAGGCAACTCTTTAAATTGTTTTTTCTTTCAAGATGTTTTACTTCTCATCCAAGTTTCTTCAGCTCTGAAGCTTCTTGGCCGAGAAGCGAAATGTCTTCAAAGAAAAAACAAGTCCAGTTGCCACTTGGAGGATAAAAAGACCCTTTGGGATAACTATGACAACTATGACGATAACAGAGCCTTGGTGGCGCAGCAGACTAAAGTGCTGTTAAGTAGCACCAGCTGCCTGCAATTATTGCAAGTTCAAATCTCACCAGGCTCAAGATTGACTCAGCCTTCCATCCTTTTCGAGGTAGGTAAAATGAGGACCTGGATTGTGGGGGCAATAAGCTGACTTTGTATAAAAAAGAACACCGCTTAGGGGGGGCTGAAAGCTCTACTAAGCAGGTATATACAAAAAGTATGAAGGCTATTGCTTAACCCATTGTAAGCCGCCCTGAGTCCCCAGAGAAGGGCGGCATATAAATCGAACCAATAAATAAATAAATAAATAAATAAATAAATAAATAAATAAATAAATAAATAAATAAATAAATAAAATAAACATCTGCAAGAAAACAACGAACCTCAGGGAGCATCAAGGATCCCTCACTTCAAGCCTGAGCTACAAATATTCTCCTTTATTAGAAGATAAGATGAGGATTTTTATTCAAGAGATCTTTTGGGCAGTCAGCTTGAAAAGGTTGTTCTACCACTTTTGCAATTCAAACCTACAAATTAAGAAATCAAGGGTGACATGAGCTAAAAATGCATAATCCATGCTATTTCCCCCCCCCTCCTTCTTGGTTAAATAAGAGTGTCAAGCATGCCCCATTTAAAAGAGGCTTTGTATTGATATTAGCTAGTGCATAATGCAGTTTTGCTCTCCAAATTAAAAATTTTCTTTCATATTAATGATTTTCTCCCCTAAATAATGCACAATACATTCATAATTATTTTTAATCTGGGAACTAAAATTTAATAAATTCATAGCTTTTTTTGGAGGGGATGGGGAAACTTGAACATTGCAGAGATATAGAGAAAAAAACAGAACACCATTCGTTACCAAAAAAAGTTAAACCGGCAAACTTCTTCTATTTAATAAAAGTGACATTTTGCTGGACTGTTTTTTAAAATGAGATAAATGATCAGCCTGCTTGGAGAAAGGAACTTAATAGTGGGACTGAACTTTCTGATTTATATTATTCAAGAAACAAGAGGAAATGAATGGTCCCCAAACAGTATGATTTTATGAATAAGATAATCAAAACATGGATATTTTGTCTGCAATATCACAGCTGTCTCCTCTATAACCATTGATTTAGCAATTATATTATCTCATGCAAATAACCCAGCCTTCTTCCTTGCACAAAATTTGTCCATATTTAAGGAAAAGATTGACTCATCTGGATTTAATAAGCAGCCATACATCTATCAATGGCTGATCAGCATTCAATGCATAACATACAATAATTTTAGATTGTTGTGTCCTTCCAAAGGGTAATCAGCATTAATATTAGTATTATCCTGAAAAAGCTGTATTTCTCCACCATTGTCCATAGCTTAATCACATTTAAATAGAATAGAATAGAATAACAGAGTTGGAAGGGACCTTGGAGGTCTTCTAATCCAACCTCCTGCCCAGGCAGGAAACCCTACACCACTTCAGACAAATGGTTATCTAATCTCTTCTTAAAAATTTCCAGTGTTGGAGCATTCACAACTTCTGCAGGCAAGTTGTTCCACTTATTAATTGTTCTAACTGTCAGGAAATTTCTCCTTAGTTCTAAGTTGCTTCTCTCCTTGATTACTTTCCACCCATTGCTTCTTGTTCTACCCTCAGGTGCTTTGGAGAATAGCTTGACTCCCTCTTCTTTGTGGCAACCCCTGAGATATTGGAACACTGCTATCATGTCTCCCCTAGTCCTTCTTTTCATTAAATGAGACATACCCAGTTCCTGCAACCGTTCTTCATATGTTTTAACCTCCAGTCCCCTCATCATCTTTGTTGCTCTTCTCTGCACTCTTTCTAGAGTCTCCACATCTTTTTTACATCGTGGCGCCCAAATCTGAATGCAATATTCCAAGTGTGGCCTTACCAAGGCATTACCAAATAAAATAATTCTAATGGAGAATCCCATTAGAAATCTCTCTTGAGTTGGAGGACCAAAAAGAAAAAGAAAAAATCCGTGAGTAAGAGGGTTAGAAAAGAAAGGGAGAACAATTTTTGTTAAGGCACAAATGTATTGAAGATCAGCTCGAGTTTCCCAGGACACCACAAACACAATTTTCTTCTGATGAAAACGTTGCCCTCCTTTTTCTCAATTTCCACACATCACCAAGACATTACAAGTACAAGTAATCATATTGGAGACAAAATACACCTTAGGCTAAAACAGAGTTCGAAAACTCTACGAACTAGCGAACATATATAGATATTTTTGAGGACATGTTATTGCTGCCAACCTAAATGCTGACCAAGGAGAGGGGACTTCCATATTTACAGAATATCTGGCTTTAAACCAGCAATTAACCTATAGGCACTCTGTCAGGATTGAACTGCTTTGCTTCTTTTAAACCTGAATGCTTTTCAACTCGCCAATGAATTGGAGGGTGGGAAAGAGGAAACGAAATGTGGAGAATGCATGCAGAAATCATGAGAGCCTGGAAGCCATCAAGGTCACCGCTGCAGGTGCTTAAGAAAGAGATAGCCTGTTCTCATAACAAAAGAACGTCTCATAATTGGACCAGGGGTGGGTTCTACTCAGGGGTAAAATGCTCCCGGTTCGGACCGGATCACTTGATCCTGTAGCAATGGCAGTGGGTGGTTCGGAGAAACCACCATTTTAGAAAAAATGCTTTGAAAAGTTTTTTTTAAAAAAAGTTAGCCATACCCACCCGGTCACCTTACCTCCCTCCACCAAGCCACGCCCATAGAACTGGTAGTAACACATTTTACATTTCACCCCTGGTTCTACTTACCTTTACTACCGGTTCGCAACCAGGAATTAAGACTCATTCAAACATACACACACAAACCCTGCCACAGGTAGTCCTCAACTTATGGTCACAACTGAGCCCAAAATTTCTGTGGCTAAGCAAGACAGTTGTTAAGTGAATTTTACAAGCTTTCTTGCCACAATTGTTAAGTGAATCACTGCAATTGTTAAATCATTCATTTAGTGATTATTTGATGTTACAACGGCACTGAAAAAAAGTGACTGATGACTGTTTTTCACACTTATGACAGTTGCAGCATTTCCGTGGTCACGTGATTAAAAATTTGGACGCTTGGCAATTGGCATGTAGTAAGATGGTTTGAGTGTCCCGGGGTCATCTGATCGCCTTTTGCGACCTTTTGACAAGCAAAGTCAATGGAGAAGCCAAATTCAATTAACAATCATGTTGCTAATTTAGCAACTACTGTGATTCACTTAACAATGAAGGCAAGAAAGGCCATAAAATGGGGCAAAGCAAATCAATGTCTTGCTTAGCAACAGAAGTTTTGGGCTCAATTGTGGTTGTAAGTCGAGAATTACTTGTACTGCTTGTTACAAATTCTTTTTTTTTCTTCTTCACACATAACTTTCAGCTTGTCTGAGAATTGGAAAAGTATTTCTCACAGAAAGAGGTATTGTCATTGCAAATTTCATCACTTGTGCCTCACAACAACAGTCTTCAGGTACACAAAATCAGATTCCAAAAGTGATCCCAAGTGATTAGGGGTGGGCTGCTGGGGGTTCACAGGGGTTCGGGAGAACCTCTAGCTAAGATTCTGTGCAGTTCGGAGAACCCACAAATCCCACTCCTGGCTGGCCCCGCCCCCCTGCCCCACCCCTCCCAAGAGTCCCCACGCAGCCCGTTTTGGATGCAGGTAAGTGCAGGGCATGTGCGGAAGCTTGCAAAGGCCAGAAAAGGGCCCATTTCCGGTCTCCAGAGGCTTTCCGGAGCCTGAGTAGGCTGTTTTCGCCCTCCCGGAAGCTTGAGAAAAGCCTCCGGAGCCCGGGGAGGGCAAAAATGCCCCCCCATGGTGCAGCAGGCCGCCTAGGCCACGCCCACCAGCAACCAGTCAGAGAACCCCTTGCTAAAATTTTTGAAGCCCACCCCTGCAAGTGATCCATACTGAATTGGTCCATGATTCAAGTGTTCGGAATAGATTCTCTGATTTTCATATCTATGTATAGCTCTTCTACTTTGCATAACATTGTTCCAGCTCAAGAGGAGAAATTTCTGTCCAATAACATTCTGTCTCACTGTAATAATTTCTCTTGTAGGGTTGCCAGGTCTGCTTCCAAAAAATAGCGGACAAGCGGGGGGGGGGTTTAAGTAGTAAAAAAATAAAAAAAATTACAATTAAATTATATATTTTCTTACAAACATTTTAACACGTATTAAAATAATCACTTCAAAACTTTACTTAAAATTCAAAACATCAAATATATTATAATAATATGTAAAATATTAAAGTACATTTTACTTTGCTGTCGTGTGTATTTTTTATTTGACTGCGCAGCTTTGATCAATTCTTTGTGTTTAAGGAACAATTCTTTAATTTCAGTACAATGTTGAGAAATATTAAAAAATATACAAAATTCACTTCGAACTGATGGTACAAGCAGTCGGTTACGTTCGTCAGTCCACAAATTTCCCATGACGCTGAAAATTCATTCAATGTTTGCATTTGATACCGGAATTGATGCACAATACTGGAACAGTTTCAGTAAACTTGGAGCTGGCTCTTTCTTGAAAAAGTACGTCCACTTATCAAGGGATGAATCGCCCTGCAGATGAACATAAACTTCTTCTAAGGCAGAAATTTCATCGAAGAGAGTGTTGGGTGGAAGTTCTTCTCGCCATGGTGATAATAACCAGATGTTCGTCATTTCTTCTAAAGTTGGAGGATTATTGCAATCAATTAGATTGAAACAACTTAGAGTCTCATATACTGAATCGGTGAAATTATACCACTTTTCTAGGTACGCAATGGCTCTTTGATACACGTTGATGGCTTCTTTCTTGAACTTTTGCACGGCATTCTCAGGCAAATGTTTTTTACATAAGGCAAATAAAACTTTCATTCCAAAAAACTGCTCATCGTATTTTTTTTGCAAAGAATCACACAGCTTACACATGATAATGTGAAAATCATATGCAAGAATTTTCTTGCTTTCCAGCTTCAGTAGAGTGTCTTACATTATTGACATGAAGAAGTGCGTGAAATATAAATACAATTCTGAAATTGTTGGTTCATCGTCCTTTGCGAGTTCATTTTCCTGATCCGAAATAAGGTTCCAGATAACCTTATGGCACTCATCAGATCCAAGAGAAATAAAATACGATTTTAGAGGTATCCAGTTTAAAAGAAGTATTTCGACCGCTTTAAACAAACTTAACCAACGTGTTGGAACATGGCGCAAAACGTCATGGAATTCTGATTCGCAAAACTTATGTAACATTTCATCATAAAGCTTTTGAATAAAAAAAATGTCCACTATTTTGTGAAAAAAAATAGTGAACATAATGTGAAAAAAGTGGACTGTCCGCTCAAATAGTGGACATCTGGCAACCGTAAATCTCTTGCTGTTTGTAATTCTTCTAAACGAATTATGCAACCTTTAAAATGCCCTCCTGAATGGGGCTTCGGGATGAACCTTTTTGAAAAAGTTGCGTTTTACAGTTAACGTTTTGCAATTTTTTCCTAAAAAAAATAATAATGTTCATGTGGAAATCTTGACCTTTAAATGTTTTCATTTAAATGAGACTGCTTTTGACAGCTTGCAACTTTGCTGCCTTTTTCATTATGAGCATTTGAATACAAACATTGTGAAATACAAAACCAAACATTGCAAAGAGCATCATCCAAGTTTCTATGAAGTGGAGGGAAATCTGTCTAGAAATCGAAAGCAACTTGATGGCACATAATGAATCAATTCATCAATCCTAATATTAAAATTTATACATTCTTCAATTATAAAAACATGGCAGATATCTTTATTTGTTAAATTCTGTCTGGGGTTGGTGTTGCTAAGAAGGGATGCTTTTTCTAATAAAATGCTCCTTCAATGCCTCAGAGCTCAAGCGGTAACTTTGCTTTACATTAATCAAGTACACAAAGCATTTGCATTCAGGAAATGTTTCCCTGGCAGCAGCGAACCATACAATATTTGAAATATTAATTCACAGGCAGGACTTTTCCTACCGCTCAGGAAGAATCTTTTGCACACCCTGATGTCCCACAGTTGTATGTGTTTGCATTACACAAAGACTGAAATCCCAGAATGCAGTGTTATGGAATGATGAGACCAAACAACATTCCTGGTCAGCCAGAGACAGTTTATTGCGCAGTTTCAGAATCAGATTTGTATCTGCAATTCTGAACCCAGAAGAGCTCTGATACAACTGCTTTTATACATATCCAAGGCAAAGGATTTTGTGAGCACAGCAGTTTTCCATATATGGTTAACATACATTTGTTACATGATAATTGATAATTTCTAAATTACTAAATTCCTACATTATTTTCTAGTTCATAAGATTTTCTTAGCTAAACAACCTTCCTCAGTTCTGTGATTGCTGATGCATAGATTCATGGCTGCTTTGGATAATAAGTAACTTTTGTTTCATATGGATGTCCTTGCATTCTTGACAACTAGGCCCCTCAGAAGATATATATTACCAAGAATGGAATTTAGCTGACTTAGTGTAATCTCTAAACAAGCACATTTCTTTCTTATAATAATGTGAATAAAGAGGGTCCTTCAGTGTTCATATAGCTGACCCTGTACTATTCCTACATCATTCACATTAGCAGAACATCCCAGATATGTGAAGATTAAGGAAACAGTACGAAGGAATGTAAGGGGCAAATCTGGGTTAGTGATTTCCATAACCAGTATTCTCTGTGTTTTCTCCCTTATTTATTTATTATAGTATGTATGCATCAGGGGTGGGCTCTACTTACCTTTACTACCGGTTTGCAACGGGGCCGTGCGCGTGCTTCTGCGCATGCGTAGAAGCTTCCTGATGACGTCGGGATCGGTGGGCGGAGCCTCCCGACAGTTTTACTACCGGTTCTTGCGAACCGGTCCGAACCGGGGGCAACCCACCACTGGTATGCATGCATGTATGCATGTATGCATTCATTCATTCAAATTTGTTAGGCTGCTTCCATAAATAATAAATCAATATTAAATAAATAAGCCATAAATAAGAGTGCTATCCCAAAACAATTGGAGCACCACTTGGACACCATTGGCATTGACAAATTCACCATCAGTCAATTGCAGAAGGCAGCTCACATTTGCAAACCGGTAGCAAAGGTAAATGAATCCCACTACTGGAATGAATGCACACATACATGCATATAGAGGCAGCCAAATAAATCTACTTTAGATACCCTCAGTGCTTATAATATTATTATTCAAAAATAAGTTTTAACTGTTTCAGAGTCAACATTCTTCCTTTAAAAAACTGGCTTTTGAATTTTACTGGTACTAGCATTTCAATTTTATAATTGCACATATTCCACTAAGTTAACTTTGTTTTTGTTTTTTTTATTAAAAAGTTTTACAAAAAGTTTACATATTTCCCCCCCCCCCTTCCCTACCCCAGCCTCCCCCCTCCCCCCTCCTCTTCCCAGAACAAATTACAGGGTATAACCTTCAACAATCATAATCAATCCTAGTCTAAATAATTATGACATTCCACATCTCTTGTTCCTTCAATTCCCTAATTACCCGCCTAACTTGATTACTTAAAGACACACCAAATATCTATATAGTCATTCATAACCTATCTGCAATTTCTTATTCCGGTATTTGTTTTGAATATAATCTATCCATCTTCTCCAGTCTCTTAAATACCTTTCATTTGAATGATCCTTCAAGTACGCCGAAATTTTTGCCATTTCCGCTAGGTTTGTAACTTTCATTGTCCACTCTTGGATTGTAGGTAAATCTTGCTTCTTCCAATATTGTGCCACCAACAGTCTTGCTGCAGTTATTAAATTCAAAATCAATTTAATCTCTATAACTGTACAATCCGTAACTATACCCAGCAGAAACAGCTGTGGTGTAAATTTCAACCTCTTTTTAAGAATATTTTGTAAAATCCACCAATTTTTTATCCAAAACGCTTTAACCTTTTTACATGTCCACCAAATGTGAAAATAAGTGGCATCCTCACAATTACATCTCCAACATTTTGGTTGTACATTCGGATACATACGAGATAACTTTTTTGGGTCTAGATGCCATCTATAAAACATTTTATAAAAATTCTCCCTTAAATTTTGCGCTTTAGTAAATTTCACATTTGTCACCCATATTTTTTCCCAAGTTTCCATCATTATTGGCTGTTCAAAATTCTGCGCCCATTTTATCATACAGTCCTTAACTAACTCTGTTTCCGAGTCCATCTCTATCAATATATTATACAATCTTTTTATGTGCATTGGGCTTTGGTCTCTAATTTGTTTAATTAAATTTTCATCACTTTGTATAACACCAGTTTTCTGGTCTTTTCTCCATCTGGCTTGTAATTGTACATATTGAAACCAAGTTTGAATTATTTTCTCCTCTTTCAACACATTCACAGGTTTTAATTTTAATATACCTCCCTCCATAATAAGAATATCTTTATATGTAATTACATCCTGTCTACTTTCTATACTTGTATTCTCTATTGCGTGCCTGGGTGCTGTCCATATAGATATCTTTTCATTTAACTTGTATTGGTATTTCTTCCAGACACGCAATAAAGCATTTCTCAATATATGACTCTAAAATGCTCTCTTTTTTCATATACTAAATAAGCATGCCAACCATAGACCAGGTCATGCCCTTCAATATTCAATATCCTTCCATTTGTTAGATTAATCCAATCACTAATTTCTGATAAAACAGCTGCTTCATAGTACAATTTTAAATTTGGCATTTTCAATCCTCCTCTTTCTCGTATGTCCTGCATTATTTTCAGTTTTATCCTTGATTTCTTACCTTGCCATACGAACTTATTAATTCCTTTCTGCCATTCTTCCAGGTTGGCATCCTTTTTTAGGATTGGTATCATTTGAAAGAGGAATAAAAACCTAGGTAAAACATTCATTTTTCTAACTAACCACTTGGACACCGTTGGCATTGACAAATTCACCATCAGTCAATTGCAGAAGGCAGATCACATTTGCGAACTGGTAGCAAAGGTAAGTGTATCTCACTACTGGAATGAATGCACACATGCATGCATATAGAGGCAGCCAAATAAATCTACTTTAGATACCTTCAGTGCTTATAATATTATTATTCAAAAATAAGTTTTAACTGTTTTAGAATCAACATTCTTCCTTTAAAAAACTGGCTTTTGAATTTTACTGGTACTAGCATTTCAATTTTATAATTGCACATATTCCACTAAGTTAACTTTGAAAGGGATAGTATAAGGAAGTGAATTTTCAATTTAAGATGAGTTTCATAAGTAGTAATAGGAAATTGAATCAGAAACCTGTTTCTGTTAGGGAGATTGCCCTGGAATCTTCAGTCCGAAGGTGAAAATAAATATATTCACACTTCTATAAGTTGAGAAGGAAAAGATATAGAATAACTATAAGCAACCGTAACTGATGCAAAGGATTTTGAATTCTAGGTTGTTCAGGAAGGCAGAAGTGTGATGATTTCACGCTAAGTAACAGAACTGATTAGAACCCACATATTCCCATAATTTAAGTCCAGCTTCTACACCTGATTTTGAGAGACCAGTTTCTGCTCTCTTAACTTGCATGAGAAGAATTGGCCTAACATTGCTGGGAAATAGCTCAGCAGAGAAGATAGGGCTTCCCTTTAGGCTTAGGGAGATCAGTGTTTTATTCTAGGGGCAACTTTTATCCAAACTGACTCTCCTTGGCTTCCCATATCAATGTCTGTCTGTCTGTCTGTCTGTCTATCTATCTATCTATCTATCTATCTATCTATCTATCTATCTATCTATCTATCATCTATCACCAAGCTGGGCTGGCCTAATTTTTTAAATTTTTAAATTGTTTAATTTTAATCTGAATTTTAATGGGGTATTTAAACTGTTGGGCCAAATTATTTAATTTATTTTAAATTGCTTTTAAATTTTGTATTTTGTGTTTTTACCTTTGGCTGTTCACCGCCCTGAGTCCTTCGGGAGAAGGGCGGTATATAAATTTATAAATAAATAAATAAATAAATAAATCTATCAGCGGTGAAATCCCCCCAATTCTATCTGGCTCACTGAACCGGTAGCGCTGGTGGCAGGAGACTCTAGCCACCCGCCGGGACATCATTACGTCCTGGTTTTTTACTATCTGTGCATGCGCAGAAGGGGCGTGCATGCACATAGCACATGCACGGTCCTGCATGCTCCTGTTCCCGAACCAGTAGCGAAGGTAAGTGGATTTCACTGCATCTATCTATCTATCTATCTATCTATCTATCTATCTATCTATCTAATCTATCTATCTAATCTATCTCTATCTATCTATCTATCTATCTATCTATCTCTATCTATCTATCTATCTATCTATCTATCTATCTATCTATCTATCTAATCTAATCTATCTAATCTATCTCTATCTATCTATCTATCTATCTATCTATCTATCTATCTATCTATATCTATCTATCTATCTATCTATCTATCTATCTATCTATCTATCTAATCTAATCTATCTAATCTCTATATCTATCTATCTATCTATCTATCTATCTATCTATCTATCTATCATCTATCTATCTATCTATCTCTATCTATCTATCTATCTATCTATCTATCTATCTATCTATCTATCTATCATCTATCTATCTATCTATCTATCTATCTATCTATCTATCTATCTATCTCCTACCTTTATTATTCTTTTATAAAGAACTCAAGGCAGCAAGCATACCTAATGCTTCTTCTTCCTCCTATTTTCCCCACAACAACCCTGTAAACTGGCTTATGCTAAGAAAGGGACTGATCCAAAGTCACCCAGCCAGCTTTCATGCCTAAGGTGGGACTAGAACTCTCAGTCTCCTGGTGATTGGCCCAAAGTCACCCAAATCTCATTAAACTTTTAGCTTTGGTCTAGGGCCATCTCAGTCCACTCTGATCGCTTTTCAGTTGAGATATTTAATAGGAATGTTACTCTAGTATGAAATGCATATATCTATTCTGTACATGGATATTTGCCTTGTATCAAATGTCACCTCTGCAGAATCCAATAAACTATTAGGGGGGGGGGGGGGAACTTAAGTCCAAGGTTTCTGATTGTAGGAACCTTACTGGAGAAGCCAGACAATGAATGCCTCCACAAATCAGCACAGACCTCTATACAAAAGAAGGAAAATAGAATTATACACCAGTTGTTACTGCTTATTGCGCTCTTTCTACTCAGAGAGTAAAAAAAAAAAACAGAACACCATCATTGACAAAATGGTAGTAATAAATAAGCCATTTTTTAAATATATATATATGTAAAAATGGCAACTCTAAAGAAATAATTGGCTCTTTTCCTAAGAGCAGATAGAATAGGGACTCGGCACAAAAGAACATATTGGGAGTAACTCAGGAACAAAAAAACCCACTCCTCCTGTGTATTTTTTGTACAAAAATGAAGGCATATTTAAGAAGGCCTAGCTTGTTGTCTTGATTTCCAGACAGGTCCCTACTGAGATAAATAGCCCCCCCAATAGCCAAACCAAGAAGTGGTTTAGCATCAAAGGGAGTACATTAAACTGTGTTGATTACAGCTGGTTATCAGCCATGTTGGACATCTTACAAAGAACCAAGCAAGTTACATGATGAGTACTAATTGAACTGCATCCCGGCTGATGCTTTGGTCTACAAGGATAGGAAAATTAAAATCACCCTCCTGTCAAGCTCCCCTGATGGCCACATAGCCACATCTATTTATGTTGCTGACAACAGGGTACTAGTGATTTCTCGCTTATCAATTAACCAAAGCTGAATAAACCACATCATGGATCAGTGAAATGCATGAAGCAGAAGTTGTGTAATGCTTGCATCTAGATGGCCGCTGACCTTTGAATGAGCTGTTTAAATTTCCTATGGAGTAAAAAATTAATTCTGGGATAAGGATGTTCTCTTTAAGGGGAGGAGGGAGGAGGGAAGGGGAAGGGGAAGGGGAAGGAGAGGAGGAGGAGGAGGAAGAAGAAGAAGAGGAGGAGGAGGAGGAGGAGGAAGAAGAAGAAGAAGAAGAAGAAGAAGAAGAAGAAGAAGAAGAAGAAGAAGAAGAAGAAGAAGAAGAAGAAGAAGAAGAAGAAGAAGAAGAAGAAGAAGAAGAAAGACCAAAAAGTGTTTCGACTTAAATTTTCAGCTCTTACAGAATTTTCTCTGCTTCCAAAACTGAAAAACCAACTTCGGTAAAAGCAAAAAAAAAAAGGGTATCATGGACTACTGACATGAAGTCAGTAGTCCATGATAGATTTATCTTGGGAAGATCTAGGTCTCATGGAGAAGACCTTACCATTTCCACAATCTAGCCTCAATATTAAAAGATTTTGACAGTCACCTTGAAATAAGTACAGGTAGTCCTCATTTTATAACCATTCATTCAGGGACCATTTGAAGTTACAACAGCATTGGAAAAAAAGTGACTTTCAGATAGCAAAAAGACAGCAAAACATGGAAAGTTTGGTTGGGAAAAAGAGGGTTAAGAAGGCTCATCCCTAGCTAATCCCAAAGTCTAGTATTGCAGACAGCTCCTTTGATTCGGCAAGATTCTGTCTACAGGTCAGGAACAATGAAGGAAACAATGCAAAAGTAACTCCATGTGTCTTTCTTGGGGTGGGGATGGGGGTGGAGGGCAGACAGGCAAATGCCCAAGACTGCATCTGGAACTGTCGATCTTAAACAATAAAGAGGCAAAGTTCTTAGCAAAACATTAAGCCAAAATGCAGCTTGAGTGTTTATATCTAATTGCAAGTCAAGATACTTCAGGTTAGGGAGTTGTATGTCAAAATACTGAATAAATCAATGTAAATGGAGCTAATGTAATATCTAGTGGACTTTGTTTATTAGATGCTTACTCCAGTGGTGGAATTCAATTTTTTTTACTACCAGTTCTATGGGTGTGGCTTGGTGGGCGTGGTGTGGCTTGGTGGGCATGGCGTGACAGGAGAAGGATACTGCAAAATCTCCATTCCCACTCCACTCCAGGGGAAGGATACTGCAAAATCTCCATTCCCACCCCACTCCAGGGGGAAGGATATTGCAAAATTTCCATTCCCAACCCACTCTGGGGCCAGCCAGAGGTGATATTTGCTGGTTCTCCGAACTACTCAAAATTTCCGCTACCGGTTCCCCAGAACCTGTCAGAACCTGCTGAATTTCACCCCGCTTCCTCTTACCCCCATCCCCAAACCTAACTGAGGCATAAATTTCTAACAAGCCACTTCCTCAGGAGGACTAACACAATCCAATCATTTTGATTCTCTGCACTTGCCCTTGTTTAACCTTCTGAACCTTTGTTGTTCAATATGTCAATGAGAAACAAACTGGAGGCCGAATGGGTAGAATGATTTCACATCCTTTTGTCTATTACAGTGGTTGAAAATACCAGGATATGAAAAGATCCTGATTGGTGAAAACATCTAAAAGATAGAAACTGTCATCATTTCCCTGTTGCCAGAATATTGAGTTAGAGTGGCAAAATACAAGTAGTCCTTGATTTACAACCAATCATTTAGGGACCTTTCAAAGTTACGACGACACGGAGAAAAGTGACTTATGACCATTTTTCACACGTACGACTGTGGCAGCATCCCCGGGGTCATGTCATCAGATTCAGATGCTTGGCAGCGGATTCATATTTATGGTGGTTGCAGTGTCCCAGGGTCATGTCATCCCCTTTTGCGACTTTCTGACAAGCAAAGTCAATGGGGAAGCCAGATTCACTTAAACAACTGTGTTACTAACTTAACGGTTGAAGTGAGTCGCAGCGCGCATGTGCAGCCAGCAAACCAGGAGTAAACTGGTTCAGATTTCACCACTGGGCATGAGCCATTGCTATTTACAAAGACTGAGCTGAAGAATGTGTTAAAGAGGTTGGCTTTAACTGCTTCATCATTACATTCTTTACCGTTAGGTCCTTTTAGGGATAAAATGCTCCTGGTTCGGACCGGATCGCTTGATCCCGTAGCGATGGCGGCGGGTGGTTCGGAGAACCGGTAGCAAAAATCCCTGCACACACCCCCCCCCCCACCTGCCCAGCTGAGCCGCACGATCATCAGGGTTTTTTTTTTTTTTTTTTACTTTTAAAAGCATTTTTTCTACAACCTCTTCTGACGAAAAAATGCTTTTAGAAGTAAAAAGAAAAGCCTCTGATGATCGGGTGGCTCAGCTGGGATCATCAGAGGCTTTTCAAAGCATTTTTTTCTGCAACCTCTTGGCCGAAGAGGTGGTAAAAAAAATGCTTTGAAAAGTCTCCGACGATCCCAGCTGAATTGCCTGATCATCAGAGAGGCATTTTTTAAAAAGCCTCTCTGACGATCCCAGCTGAGTTGCCTGATCGGCAGAGGCTTTTCAAAGCATTAGAAGAAAATGCTTTGAAAAGTTTTTTTTTTTTAAAAAAAGTTGACCACGCCCACCCAGTCACATTACCCCACCCCCTCCACCAAGCCACGCTCATAGAACCGGTAGTAACAAATTTTACATTTCACTAAGGTGACCAGAATTTAACATTGGTAAAGAGGGACATTGTGGGCGTGGCTTATTTTGTGGGCGTGGCTAGTTGGTCATGTGACTGGGTGGGCGTGGCTAGCTGGTCATGTGACCGGGTGGCCATGGCTATGTGTATAGGGTAAGGTGAACAGATTTTAACATTGGTAAGAGGGACACCATTGTGGGCGTGGCTTATTGTGTGGGCGTGGCTTGGAGGCCATGTGACTGGGTGGGCGTGGCTAGCTGGTCATGTGACCGGGTGGCCATGGCTATGTGTATAGGGACTACTCAGAGGGCTGGAAAGTCATTTCTGACAGGTCCTCACACTTTTGACTGGTCCTCACACTTATGACCATCCTCACATTTATGCCCGTGCAGCATTCTTAACAACCATGTCACTCATTTCACAACTGCTTCTCTTCACCATGGTGACAAGATAGGGCAAAAACGTAAAATGCGAGGACAGTCGTAAGTTCGAGGACTGGTCAAAAATGCGAGGACCAGTCAAAAATAACTTTTTCAGCCCTCTGAGTAGTCCATATGCACAAAAGGACTAACCAGAGGGCTGAAAAAAGTCATTTCTGACAGGTCCTCACACTTTTGACTGGTCCTCACACTTATGACCATCCTCACATTTATGCCCGTGCAGCATTCTTAACAACCATGTCATTTCACAACTGCTTCTCTTCACCATGATGACAAGATAGGGCAAAAATGTAAAATGTGAGGACAGTCGTAAGTTCGAGGACTGGTCAAAAGTGCGAGGACCAGTCAAAAATAACTTTTTCAGCCCTCTGAGTAGTCCATATGCATAAAAGGATACAGTAATTGAGAGGGATGAAGGAAGGGAAGGGAAATTAAAGTAGGAGTGATGGTTAAGAGAGGGAGGAAGAGAGGAGGAGAAGGAGAAAGGAAGAGGAAGTAGGGAGGAGAAGAAGAGGGGGGGAAGAGAAAGTAAGAAGGAAAGAAAAGAGAGGTGGTAGGTTTGAGGAGAAAGATTGCTGTACAATAAAAAAGATGAAAGGGAAGAAAGCCAACCCCAAACAAATATAAAGATATTAAGATAAAGAATGAATTGTTAAACTTTAAAGAATAAAAGAGAACAAATATGAATAAATAGCAATAATTAGAAACACACATACATACAATGTATTTTCTTTGAACAGAATATTTGGCTGGTTCACAAATTTAAACAGTGTTTAGTCATTTCAATTAAATTTACAATTTTTATATTTCCTTTTTACCATATTTATTCCTCATCTATTTTTTAAAAAACCAATATTACCCTTCATCCTCATCTCTAATCTTAATCAAATTCAATTTTTCCCTTCTATTCTATATTATACCCCTTCCCATTGTCATCTATTTTTATATCCATCCTCACATTGGTTAATTATGTAATACAGTTGTTTAATACAAATTCAACATTTTAATATAAATCAATTAGTTATATAGCTACCTTTTTTGTATATTAATCAATATGAACATGAATATTCCAATTATTTCCATGCAATCCAATTTCTTACAAATCAATTAATTATATTTACCAATAATAATAAACCAAATTATTTCCCCCATATATTCCTCCAAACCACAACTTAACCATTTCTGCTTTCAACACAGTATACAATTAATAATATCTCAATTATTACAATTCCCTAGTTAAAAAGAGCTTTTCTTTCTTTTGTGTTTTAAAATCTTGAACTCTCCTCTTTTGCCCTAAATAATTTTCCATTGTTTGCACTTACCTTTTTTGGTGAGGAAAAGGAAAATAAATCTGCTGCCTAATTTTCCAAAGTTGCAAGCAAACCGCAAAGCCAACAGCCTGTTTTACTTTCACTTTCGTTTTGAGCTTGGTTTGCACAAAGAGAAAAAAAAACTGCTGAGCAATTTAGCAAGAGCAGAGCCCTGTGCAAATCAGCTGAGAGGGGGAAGCCGAGCTAATTAACTAGGGCGCCCTTTGAAGGCCCGGGGCAAGAGTTTAAACAGGTTTTTTCCCTCTAGCCATCAGCGGGGATTCAGGAGGCAGCCGGGAACCAGGAGGCAGAATGAAAAATCGGGACTTTTTTAAAACGCCGCGGGACGCGGGACAAATTGCTCAAAAGCGGGACTGTCCCGCCAAAAGCGGGACGTCTGGTCACCTTACATTTCACCCCTGGGTGGGATGGGGTCTCCTTCCTGATATTCCTACCTCTTTCCTTTCCAGCTTTTTTCACCATTCTTGCAGGTTACAGAATTAAACAAAAGTGAGGACGGGTAAAACGTGTGGGTTGTTACTCTCAAGGCAGGCAAGCTTGATCAATCAATTCTGCAGCTCAGCCGTGATCATAGGTCAGTGTACTTATGGTGAATGATTTCTGATTTGTGTTTGCTATGATGATTGCTGAGAAGGGCCTAAATAACACCTTTGAGTTGCCCATTGCAGCCCCAATGCGTGTTATTTGCAAAGCAAACATCACAAAAGGTACCCTTGTAAAGATTAACATTTTCTTCCCACTCAATCCGTTGTGTAGCAGCTTGTCAACGCGCTTGTGTCAGAGCCAAATGACAAATTAAAATGCCCTTAGACGGCATGAGGATATGTGATACAATCACTGGGCTAAACAAAAGAAAAGAAAGTGTTTTCCGTGCTTTTTTTTATTATAACTGAAGCATAAAAAATAGAGTAAGCAAAGGTCTATTAGCAGCCACCTATTGATCAGCTTAGCTGCTAGAAATGCATTATTGAGTTTGAGTGAATTGGCTCAAGAACTACAATTGGCAAACAAAGCACATGAAATCAATGCTGCTATACACTGTAAGTGTATAGCAGCAAGTGTCCCAAAATACACTTGAGTCACCAGAATGCCAAAGAGAGAGACTCAAGACGAGGCTTGCAAAAAAACAGATTTTATTTATGGCCAGAAACAAAATACTGGGTGGAACTATATCCAGAACATACAGATACAATGCATGCGAGGAGATAGCCACACCTTGGGGAAGGTATGGCGTCCTTTTATACCCTCAGAGACGTCAGCTTAGTACCCAACTCTGGCCTCCCAATCCAGGCCCGTGCATTCCTTGTTGCCCTGCAAGGGGGAATAGAAACTTCCCAATTAGTCATCTTGAGCATTTCTTTGTTTACTCAATTGGCCATTTAGGCCCCCTGGCCCTGGAAAGTAGGAGTCTATCCAGATCAACATAAATTAAGACTGAGGTGTAAATTATGCCTTGGAGATACGTACCATGCTCTTAGATGGCACAAGAAAAAACAGGGAGAAGATTGATATGGGTTCAGGTCAAATGGCAGGGACATATGTTTGACAAATACCAGATACATTACAGGCCTAATAACAGAATATGTTTGTTACAGGAAATACAAATATAAAGGCATAATATATGTGATACAAATACAAAGGCATATATGTATTACAGGAACCTAATGGTTACAGAATCTAGTATACCAGTATATCATATCCTAGTATTATTTATTATATCCTTATTATTGTTTCCCTTCACACGTTTTGTATGTTTCACAATCACTTGCATTGTCTGTTTTGTAATATCAGAAAATCATGGAAACAAACCACAGATTCAATGAGTGCGGAATCTTTGATAACCTAGAACCGTGATGGAACCGTGATGGCAAACCTATGGCGCACAGAGCCCTCTCTGCGGACACGCCAGCTGTCGCCCCAGCCCAGTTCTACTGCCTTCCACCAGCCAGCTCGTCTTTGGGTCTCTGCCATGCATGCATGTGGGGGGCACATGCGGGGGGAGATGCAGGAGGCTTTCCAGGCCCAAAACACACCCCCTACGCCCCGTTTTGGGCCTGGAAAGCCTCCTGCACCAACATAGAAGCCAAAATGGGACACAGGGGGGCTGCACGAGGCCCCCTGTGCCCCATTTTGAGCCTGGAAAGCCTTCTGCACCAACTTGGAAGCCAAAACATGGGGGTGGGGCCCACGTGTGAGTGGGGAGCATGCACCGGGGCCCCCGCATGCGCAGGGGACATATGTGCATGCAGAGGCGGGGCACATGCGTGGGGCACTTACATTGCATTTTGGGGGCTCTGGCACACACACGTGCTTTGGGCACACGGCACCAAAAAGGTTAACCATCACTGACGTAGAACAACTAAGAGGGGTGCCTCAGTTTAGGAAGCAGTATGAAAATAATAACTTGCATACAAATATTCTAAGTGTTTATGTCAAAAGAAAACACTCTGCGTAGATGTTTTATAAAATTCAATATGCGAAAGTATCATTGGCAATCAACCCAGGGGCTGGTTTACACAAAACCTAACAAATGCATTTGCGTATTGGTCACACTCAAGTTGCTCTCCAACAACCTTTGGCATGGGCTATTTTCTCTGCAGTCATACAGAACTACAAATTAATATAAGCAAACTGAATTGCTCCTTCCCAATCAAACAAGAGGTAGCCATCATGAATAGAAGGAAAGAGATCCTACTAAGCAGTAAAAAAAAAAAAGATAGCATAGTTCTTGACATACGACTGTAAAGGAGCCTGCTTTTTATGGTTGTAAGTTGTGATGGTCGTAAATGGGGACGGTCCAACTGATTTTACAATTTTTTTCCTGGCAGTCATTAAAACAATAATCGTAAAGTTGTTGAAGTCATTAAGCAAATGCTTGACACGCTATGGGTGTAGTTTTGCTGAAAACCTGGAAATAAATGCCAATTTTGGCAAAACTGCAGTCACGTGACTGCAGGATATTGTTAATAACAATAGCAATAGCACTTAGCAATAGCACTTAGACTTATATGCCGCTTCATAGTGCTTCACAGCCCTCTCCAAGCGCTTTACAGAGCATATTGCCCCCAACAATCTGGGTCCTCATTTTACCGACCTCAGAAAGATGGAAGGCTGAGTCAACCTTGAGCCGGTCAGGATCGAACTGCTGGCAGTTGGCAGAGTCAAGCTGCAATACTGCATTCTAACCACCACACCACCACAATTCTTAATGGCTGTAAGTGCAGCCAGTTGCTGAATGTCCCAAATTCAGTCATGTGACTGGTCATAAGTCGAGGATTACTTGTACAAATTCTATTACCAAGCCTAGATTTGAGGGTGAAAATGGTTGTTGCATTGATCCTTAACCCAAGAGTAAAAAATCTGATTCTGCTATTATAACAGCAGTAGCTCATAATTTCCCCAGGGGGAAGGCAGAAATCCATCTGGCATGTAAAACATTACCATTATCTGCTTGAAGTACTTCAAACTCAGTAAAGAATATTTTGGCCAAGCCTTCAGAAATTCTATTTATGCAATAACCCTTTATATATCTTATCTTGTCTTTTTATGTACACTGAGAGCATATGCACCAAAGACAAATTCCTTGTGTGTCCAATCACACTTGGCCAAAGAAGAATTTTATCTATCTACCTATATAGCAGTGTTTCTCAACCTTGGTAGCTTGAAGATGGGTGGACTTCAACTCCCAGAATCCCCCAGCCAGCACTTCCAAGCCTCCAAGGTTGAGAAACACTGCTATATATGAACATAAGTTCCCAAAATTCAGAGGCTTGCAAATGGCCTGCATTTATGAAGGTTGCAGTGTCTCAGAGTCAAATGATCAACATATTGCAATCTTCCGACAAGCAAAGTGAATGGGGAAGCCGGATTCATTTAACAGTCGTGTTTCTTGCTGAACAACTACAGTGATTCACTTAACAACTGTGACAAGAAAGGTGGTAAAATGGGGCAAAACTCAATTAATGACTGCCTTGCTTAGCAACAGACATTTTGGGCTCAATTGTGATTTTATGTCACGTACCTGTTTCCTCTTGTCTCTGCAAGGCGTTTTTTTAAAACCCTTTTGTGCTACATGGTGGATCAATGTGTATATAGTATATTGTACTTGGACATTTGCCAAATGCAAATTGCTATCAGGGGATAATAAGTCTTAGCCCATGCAGTTTATAATTTAAGACCTGGCACAGAAAAATAAGGAAGAAAATAGGAATTCGACAAATATATAGATCTCCTTGTTTTGAAATCTAGTTACTGATTTTGTGAAACCAGGACCTGGGAGTGAAGAAATCGTGAGCAGGTTTTAGGTGGTGTGATTTGAAGAAAGATGAAAATGCTTTGGCATTCCAGAATTCTCTCCTGTAAGCTCTTCCATGATTGGGGGTTAAAAGGCAGTAAGAAAATTAAGCAAGAATTTCCTGGAGGACATCAAGACCTTGGCTGCACAGTCTGTCTTCTCCACCTCTAAAAGGCAACATCTGTACCTGCCATTGATGACTGCCCAGAAATTACAAGTGGCACAAAATGTGGTAATGAGATTTTTAAGCTGCACAGAGTTTGGGGACATTATAAATAATGATCCTAAAACTTAAATGTCAGTCATCTATTTAATTCTGGGGTGGTTTTGACCTCTTGGCTCCACATCTGCTTTCAGAATGTAGGCAGAATCGCAAAGTCTATTTTTCTGAAAAAGACGCCTTCCCTTCATGTTTTGCTCCATGTGTAGAGGTAGATTTGTGAAATGTTAGATATAATCAACTCTGAATGGAGAATAAAATCTCAGCAGGAAAAAAAAAGGCAAAAATGATATACACAAAGTATTAGATATATGCAATGATTAGACAAAAAGAATATTATTTTTGTGTAGTGATTTAATCATTCTACAATTCTGTTTTTCTTTACCACTTCTTGTAAGGAGAAACTTCCTAACAGTGAGGGCAATTAACCTTCACTGTTGAGGGCAATTAACCCTCACTGCTGAGAGGCTTGCCTCTCCTGCTCAAGTAGACTTTATACCAGGGGTGTGAAACTCAGGCCTGTGGGATGCTTAGATCTGGCTGACCTGGAAATATCAAAGGACCGGCCCATAGTGCCTCTGCCAGCCAAAATGGGCTGCAGGGGGGGGATGGGGGGGATAGAAGAGGACACAGCCCACCCACCCCACACCCCATTTTTGCCCGGCAGAGTACTGCAGGAGGACTGGCTTGGACTGGATTACAATTATGTGGCCTCAAGTAAGTGCCTGATCTGGATAGAAAACAAGCAACATCCTATGTTAATACTACAGTTTAATGCCAGATTTATTCTGTACTCTGTATTCTATTCTGTATCTGTTAATTGACAGCCATTTCTATCCACTATCCTGGAAATTTACCTCTGCTGTTAGATCTTGTATTATCATGTTATTTATGCTATTGTATTTTTATTATTAGTTGAATAATAAAAAAATACAATAGTATAAATAGCTTTTCTGCCTGGAAAATCAATTTACTATTAAAAAAATGGGGTATAAATTTAGAAATAGAAGTTTAATGGAATATGAAAAATAAGTAATGTTTGCTGGTAATATCTGGTAGAAGAGATAGGAAAATGGTTATAGTAAAAAACTGTGGAAAAAAAGAAGGGGAAAAAAATGCATCTTGAGCCTGTGTCAAACGCCCACCTGGTTACGCCCACCATGACCACACCCACCATGACCACGCCCAACTCTAGCCACCACCTCCACCCCCAGCCTTCTGAGGTCAAACACATCCCCAATGTGGCCCTCAATGAAATTGAGTTTGACATGCCTGCCCTATACCATTTCAGACAAATGGTTATCCAACATCTTCTTAAAAATTTCCAGTGTTGGAGCATCCATAACTTCTGGAGGCAAGTTGTCCCACTGATTAATTGTTCTAACTGGCAGAAAATTCCTCCTTAGTTCTAAGTTGCTTCTCTCCTTGATGAGTTTCCACCCATTGCTTCTTGTCCTGCCTTCAGGTACTTTGGAGAATAGCTTGACTGCCTCTTCTTTGTGGCAGCCCCTGAGATGTTGGAACACTGCTAGCATGTCTCCCGTAGTCCTTCTTTTCCCTAGACTAGCCATACCCAGTTTCTTACAGATAATGCTTGCCTTATGATCATTCAGTTATGAATGACCTCCCCAGAAGTACTTACAAGGTTCTGAAGTTCTAACAGCAATCCACTCGCAATCACATGACTAAGTTTTGAGTGCTTGGCAACTGGCCCATATTTATAGCTGTTTGCAGCATCCCACAGTCACATGACATTTTATAACATTTTTGACAAAAACCAGCATTTACTTCTGGTTTTCCGCAAAACCAGTCCATAGCGAACTATTGGTTCCCTTAACTACTGCAGTGGTTGCTTTAGGACCACTGTGTTCACTGAACTCCTCACACAAACACACACACAGAGTTGTAAAATTGAGTTGGGCATGTCAAAGACCTGCTTTAATAACTGTCATGACTTACAACTGTAACGCACATGCTATATGTTAAGTTGACTACTTACACTCTATTCTACCTTGCTGAGTGAAACAACCTTAGAAATAAGTCTGTTGTCCTATTGAAATAATAGTAATTTATAGATAATGTAATAGGAGGTTTGTCAGTGTTGCTCACAGCAGGTGCAAGAAAAACTAGTAAGTATTGGTATTGAATTATTGTATGGGAGCCAGCCATCTTTCTCCACCTGCTATTTTAATTAACAATGATTAATCAAACTTTCCGCCCTGACATTTTCCACCAAGGAAGGAAGGAAGCAGAATCAACAAAAACATGTTCCTTACAAAATAAAAGAACACTCCGGTGAATAGCAAAAAGCACCTTTTATTCTTTCCATACTGCACAGCATTTTGTCGTCTTCTAACAGACAACTAAGCAATTTAACTGACAGTATGAAGGCTTTTTTTTTGTTTTTCAAAAGGTAAATACTAAAATGCAGTCGGTCACGCCTTCCAATTCTGCCCCCCCAACTATCGATCAAGGAAGCGACTTGCCTTTGCTTTTCGCTGGGTGAATATCTTTTTGTAGATATGCTCCATAGCCGTTGAGAAGAGTGGCAAAATTTCAAGAGAAATTTTGATGCCAATCAAGGGCAGCGTGAGTGCCTATTAGGTTGGGCTATCTGGGTGTCCTTTTTGTGACCAGATGCATTCCTGCATGAGAGGATAGCCTCTTAAATGTTATCATTGGATGGATGTAGTTTGTCTAGAAACCATCTCTCTCTCTACTAGCCTTAGTAATTACTTTAGACAAAACAGGATGCGCCGTAAGGAACCAATCCATTATTTTCATGTCTGTCTACATTTACAGCTACTGCTAGATATAGGCAGATGGAAGCCAAGACTGGAGGAACCTTCCCCAATACCCAGTGCCGGTTGTTGGACCTACCTGTAGTAGAAAACTTTAGCATTGGTACCTATGTCCGTATCACCAGTAGCTTCACCTGCACTAGGCTAACTCATTGCCGACTGCCAGCAGTTTGATCCTGACCGGCTCAAGGTGGACTCAGCCTTCCAGCCTTCCATCCTTCCGAGGTGGGTAAAATGAGGACCCAGATTGTTGGGGGCAATAGACTGATTTTGTAAACCACTTAGAGAGGGCTGTAAAGCACTGTGAAGCGGTATATAAGTCTAAGTTATGAGGACCCAGTTTGTGGGGGCAATAAGCTGACTTTGTATAAATATACAAAAGTATGAAGGCTATTGCTTAACGCATTGTAAGCCGCCCTGAGTCTCCGGAGAAGGGCGGCATATAAATCAAATTAAAAATAAAAATAAAAATAAGTGCTATTGCTATTGAATCCATGCAGCGCAGCATACATGAAAAATGCAATTGGTGCATAATGCAGATAGTAACCTATTGGCAGGTAAGAACCACTGGAACCATAGAACGGAACAGTGTTGCAGGTGCTACATTGTTTGCCAAGAGGCTTCTGAATATAGTTCGAAGTGCTGGTCAAACCCTGAAGCATTTCCGGTTTGAAAGGATTAGCCGGTGACATCACTATTGCCTGGGGACTCCCTTTATATTTGTTAATATGCCCACCAAAGTGGTACCTATTTATTCAGTCGCGATTACTTGCTTTCAGATTGCTAGGTTGGCAGGAGCTGGAGTGAATGATGGGAGCTCACCCTGTTACACCGCAGCAGTTTGGGTCTTGAACGCCGGCTCGTCATGCACTATCCTAACCACGTGAGCCACCATACTCTTGATCATCACTTACAAACCCTACAAGTCCCAAAGGTGCTTTTTTCTAAAAGGCAACTGGACTTTGTTTTTACTTGAAGACGTTTTGCTTCTTGTCAAAGAAGCTTCTTTGGTTCTGACCGAATGGTAGAGGATGGAAGAATTTAAATTTCTTGCAGTCATGTGATCATTAGCACTCTTTCTGAGGATCATGGAGGCCACCCTCAGTCACCTGAATAACGCAAATGGATGTGGAGCCTTCTTGGAACTGCTGAAGGGGCTGTTGTAAAAAGAAGATAAGTGGGGTCATATCCTTCCCCCTCTGTTGAGAGAGGGCTGTTCTTAATTTAATTGCCCCTTTTGACCTTTCAAATCAGTGGTCCTCTCTGTCCAGAATGTGGACTCTGTCGTCTTCAAAAGTGACCTTTATCTTTCAAATGCAGATGGACTGCTAAATCTTGTCCTGATGTGTTTGTTCTCCTATGTGCCATGCATTTGTGAAGTGGTTGTTTTATTTCTCCAATGTACAGATCTGTACACATCTCACTGCATTGTACTGCATATATCGCATTGCTCAGTTTGTGTCTGGGTGTCTTATCCTGGGGAGGACAAGCTTCTGCCTTAGTTTATTTTTGAATTTCAAGTGTGTATGTATATTGTGTTGGTTGTCACCTATACCAAATTGGCACCCAGATAGGTTCAGGAGAGCCTGACCCAAAGAGAAGTGATTCATCCAATGCAGACACCCAGACATGGGATACTCAGAGTCCTTTCCTCCCCTTGGAAGATAACAACAGTCCCAATAATGCATGTAGCCCCTTAGGAAAATTAACTGCCCAACCCTGATTTACATTGTTGTTTGGGAAGGATCATTATGAGTTTTGAGTGCAATTCCAGCGGAACTCCTCTGTACTCTATTTGGTGTTTATAAGAATTTCTAAACTGCCCGGAGTCCAAGTGGAATTGATAGTACGGAAATGCCATAATAAATGAACATACCTTTATTAAATTATTGAATGTTCCTTTAATTAAATTATGCCCTGTAGGTCTCAATAGGTTTAAGAATATTTCATTTTCTGGTAGACTCATCTTTTGTTTTGTTTATTGTTTGGGCAGACTGACCATTCTTTCTTATCTGCTTCTGCAGCACTCTGCTGGTAGGGCTCTGTGTATCTCCTTATAACATTAACGAATAAAAAGCAATTTCATTCTGCTTGTAGAGACTATCCTCCTCCTGTCCATGCCCGAACTTCAAATGTCCTTCCTATCTCAATGTGATAATGGAAGAGTTCTGTTACTACCATTTCATTGGCTTGCGAACCTGTTCTTTTTCTGATTTCAAATAATCATCATAGAGTTCTCTCAGATGCACCAACAATTCCTCCAGATTTTCTCCTGTCAGAGCAGAGAGTGGGATGACTCTCTGCTTCAGTTGCTCCTTAAGTAAAGGCAAGTTGTTTTTGGATTCCGGAAGGTCAAACTTATTTGCAACAATGGCATGAGGCATCTTTGACAAGCCAATTTTATACTGTTCCAGTTCATACTTCAAGGCTTCCAAATGAGCCCAGGGCTCAGCCACAGAGAGATCCAACACAAAGAGGAGAAAGCAGCAGCGTTCTATATGTCTCAGAAAGGCCAAACCAAGTCCCCGATCTTCATGGGCTCCTTTTATTATTCCAGGGATATCTACAACTGCAAAATAAGACAACAACAGATCAATAAAATTCTGGTTGTTGGGAGAATGATACAAAGAGGGAAACCTCCTGGGGGAAAAAATCAGCATCTGGATAGCTGGAACAGTTTTACAGGCCATGGAAATTATTAAAAAGAAAAATAAAAAAATTCCCAGAATCCTTGTTCAAGAGGCAAAAATTCCCAGAATTCTTGTTCAAGAGGTAATGATAGAAAATTGCCTGTGTTGGCATGATTTTTTTTCCGTCAGAGAAGTCCATCAAAGTTCTCCAGAACTCTAGGATTCCATGGAACACTGTTTGAAATCCTAGAGGACTGTGGGGCAGTTGGATACCCTCATGTTCAGGACCCCTTGATTAGTTTGCAGCTAACATACAATGAGAGACACTCAAAACACTTTCAATTTTTTCAAGATCCAATCTGGGTCGGTCACGGGGACCAGAGGTGCTGCCAAGCCCTCGCCTCTTAAGTACTTTATAAACTGGTGGCAGCACAAGCAAACAACAGCCAAAGACTTAATAGCCAGCTATCAAAATCCCAATCAACATCCAAAAAACCCACTTACAACAGGCACCATATAAATACCACACACAGAACAGCCCAAAGCACACACTCTGCTAGAGAGAAGTTCCCTGAGGATGGACTCCAGCACAAGTTCAAAGGCTCGAAAGACTAAACCTCTGGTCCGAGTGGCTGACCCAGATTGGATCCTGCAATCCTTGGATCCTTGAACACGTATATTCGCCTTCATCTGTGACTTTCAATTTATTTTTTTTACGGGCACTTCATTACGGGCATTCCTTTCTTTTACATTTCTTTTTATTCTTTTCCAATCTTGGGTCATGAAAAAGGGTGATCTGCAGTTAAGCTTTCTTACCTACCCACACTTAGCACAAACTTTAGCTCTTACAAAGAGATATCTCTGTCACAAAATGCTTTATTTTTTTACCCAGAAGGAAATAATACTATGAAGGTAATTTAAAAAAAAAATAGAAGGAAACATAAAGGCGTACCTGCAATCTGCTCGTAATCTTCATAGTGAACAATGCCTACGTGAGGATTCAGGGTTGTGAATGGGTAAGGAGCCACAGCGGGTTTTGCTCTGGAGATTGCTCGCAAGAGGGACGATTTCCCAGCATTGGGGAATCCAATCTGGAATTAACAACCCAGTTTGAAAGGGAGATACTGTAACTTTTGCCTTCCACATTACATTTAAGTCTACTGGCAAGATAGAACACAAATTTAGCAACTTTCATTTTTTTTTCTTGTTTTAACTACTATACTTTTCGGAGTATAAGACACACTCCCCCCCCCCCCAAAAGAGGGTGGAAATGTTGGTTTATCTTATACCCTCTGCGCATCCAGTTTTTGTGAAAAACACCATTTTTGGCCTCCCAAACCCCCCACGCGTCATGTTTTTGCCCTCCCCAGTCCCTAGGAGCACTCTGCGGGCCTCCCAAACCCTCTGTGCATCCCGTTTTTGCAAAAAACGGGCCCATTTGTCGCAAAAAACGGACACGCAAAGGGTTTGGGAGGCCTGCAGAGTGCTCCTTGGGGCCGGGGAGGGCAAAAACTATTTTTTTTTCTTGTTTTCCTCTTCAAAATATTGGTGCATCTTATACTCTGGTGCGTCTTATAGTCCAAAAAATATGGTAGATTTGATTTAATGATCTAGTTAACCTAGGTCAGGGATATCAAACTTGCAGCCCACAGGCCGGATGCATCATACGCTGGCCACGGCCACCCCTGGTTTAGTGAAGGGGAAAAGTCGTGATACGTCACGTGGCAACGTGATGATGCAAGTTTGACACCCCTGACCTAGGTGGACTAGATTAAATTCAGCCAAATAACATTTAAATAAATAAAAATGTAGACGCTTCATCCCTTCAGCCATTTGTTTTACAGGCTGAAAAACATAATACAGGTAGTCCTTGACTTGCAACCATTCACTTAGTAAGCATTCAAAATGACAACAGCACAGGAAAAAGTGACATGACCATTTTTTCCACATCCCCACAGTGACGTGATCAAAATTTGGGTGCTTGGCAACTGGCATGTGTTGAGGAAGGTTGCAGTGTCCTGGGGTCATGTGGTATCATTTGCAACTTTCCCAGTCAGCTTCCTCAAAGTCAAATGGGGAAAGCCAGATTCACTTAACAACCATACGATTTACTTAATGACTGTTATGATTCGTTTAACGATTGTGGCAAAAATGTCATAAAACGGGGCTCAACGCACTTAATCTGCCTTGCTTAGCAATATAAATTTTAGTCTCTGTTGTGGACATAAGTCGAGGACTATCTGTAATGGCAAAAGAAGGCAATGCCACCTGCCTTCCCACTCCCAAGTTACCTGGCTGTTATCAGTCTGATCGTCAATTGTCTCTAAGCCAAGAATTTCAAAGTAATACTCAACAAGCAGATGTTATGAATTATGTGTCGTCAGGTTCTTGTCAATTCTTAGTGATCACCTAAATTTTCCCCATCTGTCCCTAACTTGGTTTTTCAATTTGGGGAAGGAGGCACCTAATGATTCCAAAGAGTCAGTGGTGGGACTTGAATAACTTAACAACCGGTTCTCTAGCTGAGTAGGTGTGGGTCTACTCAGAGTAGGCGTGGGTCTACTAATTGGATGGGTCACGTCGCTCATCACACCCAGCCCCGCCTCCTGGCCACTCACCTCAAAAGCAGAGATAGGATTCAGCTGGTTGGAGCTAATCCCGCCCGTTTTTGGCCCGAAAAACGGCCCAGAAAACAGGCCGAAAAACGAGCAGGGGTGGGGCCAGTCAGTGGTGGGATTTGCCGGTTCACCAAACTGCGCAGAATCTTAACTACCGGTTCACCTGAACCAGTGCGAACTGGCAGCAGCCCACCTCTGCAAGGAGTACATTTTTTAAACCTGCATACATATCTCCCATGTTCCAACATTCCTGGTTTAACATAAAGATTTGTTTCTTCAGAGTTAACTATCATACTGAAAAACAAACAAGCACACTTACCATCCCTGCATGGCCCACAGTTTTGAGCTCCAAGTGAAGGGACCTTTCCTCACCCAGTTCTCCAGGAGTCGCAGTTGTTGGTGCTCGGTTGTCATTAGCCAGAAAGAAACGGTTGCCTTTGCCCCCAGCTCCACCATAGACTGCAACGTATTCTTCCCCGGGAAGGTTGAGATCAGCTACAATCTTAGTGCCTTCCTTAATCATGGTACCAATAGGTACCTACAAAACAAAGATAAATTTAAGTAAAATAGAGCGAAGAATTTACCATCCTTGGCTGTTTGCTCCTATCTGTGAGCAAACAGCTGCTCAGCAGTCTTCCAAAGGACATTAGCCATTCAGCTTTTACAAACTCAAAATTTTGACCATCTAACAACAAGTCTCAACAACTTACCTTAATATAAAGGGGCCTGCCAGCTGCTCCATAACAGTTTTTGCTTCCTCCCCTTTCCCCACTGAAGCCTCTATAAAATGGGTGGACGTAGGCCAAGGATTTGATTTGCCGGTCCACTGTAAAAAATAAAACATTTCAATTCAACACGTAACGATGAATTCTTTTTTTAAAAGAAAAAAAAAACCTGTGTTGATTAATTATGAATCAACACACTGTTTCCTGGATAGGAGCGCATCACAAATGCCAAATCTTTTATTTTTATTTTATACCAAATGCTGATTATACCATCTGTTTCTTACCTTCTGATATACCTGCTGTTCTTTTCCCTAAATGACAAAAGTGCTCATATAAACTTTTGCAGATAACTTTATGATCACCAACTTCAAAATATTAAATTACTGTATTTAGGCAGACAAACTGCAATTCATATTTTTATTGTATTCACTAGCAATTCTCATTAATTTCAACCACAGTATAATTCATGAAAATTCCCATTGTTTTAGCAGTTAAATTCTCAACATTCCCATTAATGTGGGAATTAAACCAAAGTACCTATGTTAAGACATACTTTGATGTGTTCTTTTATTTTACCTCATTTATTTACATATTTATAAATATGTAGTGGGCTTGTAGGCCATTTTAATCAGAACAGACTGTAAGCAGTTTTATTATTGTATGTATTTGTGTGTGTGTATGTGTTTGTGTATAACAATAGAATAGAATAGAATAGAATAGAATAGAATAGAATAGAATAGAATAGAATAGAATAGAATAGAATAGAATAGAATAGAATAGAATTCTTTGTTGGCCAAGTGTGATTGGACACACAAGGAATTTGTCTTGGTGCATATGCTCTCAGTGTACATAAAAGAAAAGATACATTCGTCAAGAATCATAAGGTACAACACTGAAAAGCTCTGTACTAGAGATAGTAACCTTCTTACCTTTAAATATAACATGTCCCCCATCTCCCCCATCTCCACCATTGGGACCTCCAAATTCTTTTCTAGGTTCACTGAGAAAACAAGCGATACCATCTCCTCCTTTCCCTCCTATCACACGAACCTTTCGATGATCGATAAAGTATCGACTCTGGAATGGGGAGAGACATTATTCAGAGATGCTAATCATTTGTGAAGTTTAAAAGTTTCAAAAGCCTTCAGTTGTAAACATACTCATTTATGTTCAATTCTCGAGGAAACACGTAGGGCTTGTACTGATCTGATGAATAATGCAATCAGTAAAAACATTTAAAGTTGGGGGAGAAACCTACTATGGTGGGTGGCCTGCAATCCAGAAATAGTTTGGTCTTTTTCCTGAATTCTACCAATTATTCATTTAAGAATACAAGCTGCTACCACCTTCCATTTTTCTGAATTCATGAGTACAGCTTGCTTTTTTTCCCAACACCATGTCCCTAGCAACATCCCTCACAAAGGATATGCACAGCCCTACTTTTAAAGAACAGTGATTGGGCTGTGTACAAATCCAAGCCCTGACATGTCTTTTAAAGGACACACATTTTCTAAAAGAAGACATGGTGATCTCAAACAAGGATTACTCGTGTGCACATAGACACACATTTTCCACCAAATGTTGAGACGAAATTTAGTGAAGTTGAAATTTTGGCATTAATTCCTGACATCCCCAGATGAGAACTGCTTAAGACTAACCCTGATCATAGCATAATAAAAATGCCCAATATATTAACTTTCTTACAAGAAAAACATTTAGCAGTCCCCAAACAACTTCACTGAAAAAAAATATCAGTTTGTTCCTGTTTCATTTTCAGCTCTTCTACCTTGCTACAATACAAGAATCATTTCTGATATTCTTTATTCCTTTTCAAAAAAAAAAGAAAAAAAGAAAAAGAAGAGATGAATATTTGTTACGACAATTAGCAAAAAAGAAAAAAAAACACTGAAAAAATATTTTAGGTTTTTAAAAGAATGCTGGCTTCTTCCATGAACAAAATACAGATGGCCAGCTATATGTTGAACTGTGTTCCTACCTTAAATACAGGTAGTCCTCGACTTGCAACAGTTCATTTAATGACCATTCAAAGTTACAACAGTCCTGAAAAAAGTTACAACCGTTTTTCACACTTATGACCGTTGCAGCATCCCCATGGTCACGTGATCAAAATTAAGATGCTTGGCAACTGACTCATATTTATGAGTGTCCCGGGGTCACGTGATTCTCTTTTGCGACCCTCTAACAAGCAAAGTCAATGGGGAAATCAGATTCACTTAACAACCGTGCCACTAACTTAACAGCTGCAGTGATTCATTTAACAACTGTGGCAAGAAAGGTCATAAAATTGGGTAAAATTCACTTAACTAGTGTCTTACTCAGCAACATAAATTTTGGGCTCAATTGTGATCATAAGTTGAGGACTACTTGTACATCCTTTCTCAAATTTGCATAGCATCACCAAGTGGTGAAACTGAAAATTGCTGCAGTATTCAGTACCATATTATTTAGACTCATATGACATGCCTCCTTTGTGTACTTGCTGTTGCCAAAAGGATTTATAAAATCAACAATTTGAAATCTCTCACATGAGCCAAAGTTCACTAAGAGACCTCTCTCCTGAGAAAGAGGGATTTATTCAGTAACAATTAATATAACTTTGGGACTCAGAAGAGATGTCCACTTTTATAGTCAGAGCCTAGTAGCACGCTGCAGCTCACAAAAGCATGCTTTTTAATAAAATGTGTTAGTTGGAAAAAGGGCTACTACAGTTCTTCTGGTTTTTGGCTACTACAGACCAGCACAGTTCTGATATTCCAAATGAAACAAACCAATGATACAATCTACCTACAAGATCAGCACTAATAAAACCTAAAATGAAAGCTGATTTTGTATATTTCACTTTTTTATATTTGAATTAAAAAGCTAGGATATTATAGAACACTATATCAAAAGGTGTTAAGTGAATGCCAGATGAATGGTGGATGAATTTAGGTTAGTCACTATTACCCTATTTGTTATCTCATAATATTGCTGCAAGATTAAAAGAGAGAACAATGTATATTGTGTTCCAAAGTAAAAAGAATAGGGTGCAAATTCAACAAATGATATACTGCTCAAAAAAATAAAGGGAACACAAGCAGAAGACATCCGAGATCTGAATGAATGAAATAGTCTTATTAAATACTTTGTTCTTTACATACAGTAGTTTATACACTGCTCAAACACCTAAAGGGAACACAAAACTACTGTATGTAACGAACAAAGTATTTAATAAGGCTATTTCATTCATTCAGATCTCGGATGTCTTCTGCTTGTGTTCCCTTTATTTTTTTGAGCAATGTATATATAACAATTTTCATTCATAGGAAAATCCCAAATTCAGTAGAATATGTATGTACAGAATGCCTTAAATCTATCTATACAATTCTACACCTTAAACAGAGGAGAACATTTGTGTGCAAGGGATATTGAAAACGTGTCAGGATTCTCATCTAAATGCTTAAATCTTAATTTAATTATTTTTATTTTTTCATAAATTTGTGCTTTCTGGAAGAAATAAAGAGACTTTAAAAATAGTTAAGAAAAAATTACAGATTACATATTTGTAATTAATCCAAACATTTGTTTACTTTACCAACTTCTTCTCAGATAGATTTCCTTTACAGGTTTTCCGCGATTTTGAACATTGTGTGTTTGTTGTGCTAAGGCTCCTGTGCCAGTTTTTAATCTGCTTTTGCAGTAAACAACTATGCATTTGGGAATAAACAGGCCTCCACTGATTTTCCAAACAAGCTCTGACTATTATTTGTAGCATATTGCCTAAAAGGAAAAGAAAACATTAAGGGGCAGAGAATAAGGTGGTAACTAAGATATGCCAAAGGGCATACATATTTTGCACCACATCTGGAACAAAAATGAGCTGCTCCTTCTTAGAAAGATCAGTTGCTTCCATTTTTAATTTTCAGTGGTTGTAAAAAGCATTAGGAAAAACTTTCAGAACAGCTTTCTCAAAAAAAATTGTTATTATTGTAGAACTTTACACAGAAAGGTAAAACAGGTCTGTTATATGTAAAATACATATTTTTTAAAAAACCCTTTTCCTCCATCTCCAACAACTGTTTAGTATGAACTTTATGCCAGGCGTCCTTAAGTCTTGCAGAAGTAGCAAAAGACTCGCTCCAATATTGTTAACCTACATGGGGAGGGGTGGGGGCCAGCAACATAAGCTGCGACTGAAAAATGAAGATAAATGGACAGGTTTAAAAGTTTTCGTTGGTTCAAAAGCAGCAGGGTTATCCCTCACTTAGCCTTAGTGTGGCTAAGCAAACCCCTTTTCTTTTCTCTCATTTTCTCTCAAGAGCCTTGGTAGCACAGCAGACTAAAGCACTGTTAAGTAACACCAACTGCCTGCAATTACTGCAAGTTCGAATCTCACCGGGCTCAAGGTTGACTCAGCCTTCCGTCCTTTCGAGGTAGGTAAAATGAGGACCCGGTTTGTGGGGGCAATAAGCTGACTTTGTATAAAAAAAAACACCGCTTTGGGGGGGGGGGTTGAAAGCCCTACTAAGCAGGTATATACAAAAGTATGAAGGCTATTCCTTAACTGAGTCTACGGAAAAGGGCGGCATATAAAATCGAACCAATAAATAAATAAATTCATGCGTATACTATTTCTGGGCAAAAGGGCTCCAAGTTCCTCCGACAGAGATTATTTCAGCCATCTTTACACCCCTGCAAGGTAGACCAGTGTTTCTCAACCTCAGCAACTTTGAAAAGGAGTGATCTCCGCTCCTTCTGTCGGGACTTGAACACTTGGCTTTTCATGGAGAAGATGGATTGACTATATTCAAAATAAGTATCAGGCAAGAAAATATCAAATAGCTTATGAATGAACATTAAGTATTAGAAGTATGATGTTATCCATAGTGGAGTTAAGGTTTCAGGGGGGGGGTTAGTAGTCTGAGGATAAGTAGGTCAATCTAGTTTATGATTGTTAAATGAAACACCTTGTATTTTGCTCTGGGAAGTCTGGGGGGGAGGGTGGGATGAGGGGAGGAAAAGGGTGGGGGGAATATGGGGGGGAAGAAAATTTTTGTTTTTTGTAAAACTTTTCAATAATAAAAAAAAAAGACTTGGCATTTCAAACAAATAGGCTGAGACTGATTCCGGGCTTTATTATTTACTACTAATTAATTATTTGGATTAAATTATGATTTTATTGTACTTGTTTCTTAACTTGTGCTCGCCGCCCTGAGTCCTTCGGGAGAATGGCGGCATATAAATACATGTAATAAATAAATAAATAAATAAATAATAAATTCCCAAGATATTGTTAAGGCTGAGGTTCAGATAGCTGGATGTAGGCCGAGGTTACCTGGGAAGCCTCAAATCTCCTCAAAAGAGGGAATAAAAGCAGAGGTCTTCAAACTTGGCAGCTTTAAGACTTGTGGACTTCAATTCCCAGAATTCTCCAGCCAGCATAGCTGGCTGGAGAATTCTGGGAGTTGAAGTCCACAAGTCTTAAAGCTGCCAAGTTTGAAGACCTCTGGAATAAAGGGAGGCAGAAGGAGAAGAACACATCTGACAGCATCTCACCTCCACACGTGCTGCCCCATCTCTCATCCCCCGAGACCTCCTCCCCCCCCATGACACCCAAAATGAAAACTGGGAGCCTGCCCTCCACCCCATCCGCCTCTCCTTTGGCTTACTGGAGCTCCTCTGCTTTTACAGCGCCTCAGTTTCGTCCCCGCTCCCCCGCCCCCTCCATAGAACAAGGGACGGGGTAGACACGAGACTGCCGAGGTCGTTGAAACTTTCCCGCTTCATTCACGCGCAGCCGTTTCCTGAGGAGCCTTCTTGCCCCAGTTCCAGGGCTCGGCGTCGCGCGCCGTGACGTCAAAAGTCGCGCGTCCAGGAAGGGGCGGCCAAGAAAGAGAAAGCGGGGAAACGGAGATTTCTTGCGCATGCGCAGATCCAAAGCGCAGGAAGAAGTGGGACAGGAGGGGAAAAGCTGTGGAGTCGGTATATGACACGCGTGCGCAGGCGCAGTTTGGTGCTAGAAAGGTTTCAACGGTCGCGCGGAGCTGCCTTTCCTCCTCTCTTCCCTCCCGCCCCATTTCTCTGAGGAAATGGGATTGGAGGGAAAGAAGCAGGCGAGGCGTTGTGAGTGGATAAGAAAAGCACCCGGGGTGGGACTAGGAGAAGTGGGGAGGAGCTTGGTCAAGGCGGAGGTCTTGTTTCAGGAAAGGAAGCTGCGCAGAGATTGGCAGAATTTGATAGCAAAGGAAGCACTACTAAGTGTTTCCTATTAATTCTGCCAGGGTTTCTCAGCCTTGGCAACTGTTGATATGTGGACTTCAACTCCCAGAATTCCCTAGTCACTATTGGAATTCTGGGAGTTGAAGTCCACATTTAAAGATGCCAGGGCTGAGAAACATTACATTATGTACATTTAATTATTTGGCGGGGAGGACTAGCGTTTGTCACTCCAGCTAGGTAGCAGGCCACTATGACACAGTTGGGAGAAAGCTAGCAGCTATTTGGATGGGAGACCACTAGGAAATTCTAGTGGTCTCCCATACAAATAGCAGCTAGCGGCTGGACTATAAATAGCAGCTAGAAATCCTAGTGGTCTCCCATCCAAATCCTTCCAGGATTGGTCTCCCAACCTGGAAGAAAGTGGTGGCAAAACCATTGACTTCTTAAGAATGGAATGCCTGTAGATACTTTGGACCGACTCCCAGAAATCCCTGATTTACCCACACAAACTAGCCTGTTAAGCAAACTCCATTAATTACCTTTATAGTTCAGGGGATGCATTTATACAACATGCTAACCTGTGGTTAAATGAGACGCACTGTATTGAATTCAACCCTAATTTTTTGCACTAATTATGCCGAACTGGGTTTGTATAAAGTCACAGCAGTGTGCAGCCAAAGTTAGTTGGCCAGTGATTCACACAACCTAGCAAACACCCATTTCGCTTATTTGGGATTAAGAAATTGTACATACAGTGCTGTTTGATCAACCGCAAGTAAACTATGGCTTAATTTGTTATCTGCTTGCAGTTTGGGAAACCATTATAAAACTATGGTTTGGAAGATTATGCCTGCTAATATTTTCCCACAAAGGATATTGGTGAAGGCAAGAAAAGGCAGCTGAAAGCAGGATAGGATAGAGATTTTGCAACTTGGCTGTAGCAGATCTGCAGATAAAGAGAACCGTAAATTCAGTGAAGAGACAGAGAGAGAAATTCTTATTCTTCCACTTCACTCATCTGATGGCCCTATGCAAGGGCAGGCAACCATCATTTACCCAGAGGAAAAATGCACAATTATTATTTAATTTATATTTTGCCTTTATCTATATATACAAAAGCAAAAACCACTCATGCCATAATCACAAAATCTCCAGAACCGTAAAGCTTACAAACTTGAAAGATTTGCCACGTATGTTCCTCTTGGCTTCTAAGTGCTCACTAAGAAAGGATTTTTTGAAATGACCATCAGAGCATTAGTATTTCCTTTATTATTATTAACACGCTCTGATGCTAAGGAATTCTACTCCCCCTCCTCACTTGAAAAGAAATCTCTTCCAAATGCAAAACACAAGCAGAGGAGTTTCACTTTCAGTTTTACTTTCACAGCAGCAACCAGGGGATAGGATAGGGGAGGATTCTGTGGGGCAAGGCTGAGGGAGAGAAGGGGATAGGATAAGGGAGGCTTCTGTGGGGCAAGGCTGAGGGAGAGAAGAGGAGAGGAGAGGCCGATAGTAATTACTCATTAATTTTCAAGCTGTAAGTGTCGATTTATCAAGCCTCATCACATAGTTTCGTAGTGAAGCATGGGTATCCAGCTAGTTGTTATTATAAACAACTCAAAGTGGCGAATACATCTAATACTCCCTTCTTCCTCATATTTTCTCCACAATAACAGCCCTGTGAGGTGAGTTGGGTTGAGGCAGTGACTGGCCTCACCCAACCGGTTTTTATGCCTAGCACAGGACTAGAACTCAGTCTCCTAGTGATTGACCCAAAGACAGCCATCTGGCTGTCATGCCTAAGGCGGGACTAGAACTCACTGTTTCCTGGTGATTGGCCCAAAGATAACCATCTGGCTGTCATGCCGAACTCACAGTCTCCTGATGATTGGCCCTAAGTCAACTAGCCATTTTCCACCTCTAAGGTGGAACTAGAACTCACGGTCTCTTGCTTTCTAGCCTGGTGCCTTAACCACTAGACCAAACTGTCCTCAAACCACTCCCAGTCCACCGCAGAGGCAGTCTTCATTGTGTGAAGCCCCCTCTCCCATGAGAATTAAATATTTTGGGGATATTAAAGAGGGAGAATATTATAATTCTCCAAAGGAGAAGTGGAGAAACATGTTCTTAAAGCAGCCCTAGTCTTCCTGCCATAGGAAAACAGCCTGGAGCAGAAGAGACTGGTCTTTTGGAATGGAGATTTTGTATCCATTCAGAAAGACTGGGCCAATCTATTCATAAACAAAACGCCTTCAGTCACAAGCTCCCACAGAAGGCTGGAGCTGTGAGATTAAAAAACCAAAGAGTCCTAAAAATTTACATTCCCCCATCCAAATACTAAGGACAGGACATGACCTTTAGGACATAATGGGATTACCTACCAACATTAGAATAGCAAAAGACACAAGGCTCACTACATTGCACAACCCCCCTGGGGCATCTCAATCACCAAACTCCATAGAACCCTATAAAAATCCACCCACTCACCCAGCCAATTGGTCAGACACCCCAGAAACATGTTGCTGTCACTAAAGTTCCTGGCATCCAAATAAACAGAGACCTCCTTTCCATGTGGTCTGCCTCCCATTTTATTTTCAGTGTCTTTCTCCCAGCTTGGAACCAGACCAGATTTTTCTTCCAACATCTTTTTTGTGGTTGTTACAAATCAGAAGTATTTTTCCCCCACTTCCCACTGGCCTGTCACAAGGAACTAATGGAGGGAAAACTGTGTGATGTATTGTTTATGTGTGGGTGGCCAGGAATGCACTTAGCTTCCCATTCAATGACTGTGGTGGTTTCTTAAAAAGATCTGTCACTCCCACACTGCACTGGACTAAGTTAATAATCTTTAAAAGAACAAGTTGGCAGGATGCTAGTTTGAAAAAGATGGTCAGTTTCTCAACGCTACCACAATACTCATTATCAATCTGCTTCCAGTTCTCCTAGTATGAATACATACAATGACCAGGTGGTCTATAGGAAGAGACCTATATCTAAATTTAAATTGAGGAGAATTATGCACTTAGCCCTGTAATTAATTAAGACCCAATTAACCTATTATAGCATTGGCCTAGGATTCCCTCTCTCAACCCTGCTTAGATCAGTTTTCTTAACTTTGCCAAACTTTAAAAATGTGTGGCTTTAAACTCCCAGAATTCCCCTGGGGCGTTCTGGGGGTTGAAGTCTACACATCTTGAAGTTGGCAAAGCTGAAAATCACTAAGATGCTACTCTTGCAAAATCATTTATGTTCTCCGAATCTTTCTTTTGGATGCTGCCTTAAGACTTTTTCTGCTGCCATAATTTTTGGTTGATTTTGATTGTTCTTTAGTGAGTCCTTTGCAAAGTTTTTATACTAAAAGGCAACATGTGCAAACGGATCAGTTAAATAACCCAGATAAGTGCCCTTTAGTGTTTTTCAAATTTGCAACTTCAACTTTTGGAATCTCCCAGCCAGCATACAGTCTGGAGAATTTTGAAAGTTGAAGTCTACACATCTTAAAGTTGCCAAGTTTTGTTTTTTTTTTAAAACTGCTTTAGACCAAGTGCAACCCCAGGTTCAGTGCAGGTATCTGATAAAAGCATCCCAAATAGCTGTCTAACCTCCATTTCAAAGAACCTTCTCTTTCCCCAGAAATATGACTAGTAATTCTGTCACCCTGCAGAGATGTTGGAAATTCTAGGAATACACATTTTTCTGCTCCAGATGACACTTCTGAAAGTTATTCTGCTTAAAAGAGAAATGGTTGAAACCTGACCTCGATCATTACCATTTTACATCTTCAAAAGCGACATTGATGCCTTTTTTCTCATGCAATGATCTTTACTTGAAATATTTCCCGATTATAAATAGAACGTAGTTTATGTATCATTTTCATTAAATCTGCAATTAAAAAAAACCAAAACAAAGACAGAGACTTGAAATATGATTACACCAGTCCTTTTAAAAGTCTTTCCGTCATACGAAAAAGTGCCGTGGCTTGGCTTCACAATCCAGTCTTTTAAACTTAAAAGTGTATTTTAACATTCTGTATTACAAAACAGAAAATATGGTACAAGTAAGTAATGAAACTGTTAAAATGCTGGCATTGCCTCGTTTTCACATCAATACATAAAAATCACCACACGTTAAGTTATCTTGTTATTAACAGTTAGAAATATTAACACTAAATATCAAGTATAAATCAGGAAATAATGTACAAACTATTTCCAAAGCGCGTTTTTCAAATACAATTTATATACAACATTCAAGAAATTCTTAATGTAAGACATTTCCAACAGATGCTATGTTGCTGTTTGCAGGTGTTTAAATGCTGCTGTGGCTTTTTCCAAAGTGGTTTTCAGCAATGGTAGAAAAAAACAATATCCATAGAAGAAACAAATATTAAAGCTGGTTAAAAAAAAAAAGCAATGTAGGTTGTACCTTTTTGGATATCCACACTTCCAACATAAAAGCAGTTATTTTCCTACTAATCCTCCGGTGGTATTTAAGAAGCATTGTGCACAGCAGTGTTTCTCAAAATTGACATTGAGATGTAGGGACTTCAACTCCCAGAATTCCCTAGCCAGCATGGCTGACTAAGGAATTCTGGGAGTTGAAGTCCATGCCTTTTAAAGTCACATTTGAGAAACACTGGTCCACAGCTATCTCCCCTCAAGCGGTGGCAACTACTGTCAGAAGAATAATTTGGGGTTCCAATTTAAACCAGAATTGAAGAAATAAATTAAGAAATAATAAATAAAAATGAGGTCCAGATAGCTGTGAGGAAAGAAGAAATATTTATTCCTAAAAGCAAAGAGTTTGTCTTTGGGGCAGCTGAAAAAAAATGGGGTAGTTTTATCGGGGGGGGGGGGTTGTCCTAGATGTGGAAGTGTCTATGTCCTGATTCTAGGGTGACCCTTGAAGGGCATCTGTGTGTACGTATGTCATCTATGATGTTTATTCTTGTGGACATGCAGTTCTGCTGGGATACCTAATTTAATTAACTCTCTTTGTGTTTACAGAACTTAACCTTTGATATGTGGATTAGGTCTAGCTAACTTATTTGGGGGGGGGGGGTTGAGGAAGTTATATTTTTCCCCTCCCATTTGCTATTTTTACTTGATTAACTTAGTTTCAGCTTGACTGTCACCTATCTAGTGGAGACACTGATTCTCAGTTCATTGTGGATTCTGTTAATATTTTAAGGGAAGATGGAAACAGTGCAAAGCATAAACTATATTTTGATCCAAACTTCTCACACTGCTCAAATCTTGGCTGATCTTGAAAAAAAAAAACCTAAGCAGACTTGAGCTTGGGTAGTACGTGGATGGGAGACAACCAGGATGACAGTCTAGACTGGGAAGTTGATGAAACCATCCTGAAAGAAGACAATGCAGACTATCCCATATAGTTGCCAAGAAAACAGCCAGGAGCTGTCCATGAATTCATCCTGGGATTTAGCTTTGTTTCGACTAAAATAATGGTGCAATTTTCACTCCCTCCCTCAGCACAAAGAGCCAAAGGAAATGCCAGAAGTAGCTGCAGATTAGTACATTCAATTGCTCTTTTCAACAACTTTTAGCAGGCATTGTCTGCAACTAGGCCAACACAGAGATTGTGGTGGGAGAAACAGTACCATAAAGCAGAATATATTAGAGAGTTTTAGTTGATCCTAGTGCCGTGATGGCAAACCTATGGCACGCGTGCCGGAAGTGACGCACCGAACCATCTCTCGGGGCACACCAGCCGTCACTTGTTGCTCTTCTGGATTCCGATGAGCACATGTGTGCTGGCCAGCTGGTCTCCGTGTGCACGGGAGTGCCGTAAACCGGAAAAGCAGCTCCCTGGTACGCATGGGCGTGCCGGGAAGCTGAGCTTCCGGTTTCTGGTGCACGCATGCACGCCATCCAGCTGGTGTTTGTGTGCGTACGTGTGCCAGAAACCAGAAGACCAGGTGACCGGTACCCATGTGCATGCTGGAAACCAGAAGCTCAGCTTCCTGGCGTGCTCCCCCACCAGGGAGCTCCTCTTCCGGATTCCGGAGCTCCCCCACGCACACACGTGCGCTCCCGTTTCGGCACTTGGTGCCGAAAAGGTTTGCCAACACTGTCCTAGTGGAAACCTTTTTTTAAAGGAAAAAAAAATTAGGAATACATTATTCCAGCTCTTAAAATGCCGGGGAGGGTGTTATAATTTTTTAAAATATTTACTTTCCTATTTGTAGCACTAGATATAGCTGGGATTTTCTTTAATTGATAAATAATGGATGGGTTGTTATCCAAGCTCCTTTGGATGGAAAGTAGAGGAAAAGAACATAACACTTGGCAAGAACATTATTTTGTACGTACCCTTTACTTTTTTTTTTTTATAACCACTAACTTAGTAGCTATATAGTTTTGCTATTGATATTCTTATCCATAGACGAGAATCCATAAGTGTTGAGATTTTGTGGGGTGGGGATGTCTCATCTGTATTTTTCAGAGATTAATTTTTTAAAATTAATTTTTCTCCCTGTTAATCTCTGTGGCACAGTCTAAAACAGGGGTCTCCAACCTTGGCAACTTTAAGACTTGTAGATTTCAACTCCCAGAATTCCTCAGCCAGAAAAGCTTTGCTGGCTGAGGAATTTTAGGAGTTGAAGTCCACAAATCTTAAAATTGCTAAGGTCTGGAGACCCCTGGTCTAAAACATTCAAAAATGTAAGCGAAAGCATATTGAAAATAAGGCTTTAAAGAATATTATAGGCTAGATTCTTCCATACCAATTGAGTAAATGTGGCCTGTTTTCGGTATGTTGTAAACTGTGCTAGTTAATTCACGAGATTAAGACTGCAGAAAATTGGCTGGCTCTAGAGCAAGGGTAGGGAACAATGGCCTTTTTATGACTTGTGGACTTCAACTCCCAGAATTCCTGAGCCTCAGGAATTCTGGGAGTTGAAGTCCCAAGTCATAAAGGGGCCATCATTCCCTACCCCTGCTCTAGAGCAGCGGTTTCAAATTCGATTTCATTGAGGGCCGCATCAGGGTTGTTTGACCTTGGGGTGGGGCGTGGCCAGGGGGGCACCTGTGGTAACCCAAGCCCTCTGCCAGCCAAAACGGGCTCCCGATCTCCATTTCCGGCTGCAACGGCCTCCTGCAACCCTCTGCCAGCATAAAGAGAGCTTGGGGGGCTGTTTTCGCTGGCAGAAGCACCACGGGCCGGTCCTCATTGTTTCCAGTGCGGCCCTATGGGCCGCATCCGGCCCCGGGGCCTTGAGTTTGACACCCCTGCTCTAGAGTAACAGTCCTTGTTCACTTGAACACATGCTGTGTTTATTTATAATGCTAAGCCAGAATTTTATTTATTACATTTTTATGCCACCCATCTTCCCTACAATGTGACTCTGGAATTCTTCATAGTTTGTTAAATCTGCTTTGTATTCTTCTGAGGATACAACATTACAAACTTTGTGAAGCCAATTCTATACATACCAATTTATGACTCAGTTCACCCACTGCTAAACAAAGAATCTTGAGTTGAGGAGCATTAAAAAAAAAATCTGCATTTTGGCCTTCCAGAGTGCAAATATATGTCCTGGTAATATTGTTGACTGTCAGAAAAAGATCAGTGGGTGGGTTTTTTTGGGGAGTGGGTGGGTTAACTAAGGTGAAAATACACCGGATAAATGTGTATTTTAATACACAATAATTTTAATCTGCTGGGGGAAAAAACCTCAAAATCACAGTATGAAAATTAAGCAGATTTTGCTAAAAGCTCAATGTACAGTGGTCTATGGAGATTCTCAGTTACCCAGGTTAAAAGTGCTTGGGAATGAAAGGAATATAAATCCTTCCTTTCTCCACCATTCCATCAGAACTGAGGAAGCTTCTTGGATGAGAAGTGAAACGTCTTCAATTAAATACTTTTCAGAATACCTTGGGCCCCATTAGAATCTAAAATGAGACCAATGCATTTCAAAGGAATTGCACGCGGAATAATTGAAACACGTCTGGGTTGGGATATTCCGATGCCAAACCAGTTGGGTGAACAGGAAGCAAGAGAAATACTCAGTGATGTGCTTGTCACACAACCCACAAACATCTTCCAGTTGCTTGGCGGTCCATCAGATCCGAAGGATGCTAGGTTGTCGATGATCTTATGAAAAAAATAATAATCATCCAGTCAACAAAAGCTGTATGACCTCTTGGTTTCTCAAACAGGTTTCGTACGTCAAAGAGGAAGTGGGAAGAAGTGACGGAAGAACCTCTGCAAGGATTATTAACAACGGCACCAAAATGTACCAGACCGTTCAAACATCGCCTCGTTGCCAGTACTGTAATGCACTGTTCCATATCCAGCATGAAATGAATACTATTTCACATACAAACGCTTCTTTGTGCTACAGCGGTATCCAACATCTTACGATCCATCAATCATCAATCATTTAAAAAGAAGAAGAAGAAAAAAAAAAGACTTGCCCATACATCCAAGTTCCAAAAAAATGGACATAAATATTGAAACAAATTTGACACAGGCGCTTGTCATTTTATTGCTGATAGTTTCCATACTGGCCCTGTTAAACAATGGGAAAGTGAATAAGAGAGAGAAATTAATGTAAATACCGTATTTTTTGTACTATAAGACGCACCTGACTATAAGATGCACATAAATTTAGAAGAGGAAAACAACAAAAAAACTTTTGGGACCTCCCTTTTTTTGGGCCTTTTTCGGCCCTTTTCCAGCCTTTTTTTGGCCCGTTTTTTAGGCTTTTTTTGGCCCATTTTCAAGGCTTTTTTTGGCCCGTTTTCAAGTCTTTTTTCCAGTGGTGAGTTGTTCCTGTCCGGTTCTATAGAACCGGTAATAAAACCTGTGGGAGGCTCCGCCCACCTGGCACAATGTCATCATTGGTAATCTGCGCATGCGCAGAAGAGTAAGCGAGTGAGTGAAGCGAGCGCACATGTGCGATCCCGCTGCGAACCAGTAGTAAAAGTAAGTGGAACCCACCCCTGCTTTTTTCAGCCTGTTTTTTCAGAAAATGGGCTGAAAAGAGCCTCAGAAATGGGCCGAAAAAAAGCCTGAAAAAGCCTGAAAAAAGGCCTGAAAATGGGGCATGCAGAGGCCAAAAAACAGCCGGTGGGTGGGTGGGGCTTCGGCAATATTCAGTCTATAAGTCGCAGTTGGGAGACAAAAAAATGCAACTTATAGTCCAAAAAATACATTTCTACACACAGTGTTAAGTACGCCCTCCTTTTCCATTAGAGAATTTAAGGACGGCAAAGAAAAACTTTCCGAATATCTGTCAGATTTTCTCAAAAACAAACAAGAAGGGCAAAGAGACAATCTTCTTCACGCTTAGAGTTGATAAAGATTAGGAAAAATACTTGAAGGGAGAACAGAAGAAAAATTCAAGCAAGAACAGGTAACCTTTGACTTACAACCATTTGTTTAGTGACTGTTTGAAATTACAATAGAACTGAAAAAAGTAACATGAGCATTTTTCAAACTTATGACCATTACAGCATCCCCACGGTCACGCGAACAAAATCCAAAGGCTTGGCAACTGACTCATATTTATGATGGCTGCAGTGTCATATGATCCCCTTTTGTGATCTTCTGACAACCCTATTCCTAACTTAACAATTGTGGCAAGAAAAGCCATACAATGGGGCAAAACCCACTTAACAACTGTCTTGCTTAGCAACAGAAATTTTGGGCTCAACTGTGGTCTTAAGTCAAGGACTGCCTGTACTGATCGTTTCTCAAATACCAGGTCCATCTTTGAGGCCACAGATACCAAAACGCCCTTTCTCTTAAAAAAAAAAATCCTTCAAATTTCATTAGTTCTTGGTGATTTTTCTTTCAAGAAACCTCGCTTGCAATCCATTTTCATCTTTTAAAGAGGTCATCCTTCTGGCTTTAGTTTTGGAAGCTCACAGACACCCTACTTGGAATATTGTGGGTGCAATGCTATTTGACCCCCTTGAGTGAAATGAAAGTAAATTTCACTAAATATTTCAGAGAAAACATAACATTAAACACAGTAGAAGTGTTCTCAACACAGGGCAGATTCTCTGCCCTGAAAACAAGTAGCTGAAGCAAATCAGTCTTAAAAGGTAAAGGTTCCCCTTGCACATATGTGCTAGTCATTCCCGACTCTAGGGGGCGGTGCTCATCTCCGTTTCAAAGCCAAAGAGCCAGCGCTGTCCGAAGACGTCTCCGTGGTCATGTGGCCGGCATGACTCAACGCCAAAGGCACACAGAACGCTGTTCCCTTCCTACCAAAGGTGGTCCCTATTTTTTCTACTTGCATTTTTTACATGCTTTCAAACTGCTAGGTTGGCAGAAGCTGGGACAAGTAATGGGAGTTCACCCTGTTACACGGCACTAGGGATTCGAACCGCTGAACTGCCGACCTTTCAATCGACAAGCTCAGTGTCAAAGCCACTGAGCCACCACGTCCCAGTCAGTCTTATTTCCCAACTATTTCTGTAAAGCTCCCCTACCTGGAGCTTCCCAATACCCTTTCCGTCTACGATTCTCATTTTGTCCAGCCTAACGTTTCTCATGTCAGTTCCATCCCTTCCCAGCTTACCTGTTCATAGCCGTAAGACCTCTGTTGCTGCGCAGATGGTCCGGTTTGTGAAGCTCTGTAGCTTCCATACTGTTGACCCTGTCCTTGTTGATAGCTAGAATACTGTGATGACGTTCCTTGGGCAGGTCCTGGAAAAAACATACAAAAACAGCAGAAGTCTTGACAAGAGTTCAAAATCCCAAGTTGTGAGTTCTTTGGTTTTGGGCTGATTTTCTGTGACCGGTTTTCTTTTCATAGTTTTATCAATCAGGAGGTTTGGCAGAAAGAACCGGGCAGCTGCAATTTCTCACCAATCTTTGAAACAGGTTGAGCGCGTGGCCAGAGAGAGGAAAGTTGAGGAACAGTAACACATTGTACTTGAAGCTGTAGAAAGTGAAGCACTCTTCACATAATAGAATAGAATAGAATAGAATAGAATAGAATAGAATAGAATAGAATAGAATAGAATAGAATAGAACAGAACAGAACAGAACAGAACAGAACAGAACAGAACAGAATAGAATAACAGAGTTGGAAGGGACTTTGGAGGTCTTCTAGTCCAACCCCCTGCCCAGGCAGGAAACCCTACACCACTTCAGATAAATGGTTGTCCAACATCTCCTTAAAAATTTCCAGTGTTGGAGCATTTACAACTTCTGCAGGCAAATAGTCAGTTAAGTATGGTTGCTTAAGGACCAAGTGGGGAGAGCAGTAATGAGGGTTATTTTAAGTAAAGCAAACACATAAGTGCCCAGCTTAACAACTCTCATGACTTGCAACCATAATGGGCCGGCTCCATTACGTAAAGGTGGTCCTTCACTTACGACCACAACCGAGACCAAAATTTCTGGCTAAGCAAGATACTTGTTAAGTGAGTTTTGCCCCATTTTATGACCTTCCTTGCCAGAGTTAAGTGAATCAATGCAGTTGTTAAGTTAGTACCACGGTTGTTAAGTGAATCTGGCTTCCCCATTGGTTTTGTTTGTCAAAAGGTTGCACAAAGTGCTTACATGACCCCAGGGCACTGCAATCGGCATAAATATGAGTCGATTGCCAGGCATCTGAATTTTGATTGCATGACCATGGAGATGATGAAAAACGGTCGTAAGTCACTTTTTCAATTTTTCTCCAACTTTTGTTGTAACTTCAAACGGTCACTAAACAAACTGTTGTAAGTCGAGGACTACTTGTTCTCAAAGCCAGTGTCAACACTGAAGCTGACCTGATCGCAGCCATTTTGAGGCTTCAGTGTTGCCACACTGGAACTGAGGGATAGCGATGGGAGGGAATAGAGATAGCTGAAGTTTTGTAGCCAAAATAAAACACTTTCCCCTGGGAACCAAGGACATTCTAACACCTGGCCAGAGAGAGGAGGAGCGATGTTACCAGGCAACTGGATGGGAACCTTGATTGGACCATGTGACTGTCTGGGGAAGGGGAAAAACTTTTACTTTTAATTAGGTGAAAACCGCGGGAATCTTCAGAGTCGGTTTTCACCAGAACTGTGCCAATATGATCTATCCAATAAAACTATTCTTTGAGGAATCTACTTGCCTCGGAGGTGAGTTAGCCATGGCGAGTTGGCCATGGTGAGTTAGCCATGGTGAGTTGGCCATGATAAGTTGGCCATGGCGAGTTGGCCATGATGAGTTGGCCATGGTGAGTTAGCCATGGCGAGTTGGCCATGGTGAGTTAGTCATGGTGAGTTGGCCATGATGAGTTGACCATGGCGAGTTGGTCATGGTGAGTCAGCCATGGTGAGTTGGCCATGATGAGTTGGCCATGATGAGCTGGCCATGGCGAGTTGGCCATGATGAGTTAGCCATGGTGAGTTGGCCATCAAGTTGGCGTGGCGAGTTAGCCGTAGTGAGTTAGCCATGGTGAGTTGGCCATCAAGTTGGCCGTGACGAGTTAGCCATGGTGAATTGGCCGTGGTGAGTTAGCCATGGTGAGTTAGCTATGGTGAATTAGCTGTGGTGAGTTAGCCGTGGTGAGTTAGCTATGGTGAGTTGGCCATGGTGAGTTGGCCATAGTGAGTTGGCCCTGGCAAATTGGCCGTGGCGAATTGTCATAGACCCGATGGGAGGTAGTCCTCGAATTAAATCTACAATTGAGCCCAACATTTCCACTGCTAAGCAAGACAACCCCATTTCACAATCTTTTTTCCATGGTTGTTAAAATAATCGTTGCAGCTGTTAAATGAGCCACATGGTTGTTGAGTGAATCTGGCTTCTCCACTGACTTTTGCTTGTCAGAAGCCAGCTGTGAAGGTCACAAATGGTGATGATATGATCCCAGGACAGTGCAAACACCATAAATACATGCCAGTTGCCAAGCGCCTGAATTTTGATCACGTGACCATTAGAATGCAACAGCCATAAGTGTTAGAATCAGTCATAAGTCATTTTTTTCAGGGCTATTGTAACTCTGAAAGGTCACTCAACGAATGCTTATAAATTGAGTACTGCCTGTATTGAATACATCATTGGACACCTATACACCAAACCACCAAGAAACAAGCCACATCTGAATCTGGTCAGTCTTCCTCAGCACAATCTGGTGTGAAGACACAAGGGTTCTGGGGACAGACCTCGTTAAGCATTTCTCCCCGTCTTCCTAAGAAACTGAAGTCAGAATTGACATTTTCTGGCCAACAAAAATGCACAATGGGGGATTTACTCACCATATCCTTGTTGCTGTCCTGGATAACTTTGTTGATTTGAGTATTGCTGTTGGGAATACGTTTGCTGCTGGGCAGCTCCTTGCTGGTATCCGGCTTGTTGCTGGCTGTATTGGGAATTCCCTAAAGACAACAGAACAGCACAATGGATTGGCAGGATTATAATATACACAAGGAAGGTCAGCATATACATTCCATTTCTCTAGTGTAACACAGGAACACAGCAACAGCATCAGAGTATAGCACACAAGCCAACAAAAGCCCTTCCAAACATCCTAAGCCAGTGATGGCTAACCTTTTTGCCATCACGTGCCAGGAGGGGGGGGGGTGGGGGAGGTTCACGCACACGCGTGCCCACACCCATAATTCTATGCGCCCCGCCCTGCGCGTGCAACCCCCCGTGCTCCTGGCATGCAATGGCCCGTAGGCCTGTTTTCCTTGATCACCTGGCTCCAGATCCTCTCTATGCATCTGGGGAGGGCGAAAACAGCCTTCCCCACCTCCTTGGAGGCCTTCCGGAGGCCTGAAACGGCCCATTTCCCAACTCCCAGTTGGACAGGAAGTGATGTTTTTTTGCTGTCCCCAGCCTCCACAGACTCCTAGAGAGGCTAGGTCAAGTTGGCCATGCCCTCCATGGCCATGCCCATCCCCGGCCCTCCGAGGTCAAACACAACCTTGATGCGACCCTCAATGAAATCGAGTTTGACGCTCCTGCTCTAAGACTCCCTCCACCAACACTGACAGGCAAGATATCAGAATATAAACTGACAGCAAACCGCAGTCCTTACTAGCACTGATGATGTTACCTAGTTTGGGTAAGGAAACGTCTGCAAGAAAACAAGTGAGCTCAGAGAGCACCAAGGACCTCTCACACAGGAACATTGGTTATTCATTTAAAATACAGATGTTTATAGAGGTTTGTGTGAATGTTTACTCTTTACCTACTTACTTGTTTATACTGTAACATTTACATGTGCAAAGGAGAACGGTGGAGTGGCAAGTGGCTGTGAATTGCCTACCCCTGCAACATGCAGAAACCATACTTCATTACAGCAATTTAAAGGCGTGATTGCATTTTGGAAAATTGACTTGATTTGCAAGATCGCTGATCCCCCTACCTCCTTCGTAGTAGTGCTGTGTGGAATCCTCAAATGATCGATCATAACTTTGCTCAGAATAAGACGACTGCTGATATGCATAATCACCGTGGCCTATTTTCAGATAACAAAAAAATAAATAAAAGACAGTTATGTCAGAAACAGAGTTTAAAAAAAAAAATCTGTGCATTAGAAAAGGAAGAGGCTTACGACATGGGGTAAAAGGGAGAAGGGAGTCTTTATGCTACATTTTTATCTTGATTTTTTTTTTGCATCAAACTATTTACAGTTTGTCTGACAGCATTCTAGGCTTTGGAGTTTGCTGCTACAAACTCTTTTAAGAGGCTCTCTGCACTCTTTTACAAACTGCAATTTTCCACAGAAAAAGGAAAAGCGAATACATTTCTCTAATAAAAGTATTAGAGAATACATTTCTCTAAGATGATTAGGGGATTGGAGGCTGAAACATATGAAGATCGGTTGCAGGAACTGGGTATGTCTGGTTCAATGAAAAGAAGGACTAGAGGAGACATGATAGCAGTCTTCTAACATCTCAGGGGCCGCCACAAAGAAGAGGGAGTCAAGCTATTCTCCAAAGCACCTAGGGCAGGATAAGAAGCAATGGGTGGAAACTAATCAAGGAGATAAGCAACTTAGAACTCAGGAGAAATTTCCTGACAGTGAGAACAATTAATCGGCGGAATAACTTGCCTCCAGAAGTTGTGAATGCTCTAATACTGGAAGTTTTTAAGATGATGTTGGATAACCATTTGTCTGAAGTGGGGTAGGGTTTCCTGCCTAAGCAGGGGGTTGGACTAGAAGACCTCCAAGGTCCCTTCCAACTCTGTTATTCTATTTCTATTTCTATTATTTCTATTTCTATTATTTCTATTATTTCTATTTCTATTTCTATTATTTCTATTTCTATTTCTATTATTTCTATTTCTATTTCTATTTCTATTTCTATTTCTATTTCTATTTCTATTTCTATTTCTATTTCTATTTCTATTTCTATTTCTATTTCTATTCCTATTCCTATTCCTATTCCTATTCCTATTCCTATTCTATTCTTTCAGGTCAGAACCTCTAGTTTATCATTTTCTTTTATGTTCTAAGCCTCTTGCCATTCAGTGACACGTGGGCATATGTCTCTCTCTGTTTGGCACCATTACCGTCAGGATAATATTGCTGGTTCATAGGTTCTGAGGATCCTTGCCCATGACTGTACTGCTCACTGTAGTATTCCTCCTGACCCATGTACTGCTGAGAAGAACCTGAAAGACACAGAAAATATTAACAACAGTCTGCAGCATTGAAAATTCTTACATTGGGATTAGAGTTGAAAAGGTGTTCTCACGATGCGAACCTTAGCCTATTTTTATAGGCAACTGAAGGATATCAATATGTCAGATCACGGAATTCGGTGAGAGTTTTTTTACACTCACCTTGCTGTGAAGCTCGATAAGAGCCCATTGGCCGCTGCCCCATGAGGCTGTTCCCTTGATTACTCTGGCTCATCATGGCAATGGAAGACTGCCCTTGGTAATGTTGGGTTCCCGCTTGCGGGGAGTTGTAATGTGATGTTGCTGCTTGCTGGTGAATCATGGAAACTGCAACACAAAGAAATGCAAGATGGGTTCCCACGGCACGCTTAACTTGGCTGCTGAATTAACCCAGTTTCTGAGTTTGCACAAAGTCCTAAACCATTAAACCCATTAATTGAACTAAGACTGCTTGGGTTGACCAGACATGCTAAGTTCCAGAGAAAGGAACCAATAGTATTAACACCCTAGATCCCTCTCACAGTTACTACTGCTGAGCCAGGTACTCGACAGAGTTGGAAGGGACCTTGTAGGTCATCTAGTCCAACCCCGCCACCCAAGCAGGAGACCCTACACCATTTCTGACAGATGGCAGTCCAGTCTCTTCTTGAAAGCTTCCAGGGATGAAGCTCCCACAACTTCCGAAGGCAACTTCTGTTCCATTGGTTGATGGCTCTCACTGATAGAAAATTCCTCCTTATTTCCAGGTTGAATCTCTCCTTGTTCAGTTTCCATCCATTATTCCTTGTCTGGTCTTCGGGTGCCTTGGAAAATACCTTGTCCCCTTATTTGGAAAATAGGTCGACCCCCTAGCCTAAATATTCCTATTCTAGACCTCTGCATTTGCTTTTTCCTCCCTAACAGCCGAGGTGGCGCAGTGGTTAGAGTGCAGTACTGCAGCTACTTCAGCTGACTGCTAGTTCAGCAGATCAGCGGATCAAATCTCACCGGCTCAAGGTTGACTCAGCCTTCCATCCTTCCGAGGTGGGTAAAATGAGGACCCAGATTGTTGGGGGCAATATGCTATTTAGTATACTGTCTTTGGTGTAAGCCACCCAGAGTCCTCGGAGAGTGGGCGGCATAGAAATATGACAAATAAATAAATAAATAAATAAATAAATAAATTAATTAATTAATTGCAGGACATTTATTTTTCTCACCACTGCACTGCATCTTGTTGGGTGGTTTCATTAATGAATTAATGCCATGAGTTGATTGCAATTATTGAAAGGCAAGGGTGGGCACTTGTAAACCAAAGAGGCTGCATTGGTCAAAGCAGGGCAAAGGGCAAAGGTTAAGTCAACTGTACCTGGGTTGGATTGCATGCTGAGATTTGCTCGCGAGACATAGTTGCCGATCGATCCCTGGCCTTGCATGGCAACGCTTGGAGATGCAGGCACCGTGTGGCTATAACTGGGCCCAGTTCCATGGCTACTGAGAGTCATGCTCAGGGAAGTCGTGGGCATAGTACTCTGGCCTGACTGCTGCATAGACACATGGTTGGGACCTAGGTAGAAAGCAAGCAGAAAGGGGGAGAAAAAAATAGACGTTCCAGTCTGCAAAACATACTTTTTGATCAACTGCAGTGTCTGCATTATCATTTATTTAGCGTATGGTTTGTCACACACAGTATTAAAACACTTCATTTTTGCAGGTTAAAAACAATTAAAACAATAAAAAAAGCAGTAAGAAAACCTAAGAGGAAAACAGAAATAACATTTCAAAGTTTAATGTCGAGTTTGGAGATCCAGTCAGTAGCTGCCGTTGTTATGCAGAGGAAGTCCCTAGAATCTCCTGGATACCTTCTGTTAGGGCATTCCCTCACTATGTGCTGGATAGTCTGTCGAGGGGCCCCGCAATCACATTGTGCTGAAGGTGTCTTTCCCCATTTATACAGGGAGTCAGCACACACTCCATGAGTTGTTCTAATTCTATTATATGTCACCCATATGTGTCGGGGTAGGCTAAATCCTGGAGCTATACTACTTGGACTGATATGCTCGGAGACATCTTGGGGGGAACAGTGTCTGCAAAGAAGGGGCAACAAAACAAAACAAAGCAAAAAAACAAAAACAAAACACAAATTTCGTGTTACTTTCTCTGGGTCTGCCCCAATTCCTTGTAACATAATCCTTCTTGAGTTGCGGAGCCTGATCTCCTGACTCACTTTTTAAATGTCTTTAAAGGCGCTTCTCTTGGACAGACTTTTAATTATTGATCATCTAAATTCATTCTTAATGTTTTAGTTGTATGGCTTTCATCTTTTTATGGTAAATGGCAAGTAACTAGAGTAGATCTGTATGCAAAATGCATGTTGTTTTCTTCCTTCATTTTATTGTTTCTTGCTTTGGGATGTTAGATGCCCAGAATTATTTGGGAATTCAAGAGGCCTCTAAACTAGATAGATTAGATAGATAGATAGATAGATAGATAGATAGATAGATAGATAGAAGATAGAAAAAGATAGACACACAGACAGACATAAGTAGAGAGATATAATAGAGAGATATGAGAGAGAGAGACAGACAGACAGACAGATATACAGTAGATATAGAGATAGAAATAGAGATAGATGATAGACACAGACAGACATGTAGACATATAATAAAGTTAGATGAGAGAGAGGCAGATAGAGAGATAGAGACAGACAGACAGACAGACACCATAGGCAGGCAGGCAGATACAGAAATAACAAAACAGCGACAATAATATCCTATGACTGTGATCCCTGAAAGGTTACGCAATAACAAATTGTTAAATCTTCGTAATTTCTTTAGGAATTATTTTCCACCCCTTTTCTCCCACACACAAACATTTTCTGGAATATTTTTGCAATGCAATGAAAGGAGAAACGGCTCAGCACTGATTCTGAAACTGGATCAACATTTTCACCCTTAGCTTCCCACATTCTGGGCATCCTGCAACCCTGGGGAAAGTGGTGGTTGCAGAATCCTAGCTGTCGCTATATGAGCTGAAATCACGCAAACGTTTTTTTCCATGGTTTCAGAAATACATTAAACCAGCCCCGTTACTCAACCGTGGCCACCTGGACTTCAACTCCCAGAATACCCCAGCCAGCTCTAAATATTCAACCTTGATTAGTTGTAAAACCCCGCTCCAAGCACCCGTGATGCAGTTGCCAGGCAACCGTGGACCACTTACCATTGCTAATCTGACTCTGCATGAGAGACGATGTTGGAAGCCCCGTGCTGATTGCATCACTGAGATTGCTCTGTGAATGGAGAGACTGATTGGAGGCACTCTGACTCATTCCAGCTGGGCCGAGGTTCATGTTTTGTGTTGGTGGCTGTGAGATAGGAACAAAAAGACATTTCTTAAAGGAGCTGGGGGGGGTTTCTTTCTTTCTTTCTAGATGGATGGATGGACCGATACAACTGATACTCAGGTAGGTTGACTTACAACCACAATTGAGCCCACAATTTATGTTGTTAAGTGAGACATTTGTTAGTTTTGCCGCATTTTATGACCTTTCTTGCCTCAGTTGTTAAGTGAATCATTGCAGTTGATAAGCTAGTAACCCGGTTGTTAAGTGACTCTCACTTCCCCATTGACTTTCCTTGTCAAAGGTCGCAAAATTGGATCACATGACCTCAGGACACTGCAATCGTCATAAAATACTGTACATGCCACTTGCCAAGCATCTAATTTTTGATCATGTGATCGTAGGGATGTTGCAAAGGTCGTAACTCTGAAAAACGGTCATAAGTTACTTCTTTCAGTGCAGTTGTAACTTTGAAGGATCACTAAATGAACTGGTGTACATTGAGGACTACCTGTAGTTAGATGTTCATCTCACCATCATGACTCTAGATCAGGGGTGTCAAACTAGCGGCCTATGGGCCAGATGTGTCACACACAGGCCATGCCCACCCCAGTTCCATGAATGGGAAAAATGTCGCGAAAACATCACGTGATGATAATGTGACGCTGTGAGTTTGACACCCGTGCTCTAGATAGCTCACTAAAAAACTTAAAACCAAAAGAATGAAAGACAATGAAAGCAATAGACAAATCATCATCATTATCATAAGAGCTGTGGTGGCGCAGTTGTTAGAATGCAGTACTGCAGGCTACCTCTGCTGATCACAGGCTGCCTGCAATTTGGCAGTTCGAATCTCACCAGGCTCAAGGTTATTATTTATTAATTTATTTTATTAATCATATTTCTATGCCGCCCACTCTCTGAGGACTCTGGGCGGCTTACAACAATCGACAGTATACTAAATAGCATATTGCCCCCAACAATCATTTTACCCACCTCGGAAGGATGGAAGGCTAAGTCAACCTTGAGCCAGTGAGATTTGATCTGCTGATCTGCTGAACTAGCAGTCAGCTGAAGTAGCTGCAGTACAGCACTGTAACCACTGCGCCACCTTGGCTCAGCCTTCCATCCTTCCGAGGTCTGTAAAATGAGGACCCAGATTGTTGGGGGCAACAATCTCACCAGGCTCAAGGCTGACTCTGTAAATCGGTGAGAAAGGGCTGTAAGGCATCTGTGAAGCGGTATATAAGTCTAAGTGCTATTGCTATCATCATCATCATCTAGGTCTGTAATGGTGAACCTAGGGCACACGTGCCACAGGTGGCACGCAGAGCCCTCTCTGCGGGCACGTGAGCTGTCATCCCAGCTCAGCTCCGCCACACATGCACTGGCCAGTTGATTTTTGGATCTCTGCTGCACATGCGTGGGGGATGGCGTCCATGCAGGAGATGCGTGCGCAGGGGTGGGGTGCAATGCAGGGTGTGCATGTGCATATGCGGGGGTGAATCGCATGCAGGGGGTCGCACTTGCATGCATGGGCGGTGCACAGGGGGGGGTTGTGTGTACATGTGCAGGGGGCGGGGCACACACAGGTATGCACACATGTGTGGGGGTATGGAGGGGGGTGCGGGGGGGCATGCACGCATTGCATTATGGGTGAGCCAGCGCTTTCGGCACTCGGTGCTGAAAAGATTAGCCATCACTGTTCTAGGTTTAACGCTTTACAGAAGGCCAATAAGGTCGGGGATGCTGTTTTAGGGGAAACAACAGAGGAGACATAACTCCTAGGTGCCACTAGATGGCACTGTCTAATAGATGGAAGCCAGAGGACATCGAATTTTGACAGTTCTAGTATGGCAAATAAGGACAGAGAGAGATGGCCTGCAAATAACCTGGTTCTGGGCTATGCAGGACTTTATAGCGATTACCAGCACTTTGAACTTGCACTTTCCTGATAGGCAGGGTGGCACACAGAGGTGTTACATGGTCATGTTGTGAAGTGTGGGTTCTTGGAGCTCCCTGAGCTTGGTTGTTGTCTTGCAAACGTTTCATTACCTAACAAGGTAACATCATCAGTGTGTCATTGGTGCGCTGATGATGTTATCTAGTTTAAGTAATGAAACAGTCTGCAAGAAAACGACCAAGCTCAGAGAGCACCAAGGACCCTTCATTTCAAATATTCTCCTTTATCGGATCAATTGTGTGTTCTCAGTTGCTCCAATGTACAGGTATAAATCACACCCCACATCTCTTCGCCCACAACACAAAAAAAAAAAAATTCCACTTCAACCCACACATCAGGTGTGTTTCTGGTTGTTCCCCCACCTTCCATAAAGCCCAACCAAAGGATGAGACTTCTTTTGAATGGGTTCATTCAGCAATAAACTTGGTTTGATTTACGTACATGCTGATACTTACAGCAGGCAGCAAGGACTGCATATTCTGATTAGAGTCTGCTATGGTGGCCAAGTAAACCAGATTTCTGTGTAAGATTTGTTGGTATCTATAGACAAAAAACAAAACAAAACAGCATATATCTGAGAAAAAGAAACAGTGTTGGAAACATTTCTCCTTTTAAACCTGCATCTGAACTTGGTCATTTTTTCTTTAACATTCCAAACATTTTTGTCACCATCAAATCCCCAAAAAAACCCCACCCTCACCTGCTTAACTCTAATAAGCAGCAATAGTTAGCATTTATTCTGAAATTGCTAAAATGTCACCTCAAGAATCAAAAGTGTTTGATGCATTGCATTTTTGATCCTTGTAACTATCGTGTTTCCCCGAAAATAAGACCCTGTCTTATATTTTTTTTGAACCCCGAAATAAGCGCTTGGCCTTATTTTCGGGGAGGTCTTATTATTTTGGGGCACGTGGAGGAAATCAGAGGAAATGGCGGGGACTGGCTGCGCGTGCATTTAAATATTTTTGGGGAGGGCTTATTTTTTTGGGGGAGGGGCTTATTTTAGCGCATGCACTCAAAAGCCCGATTGGGCTTATTATCAGGGGATGTGTTATTTTTGGGGAAACAGAGTAATTCCTTTATTTTTGCATCGAAACTGTTGCCTGACAGACTCATCTTTGTTCTATATTACATAACATGAAAGCTAAAGAGTCAGTTATTAAGGGTTTCTTACTCTCTGAGCTTGGTTGTTTTCTTGCAGACATTTCATTTCCCAACCAAAAGAGCCTTGATAGTACAGTGGTTTAGTGCACCCTGTTATTAACACAGCTGCCTGCAATTTCTGCTGGTTCGAATCTCTCCAAGGCTCAAGGTTGACTCAGCCTTCCATCCTTTCTAAGGTAGGTGAAATGAGGACCCAGTTTGTGGGGGCAATAAGATGACTTTGTATAAAATATACAAAAGAATGAAGGCTATTGCTTAACGCATTGTAAGCCGCCCTGAGTCTCTGGAGAAGGGCGGCATATAAATCAAATTAAAAAACAAAAAACAAAAAAAAAACTAGGTAACATCATCAGTGTTATCATTGGTGCACTGATGAGATTACCTAGTTTGGATAATGAAACGACTGCAAGAAAACCACCAAGCTCAGAGAGCACTAAGGACCCCTCATGTCAGCCCTGAGCTACTAATATTCTCCTCCATCTTTCAGTTCATAAAAACAGAGGGGTTGCTTTGCAGAGACAGAATCAGACGCAGCATTAATACATCCAGTGCAGAGGTATTTTTCCAAAACACACTGAATTTTGAGAGGGGTTGGGGGCTTAAAATGTATGCTAAATATTCCTGGATGATAGCAGTTCGTGAAATGAAATCCACCTGAAATGTGACGGTGCAAGAGGGAAGGGAAAAGCACCAGAAATTTCTGCAGTTTGAGAGATGCAGCCTGTCAGAATGGGATGAACTAATTTGGCTGTGCATTTCATTACACCAGGGGTCCTCAAACTTGGCAGCTTTAAGATTTGTGGACTTCAACTCCCAGAATTCTCCATCTGGGAATTAAAGTCCACAAGTCTTAAAGCTGCCAAGTTTGAAGACCTCTGCATTACACTGTGCTTTGTTGTCTGCTGAACCCAAATGGAAGTTACACAACGACTAAGCTCAAATGGGTTTGGCAATTTGGGGTTCAGCTTCGGTTGAGAGACCAGCCGTTGCTTTTTAACCCGTTGGGTGGTTTTAACCTGTTAACCTGTTGGGTGACCCCAAATTTCATTCATAGGTGTAGCACAAATGTAAAACAAATGTCAGACCAAATAATGAGGCGTGGCTGAAAACAATCACCTCTATAGACGAATGCTTTAAAGAGCAGGGGGTCTCCAGACTTGGCCAATTTAAGACTTGTGGACTTCAACTCCCAGAATTCCTCAGCCAGCAGGCTAGCTCAGGAATTCCCCAGAATTCCCACAGCTGTCTGAGGAATTCTGAGAGTTGAAGTAAAATTTGTCAAGTTTGAAGACCTCTTCATTAGAGGCAGGGGAGTCTATGGAGGAGAGTAAAAGAAATCAAGATAACTGCCATAGTATATACAAGAAACAGGGCATGGGAAATGTGATTGCAGCCATCTTGACTTTTTTGACTCCTCAACTCCCACTATTTAGAACAATGTGAAGATCCTGGCTAAAGACAAAGAAATTGTAGATGTTCTCCATGTTAACAATAATAAAATTATTCTTTTCATCAGCTGACAGTTGGCCAGGAAATGACAAACTCATCTTATTATTTTAGCATCAACCTTATAAATCCATACTCACTGAGTACATTCTGCTGTTTTGCCCTTGCTCTGATAGTCCATGATGCACTGTATCAGATGGTGATTTTCATCCAACATCTGGATTTAAAAGCAACAAAAGAGATCCGGCCATTATTGATTGAAACGTAGCTGAGAAACCTCCTTTGATCCTGCTAAAACTTTTGATACACCTTGCACCGTCTTTATGCATTAAGTACTATTAGCAACTATAAGCAATTAGCAAAAGCAGTGGAATAATATTTGAATGGACGGGAATGAAATGTTTCACCATCATCTAAATTAATTTTAATTTTTAAATTTGATTAATCTTGCCTATATTTTTTGTAAACTGCTGGAGGCAGTTTACATAACAAACATTCCCATCTGTTTTCACCAGCACCAGTTTTCAACCCAGTGAGATGGGTTGAGCTAGGAGGAGGAACTGGAAAAAGACTTGTGGGAAAAAAATGGAACTTTGATGTTATATAGGCTGACAACAGCAAAAACACACTGTGCACAAAAAATGGAAGGGCACTTCAATCCTCACAATGGACAAATGGCAGCAAAAATTGATGAAGTTACCATAGCAGAAATAGTTAAATTGACTGTTTTGATAAAGGGAAAAAAACATACTGGTAAGTACTTTTGTTTCTACTGGGAAACCACTTCTGGACTTTGTGCTTGAGGTGGAAAAAAAAACACCTTTGATTTTGGGTTTTACTGATTAGATTTGTTGTTATAGAAATAGCTAGTTTATACTATTATGTAAAAGTAAAAAGTTGAGGTTTGATGTTATTGTCTTATTCTTCTGCACGAAAGAGCTTTGGAAGTCAATGCCTTTTTTTCTTTTTTTCCCTTCTTTTCTCCTCTTCTCCTTTCTCCTTCCCCTCCCTTATTTTTCCTACTATTTGCTTTTGTATTTTATATTATAAACAGAGGTAGTATTCAGTTGGTCCGGACCGGTTTGCCTGAACCGGTAGCGGAAATCGCAGGTGGCCCTGCCCACCTGCCCCGGCTTTATGCCATCCTATTTAGGCACGTTTTTGAGGCCAGGCACATGCACAGAAGGGAGGCGCATGCACAAACCAGGCGCACGCACGCATGAAGCAAGGGTGGGCGAACCGGTAGTAAGATAATCCAAAACCCACTTGTGATAATAAACTAATAAAACTTGTAAATTTTGAAAAACGTTTTTGAAAAGAGCTAGAAAGAGGAACTGGACCAAAGTCACCAGCTGCTTTTATGCATTCTCATTGTTATTGGTCAATAAAGGGCTTGTAAGGTGATAATCTTTTCCGGGTCCTGCAGGATGAAATCTTTTCAGCAGAAGTTGTTCACGTTAAGCCTAGGAGTTCATTTTAAATTGTAGGCTTCAAATGTATAGGCAAATCATGTTTATACATCTTCTCCACTTTCCATATGGCTCCTGTAATTTGTTTGCAAAATGCAAAGCTTGGTGTCTGCAGGGCAGATGCCAAAGAGATCATACGATCAAAATCCCACTTCTTTTTATTTGCATCGTGATGTATGTCAAGAAGAGGTAGAGCTTCAGATGGTTGCAGCTGCCATGTTGACTTTTGGGATCCCCTTGCTTTGGACACGGCTGACGGTATTGAACAGATTCGCCCATGAAAGCAGCCATGTCATCGTTTGCTGCTTTTGCTTGAATGTAGCCATTGAAGATTGTAGGAGCTGTGGTGGCTCAGCAGACTAAAGTACTGTTATTAACACCCACTTACATCTGCTGCCTGCAATTACTGCAGGGTTCGAATCTCGCCAAGGCTCAAGGTTGACTCAGCCTTCCATCCTTTCTAAGGTAGGTAAAATGAGGACCCAGATTGTGGGGGCAATAAGCTGACTTTGTATAAATATACAAAAGTATGAAGGCTATTGCTTAACGCATTGTAAGCTGCCCTGAGTCTTCGGTGAAGGGCGGCATATAAATCAAATTAAAAAAAAAATAATTGTCTTCTGGTTTATGGTTTGATGCGTCCTGTACAGGTAAGTCTTTGAGTTATGACCATAACGGAGCCTGATCATCACAGTTGTAAATCACGACAGTTGTAAATGAAGTCACCAACATTAACGACTCAATTTCACGACTTTTTTTTTTTTTTTGCAGTGGTTGTTAAGTGAATCTGTGGTGGTTAAAAAAAATCCAAAAAGTAATCAAGGAGAGGAGCAACCTAGAACTAAGGAGAAATTTCCTGACAGCAAGAACAATTAATCAGTGGAACGACTCGCCTCCAGAAGTTGTGAATTCTCCAATACTGGAGGCTTTTAAGAAGACGTTGGATAACCATTTGTCTGAAATGGTATATAGGGTTTCCTGCCTGAGCAGTGGGTTGGACTAGAAGACCTCCAAGGTCCCTTCCATTCTGTTTGCTGTGGCTGCGGTTTTTCTAAAAACTGGAAGTAAATGCAATTTTTTGGCAAAACGGTCATAAAACATGATCATATTACCACGAGACTCTGCAAACATCTGCAGATGTGGCTTTGTTGGCAAGCACATGGAATGTGGTCACATGACCTCAGGGGGAGGGGCTCCAGCCATTGGAATTTTGTCTATGGGTTGTAAGTACCCCCAGATACGTCCATCATTACTTTGAATGGTTGCTCAGCATTAAGCTAAGGCATAAGTTGAGGACTACCTGTTACTTATTTATGAAACTATGGCTAAAAGCATGGTAACATCTCAGATTGGGTGATTTATGCACTTCATCAAACCATGGTTCACAACTCATAATAGGTGAGTTCACACATCTGATTAAACCAGAGTCAAAACCAATAATTAGATTCACTTGTGGCCTTAATATTCTTTGTTTGATTTGGGATGGATATATTACAGGAAATCAAGGGACGCGGTGGCTCAGTGGCTAAGACGTTGAGCTTGCCGATCGAAAGGTCGGCAGTTCAGCGGTTCGAATCCCTAGTGCCGCATAACAGGGTGAGCTCCCGTTACTTGTCCCAACTTCTGCCAACCCAGCAGTTAGAAAGCATGTAAAAAATGCAAGTAGAAAAATAGGGGTCACCTTTGGTGGGAAGGTAACAGCATTCTGTGCGCCTTTGGCATTGAGTCATGCAGGCCACATGACCACGGAGACGGCTTCAGACAGCGCTGGCTCTTTGGCTTTGAAATGGAGATGAGCACTGCCCCCTAGGGTCGGGAACGACTAGCACGCATGTGCGGGTGGAATCTTTACCTTATTACAGGATATCAGACTTGTGTTAAGCATATTAAAACAAGATAAGGTTCTACGTAATGTGTGAATCCAGTCTCAAAGCAAAATACATGTAAAACACATCCATAAATTGTAAGAGAATACAATACATGAATTGTATTCACATTTAAATATGAATAAAATGCAGGGAAAAAATGTTGAAAAAAGCAACCGTGAGTCTTGTAAAAATTCAAGGCCATTTTCCTAGCCTAGCTTAATAAATGGCTGTATTCACAGGACACACTGAATAACAAGCTAAAGATTTCAGCATTTTAGGTTAGCATGTTAAGCTCCAGCTGTGGTGGTGGAGGTCACAGAGAGCAAGAAAAAATGTGTTAGTTCCATAAATCACAGCTGAGTTAATCAAACAGACTAGAGTGTGTGCAAACATGGCTTTTTATGTATAAACCCAAACAAGGCATGGTAGTAATTGGGCAATTTGCCACTTTGATGTCATCTTTAAGAGCTACGCTTCCTTTTCTGTAGCAGTCAATGGAGTTGTTCCAAAGATGCTTTTTTTGTTTTTTCCTTGAAGACATTTCGCTTCTCATCCAAGAAGAGTCTTCAGTTCTGTCAACACTGTCAGAACTTGAAGAAGCTTCTTGGATGAGAAGTGAAACGTTTTCAAGGGAAAAAACGAAGTCTAATTGCCTTTTGAAAAAAGCACCTTTGATTTTTTTTTGAGCAAACTATGACCTGGTGGATGGAAAATCTCCATAGATGTCCATGGAGTTATTTGTTACAGGATCCAATCTGGGTCAGTGACCAGGACTAGCAGCTTAGTCTTCTGAGCTTTTGGACTTGTGCTGGAGCCCATCCTCAGGGAGCTTCCCAAAGCACACGTTCTGGTAGAGAGAAGTTCCCTGAAGATGGGCTACAGCACGAGTCTGAAAGCTCGAAAGACTAAACCTCTGGTCCCGGTGACCGACCCAGATTGAATCCTGCAACATTATCCTGGGACACGTATATTTGCCTTCATTTGGGAATTATTTCAGAAAAAAATAAAAATAAAAGCATTGCCTTGATGACTTCAATGAGATTGCCATAACTTCTCCTCCGTGCCTGGGATAGATTCTGATCTTATTAACAATAGTCCTTAGTGTAAAGGTAAAGGCAAAGGTTCCCCTCGCACATATGTGCTAGTCGTTTCTGACTCTAGGGGGTGGTGCTCATCTCCATTTCAAAGCCGAAGAGCCAGCGCTGTCCGAAGACATCTCCGTGGTCATGTGGCCGGCATGACTCAACGCCAAAGGTGCACGGAACGCTGTCACCTTCCCACCAAAGGTGGTCCCTATTTTTCTACTTGCATTTTTATGTGCTTTTGAACTGCTAGGTTGGCAGAAGCTGGGACAAGTAACGGGAGCTCACCCCTTTACACGGCGCTAGGGATTCGAACCGCTGAACTGCTGACCTTTCGATCGACAAGCTCAGCGTCTTAGCCACTGAATCCTTAGTGTACAGATATCCTTTTAGTGACCGTTCAAAGTTACAACAGCACTGAAAAAGTGACTTATGACCGGTTTTCACACTTATGACCATTACATCCCCATGGTCATGTGATCAAAATTCAAGTGCTTGGCCACTGGGATACATTTATGACAGATACACCGTCCCAGGATCATGTGATCACACCACTTGTAACCTTCCTAGCCAACTTTCAACAAGCAAAATCAATGGAGGAAGCCAGATTCGCTTAACAACCACATGATTCACTTAACAACTGCAGTGATTTGCTTAAAAAGGTTGTAAAATGGGGAATGATGCACTTAATAACTGCCCTGCTTGGCAATGGAAATTTTGGGTTTCCCTGCGGCCATACATTGAGGATTACCTGTTCAGAGAGACTTTGTTCTGCCCCAGTTACGGACCCCAAAGAATACAGCACACACAAAGTTTATACAAAACTTAATTTACTAAAATAACTGAGTCTTTTTCAAAACAAAGGCTGTTAATAAACTTTCTTAACAGCCTACAAGAAACCAAAGATAAAGTAATCACAATCTTACGAAGGTTGGCAGAAAGCCCAGAAGCAATTTGCAGAGAATCCAGTAGAGTGAACTAAAGTTGTTCCCTACAAATTGATTCAGTCGGCGTTCCTCCTTAAATAGGCTTAAGGGAGTGGCCAATTAGCCCCAAACCTTACTCTCGAGGAGACCTCCTCCTGAGGAGCCACTCCTGCCTTTTGGCCGCTCTGTGCACCCGTGCATCAAGAAGAGGCTCCTCCTCTTCATCCTCTTCACTTAAAGGAGCTTCTGGAGGTTCTGAAGGCCCTGGCTGAATCCCTGCCTCTGGCACCACATCTTCTCCAGCCTCCTCATTGTCCGACTTGAATGCCATCTGCACAGGCTGCTGGCGCAGCACCACACCAGCCTCCTTGCTGTCAGAGTCAGCTACAATCCGCACAGGCCGCTGACGGGCCACAACAGACTTACAATTAGAATGGAGCCTGCCCATCACAGTTGTAAGTCGTGATAAACATAAATTGGGTCACCTACATGATTTTATCAGCTTATTTGCAGTGCTGGTTCAGTGAACAAGACAGTTATAAAGCAAACGCCACAGTCGTTAAGAGAATCAGTGGTTGGTTACAGGGCTGGTTTTGCTGAAAACTACATGTATGTGCTGGTTTTCTGCAAACGCATAATAAAACACAACTATATGACTGTGGGGTGCTGCAAACAGCCGTAAAATGAAGCCTGGTTGCCAAGCATCAGTGTGATCATGATTTAAGGGTAGGGTGGCCATTGGAGCTTCAAATCCGATTCGGAATAACCCGTTTGTAGGTCTGAATGGTCATAATTTTGAACGGTCGCTAAGTGACCCGTCGTAAGTTGAGAACTACCTATAGTATATCCATTGCAATGGATCTGCTCACTTTGGCTAACAAAATGTGGCTGAGGATACCTAGAAAATGAAGCATGGGCCTTTTTTTGTAATTCTGGGGATGAATGTCCGTGTGGCTTTCAATCAGAATAGAGCTAGCAGGGACCATGGAGGTCTTCTAGTCCAGCCCCCTGCTCAAGCAGGAGACCCCTATAGCATTTCAGACAAGTGGCTGTCCAGTCTCTTCTTAAAAACTTCCAGTGATGAAGCACCCGCAGCTTCTGAAGGAAAGCTGTCCCACTGGTTAATTGTCCTCACTGTTAGGAAGTTTCTCCTTAATTCCAGGTTGCTTCTGTTCTTGATTAGTTTCCATCCATTGCTTCTTGTCCTGCCCTCAGGTGCTTTGGAAAATAGGCTGACCCCCTTTGTGGCAGCCCCTCAAATACTGGAATACTGCTATCATGTCTCCCCCTAGTCCTTCTTTTCTCTAGACTAGCCATACCCAGTTACTACAACCGTTCTTCATATGTTTTAGTCTCCAGGCCTTTAAATCATGCTCTTAGTTGCTTTTCTTTGCACTTTTTCCAAAGTCTCCGCATCTTTTTTGTAATGTGGTGACCAAAACTGGAAGCAGTATTCCAAGTGTGCTCTTACTAAGGTTTTATAAAGCGGTATTCATACTTCACGTGATCTTGATTCTATGCCTCTGTATATACAACCAAGGATTGTATTAGCTGTTTTGGCTGACACAATTCGTGCCCAAATTAAGCCATGTCTCTTTTTTTGGTTGGGGAGCGGGGTGAGCTGCAGAGAGCATGGAGGAGGAATTTTTTCTGGAGGGAACGGGGAACAAAGGGTGGCACACCCCAATCGTGTCCTGTTCATCTCATTAAATCACTCCGGGGTCCCTGCACGTTTTCCTTTAAAACGTGGGCCATTCTAAACACAACTGGCAGATTTGGTGACAGGTTTGTTTTCTCGAATCACAATTCTCCAACGCACAGAAGAGTATTGTTTAACCATTGTTTCAACGAAGCAGAGCAAAACGACTTGATGCCAAAGAAGTAATTGCTTATCTTTTGATACGTGTGCGTGCCTTCAAATCAGGGTTGATTCCTGGTGACTGCCTGGACAAGCTTCTACACCCTTTCTGGCAAGATTTTGGAGGTGGTTTTCAATTACCTCCTTCCTAGGGCTAAGACTATGGTGCTGGAGAAGACTCCTGCGAGTCCCTTGGACTGCAAGGCGATCAAACCGGTCAGTCCTAGAGGAGATCAACCCTGACTGCTCTTTAGAAGGCCAGATCCTGAAGATGAAACTCAAATATTTTGTCCAACTAATGAGAAGGAAGGACTCACTGGAGAAGAGCGTAATGCTGGGAAAGATTGAGGGCAAAAGAAGAATGGGACGACAGAGAACGAGGTGGCTGGATGGAGTCACTGAAGCAGTCGGCCGTGGGCTTAAATGGACTCCAGAGGATGGTAGAGGACAGGAAGGCCTGGAGGAACATTGTCCATGGGGTCGCGATGGGTCAGACATGACTTTGCAACTAACAACAACAAGGGATGAGAGAGAAGGACTGGCCCAAGATCACCCAGCTAGCTTTGTGCCTAAAATAAAACTGGAACTCAAAGCCCACTGTAATAACATCGCCAAAAAGGCATTAAGGGTTGTAAACCTAATCTTGAGTAGCTTCTTCTCCGGTAATAGCACACTACTAACCAGAGTATACAAAACATTTGCCAGACCAATTCTCGAATACAGCTCATCTGTCTGGAACCCGCACTGCATATCGGACATTAATACAATTGAACGTGTCCAGAAATATTTCACAAAAAGAGTCCTCCACTCCTCTGCTCGCAACTAAATACCTTATGCCACCAGACTTGAAATTCTGGGCTTAGAAAACTTAGAACTACGCCGCCTTCGGTATGACCTAAGCGTAGCTCATAAAATCATCTGCTACAATGTCCTACCTGTCAGTGACTACTTCAGCTTCAACCACAACAATACACGAGCGCACAATAGATACAAACTTAAAGTGAACCGTTCCAAACTCAATTGCAGAAAATATGACTTCAGCAACAGAATGGTCAATGCCTGGAATGCACTATCTGACTCTGTGGTTTCTTCCCCAAACCCCCAAAACTTTAATCTTAGATGTCTACTGTTGACCTCACCCCATTCCTAAGAGGTCTGTAAGGGGTGTGCATAAGCGCACCAGCGTGCCTACCGTCCCTGTCCTAATGTTCCCTTTTATTTGTATCTATTTTATGTATGCAATCCATGCTTATACTTATTACCAAATACGTTCTTGAGAAACATAAATAAATAAAAAATAAAACAGTTTCCAGTCTGGTGCCTTAATCACTACAGAAGAAATAAAGGATGCTAGGTCACTAGAACAAAGATATACATGTAGTTTTCCACTTACAACCATTCATTTAGTGACTGTTCAAAGTGGCACTGAAAAAAGTGATTTATGGCCATTTCTCACACTTACGACCATTACAGCAATCCCTATGTAATCAAAATCCGGAGGCTTGACAACTGGTTCATATTTATGACGGTTGCCTTTTACTTGTGAATTGGCCCATTACTCACCCGGTGACAATACTCCGTTCAATTTCCATTTATTGCATTTCCTCTTTCAGATCGTGACCGTTCTGGCTTGTGACAGCTCCTTAATGGCTGCCTTCCTTCGCCGACGAGTCGAAGACTAACGCCAGCACTTCAGGGAACTTGCTCATTCCCTATCCATGCCAGCCAGTGTCTTCTTTCTTCGCTGTCTCCACAGGACAGCTATGATCCCTGGGGATCCCCAAAATCGGCTAGGATATCGGTGTTCTCCTGGAGACCCAGAATCCACACCGTATCGCCTGACGCCGGCCACGCCCCCTCTCCACTCTCTGACAAGCAGAGTCAATGGGGAAATCAGATTCACTTAACAATCGTGTTACTAACTTAACAACTGCCGTGATTCACTTAATGACCGTGGCAAGAAAGGTTGTAAAATGGGTCAAAACTCAGTTGACAACTGTCTCACTGAGCGACAGAAATTTTGCGGTCGTAAGTCAAGGACTACCTATAAACAAGAATGCTATTGAGGTGTAACATTTGAGGTGGTGAATCAGGACACCCCTAATCCAACCGGAGGCGCAGAGACTGGATGGATGAGTCAATCCTTTGGCCAGTCAATCCTTTTCCTGTGAACTAGGAAACTAAAGACAAAATCTATAATCCAACTAGATTAGACCAGCATAGTAGATTACAGTCAGTAATCTTCAATAAAGATGACTTCATCCTGCACAAGACTGATTCCAGCCGATAATAGTTAAGAATTAGATCTGGGATGATTTTTCTTTTAAATGCTGTCAACTGCCATCTCACGTTTGATAGGGCTTCGTTAATCGTTACCATGTGTTCACAGTCTTTCATGG